>NC_134540.1:39787500-40412500 GCF_050624435.1 Tenrec ecaudatus | reverse complement strand
TTTTAACATTGAGTTGCGATCCATAGGAAGGTTGCAGTCCTTGATCTTCATCAGCAAGTGCTTCAAGTCCTCCTCACTTGAATGCCTTTGTAATCCCCTCCTTACAGTTTCAGACACATTATTTGCGAACATCCACCCAGTCATTTGTTGGAAGTTTCAGAATTATCAAATTATTGCCTGCACCATTCCTGCTTCTCCAAGGACTTTGATATGTTAAGGAGCTCCAGTTCATAAGCACAATTTTCATTACTTTAACTAAGAAGACTCCCCTTCAGGAGGAATAGAATTTATGGGAAACATTTTAAATAATAAGATCACATCTACGGAATATTTCTCTGTGAGGACAAAATAAAAGAGGTAAAGATGAAACATATGCAAGGAGACATAAGAGAGCTGACTAAACACGTTTGTCTATGTAAACCTACAGATGCTTGGTTATTTATGTGGATGTAGTTAGTCTGCTTTTATCAAAAGGGAGCAACCTCATGGCATCCCTGCTGAGAAAGTAACTAGATGAATCTGGTCTCTAATATCAAAAGGGACAAGGAGAATCAAGCTTTCTGTCTGTTCTCCCAAATCCAATTCCCATGAAGTTAAGATCTGAGATGCCTTCATCCACAAATGGTCCTTCCAAATTCTGACTTCAGCAATCCTTTTAATAGTGCTCTCTCCTTTGCACTTAAGTTCAATAATTCATTGCAATGGCTACACATAACTCAGATGATACTCATGATTATGAAGTGCATTGGGGACAGTAAGTGGCTACATTTCAGGTGAGAAATGCTCAGGACACAATAATTTGGTCTGGATCGTGGTTTCTTGACCATGCTTGTACTACAAGGAGGGAGCACAGGCCTCCCAATCGTTCTTATTTTACTACTATTGTTGGAAGAGACATGATTTTGTTTCAGGCATATATTAAGATCTGAATAAAGGATTCTACTGCAAGATAATTTTTCATTTGCAATAAAAACACCCTGCTCCACCTTTTGCTTACATCCATTATAGGTTTTAGTGACAAAGGAGGAAGAGAAGGGAAGAAACATGTCACTTATAAAAATATACAGAGCAATACTGCACAATTGGGACCCAGCATTTTAGTTATTTTTGATGAACTTTTGGCTATGTCACACATAATCCTGGCTAACTGTGAAATGCTTAAATTCAACCAAGTTATTCCTATAAAGTATCCAGGTTTAAAAGAAAAGAAAAAGCACAGGACAAGGAACAGCAAGTGGAAAACAAGATGACCAAGTCAGTCTGGCTTGCACTGTTTGGGACAGTGGCCAGAGTAGGCCTGGAGTGCTGGTGGGAGCTGACTCTGGCAGTGGCATTCCTTGAAAGATCAGATTTCAAATAAACCATATTCTTGTTTACATCTATTTGTTTACAAATGGAGTTGTCGATCTTTCTTTAGAGGTGAACAAGAGCACACTTTGCTTCTAATAAGGAATTTAAAAAAACTTAGAATGCAGAACTGAGAACCATCGGTAGGATAGTTTGAAGCTGGGAAGATTTACAGTTTGACTTTCTCTCAGTGCTCCGCAGTGTTTGGGTTGCCAATGTTCCTAAGCCAGATAAGAGGGCAACTCTCTTATGGGTTTTGCTTTGCTCATATTTCAAGTAAAATAGTAGGCTTTCCTTATCATCATCTATTTTATTGATAACTATTACACACTGGTCTGTAACAAACTGAGATACTTGGTCAGTTGAAGAGACATGAAGACATGCTGGAGAGATACACAAGTTGCTCACTCACCTTAGGTCACAACTACCTTTGGGTCTACAGGGCTGCAGTCACATAACCAGGGTTTCTAAATGCCAAAGACAAGGACATCCCAAAACAGACAAGGAGGTTTGATGGAATGTGTAACTGAACTAAGAAGTGATACACGTTAAATAATGTTAATCCATAAAAGACATTTTCTGATACAAAAGTTGAAGGGTAGAAAGAACAGGACAGTTCTTTGCGTTCTGTTACTGAAATAAAACACACAGAGAGACAAATGTGTTATAATCATATTTAAGTGTATATTTCTGCTATGTCCTCGTTGTAGATTGTTGTGTTGGCGTCTCAGGCTTTCAGTGTCTCCGAGAAGGGATTGGTCTTCGGCTTTGTGCAAGTAGAGCATCAGGGCCACCACCGGTGCTTCGATGGCTGGTATCATGCAATTGGTTCACCAAGTAGAATTTGAATAGATTGTCCTGATGGTATTTTCTAAGGTGTGTTTAGCTTTTATCTGTCATTTCCTTCATGTCTGTGGGGTGTCAAACACACTTAAAGCTCTCTGAAGCATGACAATCCTCTTATTCCCATGAGAATTCCTCGTCATCAGGATCCTGCTCTAGGACCTGGGCCAGGTCACACTGCTCTAGGACCTGGGCCAGGTCACATCCTTCCTGGTGCAGGATGGGCCAAGGGCTCCTGCTGTGTCTGTGGTTCTATAACTCCTCTAGGGGGTATTGTCTCCAGGCCTTACCCCATAGCATGGCCTTCTTGCTTCCTACACCAGGGGGTTTCACAGCAGCACAGAAGTTCAAAACTAGCCTCAGCTGACATACTGGATAAACCGAGCGATTCACCAGCCACTCTATGATACCAGCCCCTGATCAGCATCCCAAGCCTCTCAGACAAGCAACCTACCCTCTGCGTAGGCTGTCGCTTCATTTCTCGCTCCTCTACCACCTAGGTCGGTGGCAGTTATACACCCAGTCTCCCGCTCCCAGTTGGTCACTTCCATCATCATCACCAAAGAGTAAACCCCATCCCTTCTGACCGAATTCACCGGAGGACTATCCCACCTGGATCATAAGAATATAGGATTCTCAGCCATACCAGACACCAAAATCATTCCCCTAGCCTTAATTGAAACCTTACCCTGTCATCCTAAAATACCATCAGATGATAAAACAACACATTGCCAGAAACTGTCCCGAACTACTCAAAAGACCTCTGATCTACACATTCCTTATTTACCCCGGGAAAAGGCCTAGACCTGTGCTGTTGTTTGTTAGTATTATTGCTCTGTGATTCCTATGCCTTTCTTCTCTTTAAAACAATGTTGTGCACTATTCTTAAAATTCACCCTTAGTCCAGACCTCTCATCTGTTGGTATATATAAGAACAGAAAATAATAATAATATTTTACCCTTTTTTCAATTTAATTTGTTTGTTTTCTAATCTCTCAATACATCACCAATCCATATGTTAGCTCAGAGACAGGGTATTGGGCAGAGCTTAGAATCCCCACCCCCAAAACATACATTAACAGCCCTTCCATGTCTTCTTCAAGCATTGTTTTTACTCTATTTTTATTTTTAACATTTTTGTCACTTGCCATTTGCTTCTTTAATTTTAATATCTAAGCTTTTATCTCACAGCTCTTTTTTAATCCTATTTTTTCTTTCTTTGTTGTCATTAATCCTTCTCCTTCCTTATCCTCATACAACCACAAGCTGACAGTACACATTTGACTTGTTTTCTCCCTCAAACAGCATTCCCTATTCCTCTGTCATTATAAAATAAGGCATTGTTGTTGTTGTTCTATTATTCTTTATTTTAACTTACCAATTATCAAGACCTGATCCCAGCCTTTTTCTTCATTTTCCTTTCTTTCTCCTTACTCTAACCCTCTCTCTTCCATATTTTGATCTCCTCATTAATACTTAAGCTAACCATCTCCCTCAGATCCTTAATACAAAGTGTCTACCACCCCTCTACTGCACCACCTAAGAGAGTTAACTACTCCCACATAACTCTAACACCCCTAATATGAAAATAAAACAACAGAAGCTATCAGTTAACACACACACACACACAGAGAACTGACACAAATAACTAAACACCAGCCAAGCCTAAATGAAATGCCTAAAATTGAACAGGTTGTCGAATTACTAGAAAAATAACTTAAAATAATAATGATTACACTCATAAAACATATGAAGGAAGAGTTTTAGAGGAAAAGGGAAAAAAATAGAAAAGTAGAAACCTCACTACATACCTTACAAGAAAAACTCCAAACAGAAACGCAAAACTCAAACACTACAGTAACAGAATTGCACAATACTGTAAAAGAACTGAGAACCAGATTTGAAGAGATGGAAACCCGAATTAATGAGTTGGGAGAAAAATCTATTAACTCCAATCTCAAAGAGAAAAAAATAACAAAAAATTCAACAACAACAACAAAACAAACAGAGAAAAGCTTGAGAACTATGTGGGCCACAACCAAAAAGGAACAACTTATGTCTTACAGGAATTCCGGAAAAGGAAGAAACAAACAAACATATACTGAGATTAATCTAAGAATTCCTGCAAGGCAATTTTCCTTTTGTAAATATTCATTTTAACAGGGGCTAGTACAACTCTTATCACAAACCATACATACATACATTGTGTCAAGTACGTTTGCACATATGTTGCCATCATCATTCTCAAAACATTTTTTTTTCTATTTGAGCCCATGGTGTCAGTTCCTCATTTTACTCCTCCCTTCCTCCCTCATGAACTCTTGATAATGTATAAATTATTATTTTTTTTCATGCCTTACACTGTCCAATGTCTCCCTTCACCCAGTTTTCTGTTGTCCATCCTCCATGGGGAGGGGTGCTAAACGTAGATCACTGTGATCAGTTTCCCCTTTCTACCCCACCTTCTTCTTCCCCTCCTGGTATTGCTACTCTCATTATTGGTCCTGAGAGACTTATCTGTCCTGCATTCCTTGTGTTTCCAGCTCTTATCTGTACCAGTGTATATCCTCTGGTCTAAGATAGAATTGAGATCATGATAGTTGGGGGAGGAAGCATTAAAGAAAGACAATTCTCCCCAATGCCTAAATAATCAACAGATAATTATGCAGGAAGCAAAAAAGAACCCATGCTAGTCTGTGTAGACTAGAGAAACAAATTCATAGACACATGTGTGTAGGAAAGAGCTATATATACACGAGCAACTGTACATTAAGAAAACATCCCAGTCAAGTCCAGATAAAATACATAAATCTGACATTAGCCCATATGTCAGATACCAATCTATAAAGTCCTTTCAGACCCATGAAGCACATGCAATTATGCCAAATACAGGAATATCATAGGTCATTTGTTGGGAAGTCTTGTGTATTCAATGGTGGTATAAGCATCTCAGCACTGGTAGGCATCTCCACATGGCTTCTTCAGCTCAGGGCACTAGCACAGTTCCATGTGTCTTGTCAGTAAAGCATCTTTTAGGGAGTGAGCAGAGAGAGAGAATGTCTCTTGCCTCTAGTGAGGAATATAGGAGTGGCCAGAATCCTCAGGAGAAGCCATGCCCACACAGATGCCTCATTAGACTATATCCCAATTGACAGGCTAGACTCCACCCCTATACTCCTAATCCTCAAATTGACACCAGATTATGTAACTACCACAAACCCCAATCAGGAGAGGTCCTAATGGAAAACTCCCCCACATATTTTAGTCAGGATAGCTAACATCAACAACAAGGGAAGAATTCTAAGAGAACCAGAGGGAAAAGAACAATTAAATACATAAGATCAGCAATTAGAATAACTTCAGGCTTCTCAGCAGAAAGCATGCAGGAAAGAGGACAATGGAGTAAAATATAGAGTCCTGAAGGGAAAAAACCTGTTAAATTAGAATTTGTACATAGCAAAGATATTACTCAAATGTGATGGAGAAATGCAAGCATTTCAAGACAAAGGCGAATTTAAAAAGAATTAACAAAAACAAAACCACCACTACAAAAATACTCAATCAAGTACTATGGGAAAAATCAAGAACAAAAAAGGAACCTGAAATTAACATGCAAGACCGTTCCTCTCAAAAACCTAGACCAAAAAAATGAAGTAATACAGGAAGAATAAAGAAGCTAAACACAACCCATATACACACGCACACACAACTTGCACAAAGATAAAGCAAAATGACAGTAACAAATACATACACATAAATAACATCACTGCATGGTAATGGACCAAATATACTAGTAAAGAGACAGCGAGTAGCAGAATAGATAAGAAAACAAAATCCATCAATATGCTGCCTACAAGAAACATACCTTACAAACACAGATATGGCAGAGTGAAGTTAGCGAATCACAAAAGGACAAATACTGTAGGAGTTCACTGCTTTAGGAACAGCAACAGGACTAGCTGAAGCTCAGTTTTGCAGGGCATCCATTCTGCTGGTCTGAGTGGCCAGACAGACCGGTCGAGAGCCCGACTGGCACCAATGAACTATACATCACCCTATCTAGGCGTGAAGTGAAGTTACACACCAAAGAGTGCCTCCGCTGGGATCAAATTGGTAAGGGAGGGGAAACGAAAAGTTGTCTATTGAGTGGCTGCCATGCAATGCTCTGATGAAATCTCCCCAGACAGGCAGACAGCCCTATCAGTGGGATAAAGGATACTGACGGAAAATCAAGTCAGAAGAGGGGAAAGGGAGCAAACATTTGTGGAGGAGTACAAATCCATGACTGTTTGTAGGAAAAGTGGGAGTACCGACTGCCAGGTAGTGGGAAGAATGATTGAAAGTGCTTTGGGGAACCATAGGGAGACAGTCTCCCTGGTGGTATGCACCTGTGGTAGTTATATAATCTGGTGTCAATTTGAGATTCTTAAGAGTGAAGGGGTGGAGCTTAGCCAATCAATCAGATTGCAGTTTGATGACCTCATTTGGAGGCTCTCTGGAGATAAACAGCTCGCTGGAGGTGGGACACACACACACTCCCTATGAGACATTCCTGTTGACAAGCCACATGGAGCTATACTGATGGAGCAAAAGTCCCAGAGGTAGAGCAGCAATGTGGAGACCCATACCAGCTCTGAGATGCTTCCACAATCACAGGATCCACAAGGTTTTCCAACCACTGGCCTGTGATATTCCTGCATTTGGCATCCTTGCATGTGTTGCATGAATCTGATGAGGACTATTATTGGACATATGGACTTGATCTGGACTGGGCTGGGATGTTTTCTTAATGTAGAATTACTCTTTACATAAAGTTCTTTCTTACACACATATGAGTGTCTATGATTTTTTTTTCTCTAGTCATTCCATACTAACACAGCACCTAATGGGCCACATTTACCCTGGATTTGGGGTGCATACTAGGGACCCAGGTTGGGGGCTATGGAATTCTGGAACATTAAATCCTGGATCTTCAGGGAGCAGGGAGTGCTCCAGAGGCTGCATCAGTGAGATCCAATGTGGAAACTCTACTGGGAGAACTAGATTCTACCTCAGACATACTTACAACTTTAGGACTTAAGACTGAAAATTCGTGGTACGTGAGGGAGTGGGAGAGTTGGAAACAGCTCTACCAAAATTGCTGAACGGTTGAAAGACGGGCAAACATGGTATTACTATATGGATGCCCTATATGCTGTAGTAAGATATATATTATTCCAGAAAAACGTGGAGCTGACATTCTCAGTGAATATTATTGTAAATTTTCTCTGACAATTAGCTCCTATTGTTTCTGTAAATAGCCTCCAGCCTTGAAAGGATTGATTCGTTACAAGTGAATAATTCAGGTGCTGTGAGATGGAGTTAACCTACATTGGCCCAATATCTCTCTCTCAACAGGACTTTAAAAAATTAGTACCAAGAGCTAATCAAAGACAATATTAACTGAAGATTGTTATGCCCCAAGAGGATGATCGATAAGACTCTACTTTAAATTTACAATGAGGTCTTGAAAGGGAGTCAGAGACAGATAAAAACAAACAAGCAAACAAAAACATAGATCCAGGAATGGGTTTTGATCTTGCACTACATCCTAGCTCCTATTTAAGAACAATTAGTGCTTACATCATGTCCCCGCTTGATATTTACCCTCAGAAAGGGAGCACAGAAGACATGGGTGCTATAGCAAAATGTAGTGAGGAAATATGGTGCCTGGTAATCAGATAAAATAGAATCAGGAGTCTTAAAGATTTGT
Organism: Tenrec ecaudatus; assembly: GCF_050624435.1. Taxonomy (NCBI): domain Eukaryota; kingdom Metazoa; phylum Chordata; class Mammalia; order Afrosoricida; family Tenrecidae; genus Tenrec; species Tenrec ecaudatus. The sequence goes on along the minus strand of NC_134540.1, from coordinate 40,404,558 downwards.
TTCCAAACAAGCAGCCATCTAAGTGAGATGCCAACTAAGTCTACATGGAAGAAGCACATGACCAAAGGATAGTAAGTCATATAATCTGAAGTCAAAAGAGGGAATAGTAGTAGAGCCTGAATTTTGAGAATTTGGACTGTATAAATATGGTTGATACAGCTGATGCATGGATTGTTGTAAGAGCTGGAAGAGTCCCCAATAAATTGTTGTTAATAAAAAAAATAATAAAACGAAAGGTCAACAAGTAAAAAAAAAAACATACAAATGACTAACACATGAAAAAATACTCATGATCACTAGTCATCCCAGAGATGCAAATTAAAACCACAATTAGATGCCACCTCACACCCACAATGCTAGCCCAAAATTTAAAAATAAAAAACAGAAAGCAACCAATGCTGCAGAAACTGTGAGGAGAATGAATCTCACATGCATTGCTGGTGGGCTTGTAAATACATGCAACCACTTTGGAAAATGATGTAGTGATGATACTCATAGCATCTGGGAATTAAAATTCCATATGATCTAGCAATACCACTATTAGGCATAGACACCAAAGAACTAAGAGACGCAGCATGAGTGACACAAGTGGATGCATGCTCTGTGATGTTTATAGCAGCACCGTTGATAGTAACAAGGAACTGCCCAAATCCCCAACAGTGGAAGAATGGATAAAGAAACTATGGTGCACAGTGGAATACTACGCATCCCTAAAATACAATGAAAACATGAAACACTGCATGACATGGAAGGACCTGGAAACCATTATGTTGAGTGAAGTTTGTCAATCACAAAAGGACAAATAATGTATGAGTCCACTACTATCAGGAGGAAACCCTAAGGATCCCCAAAGGGGTAGAATGTCTGCCTACCAGGTCATGAAGTAACAATACCCTCCATGCCCCCACCCTCATGCACACTTCATAACATCCACCTAGGAAGAGGAAACCTCACATTGGTTGGGCTCACCCCTTAAAGTAGGGGGAGAGGGGAGAAGACTATTCATTTGATGCTGAACAGTTTGATGGAACAATTCAACGAGCCTACACAGGAGTGAGATGAGAACCTGTACTGGAAAACCAATTAAGGCCAGCGGAGGGGAACATCTGCATGTCAGAGGTGGTACTGCTATTTCTGCTAGTGGGTAAGGTGGGAAATTGGAGGATCAACTTCCCATGGGGAAGGGCTTTAATTGTGGGAAATCCAAGGGGATAATACACCCGGTTCTATGTTCCTGGGTAGACACTTCAAATGCACTTCTATCTAACCCTTGGCAAACCGTGCCATGGACTAAGCACTATGATGACCTTAGACACTGACCTTACAAGAATGTGGCATCCCCCAAGGGCCACACCAGCAGCATTTGATTTGGAAGCCTCACTAAACAAACTGGGACCCTACTTCAAACTTACTGCAGCCCTTGGATTTAGATTGAAGTTCCCTGGTGGGAGAGGAAGCAAAGGATTACCAGTCCAAGACTGTGGGAATGGCAATCATTGGACCTTGGTTGGGACTCCTAGCTTAGTGGGCATTCAATGAAAGGGAACCCAGATCTAGTCAATATATTGATATCTTAATGCTTCCATTGCATTAGCATGGCAGGTATTAATCTGATAGCTAAGGATCTGCCCTAAAATAGTACAGGAACATTTTTCCTAGCACTAACTTCCTTGTTTAATGTAAACAGAATTGAATAAATTAATAAATAATTCTGCACGCAGCCACAACTCATGGATTACAGCCTCTCCAGTTGGACTAGAGTCACATGAACTTCTCATATCAACAGTATCTTAAATTCCAGGCCATTGGATACATTATTGATGTTATCAATGCAATCCCATTATGCCCCAGGGAGATTGACAATGTTTTTCTTTTTTGTTTCTTCTTGACTTTTTTATTTTTCCTAATGTGACCACCAAGCCACAGTAAGTCCTATCCATTCGTAACCTATGAACAGTCAGCTGGATTCTGGGCACACACTTAATTCTAGCCCTAATCCAAGAACAGTTAGTTCTTATAACATGACCCTGCTTGAAACTCACCTTTATGAACAGATAAGGGTGTTACAGAAAAGTGTGGTGAAGAAAGCAGATGATGCCAGACTATCAATTGGATTAGTGTTTCAAACAAGTGTATTCAAACAAGCCACCATCTAACTGAGGCATCAACTAAGGTCACATCAAAGAAGCACACCATTCTGTGTGACCCAAAGAGGATGGTGACAAAATTGAAATATAATGCAGGGAAAAGCATCAGAGTTTAATTATGAACACCCAATTTTTAGGAGGCTATGGAGGACAATGGGAGCCCAAAATTAATCCGCAGAGTATGTAGTCAGTTTAAGCCTCTGGCAGAACCCCTGTACCCACAGACGAGGGACTTGTAGAACATTAAAAATCACACAGAGATTAATTGTAACATGATCATGGTGGATCAAACGAAGGTATAATATGATACCTGGTCTAGTGACTTCCCTCTTGACCCAACCTGAATTTGTTCTAGGCTCACATACTTCCCACTTGTTTTATGATAGACTTTTCTTCCTAGCTTTTAAAATATTTGTGGTAGTTACATGATCTTTTATCAATTTGCGAGGATTAGAGTGAAGGAGTGGAATTTAGCCTGTCAATCATGGGGTAGCTTGATGACCATTTGGAGACATTGCAGTTGACAAGCCACAAGGAGACAGGCTGATGGCAGCCAGAGCCATAGGGCTCGAGAAACCACGTGGAGACCCCTGTCAGCGCTGAGATGCTTACACTGCCACTGGATCCACAGTACTTTCCACCCACTGGCCTGTGATCATCGTGCATTCGGCATCAATGAATATGTTTTGTGAGTCTGAAGAGGAATCTATAGGTTGGTATCAGACATATGGACTAATACCAGATTTATGGACTTGATCTGGCCTGGGATGTTTTCTTCATATTCAATTGCTGTTGTATATATAGCTCTTTCTTATACACATGTGACTACCTGAATTTGTTTTTCTAGTCTACCCGGACTTACACAATGTTGCTGGTGGTCTTTTCTTTCTTACTCTTTATATGATCATTTTCTTCTTTCTGTTTCATTTTGTTTTTGGTTGTTTCTCTTAGGTGTGTGTGAAACAGAACTGGGAAGAGAGTGTATCTGGACAAACTCAAGATTCATGTATTAAGGAATCAGGGATGCCAAAGCTCCAGTGGAGGAAACTTGCACATTCATGGGTTGGAGATGTGTCCCACTCACATTCTCCTAAGTAAAAGTGTATTCCCCAAGATGTTCCCCCATAATACATTTACATAGTCATTGACTACATACTTGGAGGTCAACTGCTTGAAGGTTATCTGCCTGAAGGTTGTCAACCATCTAAGACAATCAGACCCTATTATCTGTCCCACCCTAAGTAGGGCCCACACCCTTCTGATAATGGATTATTTCCCTGAAAGAGAGCTCAAAGACACCTAAGGTCAAGCCAACTCAGATAACCAAGGTTAGGCTGCTATCTTGATTCCAAAGTCTGCCCATCTTGTTATGTATGTACCTTCCTGTCACATGTACGCCCCTACTGCCTACCCTTCCGATTATGTATATACATCTCGTTCATTCCCCTCCTGTTATGTGTAGGCCTATTGTACAACCCCTTCCTGTATGTATGTGCTTATGGTAGCCTGCAAGCCCAAGATTATATAAACTCCTGAGATTATATTTCTCTCTCTCTCTCTCTCTCTCTCTCTCTCTCTCTCTCTCTCTCTCTCTCTCTCTCTCTCTCTGCTCAGACCTGGCTCCTGAAGATATGACTGCGAAGTTATGACTGTAAAGTGACTCCTGAAGTTATGACTGCAGAGTCCTTGCATGCTTTATCTTGTCTGATGTCTCTTTAATTTACCCCTCAATTACACAACTGCCCCGACCCCCTCTGTTGTGGGGAGGCTGGTCTTCCTCAATTAGGTCTCCCAGTTTATGGGGCACAGAAAGGGTGGATACATAGAGACAGTAACTGCTGCAATGGTTTATAGCAGGGGTGCTCAATTCATCGATCACAAATGTGATGTGGGTAGGTCACATGACATTAAAAATATAGACATAAGCTTATCATCAATCCTGTCAATTGATATACAGCACAGCCAATCAGATCCAATCTTAGGTGTCAAATGCATGCGCAAACAACTGTGCTAAGTGCAGCAAAACTGACAATCTCAGTTATCGCCAATTTTTAGACCTTGGTTTTTTTCTCTTAAACATAAGGAAGGGTATTAAAATGAGTGGGGAAGCTGGACCAAGTAAGAAGACAAAAACATCACTTTCAAACGGAATGGGAGATTTTGACACCACAAGCTGACATTCATCTGAAGTAGAGCCCACGAACAGTTCTGGAACTTACTTGCAGAGGGAAAGTACCCAGACATAAGAAAATGTGCTACCTCCTTGACTGTATTATTCGGCTCTATTTATTTATGTGAGTCAGCCTTTTCCCACATAAAGATTACTAAGTCCAAGTACCATTCCACCATGACTGATGGTCATTTGGAAGTGTGCTTGAGGCTGGCTATCAACAGCTACTATCTGTACTATGCATCCCTGGCCCATTCCATTCAGTGCAAGTCATCAGAGTAAACTTAGGTAATGACAAAAAAATGTACATAGTTAATTGTGTTGTGTTGTGCAATATGGACTCATGTGGTTATGCAAGGTGCATACATATACATTGTACATGTAAAGAATTCTCAATGTATTTATGAATAAATGTAATAAATACATTAAAATATATGTTTTAAATTTTTGTAGTTGGTAGATCATTTTGACTTGACCATTTTATAAGTATGTGTGTTGGAAAAAGTGTGATCGCCCCTGGTTTATAGGACTAGGGGAATTTTGGAGTAAACAATTCTTAAGGGAGGGAGGAGCTCTAGAATTGGTTGTGATGACATATATAAAACTCCTTTTAAAAGAAATTTAACTATGGAAATGTATGATATGTGAATATTATATCAAGAAAACTACTGGAAAAAAAGAGAAGAAACCAAACTTGACCAAAGGTTACCAACGGTGAAGGAGGAAGAGTCTTTGTTTAGGGAGCATTGACTTTAGGCTAATGGTGGTGGAATAATTTGGAAGAAGGATATAAATAATGGTTGTATATTGCAAAGAATAGAATCAATGGCACTGAATTATACATGCATAAGTTGTTGAATTGGAGAATGCTTTGCTGTGTATATTTTTGCCACAATTAAAAAAAATAATTGCACAAATAACAATGAGAACAGGAAAAAGGAAATGTTCTAACATTGATTGTGGTAATGATTGTCCAGTTCTTGTCATGACTAAACTATTGCATTCTATAATACGTAGTTGAGGTGCCAACAAATTGTTTAAAAATTTTTTTAAAGATGATTCATGAAGATTGGCAACATCAATAGACTAACTCTTGGAATTCCTTTCTCATCTGAAGTGCAGAAACAACTTTAGAAGAAACATTTAGCTATGATATCATGAAGAACTTTAACTGATTTCTTCAATTTTGGATAATCCCTTTGCATCTGGCTGAGCTTGTACTTTTACCAAAGCAATTTTACAGGGAAGTTACAAAGGTTCTCCAAACTCATTGTCATTGAGTCAATGCCACTTCAGAGCAACCCTAGGGCACATGGTAAAGCTGGTGCTGTGGGTTTCCCAGGGCACCACTAGGAGTCCGTGACGGCAGTGAGTTTGAGGGTTGTTTTTTTTTAGTGGAATAACTAGTAGATCTATTATTACAGCTCCATTACTTAAATGGCATTTCCAGAAGAGGTTAAATGTCTTTGTTTCTATAACATGTCAAAATTATGTGTAATTAAAAAAATTCAAATTCCCATAAAAATATTAGTAATATATGACATAATAATAATTTATGAATGATGAAGGGTTCATGAGGTAGGGGGGAGTGGGGAGGGAGGGGGAAAATGAGCAGCAGCTATTAAGGGCTCAAGTAGAAGGCAAATGTTTTGAGAATGATGCTGGCAACAAATGTACATATGTTCTTGACACGATGGATGGATGTATGGATTATGATAAGAATTGTATGAGCCCCAATAACATGATTTAAAAATATATATTAACAGATTTTTCTGGAGCCATTCCCCAAGCTCTAGTTCGGGCAATTAGTCCAGCTTGGTTGAAGGGGTTTTATGGGGAGCCTGACTTTCAAGAACATCAGAAATCCTAACAGTGTATCCAGCTTGATAGTGATGACTAGTAGGTCTACGTTTTAAATAGGAATCATCCACAAACACACTAAATTAGGGCTAGTTTCTACATAGATTCATATATAAACTTCACTGGTTTTGTTTCTTTAGAAAACTCATTCTAAAACAAATCAGTCATTGGAAGTTATATTATTTGTAATAGAAATGATGCTCGGGATAACAAGAAGGAATTTTGCAAAATTAATGATTTATTCATCACAAATACCTTTTTCAACAACTTAAATGATGGCTACTCAAGTGGATCTTGTGGTAGTCACCTAATCTGGTGACATTTTAAGAATTAAGCATGTAGGGGTGGAGTCTAGGCTGTCAATCTGGAGATAGCCAACGAGACTTCTGTGGTCATGGCTGTCTGAGAATTCTGGGAAATCTGGGACTTCCTCCTTGGAGGTGGAAGGAAGACACTTCTCTCTCTGCCACCTCCTGGGAGACATTGCAGAAGACAAGCCATATGGATGCAACCAGACCTAGGAAGCCAGAGAAGCCACAGAGAGACCTCTGCCAGCGCTGGGATGCTTACAACACCACCGGATCCAACGACTTTCTATCCACTGGCTTGTGATCGTCCTTCATTGCACATGTTTCATGAGTCTGAAGAGGAGTTTATAGATTGGTATCGGACATATGGGTTAATATCGGACTTATAGACTTGATCTGGACTAGGCTGGGGTGTTTTCTCACTGTTCAATTGCTTTTGCATATAAACCCCTTTCTTGTACACATATGTGTGTCCATGGATTTGTTTCTCTAGTCTACCCAGACTAACACAGACCTGATGGGCAGAATATACAAAATTGAACATCTATGGAAAGACACAACAAAGAAACTCACTTTTATCAGTCAGGAAAAGGGTAGGACAAACTGTGGAACAGACGATTAGTTACTTGTGATAGGCAGGGTTCTCTAGAGAAATGAAATGAGGTCACTTATGAATATATAGACAGATACATAAATAGATTTATACCGTGAGAAGGAATATAGCAGCTAATTAGTCCACATGGCAATACAGAGGGTTCAGTTCAACTCACTTCTGGGGAACAGTTAAAATACTAGAAGTCCTTCAACTCACAAGGGCTGCCAGGTTCAAGATCAAGGAAGCAGACAGTAGAGTTCTTCCTGGGGCAAGGCAGAGTCTGCCCACAAGCAGCAAGCAGCAGGGTGGGTCACGAACTGTCAGTAGTCTGGATGGAATTTCGAATGCAAGCAATACAAGGCGACAGGATCCATTAGCCTCAAGCTCAAGCAATGTACGCACCAGCAGTGTGGTGAAGCAGGTCTCAAAGGAGCCTGAAGCTCTAGTGACATGATCCACGGGTTGATTGGCCCACAGGTAGTGTAGCTCACAGGCTGAGCCAGAGAACTAGCTACAGCAGCAGCACACCCACTCCAGCACACTCTGATCAACAGAGAGCAGGAGAGAGGGGAGAGGCCTTGCAGAGCCATTTATCTCTTTGCTCTCCCAACAAACTGCAACCTGATTAATATCACATATTCCTATTGGCCCCTTGATATGATTGAATGATTGAACTACTGTATGATATGTAAATTATGTGCCAATAAAACTGTTGGGAAAATAAAACAAACAAAAAATAGAGAAACTTAAGCTTAAAAAATTTAAGATTTACAGCTTTAGACGCCTTTTACAAAGAAATTGACTATTAATGTAATTCTCACTGCTGGAATGACATTCTGTCATTTTGCATAAAATGGTCATTTTTCCCTGTGTCTCCTGAGTGAAGTGAACAATGATTATAATGGGAACGATAGCCTAAGGAATGGTGGTTGTTAATGGCATAGAATCGGCTCTGATGCATGGCAATGTCATATACGATTAACTTGAATGTTGTCCAGCCATACACCATATTCACAATTGCTAAAGTGCTTAAGCCCTGTCATTGTAGCCACCATATAGGCCCTATCATCCAGCACAATATTTTGTCATAATTAATACGGTTTTATTGGTTAGTTTTTAGAATTAGATTGCAAGGCCTCTCTTGTTTGTCTTTGTCTGGAAGTTCCACTGACACCTGCGCATCACGAGGGACCCTGTTGATGTGTGACACTCCAGTGTGATAGCTCCTGGCATTGTAGCAACACACAGGCCACGACAGCAGAGAAAACTGACAGGTGGATACAGACTCTAAGGCCCACATAGGTGTAAAGATATTGGTTGTATAATGACAGAAAGAAAAGGATGAAAAACCAACCCCTGAATATTAAAACAGAAAATAGTAAATAGGAATAACCATAATAATTCCAAATTTTTTTACTGCACCAACCATCTGAATTCAAGTGTATGTTTTCAACATTCCTTCCATAGAGCTGTTTTAATGTTGTTTCTTTGAAAAACAAATCTGCCTATTCTTCCACGGAGTAACATAAGATTTTTTCCATCTATTTGTCAAAAGGATCCTCTTTTTCTCTGTTGAGCTTATGTCAATAATTTGAAGGAAATATAAAATTGTACTAGTATATGAAAAAAATCCACATTTTTGATTTGTGACGGAATTGGTCAGTGGTCAGACAACACACCAATCTTTATTTTCCCTGTGATGTAAAAAAAATACACAAACTTGTTTTTAATTTGAAGTCTTATTTCTTCGAGTAATGATAAGTATATTCGACAGGATCAAATTCTTATGTGGCGTAAACTCTTAATAGTCAAATAAAAAGGGCTTAACTCAGAATTGCTAGTACTAAAACTAACTGACCTAATTACCACCACCATCACCACCACCCTTCCAGAGGATGAACAGCAGAAACTGTGGGGAAGGGGGGAAGGGAGAGAGAGTGGTCAGTGTAAGATACGAAAATAATAATCTATAATATATCAAGGGGTCAGGAGGGTGCAGAGGGGGAGGGAAAAAAGGAGCTGATACCAAGAAATCTAGAAAGTAATGTCTAGAAAATAATGATGGCAACATATGTACAAACATGCTTGGTACAACTGATGTATGCATTGATGCAAGAGCTGAAAGAGACCTCAATAAAATGATCTTTTAATATTAAAATTGCTAAAATATAAAGATTATTTACTCAATCTATTTAACAAAATGTTTAGTTCAGTGTTTGTTTGTTTAACATTCTCTAGGTGATTTGACTATAAGCAGTTGTGAAATTTAATGTAGAATTTTTAACTGTTCTATAAAGCAGATTTACCTTTCTACTGCCGCTGTTGCCCTCAGATATACCTGCTACCTTGGAATCCAAACATTGCAGGCTTCTGCTGGGCAGACTTGCCCGCCAGGCTCTGAAAGACTGTCTCTTTTACGCTGTACTCTCCTTACTGACACGTCACTCTGCTCCATCCACTTTCTGTTTTGAGAAATTTGGCGCAATTTATTTTCCACTGACTACCCTCCTCCTGCTTGCTTAATTGCTTCGGGTTTATACCTTCTTTTATTTATGTATAATTGTTTTAAGAATCTTGGGAAAAATTTGTGGGCTGAGTGTACCATCTGTCTATTGAACTTTATTTCAATCACCAGTTTGCCAGGTACTGTGCTCAGTTTTATTTCTTTATCATTTTTTATTCAGTCAAATATTTCCAGGTGAAAAATTATTTTATTTTGCAGTCTTGAAATTTAAGAAATGGAGGGGTAGAATTGCTTGTTTAAAGTCATCAAAGAGTAACTAGTTGAATTGGATTTTGAAAGTTTTGTTGTTGTTCTTAGACTTTCTTTTCTTTTGAGATTATTTTCACACTGTTTTGTTTTAGGTTTTATTTCACCCTACACACCAGAACTATAATTGGCAAGCAAGTAAAGGATGCATTCTATTTCCCAGTGAATTAAATGTCTATATGTTAATCTTGATGAGCAGCCACTGAGTATCTTTCAGGTTTGTTTAGTCAATTTCCCCAAAAGTGAATTTTTGCTTGTCTCCAGGAAAGTGGTTGGGGAGAAATAGTAACACTATTAGATTTTACCAAAATAATAAAAAAGTGATATAACCAATATTTTTGGGAGAAAATATGAATCTGCCTGCTCTGGTAAAGATTTAGAGTTTCAGAAAACCCAACGGAATAGTTCTGCTCTATTCCATAAGGTCGCTCAGAATTGGAATTGACTAGTGGTTTTCCCTGGTAACCAATATTTAATGTTATATGAATTAGAGGGGAAAATACCAATTCCAAAATATTTGAAGTTCAACTAAAATAATCTTTTAAAAAATACATAAAAATATATAGGTTATCATTATGAGCAGTCACAGTAATACTAACGGAGTAATATTAGTAGTTGTAGTGGTGGAGTAGTCATAGAAGAAGTAATTATGAAAGTAATAACAGTAGCAGTCAAATTAGCAGCATATTAATAGTTTCTCCTATTGTCTTTGGGGTAATTTGTAATTACATAATCTGGTATCAACTTCAGACTATTAAATTTGAAAGGGTGGAGGTTAGCCTGTCAATCAGGTTGCAGCTTGATGACCTCATTTGGAGGTACTACAGAGATAAATAGCTCGCTGGAGGCAGGACACAGAACAATATCTGGGTGGCATTCCTGTTGTAAAACCACGGACACACTGATGCATCCAGAGCCCTGGAGCTGGAGGAGCCACGTGAAGATCCATGGCAGCGCTGAGCTCCTTCCATCGTCACGGGATCTACAAGACTTTCCACGCACTGGCCTGTGATCTCCCTGCATTTGGCACTATTGCTTGCCTCTGTGAGTCTGAAGAGGAATGTATGGACTATTATTGAACATTTGGGCTAATATTGGACTTATGGACTTGATCTGGACTGGGCTGGGATGTTTCTCAATACGCAATTGCTCTTTGATACAAAGCTCTTTCTTACACACACAAGCGTGCAGGAGTTCGTTTCTCTAGCCAAGCCCGGACTAACACAGGGTTCTGAAACTTCGCCCAATCGTGCAAGCTTTGCTTCCGATACTCGATGAATTGCTGCGTGAGTAATTATTCACTCTTTTTACTCTATTTAACACAGTCTCAAGTCACTATCTAAAATTCTGAACCAAAAATATTAGTTGAACTTCAAGAACTTGACAAACTCTAAAATTAATCTGGAAAGAAAATTTAACTCAGTGCATACAAACATTAGTTATTGACATTTTCTTTTTCAAAATGTGGTACACGCAAACACATAAACATTAAAAATATTTAATTTTACATATTTTTAAAAAATATTTTTCCTGTATCACGTTAGAGAATAAAATCCTTAAAATGCTTGAATCAGAACTGCTCAAAAGTCCCATAATTTTTACCATAATGAAATTAAATGTTTTCAAGAACAAACATTCTCTGAAATGATGTGCATATACTTGCACATATGTATACTGACATGATTCATTCGGGTCAAGTTGGTGGGATATATTTCTATTTCTAATTATATTTGTATATATGAGGGGCACTCCAAAACACCAGAATTAAAATAATTTTTCAAATACATTCAAGTGTATTTAAATTATTTTTAAACAAAACAACCTTATCACCTTCAAAGTACTCTGCATAACACTTACTATCAAATCTCTAAATCCATTCTTGGAAAACTTTTCTAACTCATCTCTTTGGATGGCAGACAGCACTTCCTTCGTTTTTTCTTCACCTCTTCTACATCACCAAATTGCTGTTCTTTCATGTCCCTCTTCATTTGCAGAAACAAAAAGAAGTCACACAGAGTGAGGCCAAGGGAGTAAGTTGCACGGACCAAGAGAGACATGTTTTTTCCCCCACACCTGGTTCACTGAGATGGCTGTGTGAGCAGATTCATTGTTATTATGGCAAAACCAGTCTCCTGTCTGCTACAAATCAATCCTTTTTTTGGTCACACACTGTTATGCAATTTTTGCAGAACCTCTCACTAGAAAGCTTGATTAATAGTCTGACCTAATGGAATGAATTCCAAATGTACTATTACCCTCATATATTAAAAATGAGCATTGCCTTGATCTTTGATTTCACTTGATGAGCTTTTTTTCTGTAAGGTGACGATGGTGTCTTCCAATGGCTTGATTGATGTTTGCTTTTGGATCTTAGGAATAGCACTGTGTCCTGTCACCTGTAATGATGCTGAAAAAAAGTCTGGTTGCTTCAGAGTGGTTCTTTCAAAGCCCGGCATGTTGCCAGTCGAGGCTGCTTTTCCTGCTTAATCAGAACCTGAGGCACAAATTTCACAGCGACCCTGCATAGTCCCAAATCTGTTAACATTTGCTGACTGAGCACCAAGATTGTCCAGATAACACCCCCATCTCTTTAATGGTCTGTTGTCAGTCTTTGAGCACAAGCACATGAATTTTTTTTGATACTTTTGTCCATTTTGGAAGTTGACTGATATCTAGAAAGAGGTTTGTCATCAATTGACATTTCTCCTTTTTAGAAATGAGAAAACCACTTATACACTTGAGTGAAACAAGATTTCACAGTTGCATGCTGTTCTCTGAAATCTGCCATCACACACACAAAAAAATGAGATTTGAACAAAACTGCTTATACAAAAAAATTCACTGTGACCAGCAAGAACCTTTCCAGTCAGTGTCACCGGGTGAACTCACTCAGAGCGAGTTGCCAGATGTGCCCCAAGAAGGATAAGTGAGCACTATGTAAGCTCCACCCAGCAAAGGTTTTCCTTATATCTTATCTATATCTACATCTTTATCTATATCTCTAGATATCTATGTCTGTATATGTATGTATCTTACCTGTATCTATATTTACATCTGTATATGTATATAGTTGTTTGTTGCCATCAAGTTGGTTCAAATTTTACATGAAGAAATGTTTGCTGCATAAGCAAATGTGACGAAGAATGCTGACAGTGCCCGGGTATCAAAAGATATACCAACCGGGGTCTTAAAGGCTTGAAGGTAAACAAGTGGCCATCTAGCTCAGAAGCAACAAAGCCCACATGAAAGAAGCACACCAGCCTGTGTGATCATGAGGTGTCGAAGGTATCATCAGAACAAAAAAATCTTATCATAGTGAATTGGGGTGGGGGGGAACTGTGGAGTGGAGACCCAAAGCCCATTTGTAGAATACTGGATATCCCCTTACAGAAGGGTCTCGGGGAGGAGACAGTCAGTCAGGGTGCGATGCAGCAATGATAAAACATGCAACTTTCCTCTAATTCCTAAATGTTTCCTCCTCCCCCACTATCATGATCCGAATTCTTCCTTACCAATCTGGCTAGACTAGAGGGTGTACACTGGTACAGATAGGAACTGGAAATTAAGGGAATCCATGGCCAATGATCCCTTTAGGATCAGTGGTGTGAGTGGCGATCCTGGGAGGGTGGAGGGAGGGTGGGTTGAAAAGGGGGAACCAATTACTAGGATCTACATATAACCTCAGCCCTGGGGGGCAGACAACAGAAAAGTGGGTAAAGGGAGATGTTGGACAGGGCAAGATATGAAGATATGACTAAATAATAATTTATAAATTCTCAAGTGTTCATAAAGGAGTGGGGAGCAGGGAGGGAGGGGAAAAATGAGGAGCTGATGCCAGGGGCTTAGGTGGAGAGCAAATGTTTTGAGAATGATGAGGGCAATGAATGTACAAATGTGCTTTACACAATTGATGTATGCATGGATTGTGATAAGAGTTGTATGAGCCCCTAATACAATGATTTTTTTAAAAGAAAAGTTTGCAGAACACTATTATTTTTTAATCCAGCTATTCCATAATATTTTAAGACACATTGTATGTATACACACATATATAATACATATATATAATGACTGAAATATTTCATACAGTCAGATATTATTATAAAAATATATAAAGAATTAGTACTTTTGAGTAGATTCTAACTTAGGAACTCTCTTAAGGTTCTTCAGTCCTTCAGTATACTTCTATTATCTTTTTGGTGATACCTGAAACATTATGATTTAATTATTTTATTAGAGTTCATAGAATAATTAAATCAGTTTAATGTAGCCCTGGTGACAAGGCTATGTGCTGGGTTGCTGAATCTTTTCTACTTCCTTAAAGAGTTAAGTCTCGGAAACACCCAGGAGCTGTCCGACTCTTTCCTATAGGATTAACTATGAGTGGGCATAGACTCAGTGGTAGTGATCTTGTATTGGCTTCGGTTTGTTAAAGTCCAAAGAGGCAGAAAAAGCAAATATTTTCAGTGAGTGTTAACATTGCTTGCGGGGGGTGGGGGGGTGGCATAAGGAGGAAAAATCTATCTGGGGAAACGTGTTAGATCGCTGACTAAAGGACAAAGGGAATGACATGGAAAGTTTGGAACGGATCACAATAGAAGACAGACTTGTCTACAAAATGTTTTTCTCCAGAATCAATCCTTGTTGGAGCAATGAATGCCGGAGTGACACTTTTAAATCTATGAATCGTCAAGTACTGTCAAGTGTGTTATTACTTTGAACCTAACATCTGAACACTTTCACCCCCAGGCTTCAACTAATCTTTTCTTAAATGCACCACAGTCAATTTTGTCAGTATGCAAAAGGGGATGAGGAAGCACAGGAATGGTCTCAGTAAATTAAACTGGCTTGTCACCCGCGCTTAGCCTCTACCATCATGAGTCATATTGTCATGGCAACTAACATTTGAAAGGGAGCAAGTTTCAAAACAGACTTTCTTCTGTGGTCTGATTAACTGTAAGATGTTCTGAAGAAAGAAAAATTTTTTAATACTCTCTTTATGACCATCTTCAATTTAAAAAATGTTCTTTCTACAACATTTTCATTTTAATGATATTTGACATTTACCTACAAGCACTTGAAATAATTTCTTTTTAAATAAACATTTGCTATAAGACGCCTAGTTTCCCAAGGAGCCCTCGTGGTGCAAAGATTTAACACTCACTGCTAACTAACTGAGAAGTCAGTGGTTCAACCCACAAATTGCTCTGTTGCAGAAAGATGTGGCAATCTGTCACTGAAGATCTGCCACCTGGGAAACCTTGTGTGGCAATTCTAGCTGGTCCTATAAAGTCACCATGAATGGGAATCAACTCAATAGAAGTTTTTGTTTGTATTGCCTTTTTTTAAAAACAATTTATTAGGGGCTCATACAACTGTTATCACAGTCCATACATACACATAATCAATTGTATAAAGCATATCTGTACATTCTTTGCCCTAATCATTTTTTCTCCTCTTTTCTTTTTTTACATTTTATTAGGGACTCATACAACTCTTATCACAATCCATACATATACATTCATCAATTGTATAAAGCACATCCATACATTCCCTGCCCTAATCATTCTCAAATCATTTGCTCTCCACTCCGGATAGGGCAAGATATGACAAAGTAACAATGTATAAATTACCAAGGGCACATGAGGGAGGGGAGAGAGGGGAGGGAGGGGGAAAAAAAGAGGACCTGATGTATTGGCTTTTAAACCATGGAAGTAAAGCAAAAAGTATTCCTTCAAAATCATAGATACTTTCTTAAATAAATTATCAAATGTGAAACTATGTTTCCTCACTTTATATATACTTAATCTAGATTTATACATTTCTGAAGCTGACGATTCCATATCTCTAATATTTCACTGAATAATTCGGAGACCTTTAATTAGCATCATGTCAGAACACTAGTTTTGACATCTTAGAATGACCCAACTTTTGGGTTTTTAAAAAAAATGCTCTTTGAGTTTAGGGAGCAAAATGAAGTTCAAAGGGAAAAATTAGGGGTTCAGTATGGGTGGATTAAGATAGTCTTCACCTTTGCCATCCTTTACTAATGAGTAGAGATATTGTCATAATGTAAAATAATTCTAAAGCACAACTTGCCTAGGCTTTTTTGTCACAAAAGCATTTTATATTAAACTCCTATGTCCTGTGTCTTTTGAAAATATCTATTACGATTACTCCTTTGGAATTCCAAACGCGATTCAGTATAAACTTCTGAGCTGACTTCTATGCCTTGAATTTAACTGGCCTAGTAAACTCATTTGGAAGTCATTGTTTTGATGGTACCCTTTTTTGTTGTTTTCAAAGGTATCCTAATGATACTAAAGTCAAATCCACTGCTGTTAAGTGCATTTCTATTTATAGTAACCCTGTATAGGGCTTCCTTTGACTATCCATCTTTACAGGAAGACTTAACTTTCTCCCCAGAGCTGTTGGTCTGAAAGGCTGACCTTGCAGTCAGCCACCCAGTGCTTACCCCACAGTCCCACCAACATCTATTACACTCTACAGATTGCATATAAACCTGTGTTCGTATAACTGGGATGCAAGAGAAGAAATACTTTTTGGGTTGCTCTCAAATTTTCCCCAAATATGTGCTACACTTGAATACACAGAGATTGATAAAGGAAAGTCCCTGACCTTAAGAAGCTCATAATCTAGTGTGGGGACCTGTTAAATTTAGATTCTAGAATTTAGTGAAATGTCTATGCTATACCTTATGGACATATTTCTTAGAGAGCACATTGGAGGAAGTGATTGCTTCTGCTTGAGAGACAAGGCAAAGTCTCAGAATTTAAAGAATAAACACTTCATTTTTGAATGATCAAAAAACCTCTAGGGCCTTCCAGAACTGGGCACTAGAAATCTTTGTTCGAATAAAGAAATAGCATATGCTACAGTTTCTAGAACCTGGGACAATTTGACTAAATATTGATTTGACAAGAATGGTAAATTAGGGGAAAATAATAATGTATAAATTCATAGGTTCTCCTTTGTACATTTATTCATCACTCTGTACCTCAACTTTCATAAAAATTATTTATAAACATCATGTAGAGAAATATTCTTACTATTGGATCCACCAGGTATATAAATATAGGTTACCAACTAATTTGGCAATTTAGGCAAATGTAAAAAACATACTGCATTTTATTGCAAAAAAAGAATAAAATTATTTTATTTGTGTTTCCAGATTTATAGTTATTCAGTAGAATAGTAGAGAGATCTTTAGAACAAGATAAATGGTAATTAGAATCAATGCTCTCTTTAGTTCATTGAAGATAGTTCAGAATATAAATTTAATTAACTGAATTAAAATTATAAAACTTTAAGTATAATATAAAAGTATATACCATATATACTTGAATATAAGCCGAACCAAGTATAAGCCGAGGTACCTAATTATTACCTGGGAAACCAGAAAAACTGATTGACTCGAATATAAGCCCAGGGTGGAAAATGCAGAAGTTATTGGTGAGTTTCAATAATAAAAACAAATGAAAATAAAATTACTAAAAATTGAGACATCAGTGGGGTAATATATTTAAATATTTATTTTAAATAAAAAACAGAAATAAAAGGACAACAAGTCATGTAACATTAGTAAACCAGCACAGTAAGTGGAAAATAGGTTCAACAAAAATAATCAGGTATCAATATTGATACCATAAGAGTACTATTCCCTGAGCTTAATCATCACCCAAGCTAAAATGTAAAGAGTTAAAATCATTCAAAACTGGATTCCTCATCATCGTCCGTATCTCAATGC
The DNA here is from genome assembly GCF_050624435.1 of Tenrec ecaudatus. Classification (NCBI taxonomy): domain Eukaryota; kingdom Metazoa; phylum Chordata; class Mammalia; order Afrosoricida; family Tenrecidae; genus Tenrec; species Tenrec ecaudatus. The sequence goes on along the minus strand of NC_134540.1, from coordinate 40,386,940 downwards.
AGAGCTTCAGCTGGTGTGGGGTCATCATAGATGTTGGCCTCACGGAGATCGCCGTCATCACCATCACTGCTGTCATTTTCATACAAAGCACAGTCTTCACTGCCATCCATAGCATTACTAATACTACATTTCTGGAAGGCACGTCACATCACGTCTTCTGGAATGTTTTCCCATGCATCTCAAATCCACTTTGCTATTAGCTTTATGTCAGTTTTCATGAGATTTCCTCCTTTTGTTAGTCGGGCTTGACCAGATGACATCCATTCATGCCACATCCTTCACACACGGTCTTTAAAAAGCTTATTCAAAGATACATCCAGAGGCTGCAGTACAGATGTAAGCCCACCTGGAATAACAGCTAAAGTAACTTTACTAGAATTTGCCATTTTTTAAATGTCATTCGATAGGTGGGTTCTGAACATATCCCAAACAAGTAACGATGGCTTTTTCTTTAAGGCTGCTCCTGGTCGTCAGTTCCAAATTTCTTCCAGCCATTTTTTTGTTCCGTCTTCATCCATCAAGCCTTTAACATGTGCATGCACAGTAATTCTTGGTGGGAAATTGATCGTTTTAGGCAAGGTCTTTCTTTTAAAAATAATGACAGGATGCATCTTAGTTCCATTAGCCAAAATGATAGAACAACTGTAAAGTGTGGTTTTTTTTTTTCATTTTCTGTGGTTTTGAGAAAAATGTTTTTTTCTCCTAAACTTGCCACAGTTCTGTTGCTTGGAAGATCAAAAGCCATGGCAATTTCATACATATTCCCAATAACTTCCAGGTCATAATTATAAATCCTTCTTTGTTCTATAATAAATGACTGGAATGACATACGGTAATTTTTTCTTTAAGGTCTTGTGGCAATTTCTGGGAAATCTTTGTTCTTTGTCTCACACATAGTAGGCCAACCTATTCATGAAGCGGGTACACCATCCTGCTGACACAGCAAATTTTTCAATGCCTGGTGCTTTATATTTGTCATCTTTAGCCATTTGTAGAACACGTATGCAGATTCCCATGTGTGTTACGTAATAACCATTTTGACAACACTCCATAACCCATTTATGCAATTCACTCTCTAGAGCCCTATAAAAAGATGTTAACCCAGGACAAGCTTTTTTAGCTTTTTGGAATCTGTTCTAAGTCAGCCTTCATTTTCCGCCACTCCCTCACCTGCTTTTTGTCAACACAGAATTCCCTACTTGCAATACTGTTATTGCTCTCTTCTGCTCTTGACACAACCTTCATTTTGAAAACAGCCTCAAATGACCGGCTTTTTGGTATTGGTTCAAGAGTATCCATTTCTAATAAGATAAAAAAAAGTCTTTGAAAAAGAACTTTCATGGTAATTCCCACCCACCCCACCCCCCGCGAAGTGTTAGCCAGCACGAGAGGCGGGGAGTCCGTGGAGGCGGGGGATGCAGGATGTGAATTAATGCAGAGACCAGAAGGGAGGGACAGAGCACAGCCACAGACACATCCTTACCAGTTCAGCTGCTGTTATAAGTGAATCACTATGGGTCCTTCTGTGAATTGGAGTTGTCCACGTCAAAGGACGGCTCTGATTGGTTAGATGTGAGTAAACACACATTCAAAGCCCTGCAGTGTCAGCGGGGCTTTGAATGAACAGTGGAGAAATGGCAATCACCTGTGAGATAACAGGTGCTCCTCCCGTTAACTAAGGGGGTTGGGGGGCAGCAAGCCCGTGTATAAACTGAACCCAAGTTTTTCTGCACATTTTTTGTGCTAAAAAACTCGGCTTATACACGAGTATATACGGTAAGTATAATTTATAGAAGTAAAAAGTGCATTACTTTGATCAAGTTATGCATGTGAACAATAATTTTTAACCCCAACTGCATTAGGCTGAAGATAGCAAGAAAAAAATAGTAAAAATTATTCTTTTGTACAACACAATACTAATTGACATCAATTCTTCTATAGCAGAATAAATAATCTGAAGGTGTGTTTCTCCATATAAAGGTAGCTTATATTTGCTTTGTCTCTCCAAATTAAGTTGCTACCTATTTTCTCTCAGCAGTCTTAGGTAATAAGATAGTCAGGGGATTTTATGTTTATTTTGTAAAAAAGAAGAGAGTGCTTTAAAGAGGCTTAAAAGTTTATTTTGATAATATGAAACCCCAGAAATTCAAATTCTTCATATAATTCCAAGTATGTTGGCATTATTAAACTAAAGAGGGATGACTGTAGTAAGTTTACATGTGCGAAAATTAACCCATTGGGTATTTTTTTTTAACATTTTAAGGAGTCCTGGTGGCTTAGTAGGATGCATATTATTTTTAAGGTACTATTTATATGAGGAGTTCATATGAGCATACTCCAACTGCACAATGCAATCCATCAGTTCTTACTTTTTATAAAATGATTTCTTAATTGATTGATTTCTGGTGCTAGGGGAAAATATTTTGCATCATCTCTTACAAGGGAAGACCCCTGCCTCTCAGACCAAAGCCTGTCTTATAAATGCACGGAGACCATGGAGGCACCAAATATCTGGTGGTTCTAGGTCTTCCTTCACTGGACACCCACTAAGCCAAGGGTCCCACCCAAGGTCCAATGACTGCCACTTCGACAGTCTCGGGGTGGCCATCCCTTGCATCCGCTCCCATCAGGGTATTGCAGTCCAAAGTCCAAGGGTTACAGGTAGTTTCTAGTAGGGCCTAGTTCATTTAATTGGGCTTCCACATCCAGTTCTGATGTGGCCTGTGGGGGACGCCATGTTCCCTGAAAGGCCAGCATCTAAGGTCATTGTAGGGCTTAGCCCTGGTGCAGTTCAACAAGGATTGGGTAGGAACAATCGAAGTGTGTACTGAGGACCATAGAACTGAGGGTTTTTTCTCCCTGTAGGTTCCGTATGATGTTTGTTTAGCATTCCTTCCTGGGGTGAGTTTTCTCCTCCCCACTAAGCCACCATACCTATCAACAACAACAACAAAACGGTGGCTTCTCTGAAATGTAGATGTTCCCATCCTCGGTCTCCACCTGACTTTCCAGTAAGGTTCTCCTCTCACCCCTGCAGAAGGCCTGTTGATCAGTCACAGCACAGCCTTGTCCCAGGGTTGCACAGCATCCAGTGGTCCTCTCCCTTTCCCCTTTCTTGAAGGAGTGACTCACTGTTGGCATCATGGGAGACAGATGGGGTTTCCTACTCCTCAAACGATTTACAATCTCAGAAATCCACCTGGGCATTCTAGTCTGTCAGAATTGACTTGACAGTGAGTTCTTTTGGTGACTTAGTAAGGTGCCTCATGGATCAGAGGATTAAGTGTAAGGCTACTCAGTGAAAAATCAGTCAGTCAAACCCACCAGCTAACTGCCCTCCGTAAAGATTTACAGTGTGGGGAAAGAGGAGAACAGTCTATCCTACAGGGTCACTGTGAGTTATGGTCACCTTGAAGGCGGCAGGTGGGTCACTCAGTGGGTGAGAGCTCTATTGCTAAGAGAAGGGTCAGCACTTAGAACCTACCAAATGCTCCATGGGAGACAGATTTGAGATATGCTTCAGTAAAGACTGCAGCTTTCCAAATCCTAGGAGGCAGTTTTGAAGTTTCTATGAGTCAGAATCAATGCGACAGCAGGCAATTTGATTTTGTTTGGTGACACAAATGACTTATTTATCACTGGACTGCTGACCACAAAGTTGACCAATTCCACGGCTCTGCAGGCTTCACAAGACAAAAGTTGATTCCGGCCTTGCTTCTCAGAAGGATGTGGAACAAAGAAAAGACACAAGTAAATTTATTACTAGATAACTCCCTGCTCTCGCTGCCCTGGAGTCAATGCTGACCACAGAAAACCCCTGTGGATTTCTGAGACTATAACTGTCTGTGGGAGTAGAAAGCACAGTCTTTCTCCCATGGAGCTGCTGGTTATTTTGAACTGCTGACCATGTGGTTTGCAGCCAAACACTTAACTACTATACCACCCGGGAAGTAAAGGATGTTTTTTTTTAATTGATACTTATGGTGGCATAGTGAAGTTGGGCTGCTAATCAAGAGATCAGCAGATTAACACCACCAGCTGGTCCTCGAGGGTAAAAGGAGGCTTTCTACTCCTGGAGAGTTGCAGTCTTGGTCACACACTGGGGCAGTTCTATCCTGACCTACAGAGGTACGGTGAGTCAGCATTGACTCGACAGCAGTGAGTTATGGAATATTTACCAGCTAGAAAAAAAGGTGAAACTGAATTTGGGGCAATATTTAAGAGGAGTCACTTCACTTGATAAAATGGGAATATTAATCTGATGCATCTGGGTAGAGTAGAACAGTAAGAAAACATTATTATAAGGAACCAGAGGACAGAGCCCTGCTGAAGAGAAGAAGGTAAATGAAAAGGGCAGGTCAGGTGCTGGTATCATGGTTACGGCAGGACCAAGACTACGGTCAATGAGGTCTCCAGACTTTTCAACCAAGACAACTGTTTTAGAGCAATAGATATTAAACGTGGTTTCTATAAACTTCTTTTTCTATATTAATAAAAAGGACTTTTGTGAAGCAACAGGGGGCGGGCTATATTTCCGGTGTTTCCCATGGGTTCCTTCACGATCAATTGCTCATTTGAAAAGAAAACTTCTTCACAGGCAAGCCTTTACACTACAGCTGCGAGAAAGAAAATATAAAATCCCTAATGATTCAGTAGGTAACTTAGAATGGATAGGCCACCTTCACACCAGCATTTGAAAAAGATTCTTCTTACATTCAGTGGCTTCTCTCAAGGTCTTCCAGTCTGTTTTCCCTCATAGCAGCTCTTTTATCATTTTTTGTGTGTTCTGGCAGGGTAGATGACCTTTTAGTCAGAAAGCATTACACATTTCCTCTGAATACAGCCCATGCTTTACCTCTCCGCTTCCACCAGTTTCTGGAAGTCCTTTTCTCATTAACTACTGCATAATGTTGCCTTCCTTTACCTCACCTATTCATTCTCAATTGAGAGGTCGAGGGGCAATGATTCATTTTCCTCTTGACTACATGTACTCTGCCAGCCCACGCCCACACAAATCATGCTTTCATCTTTCTTGAAAAATGTCCTTTCCTGTCACTGGGTGCATCCGGACGCTAGTGTGAGAATCTTGCTGTGTTACACCCGCAAAAAGCTTATTTGGCTACTCAGAGTGCATAGCATTTGGTAAGACAGAGATATTTTAGTGTGGTGGACAGTTGTGCTTGACTTCGTTATACACAATGCACAGATTGAAGCTATCGAAGTCCTATTGTGATGAACCATCTCTCTTCATGGCACCAATCTAAAAGTATCTGCAGGCCCTTGCTAAAACCTGCAGACCTCACAAAAAGCTTACAGTTTCCGTAAATAAAACACCCCAATAATTACTTCATGCACAGTACACACGTCATCACATTCATTTGCCATTTTCATGGTGACTTGTCCTCTCTGCATTTTAGTATTCATTTATGATCGCTATTATAGACCTCTCGGATTCTATCTGGCTCTCCTGAGGAATATTTATGGCTATTATAGGGCTCTTATGAGAAGACCCAAAGATAGTTATTGCAGAAACCCTGTGAAATGCCGCATTAGTGCAGAGATGGGCTGGCAGTAAAAGATCGCAAGTTGTTTCAGACTCCCCCTTGATGAAGATTAAAAGGCAGCTTGCTCCTGGTGAGGTTTCCTTGGTTCACCCAAGAGAAGCAAGTTATTTTTGACACAGAGGTTGGATGGCATAAATTAACACCGTTCTGTAAAGGAGAGCTCTTTTGGATAGGCTGCCAGGAAGAAAGCAAGGAGGGATTTAGGATGTGTTTGCAAACAGATCTGTGAAGTCAGTTTATAGCTCTACTGCAGAGTTGCTCACAGAATGTATTACTGGAAGATGGGAGGTACATGAAGAGGGAGTGGCAAGGTCTTAGCCAGAACACAGTGAAGATCTCAGTATCTACATGGCCCTCTCATAAGACTTAGCATGTAAGCTCACCGAGGAAAGCCCAGTGAATTTTGTTCACTAATGTACAGTAAGTAGCTTGTTCAGTGTCTGTCACAGAAGGAATACCTGCGCTTCTACTTTACCCGCTGAACATATTTATTCCTTTGCCTTTCGTTTTTATTTCTGCACGGAGGATATTTTGTTTGATTTTGATTAAGAAAGTAGCTGTGCCATATGGTCCGCATTTCATGAAGTCTACAGTGTGAACTGGCAACAAAAACCCTTCTCTGGGCATTCAAAATAACTTCTCACCTCTCAATGCGCTGCACTTCCATTATTCAAAAATGCTATTAAATTAAACGTTGTTCTTGAGGATTCTGTTGTTTTGCTTTCTCTAAACGCTTGCTTGATTTTAAGACCAGAGATCTAAGGAATGAACTAGCTTAGTTCCAAGGTGGTGCCTTGGCCAAGCAATGGGCTGCTAACCAATGATTCACCAAATCATCAATGTTTGCACAGCTCTGAATTTGATCATTGGAAAGTGAATGGCAAAGAGGTGGAGTTCAACTTTTAGTTCAGTGAACAAAAATTCCTGAGCTTCACTCATTTTCTTCAGAGCAGAAATAATGGTTATATAGGGCTGGACTTAGAGACCTGTTTAATTATTATATTATTCATCTGATTCAATTTATAAAAAATATACATCATTATAAAATGTCAACTCTACTCATGATTTTAATTTTATTTAAAGAAACACCTAAGTTATTGATGTGCATCCTAAAATGTTATTTAAAATTTGAAGTACTATTGCTACATTTCCAGCTCAGCTACTTAACCTTGTACTCCTGAACATTCTAGGTTAATATTTACTATGCACCTAATATATACATTCTTTAAAAATATATACAACAAAGCTATTGTGAGCATTAAGTGAAACACTTCTGTACATAAAGGGTGATGAAAAACATTCTGTGCTAAAGGCAATTGGAAATAGTCTGGCTTCATAAATATCATAAATATCCATCATTTTTGACAGAAAACATTGGCAGATACCCATAGCCAAAACTATAGGAATGGGATTAAGTCAGGACATGAGATCACAAGAGCTGGTAACTCCTTTTCTTCTTCTCGCCCTGAACGTAACACTTCTTTTGGTTAAACTCCAATTTCTTAAAGCACAGATTGCTGATACATGTCTGCTTTACGGACTTGTTGTGAAGATAATATTGAAGAGTATGTTAAAAAGAATTAGCAATGGTGTATTAAAAACCATCTTCACATTATGTAAGATATGTACATATTAAAGAATCTCAGTGGTGCTGTACTCAATCACTTGGCTGCTAACTAAAGATCCGAAGTGTGTGCCCACCTGTTGCTCCCCAGGAGAAAGATGACTCAGTTGACTTTCATAAATATGCTCCGTGGGAACCCTACAGAGCAGTTCTACTCTGCCTTGTCAGGTGTAACTAACTGTCCACCATGACCGACTCGACAGTATCTGGCATACACATATAAAGCATGATTGCAACCAGTCATCTGATATCTGTGATGTTTTTTATAATAGAAACATTTCCAGTAGCAGTGCCAAATAGATTGGATTTTTTACTTTTCATTTTGAATTATTCTTTCATCCTCATAGCTTTCTGGCTACTTCTTGCTTTCCTAGTATTTTAAACTATTTCAGCTGATACATTATGCTGTCCTCAAGGTCTATGATGAAACCAGCAAACTAAATTGGCCCCTTGAGGACCAATTTTATTGTGAATTTTAAAACATCAAATGTTAAAATGTCAAACAGACCTAGAAGTAAATTTTGTGTGTGATGATACCAGTATCAAGACAATTTGTCACTTTCTGCACTACCACATTGATGCAAGCACCTACTCTAATATTTGATTGTAATTGAACTACTAATGATGGTGATTTTCTGGGCCCAATAATACAATACAGCTTAACAAGTTTGGGATATAGTTTAGGGTTGTTTTTTTTTTTTTTTGTCATCTGTCTGGGACTAATACAAGACACAATCAATGCTTTGGAATTTCATTTAAACTCAACTCCAAACTCTTTACTACACTGTAGTTGTTCCGGTCATATGCTCCCTGGCCTGGTCTCAATAAGCTTATGTCAGTGTTCACAGTTATATCAACTACCTGTAGATGCAATGACTTGGGCCCAATTAATTTGAAGAAAAAAGAAGTAGTAAAATGTCATTAGGAGTGATTAACAAAACTAGTTATGCATCACTTGCAGCTGGCCAGAGATCCTGCCTGCCAAATGGAGTTGGCTACATGAAAAGGGAACATATTGCTCAAGCCTAGGATTTCTCAAGGATGCACAGCAAACACATCATGGACAGGAGCAAAGTTACCTTTGATACAATACTTGTGAAGCAATCTGCTTAGATGTCATTACATTTTTATTTTAAATAAGGCAGGGCCAGGCACATGTAACTTTGTGAACGATTGCTTAAAATCATAAAGCATGAAATCCTGTAGACTTTTTGTCTCCTCCATGTTGCAAATTATTCTCTAGGGACTTGCACTTAAGTTTCCAGTGCATTTTTATTAAATTAGAGTTTTCCCAATTACAGACACATGGCTAACATCTTCATTCTTCAATGAGCCGTTCTCATCGTAGCTATCAGTCTCTGTCAGTGATAAGAACTCTTGCCTAATCAAAGACACTCCAGAGCCCATTCTTGTAAACGCTGCTTCCCCTTCTGTAAACAAATGTTCCTCACAGGGTATGGATCATGTTTTCTGTTCTGAACTTAGGAAATACATAGAAAACATAGAATCTTTTGTTGGTAATACTTTATTTCTAGCACTTCTAGATAATAAACTGTAGGCAAATATAATGTCCTTTCAATTGGCTTTATAAACATATCTTCATTGAAGTTCTTTTTTAAAATATCTTTTGCTATATAATGTAACAAGAAATATTTCTGAGCGCTGGTACAGTGAGCATATTGAATCTATATCAATCCACTTATACCCCCTAATAATTATGACAAACCTAAATGAAGCTACACTTTTGAATAGCAAATAAAATCATGTAGCAGTAATTTTTATCCATTTTTAGCTGACTGCAAATTTCCGAGGATATTTACTATATACTTTTCAGCTACAAATTCTACTTGTCCATCACAGCTGTCAAATTATTTTATTATTCAGTGATTATATCAATTTAAGCTAGCACCTTTTAATATCATAACTCTAAGATTTTCCCATAAAATTGTTACTTAGCTATCTAGTATTCCTACAATAACTCAAAAAATGGAGCATAACAAAGAAATATAGACTCTCATTTAGTTTGGATATGGTTTCAGATATTTACACAAGTGCTTTCTAAGGACAAATTTCACAAGTGCAAGATGATTTCCTGTGACAATTCATTTGGCTCTTTTTACCCAGGACAATCATCTGTGCATTCTGTTGGGTTACTTTTCTTTGGAATGGGCACAAATATGGATCTGTCCCAGTCAGCTCAGCTTGTTGAAATATTTCAAATGGTACCCCAATAATTCTTGAAGCCCTGTTTTTAGTGAATACTTTCAGTGCAGATTGGGCTTTCTCCTTCAGTACCATTGGCTCCTTGTCATATGCTACCTCTTGAAATGGTTGAATATCAACCAGTTCTTTTTTGGTACTGTGACTATATTTCCTTCCCATCTTCTTTTCTGTATTGTTCAATATTTTGTCTATGGAATCTTTCAATATTGCAGCTCCAAGGCTTGAATTGTTTCTGAGTTCTTTCAGTTTAAGATATGCTGAACATGTTTTTCCTTTTTGGTTCTCTAACGTTGGATCTTTACACATTTCATTATATTTGACTTTGTGTTCTGGAACTTCCCTTTGAAATTTTCTGTTCATTTATGTGACTTCATCATTTCTTCCATTTACCTTAGCTACTCTATAATTTAAAGTAATTTCAGAGTCTCTTCTGATATCCACTTAGATCTTTCCTTTCTCTCCAATCATCTTAATGAATTTTTGCTTTCTTCTTGGATGATGTTCTTGATATTATCCCTGCTCATCTGGTCTTCTGATCAATAGATAAATATGTTATTTATATGTTCTCACATATAGTCAAAGTTGTATGTTGGCTCTGGTTTTCTTGTTTTAAATTTCTTCAGCTTCAACATGAACTTGCACATGGGCAATCAATGACATATTCCACAGTCAGCCCTATTTTTTAATTGCTGGTGTTGAGCTTCTCTATGGTCTCTTCCCACTAATATAGCCAGTTTGATTCATATGTATTCCATCTGGAGAAGTTCACTTGTGTCATCACTTTTGTGTTGTTGAAAATTAATATATGTATGAACAAGTTATTAGTCTTGAAATTCTATCATGCAGTCTCCAACTTAGGTTTTATTATCAAAGCCATATTTCTCAACTACTGTTCCAATTGCTGCATGTCCAATAAATAACAATGCATCTTGATTGCACACTTGATCAACTTCAGATAGAAGACATTGGTAAAATTCTTAGATTTTTTTCATTACTAGATGTGATAGGTAAGTTTATGTGCCAGCCTGACCAATACGAACATATGGGATTAACCGGGTCCAGTTTGATTGGAGGGTAAAGTCTGCACCCTCCTCTCTCGTTCTCTGGTAAGTGGACCAACATGTGGCTGGTTTAGCTAATCCTCTGCCTCAATTTATGAGGCAGAGCCAACCCATGGATCATGGTAGGAGAGCCAACCTAGGGAAGAGCCAACCCATGGATCATGGTGCTACAGCTTGAGGTTCCTTCGAGACCTACTTCACCATGATGCTGTTGTGTACATCGCTTGAGCTTGAGGATGGTGGAGCCAGTCATCTTGCATTGCTTGAGTTTGATATCCAATCCAGGCCTGCTTCACTAAATTCCTGAGCTACTGACTGTTGGTGACCTATGCTGTTGTTTGCTGCCTGTGGGCGGACTCTGCCTACATTGCCTAAAGGAAGACTCAGCTGTCTGCTTCCTTGACCAGGCATGAGTTGACGGACTTCCAGCATATTAACTATTTCACAAAAATGAGTTGAATTGAGCCCTCTGTACTGCTGTGTAGACTAATTAGCTATTGTGTTCCTTTGTGCTTTATAAATCTATCTATCTATCTATCTATCTATCTATCTATCTATCTATCTATCTATCTATCATCTATCTATCTTACATCTATCATCTATTCGTAAGTGTCCTGGTTTTGTTTCTCTAGAGAACCCTGCCTAATGCATTAGCTTTAGTTGTTGTTGCACAAATTTGAACCTGGATTTCTTCTTATGTGATTGGATATTATCCTATCACAGACAGCATTGTGTTTCAAGATAGACCTTGAAGAGTCCTTTTTGATGATGAATGTAACACCAGCCATTACTCTTGAGCCTTTCATTTCTGGCATTGTAAACCATATGACTGCTTGATTCAAATGTCCAATACCAGTCCATTTCAGCTCAGTAAATCAAGGATATCGAACTTTAGGTGTTCCATGTCCTATTTTTTAACAATTTCCTACATCCATACTTCATATTGTCTAAGATACTATCATGTTCTATACATGATATGCAGTTGCTTCTCATTTTGAGCAAAGTCCCATCAGCAAATGAAGTCACAAAAGATTTATTCTCTCATGTGTTGTTCCATTCTCATCATGATGTTCAACTGTAATTCAAGAAGGCAGCTCTTCCTCAGTCATATTTTGAGTGTCTCTCTATCACTATATCTGACAATGTCATGATGTTTTCAGTATCTCACAATTTTAGATTCTATCTATAAGGCTTTCATTAGCTTATTCCACTGATATGAATAACCTATTCCTTATTTGTTGTCTGTTCTGAGTCTGGAGGCTCTGTTAAAACTTGTTGCCTTTGGGTGACCCTGCTGGCATGTGAAAATACTAGTTACACAGCTTTCAGTTTCAAGGCGACACGCAGTCTTCACAGTATGGACAAAACCAAGCAAACCACAGGAGTCATGCTAGTTTCTTATAAGTTGGTCTAGTTTCTGTTTAAAATTTCAATCACATTGAGCTTGTGTGCAACTTAACCTATTTTTTCAATGTTTCCTACCCTGAAAAGTTTGTGTAATGCTTCTGAAAGACATGAAGGAACCATTCTCATCTTTGTCTTCTGTCTATAAACACTACAAGAATCGAGGATTGTTTCTGTCCCAAATATCCAACACTTCCATGATGCTAGTCAGCTCTATCCCCCATCCCCTTCTTTCCTCCCTTGAGTATATTCTTTCACATTTCTCAGTTCTGTAAATCACTTCAGCATTTCACAGTAACTATGAAAGTTTGAGGAAATATCTCATGGGGGGGGGAGGAAACTAATCGTCTAAATATGAAGTCAGGAAAGGGTAAACCAGATGTGGGGTACACATAACTCACTCCACTCCTGGTTCTTACCGGTAATAAGAGTCTCACTTCTTGCTTCTCAGGGGGCTCCTTTTATATGTAGCAGGAAGACATTGAAGAGGGTATTGTTCAAAATTACTCACAGGAAAATCCTATCAGCATCTTCCCCCATCTTATTAACAGACCCATATTGGGAATGTTGTTTGTTGGGAGTTACACTGAGGTTCAATAGTGCACAATAGTCAATCAAATTAAAATAAAATCCTTCAATATTTAATAATACCCCAATAGAATCCTTCATTATCCATCCCAGGATTGTATCTCATCTATGCACATATGACCTAGAGCCGCTGAATAGGTATTGGGCCCTTAGGAACATGAATCTGCCAGTAGTCTCCACAGACACTCTAGCTTTCTTTCTTTCTTATAATCGTTTTATTAGGAGCTCATACAACTCTTATCACAATCCATACATACATCAAATGTGTAAAGCACATTTATGCATTCATTGTCCTCATCATTCTCAAAACATTTGCTCTCCACTTAAGCCCCTGGCATCGAGTCCTCATTTTTCCCCCTCCCTCCCCACTCTCCCCTCCATCATGAACCTTGATAATTTATAAATTATTATTTTGTCATATCTTGCCCTGTCTGGCATCTCCCATCACCCACTTTTCTGTTGTCCATCCCCCAGAGAGGAGGTCACATATATATCCTTGTAATCAGTTCCCCCTTTCCAACTCACTCTCCCTCTACACTCCCGTTATCACTACTTACACCACGGGTCCTGAAGGGATTATCCGCTCTGGATTACCTGTGTTTCTAGTTCCTATCTGTACCAGTGTACATCCTCTGGTCTAGCCAGACTTGCAAGGTAGAATTCGGATAATGAAGGTGGGTGGGGAAGCATTTAGGAACTAGAGAAAAGTTGTATTTTTCATTGTTGCTACATCACACCCTGACTGGTTCGTCTCCTCTCAAAGACCCTTCTCTAAGGGGATGTCCAGTGGCCTACAAGTGGACTCTGGGTCTCCACTCCACCCTCCCCGCCTCATTTGTTATCGTAAGATTTTTTGTTCTGATGATGCCTGATACTCGATCCCTTCGACATCTCATGATCGCACCGCTGGTGTGCTTCTTTCATGTGGGCTTTGTTGCTTCTGAGCTAGATGGCCACTTGTTTACCTTCAAGTCTCCAGACGCTATATCTTTTGATAGCCGGGAACCATCAGCTTTCTTCGTCGCATTTGCTTATGCACCCATTTGTGTTCAGCGATCTTATTGGGGAGGTGAGCACACAATGATATGATTTTTTGTTCTTTGACTACATTGACTCTTCCAATCCATGAGCATGGGATATTCTTCCATTTGTTGAGGGTGCACTTGGTTTCTTGTAATAGTGTTCTGTAGTTTTCCCCATATAGATCTTTAGTTCTTGTAGTCAGGTATATCCCTAGATATTTCTATTTGTATTTGCCTATTGGGAAGGGTAACACCTTTTTGATCTCCTCTTCTGTGATCTTCTCCAATGTGTGTAACAGTCCGATGGACTTCTGTTTGTTGATCTTGTATCCTGCCACCCTGCCAAACTCCTCTATTGCTTCCAGTACATCCCTAGTGGAACTTTTGGGATTTTCCATATATAAAGTCATATTATCTGCAAATGACGATAGTTTCACCTCTTCCTTCCCCAGACGAATACCTTTGATGTCTTTTCTTTGCCTTATGCTGTTAGCTAAAACCTCAAGCACGATATTAAATAAGAGTGGGGTAGTTTTTTCTCCATTGACTACCACGTTGGCTTTTGGTTTTTCATCTATAGCTTGTATTGTCTTGAGGAATTTTCCTTCCATTCCTATCTTTTCAAGTGTCTTAAATAGGAATTGGTGTTGGATGTTGTGGAACGCTTTTTCTGCATCTATCGATATTATCATGTTGTTCTTATAGTTTGTCATGTCAATGTGATGAATAATATTAATGGTCTTTCATGTGTTGGACTATCTTTGCATCCCTGATATGAATCCCCCTTGATCATGGTGAATTATTTGTTTTATATATTTTGTATTCTGTTGGCTAGTATTTTGTTAAGGATTTTTGCATTGATGTTCATTAGGGATATTGGTCTGGAGTTCTCAATTCTTTTGGGATCCTTGCCCAGTTTGGGTATCATAGTTACACTAGCTTCATAGAAGTAGTTTGGGAGTTTGTGGTCTTTTTCTATGTTCTGGAAGAGTTTGTGGAGGATTGGTGTCAGTTCTTCCCTAAATGCTTGGTAGAATTCTCCAGTGAAGCCATCTGGCCCAGGGGATTTTTTTGTTTGTAATCCCTTGTTAACCTTAATTTCTTCTATTGCTATGAGTCTGTTGAGATTCTTGATGTCCATCAAGGATAGTCTAGGGAGGGATTGTTTTTCCAAGAATTTGTCCATGTCTTCCAAATCATTTAATTCATTGGATTACTATCCTTCATAGTACTGTGTAATTATCCTTTTGATTTCATTAGGGTCTGTTGTAACGTCCTCTTTTTCATCCCTTATTCTTGCTACTGGAATTTGTCCCCTTCTCTCTTTGATTTGGTTTGACAGCAGTCTTTCAATTCAGTTTATCCTTTCAAAGAACCAACTTTTAGCAGCATTAATTTTCCATAGTTTTCTTATTTTCCCTGTCCTGAACCTCAGCCCTGATTTCTATAATGTCTTTTCTTTTGCCATTAATAGAATTTTCCTGCTGACTCTGCTCTAGTTGTTGTAAATTTTGTGCCAGCATATCAGTCATGAGTGTCTCTTTCTTTCTCAGGTGTGGGTGTATTGTTATGAAACTCCTCTGTTAAATTCCTTTGCTGTGTCCCATAAATTTTGGTACATCGTGTAATCATTCTTGTTGGTTTCAGAAATTTCCTAATTTCATCTCTGATCTGTGCCAGTGAGCACTCTTTTTGCAGTAGAGAGTTACTCAATCTCCAATTGTTTGCTCTTGTTTTCTTCGTCTTCCTTTTGTTGATTTCCAGCCTTATGGCACAGTGGTCAGAGCGAGAGGTTTGTATGATCTCAATGTGCTTAAATTTATGTAAAGTCTCCTTATGCCCCAGCTTGTGATATATCTTCGAATATGTGCCAGGTGGCCTTGAGATGAATATGATATTTTAAAATTTGGATAAAAACACTGTGAATAACTATTAGGTCAAATTGTCTAATTGTAGTGTTTAGATCTCTAGCCTCCTTGTTGAGTTTATTTTCCTGTGATCTATATTTCTCAGAGAGCGGAGAGTTGAAGTCACCCAGTATAAATGCTGAGGTTATGATTTCTTTTTTTCATCTTTTGGAGTATTTGGTTGACGTATTGAGCTGGTCTCTCATTCGGGGAATATATATTTACAATGTGTAGTGGTTCTTTGTCTACCATTCCCATGAGCATTATATAGTGTCCCTCCTTATCTCTTTTTATGGTTTGAACTTTGAAATCAATTTTATCTGAGATTAGGATTGCAACCCCTATTTTGAATTGCTGTTTGATTGGTACACCTTTCTCCAGCCTTTGATTCTCAGTCTATTTTTGTCTGCAACCTTGAGATGTGTCTCCTGTAGTCAGCTGATGGATGGGTTTTGTTTTTTAAGTCAGTCTGCTAGCCTCAGTCTTTTAATGCCTGAATTCAGGCCATTAATTCAGGGTTATTATCTCCATCTATGGACTCTGTGATGTCATCTTATACCTTTGCGTTGGGTGCTTTCCTGCTTTCCTTTCTCATTAGCCTGTTGTGCGTGCATGTGTGTGTGTGTGTGTGTGTGTGTGTGTGTGTGTGATTCTTTAGTTCTTTCCATTCTTAAACCAATTCTATCTTGGGGTCTGTTTTCTCTTTGTTGCCCTCTAGGTGAGGTTGTTATATGTGCCGGTCTCTTATTTATGCTTGGTGAGTGTTGTTCTTCTGCCCATACTGGGTCAGCAAGGATCTTTTGTAGGTCTGGGTTTCTTCTAACATATTATTTGAGTTTTTCCTTGTCTGAGAAGACTTACTTCTACATCTATCTTGCTTGATAATTTGGCTAGGTAGAATATTTTGGGGTTTGCGTTGTTTTCCTTCAATTTTTGGAATATGTTACTCCACAGTCTCCTCTTCTTCATAATTTTTGCAGATATGTCAGAGTATGTTCTTATTTGGGAATCTTTATATGCGATTGCTTGTTTTTCCCTAGCTGCTCTTATGATTTTCTCCTTTTTCTCAAAGTTAGATTGTTTAACTATTATGTGCCATAGTGACTTACTGGGATTCAGTCTAACTGGTGTTCTTTCAGTCTCCTGAATAGTTACCTAGTTTTCATTCATTAAGCTGGGGATGTTTTCCTCCAATAATGCTCTATTATTTCAGATGACTTCTTTTTTGTGTCTTCTTCCCGTAAGCCAATAATTCTAATGTTGTTCCACTTCATAGCATCAGACATAGCTTTTAGGTTTTCTTCAACTTCTCTGATAGTCTTATTAGATTTTTGTTTGTGTTTGTTAAACTCTGTTTGGCTGTCCTCCAAGTCACTGATGCGTTTCTCTGCTTCTTCCAGTCAATTTTTGAGGTTCACGTTTCTGCTATGGTTTTGTTATCTCCTCCCTAAGCTCCTGTATTTCCCTTTGGTGTATGGCCTTTATCTCCTCTATCATTTCATCCTTTTTCTGTATTGTTTCCCTCATATCCTGTATGAATCCAAGCAGCTTTCTGAAAATTTATTTCTGTGGCAGCTCAATGTCTGCTTCTTCTATGCATGTCATTATGTTCTGAGCATCTTCTACCATTGCCTTTTGCATCTCCTCTTTTTTTGTTGAGGTCATTGGGGATGATTGCTGTTTGCATTGCATTGTTTTAAAGGAGCCAGGTGCCATTTTCCAGAGTCAAAGAGCACTGGCTCTCTCTGGGAGTCTTATAGGAATGTTTTTTTGAACTGCTTACTGCTAATTTCACTATGGAATTAATCTACCACTTTACCTTACTTTCGCTTCCCTATCAAGGGAGTGCCCCAGAAGGCTGATGGGTTGCCTGCTCTGGTGTTCTGGAGGTTGGGCAGAGTTTCCTGAAACAACTCTGTATGTTGGTGAGTGTTGGCTGAGCTGCCTTATGCCCCCAGGTACTCAGGCAGGAATTATCTGGTGAGAAGTTGGGCAGAGTATCCCCTTGAGGAAAAGCAGGGCGTTCCTCAACCTCGGGCTAACTACACAGGGTAGAGCTCACCTAGCTGGGTGTGGTGCAGGCAGTAAATGCCCTAGACTAAGGGGAGTGGTCTGGAAGTCATCAGTGGAGTGTGAGAGAACAGGAAAGAGAAAAAGAGGAGGACAAAAATTAAAAATGAGGACCACTTAGACTGTGCAGGCATATAGAGAAGAGAGGGAAACAAAAGCAACCATGTAGCTGAGTCCAATCACCACCCGCCCTTGGAGCTGCAAGGGACCAGTCCCTGCCCCAAAGCAGGCGGGGGCAAATTGCGGCTGTGTTGATACCAAGACCCCCACTGGTTCCAAATGATCCCAGGTCTGGCAGAGGCAGTGGAGGGGCCAATATCAAGCCCCAGCTGGCTTCCACTGTTGTAAGCAAAAAGCCACAGCCCCTCACAACCCCATGTGTCTAGTTATCTTTAAGATGCTCCTCCTGCGTTCCAGCCATGTTGAATTTCCCTCTAATCAACTTTCCTGGGCTGAATTCTGTGGAGTCCCTCTGGTATGTGTCACTCTGTCGCCATGTTCCCGGATCCCTTGAAGCAGTTTTCTTACATCCATTATAAATAATAGTAACCAAGATAAACATTAACCAGAGAGTGTGGTCAGATTCATACTCTCTACTAAGGTTAGGTTTTAATTTTATCTTACTCCTCTTCAAAGCAGATAAACAAAACTCATTGCTATAGGGGCAACTTCCCCTAAGGGCTTCTAAGACTATAACTCTATGGGAATAGAAAGTCACATCTTTCTTCTGAGGAGGAGGCTGGTGGTTTTGAATTGTAGACCTTTTGATTAGCAGTCCAACACATAAATACAATGTCATCAGGGCTCCTTTGTTAAAAGGTAATGCTTTAACAAATGAAGCAATAGCCATGGGTATACGAAATCCAGAATTATATCACAGAAGGTTGTTGTCTGAAAGAGCCATATTAATTGACTATAGCTCAGTATCTTTGGGGCATCAAATTCTTTGCAAAATTTGGTATATGTATCTCAATTGCCAACCTGCCACGTATTATTTACACTGGATATCTGTAGTTACATAATCTAGTGTCAATTTAGGACTGGAGACAATTAAGTGTGAAGGGGTGGAGTGTAGTCTGTCAATCAGGTTATAGCCAATGAAGCCTCTGTGTGGGCATGGCCTTCCCCTGATAATTTTGTGAACTCCTGAATTTTCCTCATTGGAGGCAAGAGACACTTTTCTCTCTCCACTTTCTGTAAGACATCCCTTAGGATAAGACTTATTTCACTATGCTGTTAGTCCCCATACTATGGCAACTGAAAAAGCCACATGGAGAATCCTGTCAGCATTGTAATGCTTACAACATCACTGGATCCAAAGACTTTCTACCCACTAGCCTGTGATCATCCTGCATTTGGTGGCATTGCATGTGTTTCATGAGTCTGAAGAGGATTTTATAGATTGATATCAGAGATATTGCTAATATTGGACTTATGGGCTTCCCTGGACTGGGTTGGGATGCATTCTTAATGTAAAATTACCCTTTATATAAAACTCTCTCTTGCACACATTTGAGTTTCTGTGGATTTATTTCTCTAGTCCACCTGGACTAACACAGTATCTCATGGTATAATCAGTTACACATGCATACTGGAAATATAGGTTTTTGTTTTTTTCTTGACATGTGAAAATATTGGGACAGCCTGTTCTTTCCTAACATTTATCCCTGGAATGAGGAGATTTTCTTCTTATATAATTTGGGATTCTAATATTTCTGAAAAAATATTCAATAACTGAATTTCTTTTCTAGGGATTTATAATGTTTTTTTTATATCTTGACAAGAACTGGCTTGAGACAATGAGCATGAGGCTGATAACATTTTGGGGTATTGCAAGGGAGAAAGGTAAGTAGAAGGAAATACCATATAAAATATGAACATAGTTCAACATCTAATATTTTCCCATCATATCAACATGGTTAATATAGTCAACAATAAGCTGCAGAAATGGACTCATGTCTAGGAAATATATCATCAGTAAGAGCCATTGTTTTTAAAATATTAGGTGAAAGACATCGGAGAGCAGGTTATTTATCACTTTTCAACATAATGTGATTTGTGATATGATGATGGGGTTCAGGTAGTGGAAGTGGTGTATTTAGTCCAGACTGGGTGGGGGTTAATAGGTAGGAGGAGGGTTTACGGGAGAGATCTTGGTTTTGAAAGTAGGGATT
This sequence comes from Tenrec ecaudatus, assembly GCF_050624435.1. Lineage (NCBI taxonomy): Eukaryota > Metazoa > Chordata > Mammalia > Afrosoricida > Tenrecidae > Tenrec > Tenrec ecaudatus. The sequence goes on along the minus strand of NC_134540.1, from coordinate 40,367,303 downwards.
AAGATTAGCTAGCTAGGGAAGTGTAGGGAACTGCGTGTCCCCCTACCCTGGATTAAAGTCATGTACTACCTTTATGTATGTACTTTCAGTTTCCTGTCATGCAAACTGTGCCTGGTAGTTTTACTGCCTTTGTTTCACCTGCCAGATGGTGGCTGTCTTGACCCTTGCTAGGATTGGTGCTCTTTTACTAGCAGCTGCTATGTTCATTGGACAATACATGACTGGTGGCATTTCCCCCCAGGCGCTTGGTATGCTTCATTAGCATACTGACCTGTTCAATCATAGTTGCCCGCCATTTCTTCCTTATTTGGGAGATGCACGACTATTGGCTACCTCAGCTGTACCTTATTTCCATGTGACGCAATGGTGCCCGCCCTTTGCTGGCTATTTAAACCTCTGCTTTCAGCTCAATAAATGAGGCTTGATCAGATTCTTGTCTTGCCTCCATTTCTCGCGTTTCTTGCCCATCTTCATTCCCAATCCCTCTTTCAGGTATCCACGTTGTTGATGACCCGCAGGATGGGACAGGGAAGAGGAACCCTGGTGTCCTACTTGGGTCAAGATCCACATGGTCAGCAGTTCAAAATCACTGGTCTTCTCCTTGGGAGAAAGATAAACTGTTCACCTCCGGGAAGAGTTACAGTCTGAGAAATTTATAGGGGCAGATATACTCTCCCCTCTGGAGTCATTATGAGTCGTCATTGATGTGATGACACTGAATTTAGCTAGATAGGAGTGGAGTAAAGGGAATTTTAGTAAAGGGAAAAATAATAAGGCTATGCAGATATTTGATGCATCTTTTCTCTAGTATTTGGCACTTAAGGATAAAATTTTTCTTAATAGTCATATGTAATTGTTGGGTCCTCAATTATTTTTTCATTGGGAAGCAAATATCTAGGAATAGAATTACATTATAACAAAAGTGGTTAACATTTTGTAAGAAGCTATCAAGTTATTTTCCAGTGTTCGGAATATCTAATCTTTCCATAAGGAACGGATTAGAAATCGAGTTGTATAACAATTAGTGTTTAATTTAATTATTTTTAGTCGTGGTTATTTTCTCTTTGCAGAACTCCATAGACTGTATGTATGAGCCTATTTAAAAACAAAGTCTTTATACCACTCCGTTTATCTATATGTCTACGTTTATAGTAGATCACACTGCCTTAATTACTAAGGCTTTAAAATGGATCTGGATCAAGATATAGTGTGTTCTTTTCAGTCTTTTACTTTACTTTAATTAATATTACCAGCTTGTCAATTTGTTTTATTTCATATGCATTGAATTCATCATGCATTTGGGGGATAATTGACATCATAACAGAATTCAGACTTCTACACCATAAGCAAATATTTATGTATTTTTGTTTTTTATTAGTTTTCTGCCTTCATCTTGGTGTATTTTCCATATTTATCCTTAAGCAATTTTGGTTGTTTGATGTTATTGTAAACTCTTTTACCAATTCATTTTTAAAAGAAAAATTTACATAAAATAGTTCAAACAATTGTAAAAGTGAGTAAATCCAGTGTGTGGATAAGATGTTAACCCGGAGGGCTCTCCTGATTCATCTAGCTGTGGGGGTTGGGGAACCGAGAAGCTAGAAGATGAACCAGGAAACAAAGATGAAGCAAGAACACCGTTGGCTGGTAGATGCAGAGGGAGATGAATCAAAGGTGAGCAGGTCAGGCTTGTGCCTGCAGAGCCCAGTGAATCCAAGGATGGCAGAGGAGGAGGCCCTTGGCTCAAGTCCAAATAAACACACGTCAATGAGTCAGATGTAGGATTTAGATCAGCAAAAGCAAAACACTCCCTCCATAAACTCACTACCATCTGGTCAATTCTGACTCTTGCTGACCCTACAGGACAGAGAGGAACTGCCCCTGTGAGTTTCAAGATATTAACTCTTTTCAGGAGTAGAAAATCTCATCTTTTTCTCACAAAGAAGCTGGTGGTTTCAAACTGCTTACCTTATTGTTAGCAGCCTAACATGTAACCCTCTATGCCACCAGGTCTGCATAGGGTCTCCTTATGTAGAATTAGGCTCTTTTGTTAGATTTTTAACCAGGCATTGTTACTACATAATAATTAAATTATTTTTCTCTATGGACATGTAAGACACCTTGCTAATTACATATTCGTTGTGATAGCTTTATTCCTCTAAGTAATATGACTTTTTAATTTTATAATCATGTTTTCAGCAGCACATGAACACTTTTTTTCCTAACCAATCACATATTGTCATCCTATGTATGCTGTGTTGTAATGACTGGCATGCCTGTGCAATGCTGAATAACACTAGGAGTGGTGAGAGTACATATCTTAAACTTGTTTTGCTGATGCTGCTGTCTCTATTAAGTGTTTTTGGTTATCATTGAGGATTTTACTCTGCTTAGGAGGAAATAAAATACTGTCAAATCCTGGAATGTGCTCTTGAAATTGCTCAGGTTACACTTCCCAGTTATTTTGTGAAGTGTTACTCTATCTCCCCATAGATTGGTCTTCTCTCTTTCAAATCTGTGAAGCTCTTCCAGTTATGCACTGAGTTGCTAGCTACAAGGTCAGTGGCTCAAAGCTACTATACATTCTGTGGGACAAAGAAGAGGCTGTCCACTGTAAAAACATCTCAGAATCTCCACGTGGCTGCTCTACTCTTCCAAGGGGGTAACTATGAGCTTAAATTGACTCAATGACAATTGAGTGTGGTTTTAGGAATATGAGTTTCTCTGTGTAGCTATTTCATCCTTTTAAAATTCTATACTTCAAAATCCCAGCCAACTCAACTTCAATTTTCTGCTTTGCATGAGTTAGTAGGTTCACTGTGTTCTCATATTCTTTCTGTTTTCTACTTCATTGTTTAGAAATTGTCATCAGTTATTCCCCCTGAGAAATCAGACCATGACTGTTCTGCTTTTGGAGTGGAAGGATCATAAGCCTTCACCGTTTGTAATCCAGTGCTTGAACAAAAGTTATCTTAAATACTCTGTGAATTTTCAATATAGGAAAAGTCTGGCATGATTTACATTTTTGTGATGAACTCAGAATCCAGTCATTTGATTTTCTTTTAAGGGAAAATTATTTTCAATAATTTACTCTATAGCTGAATACCTGTATGGAAAAAAATGGAAAGGGTCTAAAGGCTACCATAAAAGATAGTAATATTGATAGATATTAGTGTATATATATATATATATATATATATATATACACACACATGGGCATAAAATCAAATTATAAATATTCTAGAATATAAGTGAATTTCTTTAAAATATTGAAAAAGATGAAAAATGTCCTATTTTTAGAGAAAAAGGTACACAAAATAAAATTGAATGAATGAATTTTAAGACAGTTTTAAAATTCTGCTTATCAAAGACATAAGTAGTAATTAAAAATGGAAGCCAGAAAGCTATAAAAAATAGTATTTCACACAAAATACATTTACCTGTAATATATAAAGGGCAAATTAATGAAATAAGTCAATTATAAGCAATGTGCAAGTATTTGAACAATATTTCATTAAAATGATAAGCATTTGAACAATTGTTCAACATTTTCTTTGGACTTTTCAAGAAATTTCCAAAACATTTTTAGGAGTCACTGGATTCCAGAGTAAGAAATTGAAGCCCTTTCAGGTCAGTGAAAAATCAAAGGGGCATAAGTAGTTCTTTCCTCATATGAAAGTAAATTTTTTCTGGCAGTAAGGAATATGATAAAGACTACGGCATATTTTTTTTCTCCTGGTTTAAAGTATTTCTTGTTCAGACTACAGGCTCTGTCTTTCAACTTTGGCTGGCTAATATTCACATGTAAATGTTTGCATAAATATATTGTTGTTGCTGTTAGGTGCCATTGAGTCGGCTTCCACCACAGTGACCCTACATGATCCTTCACCATCCTCACAATTACTCTTATGCCTGAGTCTATTGATGCAGCCACTGGGTCAATCCATCTCCTGGAGGGCATTCCTCTTTTTCATCGCCCCTCCACTTACTTTATTGCCCCTTTTTTCATCGCCCTCCACTGTAGCAAGCATGATGTCCTTCTCCAGGGACTGCTCTCTCCTGACAACATGTCCAAAGTACAGAAGAGGAAGTCTTGCCATCCTTTCCTGTAGGGAGCACTCTGGCCTTCTTCAAAATCCTTGACAACTTTAACTTTTTGTCCATTAATATGATGTTCTCTATTGGTCCAGTTGTGAGGATTTGGGTCTTCCTTAGACTGCAACCCATACTGAAGGCTACAGTCCTTGATCTTCATCATGAAGTGTTTCAATTCCTTCTCACTTTCAGCAAACAAGGTTATGTCATCTGCACACTGCAGATGTTACTATACTTTCCTTCTATCCTGAAGCGACAATCTTCTTCATACAATCCACTTTCTCTGATGACTTGCTTAGCCTATAGTTTTAACAACTCTGGTGAGAGAATATGACAGATGCATATCTTTCCTGATTTTAAATCTGCAGTTTCCCCTTAGTCTGTTCCCACAATGTCCTCTTGGTCAATCTAAAAGATTCAAATGAGCACAAATATATGTTCTGGAATTATTATTATTATAATATTGCTGACATTAAAATATAATTCAGGCAAGTTAAATCATACTTTGCTATTTTATTCAATGTTATTATTATTATTCTCCAATTGAATAGTGATCTCATTATAAATTTTTTAAGAGCAGTACTGTATTAACTACCACATGGAATAGCAGATCAGTGTGCTTTCCAGTTGCTATGAGTTTAGAATTTGTAATCATCATTATAGAAATATGTTTTAAAATATAGAACACCACAACAAGTAAAATCTGTGGGTTAAATTCTTATAACATCAATAACCACAATAGTGCCATCTTAGTGAGATATATATAAAAATTATAAAGGATCTGATATCCCTTTATTATGGAGTTCATTTCATAGCTAGGCAAAAATATGGTTCTCACAGCATAGAATTATAGCTGAATATCAACATATTAAAAACAACAGACTTAAAAAGTACTGTTGCCAGTGCGTAAATCTTATCTAGACACATTGTTCATCTTGAAACAGTTTTTTTCCCATTTCCAAGTCAGAAGATAGAACATGAAACAATCTTCAATTAGGTGTGTAGGAAGTTTAATCTGAAAATGTTACAAAATCTCATCAAGCAAGTAAGAATGATCTAGCATCTTCAACATTTTCTAAGTATGCTGGACATTTTGGGAATTATGTATTTAAACTGTGAAGATAATATCTTGGGAAACCAAAATCCTTCCAGCAAGTGCATTTTGAGAAATCTATGCTGTGCTACCTAGTAACTCATATGGGATTTCAGATAACCTGTGCAGGACAATATGAGATGGTATTTGTCGACAGCATTTCAGAAACAGAAGGAAACAGATTTTGTTTATAAAGAGCTGAAAGTAATATGTGTGGCTTATTATTCTAAAGCTATTCTGATTTGACCCGTGAAGAAGTCTACTTCAATTGTGGAGGGAATGAATGAAGTGGCAATGATTTGATTTTCATGGGAAACTGAAACAAATAAAATATCCACATGCATATAAAATTACATTTTTGCTACAACAGTTGTAAATAAGTAGATATTATAGTGTCATATCCTTATTTAAGTTGCATGAGCAATGTTTCAGTTGATATTACGAATAAGCTGATAAAGTTTAAGAATAGCAGCTATTTTTCATTTACTGATAGAAATTTTAATCACTACTATATTCTTCTTATATAAATATGACATATTGAAATCGTGTTTGAAAATATGAAAAAAATTCTAGAAAAATGAGGCATGTATTTTATGATAGGCAAAATAGCAGGAATCATGTCACGGATATACTGTGTGTCCAGGTTGTTATCAGGCACTAGAAAGAGAGACATGAATAAATCATGAGCTTTGCTTTCAGCAACTTTGTAATAGACTGAAAGGACAGAGAAACAAATAGAAACGTACAATACAATATTCATTCCACAATGAGGATGAAACCCCTTAGAGGAGAAGAGAGCAGCTAACTCCGCATTGGAAAGTAAAATTAAATTTTTACAATGGAAATGGAATTTGAGCTGGATCTTGAAGGCTAAGTGGCATCTTTCTAGATGAAAGAGTAAGAGAATGGAGTTCTGAGCTGAGGAAAAATACTATGAAAAGGTAGTGTGTTAAAACAAAGGCATTATAAAGTCTATGAAAGACATTGTGGAGCTTATCATTGCCCATGTTGATTATGATGGAAATAGATATTTGTTGAAATATGAAACTAGAAATCAGCTCTTTTCACTGAACCAAATGAATTTTACTGTCTCCTGATATCATTACAAGACATTCATGAATACATTAATAGTGATGATAATGATAATCTTTCTTGGCCTTTATTAAATGTCTACTAAGTACTAGCTATTTGAATCCTCATTAGCATCCTTAATTTAGAACCGAGAAACTATTGGATCAAAGATGTTAAATAATATATGTAATAGTAGTAACTTAAGAAGGAAACATTTAAATCAAGGTCCTATTTGCAAGTCATCATTGAGATCTGGGCAAGAGAATGGCTTATTTATCTCAACTGATTTTCTTCATCTATAAATTGGAAATTATAATAAGAGTTTGATCAAATTGGACACTGGACAAGGAGAGGCTTTGTAAATAGTAATGTGGGGGAAATATCAATGATACAAATAAAAGATAGTCTAGTATCCAAACCATTTTAAATCACAGAGAATGAGGCTCAATAAACTCAACCAGGAAAAATGTATTTCTAGAATAGTTTATTCATAACAGGGGCTAGTGTTTTCCAAAATATATTGCATAAAATATAATTTCTATATAGTATACATGTCTATTTGTGGGGAAAGTATTCTACATTTTTAAAATATTAAGTTAAACTTTTATTTTTACTTTACATATTTTTAGAGATTTTTAACAATGTTCAGTGAATCTTTCCACTGACTAATAGAGCTAAAGGTTTTCTCAAAGTTATTTTTTGGAAATTCTTGTTAATGGGTCTTAATTTTAAGGTTAACTTTTTAAAGTTTATTTTATATGATTTTCACCTCAATGTCTATGTATAAACATTACTGAAGTAAGACTAAATAAGTAATTATGATAATGAGTCGATGCTATTTCAATCCATACTAATTCAGAATGGGAACCAGAGTGAAACAAAGTCTGAAGGAGCAAGAGCAAGGCTCACAATTGAACCAATAGACACCATAATAAACGGAGAAAAGACTGAATGGGTCAAGGATACAATTTTGCTTATATCTATAATCAATGCTCATGGAAGCATTGATTAAGTAAGGATGCCACGGTGACACCTAAGGGGCACCTGAATGAAACTGTGGTGTTTCCAATCACCTCCTGTGTACGTGGAAGTTGGACAATACATAAAGAAGACCAAATGAGAATTACCGTATATACTCAAGTATAAGCCAACCAGAATGTCAGCCAAGGCACCCAATTTTAGCACAAAAATTGCATAAAAATGCGATGAAAAATTTGGATTATCCACAAATACATATGGTAATATATTTGAATGATGGTGTCATCAAAGAATATTGAAAACACCATGGATCACCAGCAGAACAAACAAATCGGTCTTGGATGAAGTCCAGGTAGAATGGTTCATAGAACCAAGATGGCAAGATGTTCTCTCATGTAATTTGGAAATGTTATCAGTAGAGAGCTGCCTCTGGAAAAGCACCTGATGCTTGCTAAAGTAGACGGTCATTTAAAAATAATCCCTTCAGTCAGATGGATTGACATAGTAACTTCAATAACGGGCTCAAACAGAAGAAAGCAGATGTGAGTATGGTGCAGGTGGGGTCAGTGCTCTATTCTGTTGTCCTGGCATTGCTGTGAGTAAAAAGCAACTTGATGGCACTTAACACCAACAACCTATCTTAAATATGCCATCTCTCTTGTTGGAGACATTGATTGCTCTCTTTTATAAAAGGCTGGTAAGAAATCTCAAATTGAAAGCTAGCAGTGTTGCTAACAGCACCTTCTGATTCACGAGGTTATCCTAATGCTTAGTGATATTCCTTCTATAAAGTAGTTATGATTATTTTCTGAACCCTCAGTTTTGAATTGGATTAATTTTAAAAGAAAATTGCATTGCCCTGGATGATTTAGAACCTGCTAGACTAGTGAAGCAAATCAAACTAGCAGCCTCAGCTAAGAAAAGTGTTTGGACTTGAGTCAGTTAAGTTCTAAACTCATTTTGGTCTTGAGATGGCTAGTCTTTCAATTTTAATTTAATCCCAAAGCTGTGCACATCCCATTATATATAAATATATCTTTCTGTGTCTGACCCTCAAAGATTCAGTGAGGACATAGTATTTTTCAATTACTATTTAAAATATATTACCAGAAATTCAATGTATTAGGAAAAGAAATAATTTCTGGAAACCCCATAAAAGAGCCAATAGATATGCATTGTTATGAGGTGGTGGTTAGTTCACATATTCTTTACTTTTAATCATTTTTTAAAAAAATTTTAACAATTTATTAGGGGCTCATACAATTCTTATCACAATTCATACATATACATACATCAATTGTATAAAGCACATCTGTACAGTCTTTGCCCCAATCATTTTTTTCTCTTTTCTTTTTTTACATTTTATTAGGGACTCATACAACTCTTATCACCATCCATACATATACATACATCAATTGTATAAAGCACATCCATACATTCCCCGCCCCAATCATTCTCAAGGCATTTGCTCTCCACTTAAGCCCCTTGCATCAGGTCCTCTTTTTTTTCCCCCCTTCCCTCCCCTTTCCCCCCTCCCTCATGTGCCCTTGGTAATTTATACATCGTTATTTTGTCATATCTTGCCCTATCCGGAGTCTCCCTTCCCCCCTTCTCTGCTGTCCCTCTCCCAGGGAAGAGGTCACATGTGTATCCTTGTAATCAGTTCCCCCTTTCCAACCCACTCACCCTCCACTCTCTCAGCATCGTCCCTCACACCCTTGGTCCTGAAGGTATCATCCACCCTGGATTCCCTGTACCTCCAGCCCTCATATGTACCAGTGTACAGCCTCTGTCCTATCCAGGCCTGCAAGGTAGAATTCGGATCATGGTAGTTGGGGGGAGGAAGCATCCAGGATCTGGGAGAAAGCTGTGTTCTTCATCTGTACTACCTCACACCCTAATTAACCCATCTCCTCTCCTAAACGCCTCTATGAGGGGATCTCCATTGGCCGACACTTGGGCCTTGGGTCTCCACTCTGCACTTCCCCCTTCATTTAATATGGTATATATACATATACATATACACATATATACACATATATACACATACATACACACACTTATATCGTGGTTTTTTTGCATGATGCCTTATACCTGGTCCCTTGGCACCTCGTGATCGCACTGGCCGGTGTGCTTCTTCCATGTGGGCTTTTTTGCTTCTGAGCTTGATGGCCGCTTGTTACCTTCAAGCCTTTAAGACCCCAGACACTATCTCTTTTGATAGCCGGGCACCATCAGCTTTCTTCACCACATTTGCTTATGCACCCATTTGTCTTCAGCGATCCTATCATGGAGGTGTGCAGTCAATGATATGATTTTTTGTTCTTTGATGCCTGGTAACTGATCCCTTTGGGACCACTCGATCACACAGGCTGGTGTGTTCTTCCATGTGGACTTTGTTGCTTCTGAGCTAGATGGCCGCTTGTTTATCTTCAAGCCTTTTAGACCCCAGTCACTAACCACATAGACAAACAAAAGTGTTTCAAGATATTCAGAATGTATCCTATAAACAGAAAATGGATTAATTGAGTGAGCATAAAAGGATTACACCCCATTATAAGTGCACCATGTTTTCTTAAAACACATTTACATACAAGGAACTACTTCTTAAATATTAACTTCTATTTAATATCAATTGAGCACATTCTTCGAGGCAACAGAATGGGGTAAATGTGTGACTTCATTATTATGAACCAATATTATTAAAAATAATCCCTGGATGATGCAAATGGTTACGCCCTGAACTAAAACCTGTCAGTTGGATCCCACCCAGAGGTGCTTTGGAAGCCAGGTCCGGAGATTGTTTCTGAAAGGTAACAACCTTGAACTACCTGTAAAGTTACACTCTGCAATAAGGGCAACAAGTAATTAGAATCAACTCAGAGTCACCTAACAGTAATATATTGAAACACAATTTTGCTAGACAATCTGCATACTGGTATGATAAAATAGTTCAAAATATCCCATGGTCAAAATTAAATAGTCCACATTAAAAAAATATTGTTCTGTGGGGGCATTTTTGGTTTAACTCATCAAAATGTGCCTCTGTAAACCTTTAAGAATCAAGCATTTGCATGTGCTACTAAGCTTTACCTATGACATAAAAATCAAAATATTGCTACCAAAAACACATAAATATCAAAATGTTAAGTAATTGTTTTCTTGATGTATCTTGCATATAGGCCTATACACTTCTAAAAGTGGGATTTCTCTACCTCTAACTTTCAATTAACTTCATATCAGAGTGACAATTTTGGCATTCTCATGTTCCTTTGGAAATTTTCTTGGTATTGAAGAATGAAAAAAATGTGAAAGAGCAAGAGCGGGGCTCTTGGGAGGAGGGAGTAAGATTTCCCAAGGAAATTCATGTAGGGTAGTTCTTGCTACCTCAAAGAATGAGCAGATACATTGTTTTCATAAGGAGGGTAAAAATCCTTTCGACTACTTTTCTAACCAACACACTCTTCAATTTTCTTAAAACTTCTTCCTGATGAACTCCTCTGCTTATTGTGTGTCTTCCAAGAAACTATATGGTGGTAGTTATATAATCTATTGTCAATTTGAGAGGATTAAGAGTGAAGAGGTGGAGTTTAGCCCATCAATTGGGTCATAGCTTGGTGGCCTCATTCAGAGGCACCACGGAGAAAAATAACTCGCTGGAGGCAGGACACATGTTCACTCCCTGGGAGACATTGCAACTGACAAGACGTGTGGAGCTAGGCTCATGTACTGAGCTGGAGGAACCATGTGGACAACTTTGCCAGTGCTGAGGTGCTTCCACTTCAATTGGATCCACAAGACTGGGATCCCACCAATTGTCCTGTGATCTTCCTGCATTCGGCATCATTGCCTGTGTTTCATGAGTCTGAAGAGGACTTTATAGGTTGCTAACAGACATATGGTATAATATTGGACTTATAGAATGATCAGGAGTGGGCTGGGATGTTTTCTTAATGTACCATTAATCTTTATATAAACCTCTTTCTTATACACATGAGTCTCACTAAATTTGTTTCTCTAATCCATTCAGATTGACACATATACCATGATTACCCATTTGGAATCTCAAAAAAAGTCACCATGACCTTTGGAGCCGACCTCAATGCCATGAACTTACCTGGCCACTCTGAAGTCATTGTTTTGATTCCACTTTGCTCTCCGGATCATATTGGCAAACACAAGACACACCACCAGTTAGGATTCATTCCATAAAAATGCCTTTATTTGCTTCTATTTTACTTCACAAACCGATACAAAGAACAGATCTTGGATCCAGCTGCTCCTGCTAAAGGCCTTCTGGCAGGCAGAACTGGGAACTAGTCCAGACCAAGGTAGTCACTTAAGACTGAATATGCTGAATTACGTGAGAGGACAACTTCAGTATCTATAGAGTAAACAATAATTATTTTTTCACCAGTTTCTGGACTTCAATCATAGTATTTTCATTGAGGTTGATGAGCTCTCTGAGCTCATCTTTGAGGTTCCCCAGCCCTCCTTAAAGTATCTGATCCAAATGGGTACGGGAGTACAGGACACTAACCCACCGAAGAGGAGGGCATTATTTATATCTTCACAGGGAGAGTGGGACCCAACTTTAAACCAGTGCTCCAAGATGTGAATGCAACCTACCGGCATGAGGTAGGGAACCAATGGAGAGATCTGAGGGGCCGGCCCCAATCCCAAATATGTGGATAGCCACCCCTCTCCTCAAAAAAATTTACTTCAGAGGACAGCACTGAAGCTACAGCACACGAGAACAAATGAAGGGGGAGTAAGAGAGAGTGGAGCACACCCTGGCCTGCCAAGCCTTGAGGACGATATCCCTGCTCAGAGCAGCCAGTGTACAGAGAGGACATTATGGCTGATCCCACTATGAGACACGACGTCCTTCACTAACCCATAGCCCCATAGAGGACAACACTAGAGATGCAGTGTTGGAATTGTGCCCGATCTGACCCCACCACACCAAGAGAAAAAACTAAGGGTATGCAACAGAACAGCAAGTGGACCAGAGCAATGAAGTCCCCAGGGAATACCAAAAATAGACTTTGGGGCCAGGGCATGGCATGCCATCAGACTTGACCAAAAACTCCTAAAGGTCAGCAAACAGATCTTGCATTATTTACAGGCTTTTCTTTTTTTGGTGTGTGCTATTTTTTTTTTATTGTTGTTGTTTTGTTCCCTTTGTCACTTTGTTTGGCCCTTTATTTGTGTGTGTGTGTGTGTGTGTGCATATTATTATCTCTGCAGGTCTATCTAGAAAAAAAAAGGCTGGATAAACAATCTGGAAGAGAAATAATGGGATCAAGGGTTCCGGGGAGAAATGGGAGAGGGGGAGGTGGGGGAAAGGAGATGGAGTTAACAAACCTAGTGACAAGGGAATAAGTGATCCAAAATCAGGGGCAAGGCTTGGTAGGGATTGTAACCTAGGGTAATCTAACCTAGAGGAATTATTGAAACCCAAATGAAGGCTGAGCATGATAGTAGGACAAGAGGAAAGTAAAAGGAAATAGAGGAAAGAACTAGGAAGCAAAGGGCATTTATAGAGGTCTAAATACAGGCATGTACATATGTAAATATATTTATATATGATGATTCGTAAATAAATCTATGTGCACATATTTATAGGTTTAGTATTAAGGTAGCAGATGAACATTGGGACTCCACTCAAGTACTCCCTTGATGCAAGAACACTGTGTTCTATTAAATTGGCATTTCATGATGCTCACCTTTCTGCCATGATCGCTAAAGACAAATGTGTGCATAAGCAAATGGGGGAAAGAAAGCAGATAGTGCCTGGATATCAAAAGATATAGCATCTGGGGTCTTAAAGGCTTGCAGGTAAACAAGCAGCCATCTAGCTCCGAAGCAACAAAACCCACATGGAAGAAGCACAGCAGCCTGTGTGATCATAAGGTGTTGAAGGGATCAGGCATTAGGCATCAAAGAACAAAATATCATATCACTGTGAATGAGGGGGAATGCAGATTGGGGACCCAAAGTCCATCGGTAAGCAACTAGACATCCCCTTACAGAAGGGTTGCGGGGAGAAACCAAACCAATTAGGGTGCAATGTAGCAACGATGAAACATACAACTTTCCTCTTGTTCTTAATTGCTTCCTGCCCCCCACTATCATAATCTCAATTCTACCTTACAAATCTGGCTAGACCAGAGCATGTACACTGGTACAGATAGGACATGTAAACACAGGGAATCCGGAACAGATGATCCCTTCAGGACCAGTGGTGAGAGTGGTGATACCAGGAGGGTGGGGGAAAGTGGGGTATAAAGGGGGAACCGATTACAAGGATCTACATATAACCTCCTCCCTGGGGGATGGGCAACAGAAAAGTGGGGGAAGGGAGACATCAGACCGTGTAAGATATGACAAAATAATAATCTATAAATTATCAAGGGTTCATGAGAGAGGGGGAATAGGGAGGGAGGGGGAAATGAGGAACTGATATTAAGGGCTCAAGTAGAAAGCAGATGTTTGGGAATGATGATGGCAACAAGTGTACAAATGTGCTTGACACACAATGGATGTATGTATGGATTGTGATAAGAGTTGTAGGAGCCTACAATAAAATGATAGTGGGGTAGTCAAGGGAAGTCAAGGGAAATAGAGGAAAGTGCTAGGAGACAAAGGGCATTTATAGAGGCCTACCAAAGACATGTACATGCAATATATATATGAGGATGGGGAAATATATCTATGTGTCTACATTTATAGGTTTAGTATTAAGGTGGCAGAAGGACCTTGGGCCTCTACTCAAGCACTCCCTCAACGCATGAATACTTTCTTCTATTAAATTTGCATTCTATGATGCTCACCCTCCTGACACAACTGCTGAAGCCAAAATGGGTGAACAAGTAAATATGGTGAAGCAAGCTGATGGTGCCCGGCTATCAAAAGAGATAGCATCTGGGGTCTTAAAGGCTTGAAGATAAACAAGCAGCCATTTAGCTCAGAAGCAACAAAGCCCACATGGAAGAACACACCAGCCTGTGTGATCACGTGGTCAAGAAGGGATCAGTTATCAGGCATCAAAGAACAAAAAATCATATCACTGGCTGCACACCTCCATGATACGATCACCGAGGACAAATGGGTGCATAAGCAAATGTGGTGAAGAAAGCTGATGGTGCCTGGCTATCAAAAGAGATAGGCTTGAAGGTGAACAAGTGGCCATCTTGCTCAGAAGCAACAAAGCCCACATGGAAGAAGCACATCAGCCTGTGCAATCACGAGGTGCCAAAGGGATCAGGGATAAGGCATCATCATAAAAAAAAATCTTACCATAGTGAATGAAGGGGGGAGTGCAGAGTGGAGACCCAAAGCCCATTGGTCGGCCACTGGAGACCCCCTCACAGAGGGCTCTAGGGGAGGAGATGAGTCAGTCAGGGTGCGATGTAGCACCAATGAAGAATACAGCTTTCCCCCAGATCCTGGATGCTTCCTCCCCCCGCCCGCCAACTACCAGGATATGAATTCTACCTTGCAAGTCTGGATAGAGTAGAGGTTGTACACTGGTCCATATGGAGCTGGAGGCACAGGGAATCCAGTGTGGACGATACCTTCAGAACCAGGGGGTGAGGGGTGATACTGGGAGAGTAGATGGTGAGTGGCTTGGAAAGGGGGAACTGATTACTAGGATATACATGTGACCTCCTCCCTGGGGGATGGACAACAGAGAAGGGGGTGAAGGGAGATGCCGGATAGGGCAAGATATGACAAAATAATATTCTATAAATTATCAAGGGCTCATGAGGGAGGGGGGAGTAGGGTGGGAGGGGGAAATAAAAGAGGATCTGATGCAAAGGGCTTAAGTGGAGAGCAAATGCTTTGAAAATGATGAGGGCAAAGAATGTACAGATGTGCTTAATACAATTGATGTATGTATATGTATAGATTGTGATAAGAGTTGTATGAGCCCCTAATAAAATATTTTTTTAAAATGATGAAAAAAAGGCATAAAAATTGTCTGAAAAAAAAGTTGTGTGATCCACTTACAAAATGTTGTTTTATGTGGGGCACTATTCCCATAAACCTATTGCAAATATTTGATAATTTGGGAAACTGTCTACTTGAAGTTTCTAAAAGTTGAATATTAGTCCTGATCTCAAAATGTTTTTTCTTCCCATTGCACAGAAATTATTCTTTTTTAAGGCACCCTAATGTGACCAAGACAAGTATATCATTGAAAAAATTTGTGTCCAACTGTCCACTGATCATAGAGACATGCTTAAATACATTTCATTTAGAAAAAAAACATGCATATATGATCTGGAAAGTTTGTAGCAATATTTTTGACATAACCTCATATTACATGGACTGAAAGCTACAGCAAAATACAAAAAGTTAAGTTAAGAAGAAGAATTTTATGAGATTCATGGGCAGTAAGGAACCAAGCTACAAAATTAAAACCAGGTAACTTCTCCTCTCATATTTTTAGGAAACTGACTTAACATGCAAAAAATAATTATTGACATAACAGATTTCAAAAGTAAAATTTTTCAATGACTGATAAACAAGTTTCAAAAATAAAACAATACAAAGAATAAAACAAAGAAATAATGCCAAAATTAACTCTGTAATCTGGATTCAAGTTATAATTTGAATTAATCTTTTGTTGTTGTTTCTCTTTATATGTAGTGGGTGGATCAAGCACACCCAAGTCCTCAAATTAACATCTTTTCCCTTTACACTTTAGAGAGGTCTTTTGCAGCCAGTTTGTCTGATATACCATACTCACAAAGGGGCTACAAAAGTTCATGAAAATTCCCATGATCTTTTTGAGGTAGTTAGGTTATTGTGTCAACCTGACCAATAAATACATATGGGGTTAATTGAAGGGCGGTGGAACAAATGGCTCAGTGAGCCTCACCTTTCGAGTTCTCTGGTCTCTTGCTTTCTGATGGTCGGACCAGGGTGCAGCTGCCTTAGCCAGTTTTCTGCTTTAGCTGGCAAGGCTCACTTCCTGCAAGACAACCCTGAGGAGAAGCCACATGTACCTACCCCGATGCAGCCCTGGGTGCTGGAGTAGTGTGTGGAGACCCCCTCAAATGCTGAGACGCTTACACGGTCACTGACTCGGTTTTCCTCCTGCAGTTGGCATCATTGCGTGTGTTTTGTGAGATGGAGGAGCACTTTGTGGATTGGTGTTGGACATATGGGTTAATGTTGGACTTGTGGACTTGGGCAGCACTTGTTTGTGATGTTTTCCTGATGTGCATTTAGCCTTTATATAACACTCTCTGTTATACATGAGTTTCTGTGCATTTGTTTCACCAACATTCCCAGACTAACACACTTTTCATTCCATTTTTCCTATGAATATATTAAAATACCCTAAATGTGTGTACATGTATGTATATGCACATTTGCTTATTTATGTGTATCACCATTTGGCTTGTTGTACTGTGGTGACTTTCATGTTACTGTGATGCTGAAAGCTATGCAAATGTTATTTCAAATGCCAGCAACGTGGCCGCACTTCAAGACCAAGAACAGACAAAGAAGAAGGAATAGGCTGTCCATTTCTGAGGGTTTGTCAAACATGAGTCTGAAGCAACTGGCACTGAACAACAGCTTGCACATATCTGAATATATAAATGTATGTGTTGCTGTCATTAAGTGCTGTCAGTTCAGTTACCACTCATGACAACCCGGAAGAAAACAATGCCTGTTTCAGCACCATCTTCAAAATCGTTATATTTGAGAGACTGGTGAAGTCTTCTATAAATACATTCCACTGACATTCTAGTCTACCAAGCATGCTGTCTGTCTTCAGGGGCTTGTGCCTCTTCAGAACTTGTCCAAAGTATATGACATAAAGCCTCACCTTTCTAGTTTCTAAGCATTCTGGCTGTACTTATTCCAACACGTTTGTTTTTCTGGAAGTTCATGGTGCTTTCTATATTCTTCTCCGACACCATGATTAAAAAAATAATGAATTATCCATTGGTCTTATTGTCAAGGTTTCACATACATTCAAGACAATTAAAAATACCATGCCTGGAGTCAGGCATACTTTAGTTCCCAAAGTAACATGTTTCCTTTTTAACACTTTAAAGAGCTCTTAAGGCAACAGGTGGGTCTTTAGAATTTTTAACTGATGTTTCCAAGATTTGGAGCTCTGGTGAGGTAGTGGTTGTGAGTTGAGCTATGATCACAGGTTCAATAGTTTGAAACCACCCTACAGTCCTCTGGAGAAAGAAGGGGCTTTCTGCTTCGGTAAATAGTTGGCCTTGGAAACTGCCAGGGACGGTTCGACCCTGTCCTATGGGGCTGCTATGAGTCGGCATCCACTTGATGGCAGGGAGAGCTTCTAAGAGTGTTTGTGGACAGTGTGTTCAATTAAGTCGGAATTCTTTACCATTTCACCTTTCTCTACTTATCATGCTTTGAGAACTTTTGCTTTCTTTACCCTGAGCTTTAATATATACTGAAGACTGTAATCTTGATCTTTATCAGTAAGTGCTTCAAGTCCTCCACTTTCTAAAAGCAAAATGGTGTGTTATCTGCATATTGTGGATTATTCATTAGACTTCTGCCAATCCCGATTCCTCATTGCATTCTTCTTTTAGTCCAACTTCTTGGATTGGTTGCTCAGCGTAGAGATTAAATATGTGTTGTATAAAGATATAACCCTAACTCACGCTTTTCCTGACACTAAACCATGGGATAGCCCCTTGTTGTGTTCGAATGATTGCTGCGTTATCTGTGCCCAGGTTTCTTCATGAATGTCATTAAATATTTTGGAATTTTCATTCTTCAAAATGTTACCCATAGTTTATCATGATACACACAGTTGAATATCTCTGTTAGTAAAACATCTTTTCTCTATCCTCTGTTTTCAGCCAAGAGCCATATAATGTCAGCAATATCCTCAATTCCAAGACCTCGTTCTATTGAAGCTTCCTTGACTTTTTTGCAACTCCCTATTGGTGTACTACTGTTACAACACTTTTTGAGTTTCATTTACCAAAAGTTTATGTTCATGTGTGTTAATGATATTACTTAAAACTTTTCTTATTCTGATGGATCACATGTCTTTGGAATGGGCAGAAATGTGGATATCTCCCCATGAGTTGGTCAGGCTGGCCAGGTTGCTATCTTGGCAAAAATAAGTGTTTCCCATGGTTCAATGATTTGTTGAAACCTTATTTCAATTGGTTTTCACCAAATTCTGGAGGTAGGTTTTTCATTAATATGATCAGTGCAGCTTAGACTTCTTCCTTTAAGGCCTTTGACTATTGATCATGTGATATCTCTTGTGGTATTTCAACATCAACCAATTGCTTTAGGTACAAAAAATGAGCTCACTGCTATCAAGTTGATTAGAAGTCATAGCAACCTGATCCTATGGAACAGGGTAGAAGCCCCCATGTGTTCCCGAGACTGTAACTCTTTCTGGGAACAGAAAGCCTGTCTTTTTGCTGCATTTTTGGTGCAGTGACTGTATAGTCCTTCCATCTTTTTTGGATGCTTCCTTATTTTGAGGCTTTATAATTCAATGTTTTGTCCATAGAATCCTTCAATATTGCAACTGAAGGCTCCAATTATCCATTCAGTTCTTCCAGCTTGAGAAACACCAATCTTGCTGTTTCCTTTTGTTTTTATAAATCAAAGTATTTATATATTTTATTATAACACTTTGTCTCTTTGAGCTGCCCTTGGACATTTTCTATACAACTCATTGATTTTATAGTTTATTTGAATTGCTTTCGCTTCTCGAACATTCAAATGAAATTTTCAGGCTCTTCTCCCACCCACTTTGTTCTTTTCTTTTCCCCTTGCTTTGTTGTGACTTGGGTGAAAGTTTACAGAACAATCTGAGTTTTGCATTCAACAATTAATACATTTATTTAATCTCATGCATTGCAAAACTCTCAATTTAATGTCACTAACTCTCATCCCTCCTGTGTTTTTTTGTTTGAATTCCTTTCTTTCCTAAACTGTTACATGTTGTCCCTCAGTAAAAGCCATCCTTTTGATTTCAAATGGTTGAAATTATAAGGTGAGTACCTCATCAATATTATTATTCCCTTGGTAGAACTGTCTTTTGTTCAGATGAATATTGAACCATGTTGATGAATTTAGTTCCACATAGGATGGATGTCACTGTTTTACAATTTTGAATTTGTTCCATACTTTTCTCCAACTCTGCTGGCCCTCTGATTTACCAAAGCATGATACTCTTTTCCAGAGATTGATCTTTCCTGATAAATGTCCAGAGCCTTTTTTGCTCCCTTCTAAAGAGAATTCTAATGGTACTTCTTCCATGAAGATTTATTTGCTCTCTGCCACTCCCTTTCTATATTCTTCACCAACACCGTAATTTTAATGCATCAATTATTTTAGGGTCTTCCTTATTCATTGTCCAACCTCCACCATGATAGGAAATGATTGGAAAAACCATGAATTGGGTCGTATTAGTATGATTGAGCAATTAACCACATAGCTTTCTAAAATTTCTTTATCTTTTCACTGTTTCAACATTGTTTTTAACATCCAAATTACTGTCCCTTTATAAGGGTGTACTTAAAGTTTATGAAGTGAAAGTATAGCCAACAAGGATCCATGAAAAGTTTAACTTAAAAAAAATAATGTCAACCTCTATGTAAGCAAATCTGTAATATTTTAAGTAAGTATAAAGTTGTAAAAAGTATAATACTTATTCTCATTTTAAATAAAGTATCCCATGTAATGATTTAATTTAAATTTAATAAGCCCATTATTGCAGGTTAATTAAATGCCACTTGATGATTAAAAGCATATTTATTTAGATTAACATCTATTAAATGATTTCATCACACCTTTTATGGTTAATTTTGAGTAAACTATATTTTAAATGATTAAAAATCTCATTTTTATATCCACTGCAGTTTGAAATAACACCTTTAAATTTTAAGGTTAAACATTTTTTCCTCTCTTTTCATTTTCCATAGTCTTTCTAATCACTACAAATTAATGATATTAAATAAACAGGAAACACTTACTATAAAGCAAAATAACAAGGAGGCAATTTAAAGGATCAACAGACAATTAAAATAAGGTGAAATGGAAGTAAGTAGATTAATTTTTCCATGAAGCATGCTCACATTTAATTAATGTTTTTATAATTATAAACTTCTACTGTAAATCTTACATAATAACACATTTTATTAAAGATAATAAGGGAAAATATGCTGTAAACATTTAGTGTATGTGAGGCAAATTTATAACTTTTTTGACTAAAAAATGTTTTATTATTCAAAAACTTCCAATGTGATAGGTAGCACTATTGCTTACTTTAGTTTTATTGTATGGCCAGCATAACTGAAATACTGGAACTTAAACATTTTCAATAAGAAAAGCTAGTAAGTAACATTAATGAGTCAAACACAAGGCATTCTGGAACTAAATCTTCTGCGTTTAACCACTAGCCTATATAGCCTATATTTTTATTGTATGGTTAACAATGCCTATTTGAGATTTTATTATTGTTATTATTGTTATCATCATCATCATCATCATCATCATCATCATCATCATCATCATCATTGCAATAGAGAACCAACTGCCAATGAAGATCAGAAGCTGAGGAATGACTGTCGGTAACAGCCTTCAATATCCAGAAGTCAAAACACGAGATCCACGCCCCCAAAGAAGAGCTACGTGAGCTACCTTCTTTGGGGGTGATGGAGAAGTTCAGGAAGCATTTGTATTGAGGGAAGACAGATGTCAAGGACTTGAAGTTGGATGTGAGAACATGGGACTGTCAATCAAAGGAGGGGGTTATCAAAGTCAATATTCATTTGGATAGGAAAATAAGCTTCATTCCTTTAAAAAGGGACTGTGAATAAATTTTAGCATTTTTAAAAGAGATGTCAATGTGGTAATTTTATGTACAAGCCCTTTTCATTTTTATTAGTATTGATATTAGAATTACAGTATAATAGGTGATATGGTCATTGATTTCTATCCCTACAAGTAAGTCACCCATACATATTAGTGTATCTTATACCAAACTCACCACCATTGAATCAATACTGACTCATACTGACCCTCGAGGATAGGACAGAAGGGCCCCTGTGAGTTTCCAAGCCTCCAACTGCTTACTGAAGTGGAAAGACCGGCTTTTCTTCTGAAGAGTCGCTGGTGGTTTCCAACCGCTGACCTTGCAGATCACAGCCCAATGTGTAATCACCATGCCACGAGGGCTCTTCAAATGTTAATCTAATGCCACTGAGTTCAATCCATATATTTGGTAGTCCTGACTTATTCGCCATCAACCTCCATGCCCTAAGTGTGTCCAGTCGGCTAGTCATACTTCTGTCTCTCGAGGAAGTCAACAATAGCATGATTACTTTCTGCATTTGCACGATGATTTGCTCTAGAAAAGTTAACTGCTTTGTTTCCTAGGCAAAGTCTCCCTTGCCTTTTGGCAATTGTACATTTTGAAGCGGAGAGGGTTTTTGGCCCTCATCACATTAAAAGAATTCTTGATTATTTATGTGTAGATCATGTGCTCTTTCCATTACCCGAAACCTGTTTTTATTGAAACCAGCCTACTTTGCCTCTACTGTTTGCATGCAAACAATGCAATAAAAATGGATTTAACATTCTCCTAAGTGAAGTATAAATATTGTGGATAATTAAACTAGCCTAGACATTTTAATAGCATTTTCAAGTGCAAGCATTCAATAATTTGGATTAAAATACAAACAAAAACACAACATTGACTCTTATGTCTCTTTGTAAAATCTGTTAATAATTATCCAGTTATTGATAAGACCATAATTAAAATTGGGCTCCCCCCCCACCTTTGTAGCCTTATCAAGCATCAGAAGCTATGCTCCTTCTGAGAAAGTAGTGGCATATTGTGACCTTGTGTCCCATCCCTGCTCCCTGTCCCACACCCTACTCCCATATTCTGTTTATTTGACTCTAAAGAAGATCCAGCATGTTAAAGCTATTTTCTCCAGTTTAGAAATCTTACTACACTTGCTCATTGTAGTCTGTACAAATGCTGTTACTACTTGCTCTCCATGTTATAAAGAAAGCCTTGTTTTGCTGGGGGAAGAAGCAATTTTATAAGCAAAATTTCCATTTTATTTAGCTTATAAATAAATGTCTTTTATAACTCTATGAGTGAATTATTGTCTGTCTTTTTAATACCTAAATGAACAAATGTACTGTATTATGTCCTTTGTCTCCTAAGTTTAGTGTTCTTTCAACAGAAAATGCCACCCCCCCCCACTCCACTTTTCTCCTCCCCCCTTCAATGAACAGTATTGTTTGGTACAAACATGTTTTTCTACTTTGGTATCATTGGTGCACAGCATTGATAGAAGGGTATTAAAGATAAGGGTGTGTGGGAATGTGATCCTTCAACGGATTGTATGTAAGTTTGTGCCTGTGAACCTGACTGGGAATGAATCACAGGGGCCATTCCAGCATTTCCCAGAGATGGGAGAAATAATATCTTTAAAAAGTAGTGAAATGAAAATTGAAATGTGCTCCTATGTTAAGCCTCTAACGCCTCCACCAGCACCACCTGTAACATTTTATTCCTGATCAAAGTGTTGCCTGATGCATCAAAGCAATCTTCATTTATAAACTTACACGGTAGTCTAGTTGTTATGCATTGATCCACTAACCAAACAAGTAGGCAGTTCTTAACGCCCAGCTGTTCTATGGGAGAAAGATGGAGCTTTCTACTCCCATACAGAGTTACATTCTCAGAAACCCACAGGGGCAGTTAGGAGTGGAAATTGACTCTATAGCAGTGGTTGGTTTGGGGTTTGCAGTTGTGCTGTAAAAATTAATATAAATAAATTAGCTCACAATTTTTAATGGAATTTCAATGCAAGAGCAATTCCACCAATAGGAATCACTTTATATTGAAATGATCTTTGTCCCCAGAGATCATTCTCGCATTACAGGCATGTAATGTGGGGCACAAAGAATCTCAGGGACTCATTCCAAAGGACATGATTAGGAATTCCCATGGATATCCTTGCAGAGCCCTGCTGTGGTTGGTAGGTGCCCTGGAATTGGTTCCAACTCCCAGCAACCCAGAGACAACCCAATGAAACATTGCCGGGTCTGGGCCATTCCCACCATTGTTCCTTTGTTGGAGCCCGTTATTGCAGCCACGGTGTCAATTCGCCTTGTCCAGCACCGGCTCCTTAGTTGTCCCTCTATTTACCAAGCTTAACATGCTTATCTAACGGAGACCTGTCTTTCCTGATAAAAATCCAGAGCATGTGTGATGAACTCGTGCCATCCTTGCTTCATGGAGCATCCTGGCTGTACATTGTTCTTTCGGTCATCCATTGCACTTTCAATATTCTTTGCCAAAACCATGATTTAGATGCATTGATTTGTCTTCTCTCTCTTTCGTCAATGTCCAACTTTCATATCCGTATGACGCTATGGTAGATGCCATGGCTTGGGCCAGGCCCAACCTCGGTCATAGAAGTAACACCTTTGTTCTTCTTCACTTAAAAAAAGGTTTTTCTGGCAGATTTACCCAGTATAATGTGTTATTTGCTCTTAGGATGGTTAAATGACTTTCTATAAATGGAATTCAATTTCTTCACCAAAACGTTCAATGACAGAATCATCATTTTGTGTTTTTATTAGAAAAAGGTGCATATGTGCTTTGTTAGTTTTTATTATTGGCAATCAATTGATATTGACTATTGGCCTTAGTGGGAGAAATGCATCTTGACTTGCGGAACTGTTGATATGTGTTCCCAGCTGGGGCAGCGGCTTAGCATTTTGCCGCTAATTGAAACAGCCGGTTCAAATAGAGCTCTGATCTGGAGAGAATACGGCCGTCCGATTCCACAAGGATAGCCTTGTAAATCTTAGGGGACATGTCTATGCTGTCTTATAAGCCACGAAGAATCAGAATCCATTTGAGGGCAATGAAGTTTTATAGTACATATTAAATCAGTGCCGTCTAATCTCAGGGACCCTTCAATGTATAAGCTAGCAGAAAATACTTGTAGGATTAGGGAATTATTTAATGTGGCTCTTCTAGTCCAACTTGTTCACTCCTACCAAGAGACCTGTTCTTGCATCGGTCTGGTGAGAAGGTGGGGAAAGATGCTTAGAGGATTCACCTGTGAGTAACTGTGAGCAGGATTCCTTGAAATGCCATTGTGCTGCATATAAATGATAAGAAGGGGTCTCATCATCAGTACGTCAGGAACTGTATTAAATGGTTGTGGCATTAGGAA
The DNA here is from genome assembly GCF_050624435.1 of Tenrec ecaudatus. Taxonomy (NCBI): domain Eukaryota; kingdom Metazoa; phylum Chordata; class Mammalia; order Afrosoricida; family Tenrecidae; genus Tenrec; species Tenrec ecaudatus. The sequence continues at coordinate 40,342,826 of NC_134540.1, read as the reverse complement.
GGTTGAGAACCACTGACTTTAGGCATGTCTTGTATTGCTATATCTTCTTGTTTAAAAAATAACAATTAATATGAGAGTCACTGACCAGTGCTCTTTTCTTTCCCTCAATTCAATGCGAATTAGCATTCAACTTAGGACGTGGCACATAATCATGTTTTTGAGGCAGGAATTTCAATCTCACAGTTTCCATTTAGATATCAGATTCCAGTAGGACAAGTATTATGCCTAAGTGGTTTACCATAAAATCTCCCAGTTGCGACCCTGAATCCAATATGGCAATTTGTCACCTAGAATTTGTCTAATTTAAGTGACTAATTTGAAAATGAGAAAAGGACTCTTCACTAGCCATAACATGGATCTCTGAAAGGTTTCATCCGCTGTGCTCTTGATTCCAGAATAGGCCACCCTCGCCCCTCCACCACCCAGAAGCAGCGCAACAGAAGCCAAGCATGTTCACCTCTTGTGACAGCCCCTCCAGCGCTAGCTTCCTCAAGCCACCCCACCCCGACCCCCCAAAATGCCCTTGCCGCCCAGAATACGGGTGTATGGGCACAATCATAAATGATTTCTTCTGCACTCAGTTCCATGTCTGACGGACTCGAGACAAATCTCTTCTTACAGTGGCACGGAAACTTAGGAGTGCGGGTGTGGGCACCCCAAAGAGTAAGACTCACTTCACAGCTCGAGAAGCAATGGGCCGGAGCACATCCTGGGCTGACCCCTCGAACCCTAACGCCTGGTCTCTAAGATGGAGCTTAGCACTCCTTGTAAAGAATCATTCTCCTCTCTCTCTCCCTCCCTCCGCCGTTCATCAGGGCCCTGGCCAACTAGGTCACCAGGGGCACCTTTGTCCACATCAGTCCTCTCTGTTCCTCGGCTTTAAGGTCCCTCTGTAGGGGATGCTCTTCCCGTAGTCTCAGTCCCTTCCCGTGGACCATGGAGTTCTCATCAGAAAAAGCTCCCTTTAGGGTACCTTCTTGCCTAAATTAGGTCTTAAGACTCAATTAAAACCCAATGTTAAGTTCTTTACTGCAATGCCGCCTGGCCTGGGTATAAATTGGACAATAGTTCTGACTGGCCAGAAAACAGGGCATTTGAATCAAACATTCTTAGAGATTGGGACTTTTTTACATTACAATGACGAATAGAGTAAATGCCAGGTCCACTGGTCCAATGCCCACCTATACTATTCCATCTACCGAGAACACGCTCAAAGGCTCTGCTCCAGCTGGGAAAGGCAAATTCAAACCTGTCCGAAATTCCCAAGCCCCTCCAGGACCTGCTCCAGATGTGGCCAGGCCTGACATGGGGGCAAGGTTCCGATCTTAGCCCATCATTTAGTCCATGCTGGACACCTGGCAGCCTATACACTTGAAGAACACAGCGATAAAGAAGCAAGACTCCAGAAAGATAGAAAGGATATTTTTTTCTTCTTGCTCTTTCACTTAGTGTCTGATTGGAAACTTCTTTAATGCTCTCTGTCTGTATACTCTCAATGGACACTACAATTAAAAATCAGCCTTAAAGAAAAAAATATCAATGATCTTCTCTTTGTTTTCTTACCTTACTCCACTTCTCTTCTTTCCCACTCCTTTATGTCCACAATGTCCTCAATCAGAAAGGAAGCCCGCATGTCATTCTGGATACAATTTGGTGCTAGTGGGGGAAGAAGAGGAAGGCTCAGCAGGAATGAAGGACCTGAAGGAATCCTCAGCGGGGAGGTGAGTCATTTCTAGGGCTAATCTAAAAGGACAGCATTTCAGTGAAGCGACTTAATTTATAATTAAACCCATGAGATACTCTCGATCATTTTCAAAAGTGTTGATCCAGGGCTTCTATCTTATTTTTGTAATATACGCATCTGCAAGACGATGCTTTCAGATTCACTCTGATAATGTGGTACTGTTATCACAGCTTCAGATGCTCGCCTTCCCCCAATAGAGATTGCTTTGAGAAGCACAGAATGGGTTTCCCACCTGAGAGGACCGTGTTAAGAGTTTCTAGGGAGGAGGAGCCAGCCTGGCCAGGCAGCATGGCTGCTTCTGGCTTTTCCCTGATTTCCCAATGTGAAGCCCAGGCTGAAACATTTGCCTGCCAAAGATGGTCATGGATATTTCAGCGCTGGCAGGGAACTAACTTCTACTATGGTAGCATCATTTCTGGGAAATGTAGTCCCAAGAGATTACGAGGGCTCTGCACAAGGTCTGTACCAATCTCCACCTTCACTCCTATGCCCTGTCACACTAATGAAAACCCAAACCCAACTACCTGCCATCAAGTCAATGCCTACTGACTGTGGCCCTGTAGGACAGGGTGGAATGGCCCTTGTGGATGTTCAAGACTTCGACTTTACGGGAGTAGAAAATCCAGTCTTTTTCCCATCACACTAATATATCTTTTAAACAACAAAAAAATCTAAATTTATATTAATTCAACTAGTCCTATATATCAAATAATGTGGGCAAGGGCCCTCACTATGTGCTGTAAAAGTATATGTAGTATGAAGGAAAAGAAAAGTTTATCCCTAGTACATCATTAATCATAAATGGCTGAGGAATTGAACAGTTTTTTTCTTTAGCTGTCAGGGATCTTTTATAATACTGGTTTTGTGCTATCAAATCAAGTCTGACTCACAGAGACTCTGTTATCTGAAAGCAGATCCAACTCAGTGCAACCCTCAACAATGAATAATCAATTAATAATAAAAATATGGCGAGAAAAACAAGGCAGGGAGATTTATACTCTTTATGAGCAAAATGAGACAGAAGAGGTGTCTGGCCTCTGACTCTGTCTTTTTTGAGCTACTAGCTGTTTTTTTATGTTTGTTGAGTTAAGGAGACATCTTTGCAGGCTTAGATGCATGCTAAACATACTGGAAAGTTAAAAAGTTTACAATATCTTCTAATTAACTCACAAGTCTCCATCATTAACACATTAACTCTCCACCCAAGGTCTGAGTTTTACTACGCCAGTGTGACCTCTTATCTACTTGCTGGTTCTTGATCCTTGTACAAGAAATAATGATTAATAACCCGAACTTAAAGAAACCAAACCCACCACAGCATAGTTGATTCTGACTCATAGTGACCATCTACCACAGAGGCGAACGGTTCTGTGAGTTTTAGAAACTCTGTCAGTAGGGGAACAGATAACCTCATTTTTCTACCATTGAGGAGCTGCAGGGTTTGAACTGCTGGCCTTGCAGCTGACAGCCCAGTTCCAACCCACCGCATCACTGGCGTTCTGTACTAAGGGCTACTAGGTACCTAGAGAAAGGATTGTTGCCTTTTTAAAGAAACCACAAAGAACAGGATGCTGATGACTAATAGGAATCTCTTGGGGGTTGGTCTTAAACCCAGGTGATGGAGTAGAACTTCCTAGGTTGTAATGTAGGGGATGTGATGCAAGGCAGGGAGCAGATCGCAGGTCTCTTCTCATAGCCAGCAGCTGCTGGGGTTTGAACACCCGCAGTTCTGGTTAGCAAGGTGAGCAGTCAAGATTATCTTACACACTGCCCCCAAGGGGCTCCTTTTTTTAAAAATGATCACGAAGAGGGAAGGCTGGAAGGAGCTGGGATTGTGCTCCTACTAATAGCGATCTGTGTCCTTAGGCCTGACCGTCACCTTTCCACTCCACTGCCCTGCAGTCGCTTGTTCTACTTTTGTCTTGTTGTAAAACAAATTAAAATCTTTAGCTACGAATGCTGTGGTTGGCAGAGTTAGAACAGTGATAATTCAAAGAACCGCATCTGGCAAGCAAGCGCTAAAAATAAAAAATAAAACCTTTTCCCAGCTCGCAAAAGTCCAGGGAGAGAGATTAATTAAAGTCAATGGAGAAAAAAAAGAAGACAAAACACTTCCTAGTATTGTGATGACAGCGTTTTTTTTTTTTCTTTCTCTCTCTGCTTACATAGGCTTTCTCCTTCACAGTACGGTCTCAGAGAACAATAGCCTCTTCAGGTAACGTCCCAAACATTACGGTATGTATGAATAACTGCTTTGCAGAAAATGTCTGTTAGGAATCCGACAACTGTGGGTAATAAAAATTCGGCCACATTTACATATTATGCTCCTCTTTCCTGTTCAGTTTTAACTTCTGCACAGTCATTAATCTTTGGGATTCGTTGCACTTTGGTGGGAGATTTGACACACGGAACCATTTGCTTACCACAGTTTCCCTCCTAATTCCTCCAGCAGTTCTTTACGGGCGCTGCTTACATTAGTGTTCTCCCAAGAGAAGGTGGTTCACACACGCACCTCGGAGGCCTCTGCCGTTCTGGTGAACACACCACTGCTGAGATAGCAGGAGGCTGAACCCATGGCTCTGAGTCCTTTTTAGGGGCCAGTTCAGGATCAATTCAGAAGTGCCTTACTTTAACTTCCTTTAGGTGTTTGTTTCTGTAAGGAGTAAATCATAATGATGAAGCTAAATCAGAGCTCTATAGTTTGCTTTCAATTGTTTAAAACTAAACACAAATCAGCCAAGCTGTCTAAATCATGTTGGACAGGATGGAAAAGGAGAAAGACCAGCTGGCTGTTCTGTGGCAGTAAGAGAAATTAAGGGATTATTTGTGCTGAGCAAGATCACATAGCCTTTACCTACTCTCCCATAGAGCATCGGTGAGATTCTTCACTGATTTCTTCCTCTCTCCTGCTTCCTCCCTGAGCTCACCTGATTGGTTCATTTGCTCAGTTAGACGCAAGTGAGACCTAATAAGTTAATATGGCGCTTCTAGCCACAGTGCCTGATGTGATGTACTAGAATTCTGACTCTGCCTCTAGGTATGATCCCATTTTGGAGGGAATTGTTTGTTACAGATTTAAGGAGGGTTTAAGTCGAACCTTGGTAAAGAAAGGGATCAAGTCCCATCTTTTATTTCCATGGAGGCATCTGCTTTATGAGAGGGTGTGACTGAAGACACTGTCCTTCATTGTACATGAAGGCATGGTGTGCTAAAAGCAAACACAAACAAACAAAACACCTCCAACAAAACCATTCTTCAATATATAAGAGCCAGGGAGAGAGAGAGAGAGAGAGAGAGAGAGAGAGAGAGAGAGAGAGAGAGAGAGAGAGAGAGAGAGAGAGAGAGAGAGAGAAGAGAGGAGCAGCACTGTGGGACTCTGGGGCAGAGTGACAGGCTGGCTTCCTGGCCCATAGAGGCAAAGGCCAGGGGGCCATGTGGCTGCCAGACTGAGGATCAGAGAGAGAGAGAACTGGCTACTGGCTGAGGAGAGGTCTTGCTCCCGAACGATAATTGTATCCTTTTAGTTTACGGATTCTAGCTTGTGGTAACCGTATTAATTTCCCCAAGAAATCCCCTTAATTGTGATTATTATCTGAGAGATCTGGTTATTGCAACAAACTGTGGAACTCCACATAGAAACAGTGTCAAGGGAGGACTGGTGCTCGTCCGAATGCGGAAGAGAAAGGTGGAAGGGCGAGGGCCCAGCTGACTCTTGCCTTTCGGCCACAGGAGGCCAGAGGAGGCCAGAGGCGCGCTCCCCCTGCTGTCTATAGAGCAAGAAAGAGCCCTCCTCTAGGTGCAAGCTCCATTTTGTGAGAGCTTCCAGTCATGTAGTCCTAGTGTCATCTGTCAGTGTTCCAAGGCCCGTGTGAAACAGCAAAGCACGCCTACAGGTGTCGCTTTCCTTACTTCATTCATTTTGCACATGTTGACTGTGGGATCATTGCTTTTTTTTTCTTCTTTTTTTACATTTTATTAGGGACTCATACAACTCTTATCACCATCCATACATATACATACATCAATTGTATAAAGCACATCCATACATTCCCTGCCCCAATCATTCTCAAGGCATTTGCTCTCCACTTAAGCCCCTTGCATCAGGTCCTCTTTTTTTTGACCCTCCCTCCCCTTTCCCCCCTCCCTCATGTGCCCTTGGTAATTTATACATCGTTATTTTGTCATATCTTGCCCTATCCGGAGTCTCTCTTCCCCCGTTCTCTGCTGTTCCTCTCCCAGGGAAGAGGTCACATGTGGATCCTTGTAATCAGTTCCCCCTTTCCAACCCACTCACACTCCACTCTCCCAGCATCGTCCCTTACACTCTTGGTCCTGAAGGTATCATCCACCCTGGATTCCCTGTACCTCCAGCCCTCATATGTACCAGTGTACAACCTCTGTCCTATCCAGCCCTGCAAGGTAGAATTTGGATCATGGTAGTTGGGGGGAGGAAGCATCCAGGATCTGGGGGAAAGCTGTGTTCTTCATCGGTACTACCTCGCACCCTAATTAACCCATCTCCTCTCCTAAGCCCCTCTATGAGGGGATCTCCATTGGCCGACACTTGCTTTTTATTGAGTTTTCACCACTCATGAAACATTACCAAGTTCAGGTTTGCAAGGAAATCAATGTTTACATATGACATAGCATGCCGCTCTTTAAGTAAATGTAGTACATGAAGGTTATATTTAATAAATGGAATACATAACACAATCAGAAAGAAGTGATATTTGAGCTGGAATTTTAAGTATCAGCCATATTCCATTTCATTGAAAGGGACACTGTGCATTTCATCGAGAATGATTGGCATACTTGATGCATGAAAATAAAAGGATAAAGCTTATATTGGGGACAATTCAGTTCTTATTTAAGAAGAATAAAATGTAATAGTGGACGATAAGGCCTGAAAGGTAGGTTGAGTTCAAATACAGGATGTGAAAATTAAAATATAATCCATTTTCAAGGGATCCAGTGTAAGTTCTTATCAGCAGTTTCCTTGATTAAATTTCATCATTACAACAATAAATCTAGTAGATAATTAAAGGTGGACTATAGCAATAAGAACTTCAAAAAAACCAGTTAAAACCACCATGGGCAACTTAATCATGGCATCGAGATAAAAGGTGAGTGTGAGAGGAATTAATGTGGCATAATTAAAAACATCTGGCTACCATTTGGATGTGAGTGCGAAGAAGGAAGGAGAGGAGGCAAAGAGAATGAATCAGAGGCATTTAATTTGAGTGAATTACCAAATTGCTTCACTCATAACAGTATGCAAATGTAGGATGAATAGCAATTTGAAAGTGTGCAGGTAAATTTGGGAGACTATGTAAAAATAATAACCCAATACATGTGAAATATCAATATTTCTATTGTTTAGGTTGAAGTTACATATTTTAAAAGTGCTTTATCTGGAAATTAAAACCTTTAAATGTTTTAGAAAACACAGTTTAGAATGGAAACTTAGCAGAAGGAATCTAGGATATGAGCCCTGCTGTTAAAAGTCTTATAGAAGAAAATAATAGCAGAAATGTACTGTTAAAATTAATTGGGAAAGAATTGCAAACTAAACTACATAAAATTAACTGTAAAGATAAAAATGATAGAACAAATAATAAGAAAGCTGCTTTTGTATTAATAGAGTAGTTCAACTTCAATCAACCAGACATATCCAGAAAATTTTTAATAGAGAATAAAATAAAATTATAAATTATATTTAGGATTCTATGTTTTATGAAATAACCTATGAAATAGACTATTCTATCTTTGAAATAATCTAGATCTAATGAACTCAAATAGTTGAACGTTCTGAGAAGATACATGGCTCACCTATTTGCACATTCTACTTAAGAACTAGAATGCTCTGAACAGATTCTCTAAGATCATGTGGAGAGCAAGTAAGTTGCTCATTCATCATTTCATAATATAGTTTAAGACTAGCAGTCTGCAGAGAAAGACAATACATAAATATTGGTGGCTAAAATCTAAACTCATTTCTTACTTGGAATAATGCTTAAATTGTTAATGTTCCATTTTATATTCTAGAAAAGAAGACAAATCTATAATTTGCCTATAACTTTAAGGTAGAATTGTCCCCATTAACTTGCACACACTGAGAATGTTAACAATTGCTTTTCTGTTTCTGAAGTAGGGAATTGCTGGTCCTTTTGCAATTATTCTACTCCTCGGGGACCACCTTGATGCCTCCTGATCATATTAAGCTGGAGTTTAGCAAGCTCCATTTCTCACTTTCACATAATGGTGCATTTTCCTTTAGGAAAACTTTGTTTTCAGTGGATTTCTAGGGTTGATGTTTATTAGTGCCTTTTGTCTTGTCACTTCAATTTCTAAAGATAGTTACCAGACTAGCAACTCATATATAAATATATATATACATACAGATTTCACAATGTAAAAAAATTAAATTCTTCTATATTGTGTTTGATAATTACAATGTTCTGAGAGCCTCAGATTAAACATCGAAACAATTTTAACCTAATTTTTAATGAATAATTTATCATGTGCATTTTGTACTTTTTCTCATTGAAATTAAAATAAGAATCATTCAATCAATAACTATTTCTTGAATAAATATTGTGTTACAGTTCCCTTCCATATGCTATAGATATAAAGTCCATATAATAATGTGCCTGCCCTTATGGAATTTATAATCTTACGTGAGAGAGACAATGGATGAATAGTGACTGACACACAGGGGGTTTTAAAAAGTTGGTGGAAAAACGGAAAAAAAAAGATAATGGAATATGTAAAGGCTTTTCATATGCACACATACACATGTGAAAATATCTGCCATCTATCTATCACATATGAGAATAAGTCAAAACATATTGGTAAAAAATCATGGAAACTTTTATTAAGCAAAAATATCAAAAGGGGAAGCTATTATTTCTCAATATACCCGCCCACTAGCCAATCCACTTCTGAAGCTGGGGTTTCCACCTATCTGACCCTTCTCTGAGGAGCCCTGATGATATTCACAATGGCTTCCTCATGGATGACTAGGAGTTAGCAGCTGCTCTGCAGGGCAGAGCGGAGGCCGTTTAGTCCCATAAAGATTGAGTGCCAGACACCCTCAGTGCAGTTCCACTCTGTCCTTTACGCTGTATTATTAGTCAGAATCGACTCAATGGCAGCGAGTTTTCGGCAATTTTCAATTTACACCAAATCCGCATGGTACTTTTGGCTTCTCCCTGAGATTCAAATCTTGTTCCCTTGAAATATTTTTGGAGTTTGGGAAACAAAAAGACGTGTGAAGCAAGATCAGAACTACAATATAGATGGGAGAAGATTTCCCACTGACATGCTTGTCAGACAGGTTTTGCCACCCTCTAAGAACGAGCAGGTACATTGTAATGGCTAAAAAAGTTTCCCTTGGTGCAATTTTCTTGGCTTTTTTTTTTTTCGTTCACCAATGGAGTTTTCAAAATTCTTAAGACATCTTCCAGTTTTCACCATGATTTTGCTGTGTCCTATAATAATCTATCGAGATCATCCCTTTGGGATCTTCGAAAACAGTCTTCATAAACTTTTAAGCAGTTTTCTTGGCTTTCAATTTAACTGGTATAACAGATCTTTTGGGGGTTCATAGTTCTGATAGGATATTTTTTAAGGTACCCCAATGATACTAAGACTGAGAGTAATATTAGGAGAACCTGCCTGTGCCCTCCAATCGATCACCCGGGCATGCTTACACAGGCTTGTGAGAAACCCATGGGGGAACAAGCTGAAGCCCTTGCAGAATTACTTTTTGATTTGCTATTATATGTAGGGGTACATGAATGTTTGTATGGATGTATACATATTAATCTATCTTTCATCTGGCTATATATCTTCTATACCATCATTATATACTATTATTTCAAGTTGTTAAAAGGAATACCAAGGGAAAATTATTGAAAAGGTATTAAACAGAAATATGCCTGTGCATCTGGATTACTTGATAGAGAACGATCAAGGAAGCCTTCCTGCGGATGTGGTTGGAAGAAACATCTGAATTCAGTGAGGGACTCAGCCATGCAAAGAACTTGCGGACAAAGATTTCATATAAACAAAATAGGTAGGGAGGGTTTGACGTATGGATGGTGGGAGCCTGGGGACAGTGGAGCGAGCAGAGCAAGGAGGAGTGGGCTTAGTGAGGGGAGAGGGTAATCAGACTACACCTTACAGATCAGAGGCACCTGGTATACGTGAAGAACACAACTGAAAGTAGAAACTAAATACCATTTTAAAGTCTTAACCAGAGTTAAAAAACATCCATATTCAATGTTGTTGTTGTCAAATGCAATAGAGTGTGTCTCCTGCTCACAGTGACTGTACAACAGAGCAGACTGCGTGGTCCTGCACCACATTCACAACCATCACCCTGCCGGAACCCACGGCTACAGTCACTGTGTCCATCTGCCTCCTCTCCGGTCTTCCTGTTTCACACCGCCATCTTCTTGACCAAGCAAGATGTTCTTCTCTGCACCAGCCTGTTCAAGCTAAAGGCTCACCGTTTCGATTTCTGAAAAGCATTCTTCTGGGAAGGACACATTACAGAGGATTGGCACCACATTCATCACCAAGCTGTACGTCTTAAAATCAATCCTGAAGTTCACTGATGTTAAATTTATAATCTGCTTTTTCTAAGGGTTTTCTGATCTCAATGCTGACCAAACCCTAAGGGATGCTTTCTCCCCGCACGCAGACCCTGAGATCTGGCAGGTGCAGGACACCATCATCTATTTTCCGAGGACACTTCCACTGTGGCCCAACAAATGCATACATGATAGCTTATTACCCAAGAGCCTCGAGGCATAGTATTGCAGATAAATCTCCCCAGAAAGAGACATCATGGCAGAAGCAATTGTATGAATGAGCACAACCTATCCTACCTATGCACTTGCAGTTACCAATCCAACATGTATGTGCCTTTGACCAACTAGGCAACCCTGCTCATGTGCTTTCCAACTATTGCTGGAAAACCCCTATTTCTAGATATTCATTTTTGTCTCCCCCTGATTGCCTTGTATCCAGTTATGATTCTGTAATTTTTACTCCCTGCTCTGACAAAAACATATTTTTTTCCCAATCTGGCCGAACAGCCATTTTCCCTTGGTGAATTCGTCCGTCCATTGTCTCTCTTTCGGCCAGCTCCAGCTCTCACACTGCCATTGCTTGCACTTCAAGAAGACTCCATGGTGTGGCTCTAAGACACTGATAACGCAAGACACATGGGTAGGCTAAATAAATGAATACAGGAGCATGGAGAAGTGAGGCTGCTGTGGGCTTGCAAACACCAAAAGACAGGAACAAATCATAGTGGGAGTACTTAGAACACTATGGAAACGGGATCAATTCTGCCGATTTCTGGGGAAAGGGGCACAGGCTAGAAATATTCAGTGCCAGTTCTAGAAACCAGTGATTTCTGTCTCTGGTTCTGAGACACTTGGTGGGATTTTAATTATTCCAAGAGATGTCATTTAATTTCCCAGAAATATGATTAAAACTTAGAAAGGGAAGTGCATTTCAAAATCAAATTAACCAACCTATACTGCCTATAATTTCAAATTATTGTCACAGGAAGAGGTGGTGTTTGCTAATGAACTTACCCGGCGATTGACTTTAAAATAGCAATGTTAGCAGCACCGAAGACCTTGGGAAGTGCTTTTAGGTAACACCTTATTCTGATATTGCACTTTAAGTTGTAGTTCAAATATTTACTTAAAAGTAAATCTATGGCTATGTTTCTATAGATCAGAAGCCTGGGTGTCACTGTGGGTTTTACCACTCGACTGTTTACTAAATGGTTGATGGTTCAAACTAAGGAGCTGCTCGGCAGGAGAAGGATGGACAATTCACATGTAAAGATTTACATTTTTGGAAACCCTCTGAGGCAGTCCTACTCTGATAGGGTCACTGTGAGTTGGAATTGACTCAATGTCATGGGTTTGGTATAGATTGACTGTAACCTCATATCCATATCATCTTCCCCGTTCATTTACTTTATTTAGCTCGGATGCTGTTAAGGATTAAATTGAAAGAAATGTACCCTGTTGTAATACTAAATAAAAGCGATCGAGGATGATGTCTTTTCTGCTGAAACACACCCTTCCATTTTGTAAGCAAAGCTTTTCCAGTTCCTCTTTCCCCTGACTCTGTTACAGCCCAGCTCAACTTTCCAGCAGCCAACTTTTTCTGTGTGTGTTTTTCTTTTTCTTTTTAGTTTGTCCTCCAGCTAAGGAAACTATTTAGAAAATTGGTTTCTTTTCGTTTCGCTCCGTGCAGTCTTGACCTGTTTTACCTCGTTACAGTGATGGCAAGCTCCATTCCTGCTAAAATCAAGCTTCAAAGAAGGTTGTTAACAGTTTCATGACTGTGTTATCTTGTTTAAAGGTTTTCTTGCTGTCGTGTTTTCAATCGTAGAAGGCATGCTGAAATCAAAGGGGAACCTTTCCAGGTGGGGAGGGCAGGGAAAAATGAAGAGCTGATACCAAGGGCTCAAGTAGAAAGCAGATGTTTTGAGAATGATTATGGCAACATATATATGAATGTGCTGGACACAAATGATATATGTAAGGAGTTTGAAAAGAGTTGTATGAGCCCCTAATAAAATGATTTTAAAAAAAGAATACAATTATGTGGGAGCCGTATCCCAAGCAGGCTTTAGGGGTAGGATTTTTGGGGTGAAGGCCCGTTCTTCAGTTTCATGCAGTTATATGTGTTTCTGACTAATAGTTTTACTTAGTACAACTGGAATAGCAGCTTTCAAGAATCCTATCTAAGAGGCTTAAAATATTGATGGAAAATATGAGGGTGCTTCACAAGTTCATGCAAAACATTATTTTTAATCACATTTCCCCCCATAATTGTTTAAGTCCAATCCTATGGATCATGGGTCACGATAGGTTATGGAAGTGAAGCTGACACTCTCCAACTACAAAAATAATGTCTTAAAATATTATTTTCAACTAATCACCAATTTTATATGGAAAGGAACATGATTCAGGATAAGCAAAACACTACTAAAGATACAGAATAAAGTAGGAGGCCTCTCACATCCCAAATATAACAACCTGCTACACAACCATGGGAGTCATCATGGCTTTGAACTGGAACAATGATAGATACATGGACCAATGGAACAGAATTGAGAACTCAGAAGTAATTCTATCCACATACAGATAACTGCTTTTTTTCCTATGTATCAATAGAAAGTTTTTTGGTTTACAAGCAGATGTAGATTTATTTTTTTAATTTGCTATTAATTGGCAATTAATATATAAATCATATTATTCCATAGTTCAATCAAGTCAAGCAGTATTGTACAATTGTCACCACAGTTTCCAAACATCATTTTCCTTTCTGGACTCCTTGACATCATCTCCTTTTTATTCCCCCACCCCCAAACCACTATACCCTCTCCCCCCAAAAACCCTTATTCTACTTGCTGTCCTTATAGGTTCATCAATCTGGGTAATCTTATACCGAAAAACAAAAATCATATGACACAACTTCAATAGGGTGATGCCAATGACATAACACATCTGAGATAAATCCTAATAAGAGTAAGCAAAATAACAAAAGAAACAAAAATACAGAAAATGTTGAAAACCAGATCAGGTCCAGGGTCCATCAGAGAAGGGAATCAACTGACAAAGTTCTAACTGTTCAAGGCAGGTCTGCCCCTGTCATTTTCTACATTCATCTCTCCAATGCGCTCTATTTAGTAACCACTTTCTTCTGACCCCTCAATTATGGACAGAGATCGATCACCGGAGGCTTCTTTCCAAGTAGTTCCCCAAAATGTATCTTGGGCTCCCAGTGTCATCCATACCCTTCCAAACCAGAATCTCACACTTTAGGCTCTGATATTAAGCCTTCCATCAAATTTGATTATATGATATGCAATACTTTCCTGACTGATGATCGTGTTTCTTCCATGTATGATTTAGTTGATATCTCGCTTAGATGGCTACTTGTTTGGAGACAAGCTTGTAAAAGCCTAGACACAATTATATATGATAGTCAGGCACCATCTAATCTCTTCACCATACTTTGCTATAGCACCCATATCATCCTTGTCTATTCTTGAGGGCACATATTGAGCAGGGACATGATGTAAGAACTAATTGTTCTTAAATTGGGGCTAGGATTCAGTGTGAGATGAAAACCCATTCCTGGATCTATTTTGTCTGTGTCTTTATTTTTATCTGCTATTGGTGCCCTTTTAAAATCTCCTTGATAATTTATGGTAGAGAATCCTATCAAGTATTCCCCTGGGGCATAACAATCTTAGGTTAATACTGTCTTTTATTAGCCCCTGGTACTAATTTTTAAAGCTCTGTTGATATAGGGATATTGGGCCAATATAGGCTAACTGCATGTCACAATACCTGAATAATTCACTGGTACAGAATCAATCCTCTTATGGCTGGGCATTATTTACGCAAACAATGGGAGCTAATTGTCAGGGAAATTCACAATAATAGTCACCAGGTTTAGGAAGGGAAGGGAGAGAAGGGAAAGGCACAAGCTAGAAGATAGACAGGTATTGTTTGGGTGATGGATGGGGAAAATGATATCTAACCAGAGGGAGCAAGGAGTGGGTGTGGGACATGACAAAAAGAGAGAAAGACAATGAGAGATTTGGTGAGTAGTTGAATATAAAACTGATGATCTGCTCTGTTCATCTAATTCACAATAAAAATTTAAAACATAGTATTTTTCATATTAAATGCCATGAAGTTGCTAGGTAAGTACAAGATAGATATTGTCATACAAATTATGAATTTGTGCCAAAATTTATGTTCACAATTCTTTGGTTGCCATACTTTAATATTAATAGTAAAATCATGTGACTTTTATAGGATTAAAATTAATCCAGATGATGGGTTATGATTCAAATATTTATGATTAAGTAGTCCTCATTTCCCTTTTTTTTTTCTGAGAAAGTGCTATGAAATCGCAAGTCCTAGCAAATGACAGGCTTTCCCATTTATGGGATAGTAAATAATAGCAGCGTTGGTCAGTCAGCCTTCGAATGGCTAAGTGAGAAGTACACACATAGGGCTTGGCCTATGTATGTTTCTAATAAAATATTATTCTGTGCAGCAAGTAGAGGTGTGCTACTAGTTTGTGTCAGATTTACCAATATTTCAGTAATTAAAAAATATTCACAAGGAAGAGACCGAGTAAATCTATGTAATCTATTGTCACCCCTGGGAACAAAGACTCCTTATTATTGAAGCCAGGATTCTAATTATAGCGTGTAATTGATGAATTTTAGCCAAGTGCTTATTTCATTTACTCCATATACAGGTGTTGCTTTGGCTTCTCAAACTCAAGGTAGCTGCCTTTGCACTAAAAGAATTTCATAAAGTCATCTTCTAAAAGCAACTGTGTCCTATTAAACATTCTAAAAAGAATGGATTTTGTTAATGGCACTGACTTATTAAGACTCAGCATAAGCACACAGTTTGCTTAGTTGAGGACACAAACCATTATACAACTTATTCCTTTGTCATTCAACCTGTATTTTTTTAAACATTTTATAAGGGATTCATACAAATCATCACAATCCATAATATACATATACATACATCAATTGTATATTATATACATACATCATCTGTACATTCTTTGCCCTCATCATTTTCAAAGCATTTGCTATCCCCTTAAACCCTTTGCATCAAGTCCTCTTTCCCCCCCCCCCCACTGCCCCCTCCCTCATGAGCCCTTGATAATTTATAATTTTTTTGTCATATCTTGCCCTATCTGGCGTCTCCCTTCACCCCCTTTTCTGTTGTCCGTCCCCCAGGGAGGAGGTCACATGTATATCCTTGTAATCGGTTCCCTCTTCCCAACCCACTCTCCCTCTACCCACCCAGTATCGCCCCTCACACCCCTGGTCCTGAAGGGATCATCTGCCCTGGATTCCCTGTGCTGCCAGCTCCTATCTGCACCAGTGTGCAACCTCTGCTCTATCCAGACTTGCAAGGTAGAATTCAGATCATGGTAGTGGGGGTGGGTGGGAAGCATTTAGGAACTGGAGGAAAGCTGTATTCTTCATCGGTGCTATGATGCACCCTGACTGACTCATCTCCTCCTCTAGACCCCTCTGTGAGGGTGATCTCCAGTGACCGACAAATGGGCTTTGGGCCTCCACTCTGCACTTCCCCCTTCATTCACTGTGGTAAGATTTTTTTTTTGATGATGCCTTATACCTGATCCCTTTGACACCTCGTGGTCACATAGGCTGGTGTGCTTCTACAATGTGGGCTTTGTTGCTTCTGAGCTAGATGGCCGCTTGTTCACCTTCAAGCCTTTAAGACCCCAGACACTATCTCTTTCGATATAGTAGTACTGCACAAAATTCAATGGAAAGAAAATTGCAAAAAATATATAGTTTATCTAAACAAATGACCTTTACTATATAGAAATTGTTACCTTAAGTGATTAAAGTAAATGCCTATACTAATTATTATTATTTACCTATATGTTTTATCGTATCCTGAAGGGTATGGGAAGGAATATCCCTTAGATGGTAGTCACACATTTGTTTATATCACCAGTGAGAGTCTCTCCTTGTAAACACATGTTTGGAACATCTGTTTAATGTCTCTGGTTGTTTTTCACTTATAGTAAGCTTGTCAATAACAAGAATCATTCCGTGAAAATATGACAGAACTTCAAGTTTGAATATATTTGTAAAGAACTCAATATATCAGGTCTAAAAGGCTTTCAAGGAATGAAACATTTGTGTGCATAAAAACTGATAGAACAAATCACTGATATAAGGAAGAAAACATTTCACACAAATGGCTTCATTTTGTAGTTGAAATACTTCCTCAACATACGAATGTTGTTACTATCATTCGACAAAACTCGTGTGAGAGATCCTGTATTTTAACTCTTTTACTATCTATAGATTTCTTTCCTGTCCAGTAGTTGAAGTACATATACATCCAAACTTATAGATTTATCTTATGTCTGCTTCTTCCACTGCTCTCCGTTTCAGTTCTGGCTCCTTCATCTCTTGAACTTCAAGTCTATTTAAAGAATTTATGATGCTGCTAATAATATCACATCATTTATATGTTTATTGTGAGGGAGAATCATTATCCTCAGACATACTACTGAGTTGTACCCTGTTTAGTTCTCACTGTCTCTTGTTGAGGTTTACTAGTTATCATTTCTCCATGGAATTTAAAGCAAAAGACAAAACTCAGATTTAGGGTGTGAACTTTCCATTTTAATAAAATATGATCATATTTATAATTTCAATCTGTATTACTAAATATATTAAATCTATAGTGTATAAGAAGAACCATATTTTAGCATTAATAGAGTTTAAAACAATTAAAGTCATTTTCTGTGAATGTTTCCCTTCTTAATAAGTTAAAAGGATACACAGAGTTAACTACTTTTATGCATTAAAAGCATTTCTATAGAGCTTCAACCTAAATTGTTTTTACTGTGAATCATGGTCCCCACTGACTTATATTACTAAATAGAGATCATAGGATTTAATAAAGTATATACAATATGTTAATTTTAATGTGGGGAACATTGGTAGCTGTTGGTAGAACTCTTGCCTTCATTGCCAGAGATCCAGGTGAGATTCCCAGGTAGTGTAACTCATATGCAGCCACCAGCAGCTGTCATTAGAGATGTGTGTGTTGCTATGATGCTGAAGAGGTTTTAACAAAAATCAGCCAATGTAAATCTTATGGATAAAAATATTCCAATCTCCAACCAAATTATATGGATGACATAGGATTGAATTATCTCCCTTGTGCATGAGATTTCTATGAATTGGGACTCACTTGATGAAAGATGCAACATCAATAATTCTAAAAACAAAACCATCCACAATTCTAATATTGCTTTAATAATTTGATTTTCTCAAGAAATTTCTTAAATCAGATGGTAAACTGATGATAGTATAATGTGATAAAGGAAAGAGAATCATATAATGTTGGGACTTGCACACTGTTAAATGAGGGGATACCCTACCCCACAAATGGATTTTTTTTCAAAGTTATGCATTTATTTTATTTTTTTTTAACAAAACAACCTTATCACCTTCAAAGTACTCTCCATTGCACTTAATACGTATGTCAAATCTGCGATTCCTATCTTGGAAACATTTTTCAAACTCATCTGTTTGGAAAGCTGACAGCATCTCCCTAGTTTTTTTTATTTCATCTCTTGTGAATAGTCAAACTGTTGTCCTTTTATGTCTCTCTGCATTCTTGGAAACAAAAAGAAGTTGCATAGAGCGAGGTCAGGGGAGTAAGGGTTATGGGGCAAGAGAGGCATGCTGTTTTGTGCCTAAACTGGCACACTGAGATGTCTGCGTGAGCAGATGTTTTGTCGTGGTGGAAAACCAGTCCCCTGTCTGACACAAATCAGGTCTTTTTGTTGCATACTGTTGCAAATCTTTTCAGAACCTCTAAATAGAAAGCTTGATTAACAGTCTGACCTGGTGGAACAAACTCCAAATGCACTACGAGTCAACATTTTCATCTGTTCAGGAAGGTGACGGACGTCCAGAATGAGGTTTGTCATCAATTGGCATTTCACCTTTTTTGAAGGAAGAAAACCACTCATCATACACTTGAGTTGTTCTCATAGCGCTGTCCTTGTAAGCTGTGTTCAACATCGCATTAGTTTCTGCAGCACTTTTCCCAAGCAGGAAACAAAAACTGACACCTTACCACAGTTCTCTTAAATTGACCATCACAAAAACAAGGTTTGAGTAAAATTGCTTATACGAAAAAATTCACTGTGACCAGAAAGAGCCTTCCAAGGGGATGCCACTGGGTGCACTAATTCAGAGCAAGTTGCTGGACACACCTAGTGGGCAAAATATATACTGTGAAAGCTCTGCTCCACTCAGCACAAACCCAGGATTTTTGGGTACTCTTGTACTTCTTAGAAGTTATTTGAATTTTCTACGTATGTTTGATTAGTCATAAAATAAGAATAGCATTTTTTCATGAATAATGAATATGATAACAGGTATAAAATCCTTAGAACTCTGATGTTTGTAACTGTAGGAGGCAGTGATGTGGTTTCCCCATATATTTGCTGACATCTATCTGTTGATGAAGAATCAACACATCGAATTGTGCTGGAGAAGAATATTGAAAATACCCAGACTCCTAAAAGGCCAAACCGATCTGTGTTGAAAAAGTAAGGCCAGAGTGTTCCTTAGAGTCAAGGATGGCAGCACTTCGTCCTTCATACTTTGGACCCATTCTCAGGAGGACCAGTCCTCAGAGAAGGACACCATGTTTTTTGAAGTAGAAGGGAAACAACAAAGAGGAAGGCCCTCAAGGAGATGGATTGCCACTGTGGCTGCGTCGATGGACTCAAGTACAGGAAGACTGGTGAGGATGGTACAGGACCTGGCTGTGTTTCCTTCTGTTGTGCATAGTGTTGCTATGGGTTGGAGCTGATGGTGCAGCACCTAGAAACAATATCTGTTGGAGGTTATTACTGCCATCTCCTCTGAAAATCAAGCCTGAGCCATGACAATGGAAATGATGAATGACACTGTCAGGGAGACATTTTAGGAGAACACTTCTGCCAGCCTATCTCAACAACTGACAAAGCTGCAGTGAATGGCTTACCAGTAGCCAAGGATTTACCTAAAGACATATGGAATCGATGTGGAGCACAGCTTATAAACTGACAGAGTGAAGAAGAAGTAAGTTTTTGTGACTTTAGAACCAAAGAAGTTGGAGAATGGTTGATGTTGTTGTTGCTGCTATTTTTAAGCAACATAATCTAGAATATTTTGGATTCTAAATATGATCAATAAATGATAGCTCTTCTAGTGGGCATTTTTATTTGTCCTTAGTATTAATTCTTCTCATCCCAATAGTAGCTGGGTTTTATCATGCTATTCAAGAAAATATGATTCTGATCACTACAGTTAGATGAACATTCAATAAGACTGAGCACTTTTGTACGTCCTATTGTTCTAGTTATTCAGAGATACCCTTCTGCCTGTTGGGCTGTGGCTCTAGGTAGTTGATACTCCCTTTCTTAAGATACAAGAGCTATGTTTTGCTGATTCTGCATAACTACTACTAGTTAGAAGTGCCCTGGGTGTTGCAAACAGGTAAGCACTTGGTTAGATGAAAGGTTTTTGGGTTTTTTTTCTGATTATCCACAGACAGCTTGGAAGACAGACCTGGTCATTTGCTTCCCAAAGGGTCTCTGTCTTTAAGATTCTATGGAGCTGCTCTTCTCTGCACACATGCATTTGCCCTGGTTCAGAATCAAATTGAAAGTAACAGTGACAGCTAACTGTAAGATCAGTGTTTCAAGGCCACAAGCATGAAACACTGATCTTGCACAGGAGCAAAATAAGAGTATCTGCTCCCAAAGAAATGAACAATTTACAGCCTCAGGAATCCTGTATGAGGTAGCTATGAGTTGGAATTGACTTGATGGTAATGGGTTTGGACGATTGGTTTCTTTGTTTCCTTCTTTCCTTCCCTCCCTTTATCCCTCCCTCCCTTCCTTCCTCCTTCCATTTTTATTTGTTCATTTGTTTCCTTTTTTTTTTTTTTAGGTGGAGGAGTGGGGTTTAGCAACAACCACGCTGACTAGGGGCAAAGAACAGGAGGAAAATGAAGCCTGGAGAGGTGCCTCACTCCATAGACACACACTTTGCTATGTGTCGAAGAAAGGAGGAAGGACAACTTTCCAATTTGGATAGAGCCTTATACACTAAATGCATGTAATTAATAATTTGCTGATATCGTTAAGGTTTATTGTGCCAATCTGGCTGATAACACATGTGGGGTTAATTGATGGATGGAGAGATAAAAGGCTCAGTGAGCCTCACCTTTCTAGTTTTCGGGTCTTTTGTTTCTGATGGTCAGACCAGGGTGCAGCTGCCTTAGCCAGTTCCATGCCTCAGCTGGCAAGGCTCATTTTCTGTAAGACATCCCTGAGGAGAAGCCACATGGACCTACCCCGATGCAGCCCTGGGTGCTGGAGCAGCTGGGTGGAGACCCCTGCCAGCGCTGGGATGCTTACACATTTACTGATTTGACTTTCCTCCTACAGTTGGCATCATTGTGTGTGTTTTGTGAGATAGAGGACGACTTTGTGGATTGGTGTCAGACATATGGGTTAATGTTGGACTTGTGCACTTGGGCAGCACTGGGTTGGGATGTTTTCTTGATGTGCAATTAACCTTTATTTAAAACTCTCTCTTATACATGAATTTCTGTGGATTTTTTTCTCTAAAGTACCCAGACTAACACACTTGCCCTCTTATTCTATTGGATCAAACTGCTGAGGAATGGAGAAGTATGCTGGATCAGCGGACTGCTCTGGCAATGCACAGAGACTAAGGCTGAAGCACAGATTTCTATCGCTTTCTTGAGCTCCAACCTTTCCTTGGGTTCAATTATAATTTAGATTTTGGTAGCCAGTCCATTGAATTACATAAGTACTACATACATGACAAGTTATTTAAGTATTTAAATAAGTATATCCCAAGAAAATGACAAAATCCATGATCTCCAGGTCTTTATACCTGCATGCATAAAAAATGACTGCTAAGCAAAGTAGTCCCTAGAAAGTCCAGATGTTCATGTTCAGAATTTCCCTGGAAAGCAGTGAGCAGCAGAGATTCTCCTAGAAATTGATTCAGGGCAGTCAATTCAGGTGATAAATCCTTTAACTTTTCGTGTAGTGATGATGATATGAGTGTATTTTATTACAAGTATGGTCATAAAAATGATTCCTAATGGTACATTTGGTTTTTAATCAAAAGCACAGACATTCCAACCAACAGAAAGTTCCATGAGGGACAGACATGGCAATCTGCTTAAATCAGGACTTTCAGCCTTGGAAAACCTGTGTGGCATCAATGTCATCTGTACTATTGGGTTCTATGGACAAACTATTGAACAACTAAGGGACATTTCAAAATAAGATGGAAGGAATGCACAGCATAGCTGTACTCCCTCTCCCCGCAAACTCAATGTTCAACCATCTCAGGAGGTAGCACGCAAGCATGATCAAGAAGGTTTGATATTGACGGAAGACATTTCTAAGCTGCAGGAAAGACATTGGCAACAACAAAAAACAATAGGCTGCAGGAGCTGAACGAATACCAATGGACATGCTCCCTCAAATGAGCGATCCTCTGGCTGTGAACACTAACTCCTCTGGGCTAGCACATGTACAAGTCAGCGAGCTGAGGAGATCCACGTATGTGCCCATTGCCCATGACGGTGGTTCAACACAATACAGAAATGATCAAAGAGTATCACTACTATCACATATATTGAAAATTATGCCAAAGATAATAGAAAAACAGTTGCAATAGACAGGGGCTGCCATAAATTCAGGATTCCAAAGAGGATTTGCAATGAGGAACTATCACTGCTGTCAGATGGATCTTAGTTTAAAGCAGAAAATATCAGTTAGAAGTTGTGAGGGGGTGTCTTGCCTCCCCTGACTTCAAAATAGGGAGAGAATCATGATCATAAGCATTAACTAACTACCTGAGGCTGATGCCTATGAGATTCAAGTCAGTCATGCTTCCAGCCTCTAATATTCTTTAATTCCGACAACACCCTTCTCATCTGTGGCATTTTCTAACATCTGTGCTGTTTTGATAATGCATTGTTATCACCACACAGAGCTCACAGATCACATTCACTATAAATGAGGATATTTTAGGGAAGTTAAAGGTTACAAATCAGAGATATTCATGATACAGTTCTTTGGTCACAATAATCTCTCCGCATCTGAGTCCTCCAGTAGTCCTTACCCTGGTCTTTGAAAAAGCTCTTTCAAGATAGCCAATAAATGCCCAAACGACACCACACACTAGGAGTCTCAGACTGAGGCATTTAGCCCCAGCTCTGTGAGTCAACAAAACTCTACAAAACTAACCACCCAATGCCCTTGAGTTGATACCAGCTCATAGTGACCCTACAGGGCAGGGTAGCGCTGCCCCTGTGAGTTTCAGAGGCAGTTACTCTTTACAGGGGTACAAAGCCCCATCGGTAATCACTGTGCCACTCGGGCTCCTTCCACAAACCTGTCCCCTCTAATTCAGTCAGCTTCCTGGCTGAGGGCACTTGGCTTTACCAGCTCCAGATGCTGGGAAATCCATTTCTCAGACTCATGCTCTGGTTCTTGATTCTGCTTTTCTTTGTCGATTGTTTCTGGAGTCCAAGAACACATTCCTCTCCTGGTTCTTCTGACTTGATGGTAGTGTGATGCCTCTCCACACTGAGAGGACACATTTTATACCCAGCAGGATGGCAAAACTGACCAACCACCATGCTAGAGTAGCACGTTTTTAACAATCACCATGAACCCTTTTAACGATTGCTTACAATTGAGTCATATAATTCTACACGCAGCATTTTCCCTACTTTTCCCTAGACCCATCGAGAAAGACAAAATACAACCAAATCAGCGTGGTCTCACACAGTATTTTAATGTGAGTTATTAAGGCTATTTTTAGAAAAGCCATATCAAGTAAATCACTGCACCACACATACTCAATTGTGTTTTGTTTTCTATGCAAAAGCATTGAACTATGTGGATCATAAAAAAATAGGATAAATTTTGTGAAGAATGGTAATTTCAGAGTAGCTGATAATGATCACGAATAGATAAATCTGGGTACATATACACAATGAGCTAGTATTCATTTGTAAAGATAAATGAAATGATTATAGATGCTATAATATGTGATCCTTCAAAACATCATGCTGAATAAAATAAATGTTACAAAAGTTCAAATATTAGAAGCATTTCTCAGTTTTATAGATTTTGTTTGTGATATGTTTTGAAATAAAACCTTTAAATTTGTATATAACAACTGTACTTCGATTTAGTTTTAAAGTTTTCTGACCTGGAATATTTCTCTTACTTCGGAATTTAAAATATAGCCCTCTTGATTTTTTTGCTGTATTTTAAAAACTATTTGTTTTTCACTTTTCAAACTGAAACTGGATTTTCTTTCACTAAGTGAAGTGTAACATGCAGATGCAATTTTATATTTATCAAAATGAGGAGACAATTATGTCAATACCAATTAATGACTAGTCCACCTTTTCCCCTTGAAGTTGAGCAACCACATTTTCCATACATTAAATATTCATATACACTGGGGTTTATTTTAAAATATACAATTCTGTTCTATTGACCTGTTTGTTCATTCCCAAATCAATGCATATGTATGTATTTATTCCCAAGTCAATGTTGATTTAATTTTAAGAACTGTGTGGCATAGTCTAATATTACAAATTCGTTACAGATTTTTAAAGGATTTTAACAACTTACTTCATTTGCATCAACTAAACAAACAAATCCAAAGCATTTTCTCAGAAATAAAACTGGGTTTGTATTAAATATGTGTTATAATTTTGGGGAGGTGATAATTTTATTATTACAAATCTTTCTTGCAAATAAATATACTTTATCTTTATTCCATTTGGATATCCCTTCATATCTTTCAATTTTTACAGATTTTAAAATATTTTATATTTCTTATATTCTGCCTTCTCTGGTAAAATGTTAAAATATTATTGTATTCTGATAGTGAGCATGCTACCATTTGCTAATATTTTAATGTATTTACTTCTATAATGAAAATATTGATTTTAAGTTTTTATCTTAAAAGTAACCACACTGTCAATCTTTGCTACTTCTAGAAAAGTAATTATGTCTGCAACTCATAATCCTAATGTCATAAATCAAAAATAGCTATAATACTGTGTCATTTTTTCAGTGTTTCTACCAATTAAAAATAACAGATCATGTCAATTTTATCTTGTTATAGTTTAGTAATGAAAATAATTACTGGGATAAAATTAAAATTATTTTCTAAAAAATTGACAATTTTCCATAATTTTATTTAAAGGACTTATAGTTGTTTCTATTTATCATAAAGTGCTAAATGCAGTTACATTTCCTTACTTGTTAATTATGCTTGGGTTTGTTTATATTTTATTTGTAATTTGTAAATTTTTTATTTGTGAACTTTTATTTTAATTCACTTACATTCACTTGATACAATGATAAAGTTTATAAAAACATTTACTTTTTATTAGTTGGGACTTAATACATATAGCATATCATTCCATATTTCAATCACATCAAGTAAAACCGTACAATTGCTACCACAATCAATTTCTGAGCATTCTTCTCTATGGGGGCTCCTTGACATCGTCTCCTTTTTAACCCCCCAACCAGCACTACTCCCCCTCCCTCTGAACTCTTTTTCCTATTTGCTGTCCCTATAGGTTCATCAATCCTGGGCTTCACTTACTGAAAAGCAGAAAAACATAACACAGCTTCAAGAGGGTGAGCTCCATTGGCATAACACCTCTGACATGCACTCTACTGTGAATGAGCAAAATCAAACCAAACAACACAAACCAAAAACACAGCACATTTTGAAAACCAGATCACGTCCTGCTTAACACATTAAAATAAAGTGCACATTTAATGATTTAATATTCTAATTTTTAACTAACAAATTCAGTTAGAATTTAAAATCCAAAAACATTTTGTTGGAAATAGAATTGGGTTTGTATTAAATCTGTGTGCTAATTTTGGTAAGGTGATAATTTTATTTTTAAAATCATTTTATTGGGGGCTCATACAACTCATCACAATACCTACATCAGTTGTGTAAGGCACATTTGCACATCTGTTGCTCTCATCATTTTCAAAATATTTGCTCTCCACTTAAGCCCTTGATATCAGCTGCTAATTTCCCCCCTTCCTCCCCACTCCCCTTCCCTCATGAACCCTTGATAATTTATGAAGTATTATTATTATTATGTCATGTCTTACACTGTCTGACTTCTCCCTTCACCCACTTTTCTGTTGTCCATTCCCCAGAGAGGAGGTTATATGCAGATTCTTATAATCGGTTCCCCCTTTCTACCCAACCCTCCGTCCACCCTCCAGTATTGCCACTCTCACCACTGGTCCTGAAGGGACATCCATCCTGGATTCCCTGTTTCTGGTTCCTATCTGTACCAGTGTACATCCTCTGGTCTAGCCATATTTGTAAGGTAGAATTTGGATCATGATAGTGGGTGGGGAGAGGATGCATTTAAGAATTAGAGGAAAGTTGTATGTTTCATTGTTGCTACCCTGCAGCCTAACTGGTTCATCTCCTCCCCGCGACCCTTCTGTAAGGGAGTGTCCTGTTATCTATACAGATGGGCTTTGGGCCTCAACTCTGTACTCCCCCTCATTTATAGTGATATGATATTTTGTTTTTTGATGCCGGACACCTGATCCCTTCGACACCTTGTGATTACACAGGCTGGTGTGTTTCTACCATGTGGACTTTATTGCTTCTGAACTAGATGGCTGCTTGTTTACCTTTAAGCTTTTAAGACCCCAGACACTATATCTTTTATAGCTGGGCACCATCAGCTTTCATCAACACATTTGCTTATGCACACATATGTCTTCAATGATCATATTGGGAAGGTGGGCACACAGTGATATGAATTTTGTTCTTTGATATGTGATACCTGCTTCCTTCTACACTTGTGGTCACACAAGCTGGTTGCTTCTTCCATGTGGGCTTTGAGGCTTGTGAGCTAGATGGTGGCTTGTTTACCTACAAGCCTTTAAGGCCTCAGATGCTATATCTTTTGATAGCCGGGCACCGTCATCTTTCTTCACCACATTTACTTATGCACACATTTGTCTTCAGCAATTGTGTCAGAACGGTGTGCATCATGGAATGCCAATTTAATAGAACAAAGTGTTCTTACATTGAGTAAGTACTTGAGTGGAGGGAGGTCCAATGTCCATCTTCTGCCTTAATAATAAATCTATAAATATGCATGTAGATCTATATATGCATGTAGATCTATTTCCCCATCATCCTATATTAATATATACATGCCTGTATTTAGACTTCTATAAATGCCCTTTGCTTCCTAGTTCTTTCCTCTATTTCCTCTGATTTTCCTCTTGTCCCGCTATCATGCTCAGCCTTCATTTGGGTTTCAGTAAGTTCTCATGGTTACACTGCCTTTGCTGAATCCCTATCAGGCCTCTCACACCCTCCTTGACACTAATTTTGGATTACTTGCTGTTCCTGGGTTGGTGAATACCTTGCTGTTCCTGGGCTTGCATTACTTGCTGTTCCTCGCTTGTCCCTGGGTGAATACCACCTCCTTTACCCCCCCATCCCCTCTCCCATGTCTCCCGGGACCATCGGTCCCATTGTTTTCTCCTCCAGACTATTCATCCAACCTATCTTATCTAAATAGGACTGCAGAGATAATAATATGCCAAAAAAAAAAACAAGGCATAGCAAGACAAAGCAACAAAAGGGAGCATAAGGATGACAACAACGGAGAAGACCAATGAGCAAGAGATAAATAAATTAATTTTAAAATAAAAGGAAAAAGAGAACCCTGTAAATAGATCAAGGTCTTTTTTTTGACCTCTAGGCATGTCCTCCAGTTGAGTCCGATGGGGTGCCATGTTCTGGCCTCAAAGTCTATCCTTTGCATCCCTTGGAAACTCCCTGCTTTGTTCCCCCCGTTGCTCTGCTGCAGCCCTTAGTGTTATGCCTTGGTGTGGTGGGGTCAGACGGGGCCAATCTCAACACAGCATCCCCATTGTTGTCCCCCGTAGGGCCCTGGGTCAGCAAGGGAGGGCGTGTCTCAGTGGAATCAGCCATGTGGTCCACTCTGTGTATTGACTGTTCAGAGTGGGGATATCATCTTCCAGGCCTGGTGGGCCAGGATATGCTCTACTCTTCCTTCCCATTCATCTGCTCCTGTGTGCTCCAATCAGACATGTCCCTCTCCCCTAGCTGCAGCATCAGTGCTTTCCTCTAAATTCTTCTGAGGGGAGGGGCAATTGTCCAGGTAGCTGGGATTGGGGCCAAGGCTTCAGGTCCCTCCACTGGCTCCCCTCTCCACGCTGGCATGCTGCATTCACATCCTGGAACACTGGATTTAAGTCTGGTCCCTCTTTCCCCGTGGAGACACAAACAATACCCTCCCCTTCGGTGGGTCACTGCCCTGTTCCCCCACTACACATTTCTGTCTTTTTTTTCTTCTTTCCTCCCCAATTGGTTGCCATATTTTTTCAAGTCATTTTTTTTTTCAAAAACTTGAATATACCTTTGTTTGATTTGAATATTTTGAATTCTACCTGAAATAGATAAAATTTTAGCTTTAACAGAGAGTGTTGATGTTATCATTTAGAACAAAGGTTCCAAAAATTAGTATACTGCCGCTTAAAAAAATTCAGTGCAAAAAACCTTTTGTACTATAGCCCAAGTCCAGGAAAAGGTTAAGCTTCTGCTTTTGTAGCCCCTCTGGATTGTTTCATCACCCACTGGGCTACTCTGGGTAAACTAGGGAAACAAATCCAGAGATACTCATATGTATAAGACAGTTTTATATGAAGGGTAAGTGTACATCAGAAAGCATCCTAACCCCATCTAGTCCAAACCCATAAATCTGACTTAGCCCATATGTCTGATACCGATCTACAAAGTCCTCCTCAAACTCACAAACACATACAATGATGCTGAATGCAGGATCACAAGCTAGTGGGTAGAAAGTCTTTGGATCCAGTGGCAGTGCAAGCATCTCAGATCTGGCAGGAGTCTCCATGCAGCTGATCCAGCACCCAGGTCTGCATCAGGTTAGGTTCATGTGGCTTCTCCTCGGGGATGTCTTACAGGAAGTGAGCCTTGCCAGCTGAGGCAGGGAACCAGCTAAAGCAGCTGCACCCTGGTCTGACCACCAGAGAGCAAGAGACCCGAGAACCAGAAGGGCGAGGCTCACTGAGCCATTTATCTCTCTGCCCTTCAATTAATCCATGTGTCTCAGCCAGCTTGGCACAATAAACCTTAGCTATCGCCCCCACTTTGGGAAACAATGAGTGATTCTTTTTGTTTTGTTTTTTAAGAGATGGGAACAAATGCTGTGGTGATTCATTGTTTTCTATTAAATGGGAAGTGTGAGAAGTTACCTCCTATTGTACATGATGAGTTGTAAGGGTCCAACTTGTTGTGAAATCAGTTTAGAAGTTCAAATACAGAGTGACCCCATGGGCAGGCCGTGTCAGTCTTATGGCCCGTTATTGCAGCCACAGTATCAACCGGTCTCCTTAAGCCTTCCGCTTTTTAATTTTTTTTCCTCTTTACAAAGTGTGATTTTCTTCTTAAAAACTGGTCCCTCCCAATCATGTGACTGAAGTATATGAGAGGATATTTCACCACTTTCACTTTTAGGGAACATTCCTTCCAAAACAGATTAGATTATTTTGTTGACAATTCCATGTATATTAAATATTCCTCACCAACAGGAGAATTCAAAGGCATCAGTTTTTCATTAGTTTTCCTCATGATTTGTTCAGATTGTATACCCTTATAGGACAATTGAAAATATGATGGCTTGGTTCAGGTGCACCTTAATCCTCCAAGTGGTTTCTTCCTTTTTTTAGCACTTTAAAGAGTTATTTTCAAGCAAATTTACCCAAAGCAATGCATCATCTAATTTACTGATTGCTGTCCATTGTGGATACATGTACAATATAACTCATCACAGCTTCAAACGTTTCTGCATTTATCATGGTGATGCCTCCTGGTCCAGTTGTAAGGATTTGGGTTTTATTTATATTGAGCTTTCATACAGGCTTTGGGCTGGGTCTGATTCTCATCCGTGCACCCTCTTCACATAAAAGGTTAAGGCATCTGCCTAGAGCAGGTGGCTTAGGAGTACTCTCCCAAGCAGGATCTCTGGTTCCTTTTTTTATCCCATATACTCCAGACTCTCAAATTACTTACTCTACATGCGGTTGAATATGTATTATATGAGAGGATACAGCCTTGATGTACAACCTTCATGACTGGAAACCACAGAGCATGTCTTTGTTCAGCTTGAAAAGTTGCCTGCATTTTATAAGAGGCCACATTCTGTATGAGCACCCGTCAGTGTTCTGGACTTGTTATCTTTTGTAATTTTATCAGCAATATGGTATGACCTCCACAGTTAAGTGCCCTAGCCTAGTCAATAAATACAACACCGATCTTTCTGGTATTCTTGGCTTCTGTCAAGGTCCAGCTGACACCCAGCAAATATGTCCCCCATTCTGTGTCCAGCTTGCCTTTCTGCCAGTCCTTGTCAATGTGCTGCTGAAACAAGTGTTGGATGATCTTCAGCAAAATTTTTATTGTAAGTAATATTAATAATAAATGATATTGTTCTATAACTTCCAGCTTCTGTTGGGCCACCTTTATTTTAAATGTATATAAATATGGATCTCTTCCAATCAGTTGGTCAAGTTGCTGTCTTTCAAATGTCTTGACATAGACAAATGAGTGCTTCCAGTACTTCATCATCTTGTTGAAATATTTCAATTGGTAAACAATCAATTGCTGGATTGGCTGATGCCATCGGTGCAGCTTTTTGCCTTCAGCACCATGGGTTTTTGGTCACATGCTACCTCTGGAAATAGTTGAATGTTGACTAGTTCTTTTGGGTACAGTACTGTTGTGTATTCCTTCCATCTTTTGGTGTTTCATGCATCATTTAATATTTTGCCCGTAGACTCTTGAACATTTCCTTATAATATTTTACTTTATATTTTGAGCTGTCTTGCAATTTTCTGCCCAACTCTTTGATTTTATTATTTCTTCCATTTGCCTTAGCTACTCTACAATTAAGAGAAGTTTTAGTCTCTTCTGACATCTATTTTTACCTTTTCTTTCTTTTCTCTTTTTAGCGACTGTCTGCTTTCTTCATGTATGATATTCTTGAGTTCACTCACTGCCCTGGAGTAATTCCTGACTCATAATGATCCCTCCCCAGCCACCATGGGATTCCTAGGAAATAACTTTCCCAGAGTAGAAAGAGCAGCTGGTGGTTTTGAACTGCTGACCATGGGGATTGCAATGGGGGCTACAGCAAATGCGTTGATGTCATTCCACTAATCATCATGTAATCTGTCATTAGGGTTCAGTGTGTCAAATCTGTTCTTGAGCTGCTCTCAACTTTCAGGTAGATTTTTCTGAAGTTCGTATTTTGGCTCTCATGAACTTGTCATTTGTTTGAGCTTCAAGCTGAAATTACACCCGAGATACTGCCTGTTCCACAGTCAGGTCTGTTTTTAGCTACTGACATGAAATGTCTCCATCATCTCTTCCTACAGATGTAGTCAGATTGATTTATGTGTATTCCATCTGGAGAATCCCATATGTACAACTGC
This sequence comes from Tenrec ecaudatus, assembly GCF_050624435.1. Lineage (NCBI taxonomy): Eukaryota > Metazoa > Chordata > Mammalia > Afrosoricida > Tenrecidae > Tenrec > Tenrec ecaudatus. The sequence continues at coordinate 40,311,820 of NC_134540.1, read as the reverse complement.
TGTTCATGTTGTTGGAAAAAAGTATTTGGAAGACGTCATTGCCCTTGCAAAATTCTGTAACGTGATCTGATGATTCATTTATCTCATGAAGGCCATATTTCCCAACCATTGATCCTTCCTCTTTGTTTCGAACTTTTGCATTCTTTTGCTGTTAGGTGCAATGAGTAGGCTCCAATCCGTAGCAACCTCTACAGGTTACATAATCTTTTGTCAATTTGAAGGTTAAGAAGAAGGCGTGGAGGTTAGCCTGTCAATCGGATCGCAGCTTGATGACCTCCTTTGAAGATGCTAAAGAGGTAAAACAGCTCATTAGAGGTGGGACAGGCACTCACTCCCTGTAAGACATTTGTCAGGAAAAGTCACATGAAGCTAATATGATGCAGCCAGAGACCTGGGAGCTGGAAGTGCCATGTAGAGATCCCTGCCAGCACTGAGATGCTTCCAACACCACTGGATCCTCAAGACTTCCCACCCACTGACCTCTGATCTTCTTGCATTTAGTGTCATTGCATGTGTTTCATGAGTCTGAAGAGAACTTTATAGACTGGTAACTGGTATATGGACTTGACCTATACTGTACTGGAACATTTTCTCAATATTCAATTGCTCTTGTACAAAAAGCTCTTTCTTATACACTGTGTTAGTCTGGGTAGACTAGAGAAACAAATTCACAGAAACTCATATATATACAAGAGAGAGTTTTATATAAAAGGTAAGTGTACATTAAGAAAGCATTCTAACCTAGTCCAGTCCAAGCCCATATGCCCAACATTAGCCCGTATGTCCTATATCAATCTATAAAATCCTTCTCAAACTCGCAGAACACATGAAATGACACTGACTGCAGGAGGAAGTCTGAGTCAGTGAGAGTGTAAGCATCTTGGTGTTGTCAGGGGTCTCCACACAGCTTCTCGAGCACCAGGACTGCATCAGGCTGGGTCTATGTGACTTCTCCTCAGGGATGTCTCACAGGAAGTGAACCTTGCCAGCTGAAGCAGGAAACTAGCTAAGGCAGCTGCACCCTGGTCCAACCATCCGAGAGCAAGAGAGCAGAGAACAAGAAAAGCGAAGCTTTTAATCTCTCTGCCATTTATCTCTCTGCCCTTCAATTAATCCCACATGTGTTTATCGGCCAGGTTGGCACAGTAAACCTTAACTATCACGTACACATATGAGTGTCTGTGTACAACAGATGGAAAAACTGCATGGTCCTACCCCATCCTCACAAGTATTCCTATGTCTGAGCCTATTGATGCAGCAACTGTGTCAGTCCATCTCTTAGAGGGTCTTCTTCCTTTTCACTGTCCTTCCACTCTACCACACATGATGTCCTTATCCAGGAAATAGTCTCTCCTGATGATATGTCCAAAATATATGAGACAAAGTCTTGACATCCTTGCCTCGAAGTAGCACTCTTCCCTATTTCTTCCAATGCAGAGCAGTTTGTCCTTTTAACAGTCCATGGTACTTTCCATATTCTCCTCCAGCTCCACAATTCTTCTTAAGTTTTCCTTATTCTCTGTCCAACTTGCACATGCACATGATGCAATGGAGAATGCCACCCCTTGGGTCATGTGTACCTTAGTCCTTGCCCTTCAATACTCTCAACAATTCTTGTGCAGCAGATCTACCCAATGCAATCTATCTCTTGATCTCTTGACTGCTGTTTCATGAGCATTGATTGCGGTTCTAAATAAGACAAAATCCGGGACAATGTCAACCTTTTCTCAGTGATTCGGATGTTACTTATTTGTGTAGTTATGAGGATTTGAGTTTTCCATACTTACAACTACAATTCTTCATCTTTATCATCAAGTGCTTCAATTCCTCCTCATTTTCACCAAGCACGGTTGTGTCATATTCATACTGTGAATTGTTTACACATTTTCCTCCAATCCTGATGCCATACTCTTCTTCATATAATCCAGTTTATCTGATTATTTGCTCAGCATCCAGATTGAATAAGTGTGGTGAGATGAAGCATCCCTGATGCACACCTTTCCTGCTTTTAAACCATGCAGTATTCCCTTGTTCTGTTCCCATGTGTAAGTTCCAAATGAACACAATTAAGTGTTTTGGAATTCTTTCTTCTCAAGTGTAGTCACAGTTTATTATGGTCCACAGAGTCAAATGCCTTTGCATAATTAATGAAACACAGTCAACAACTTTCTGGTATTTTCTGCTTTAAGCCAAGATCCATCTGACATCAGCAACGATAACCCTTGTTCCACATCCTCTTCGGACTCTGGCTGAATGTCAATGTATTGTTGCAACCATTGTTGGATGCTCCTAAGCTAAACTTTACTTGTGTGCAATAGTAATGATATCATCATATAGTTTAAGCATCATATAGTTGGGTCATCTTTCTTTGGAATGGGCACATATATGGATATCTTCCAGTCAGTTAGCCAAGTGTTCAAAGTTTCCTGGCATAGATGACTGATTGCTTTCAGTATTTCTTTAGCTTTCTGAAACATTTTAATGGCTATTCTATCAACTCTATCATTTAATGGGTTTTGGCTAACATAATCTAGTAAATACAACTATAATTCAAATTTATACAAAAACCACAAAGCTAGTGATGTAGAAACAGAAGCGTTAATCGTCTTGAATCCTATCTGAAGTTTACCATATGTACACTAAAGATGAATTGATAATTATTGATGATTAGAAATTGCAGTTTTGGTGATTAGAATGCAAATTCTAATCACAATACTTATCAATGCATCTTGATTCCACTGAGTATATGAGCAAGAACAAGTGGTGCTGAAGGAAGAAATACAGGTGAGATTTACTCAAGGTCATATCTGGGCTGCCTTGGACAGGTTTCAGTTTTCATGGTCTCTTCCACACTTAGCCTCTGGCCTCACTTTGGATGATAAATGGTAATCCTGAGTGTCTATGTCATTTCTTCCCACAAATGTCAATTTAATTTTTTGTATTCCATTTGGTGAAGTCATTGTATATAGTTATCATTTTTGTTGTTGTGCTGTGTATTTGCAATGAAGTAGTCATTGGTCTTACAAAAGTCTATCATACAATTTCCATCATCATTTATATCACCAAGATAGCATTTTTCGACTTCTGTTTCTACCTCTTTGTTTCTAACTTTAGAATTCCAATTGCTAATAATTGCCATTGCATCTTGATTGCACATGCAATCAATTTCAGGCCAAAGAAGAGGGAGAAGTATTCAACTTTTATCACTAACTTTAGTGTTTGGTGTTCAAATTTTAATAATTGTTATAATAACTTGGATTTCCCGTAGGCATGGTGATATCATCCTATCACAGACAACATTGTATTTCAGGATAGATATTGAAAAGAGTGTTCTTTTTGTATATAAATATAGATATAGATATGGAGCATATATATATTTTTCATATATACACATGGATATGAATTGGTGCACACAGTTGTAGAATCAGGTTAACTCTGAGTTATCTCTTGACATTTATGTTAGTCTGAGTTGACTACAGAAGCAAATCCAGAGACACTTATATATGTATAAGAAAGAGCTTTATATAAAAGAGCAATCGTATATTGAGAAAACATGCCAGCCTAGTCCATATCAAGTCCATAAGTATGATATTAGCCCATATGTCTGATACTAGTCTGTAGATTCCTCTTTACACTTATGTAGCACATGCTTTGATTTCAAATGCAGGAAGATTACAGGCCAGTGGCTAGAAGGTCTTGTGAATCCAGTGTCAGTGGAAGCTTCTCAATGCTGGCACATGTCTCCATGTGTTTCCTCCAGCCCTCTGTGTGTCGCAACAGCAAGTCACAGCTTGATGACCTCACTAGAAGGTGTGAAGGAGACAGGTTAGACTCCACCACTTCACTCAAGTTGATAGATTATGTAACTGACACATTTATGTAGCTGCAGGAGATGAGGAGCCCAAGGTTAACCAGGTAGATGGCAGGCTTCTCACTGTAGAGGAGAATGAGTCCACGATGGGCAGATGAGATGGCAGGCAGCTGGTGACTCTTAGGATCCTCAGACATGACCACAGGTCAATAGTTCAAAACCTGGTTAGGATGTAGAATCCAGGCCCAGAGAAAAACAAAGAAGCTTCCCCCCACTGCCCACTTGTATTTGAAACAGGGGCAATCCTGAAGAAACTTTGAGTCAATTTACTGACAGCTCATAACAGATCACATCTTGGAAATTTTAGATCTCATCATGGGAGATTTCTAGGTTTTAGTTACTATACCACTAAAAATCTTGGACCAGTTTATTTGACATAAAAGCTAAGCAATCACAGTTTAGCACTTATTAACCACATACTTGCCCTATCTCCTAAGGGCATACATGATCTCTAAGTAACAGGCAATTATGTCATACTTGTGCCTGACATAATACAATTAACACATGTGCAACAAAAAATATACTAACCCCATGTCCACCTTATATTTTATAAGCCAGCTATAGTAGTTACATAATCTGTTGTCAATATGAGACCAGAGTACAGGGTGGAATTTAGCCTGTTAGATCACAGCTTGATGACCTCATTTTGGAAGTGCTAAGGAGATAAATAGCTCGCTGGAGGTGGCAAACACACTCCACTCATTACTGTGAGACATTACTGATGATGAGCTTGATGGAGCTATGCTGATGCAGCCAGAGTTCTGGGAGCTGGAGGAGCCACGTGGAGATCCCTGCCAGTGCTGAGATACTTACACCACCACTGGATCCACAAGATCTTCCATCCACTGGCCTGTGATTTTCCTGCATTTGGCATCATTGCATGTGTTTCGTAAGTCAGAAGAGGACTTTTTAGATTGGTAGTGGAAATATGGGCTAATATAGGACTTACGGATTTGATCTGGAGTGGGCTGGGCTGCTTTCTTAATATTCAACTGCTCTTGTATGTAAAGCTCTTTCTTACACACATAGGAATGTCTCTGGATTTGTTTCTCTATTCAACTCGGACTAAAACACCAACAGAATAAAAGTGTATAATACATACATACAAGGAGAAAATACTCCTAGCAATTATAGCCCTCCACTTGACCATATGGTTTTAGCTGATATATAGAACTATATCCTTCCACCACCCATTTGAATTCTCTTTGATATTAGCAAGAAATTCAGCTGGTCTTTATACTTTGAGTAATGGGATGACCCAAGTCTTCATTCTTGAAGGGTCTAGGACATTAATTATCATATTTCATAATGTAGTGCCGGTGTTGTCCCCTTTCAAACAGTGCCTCCATGTAATGCAGAACCATCAATAACTCAAACATGAATTGGCTTGTCATAGCTTGCCACAGACTTTAATCACAGGGCATGACACTGCTAGTAAATGCTCTAAGGAATCGCTTGGATTCCAGGCATATCCTGGTTTACCTTTATTATGTAAAGTCTCCGTGATTTCCCTTTAGTAATCAGGATCAGTCACCCGTGAGCACAGTAACTCTCTTCTTTGCCTGTGGATTCAAAGGTATGAGGATATTAAGTGGTTGTGGGACAATTTTAACTTCTGTTCAATGAAATTCAAGTTGTGCATTTCCAAGTGACTATATTCCTTTTTGTAACTACGATCTCTAGACTGGAAGAGCTTATGGACAGAGGAACAGGAAGAAAATATTTTGTGTGCTGTTCACTGGGAATGATAGTAGATGCTGCTACTCACAATTATACCCCTTGGTTCCTGGGCCAGTGAATGCTGGCGATTGAAATAATAATAGCATCATAAATGTGATGCTTGTTTAGCGAAAACACAGCCCTCTGGGAAAAATTGCCCTGATTTGCACGGCATTGTCACCTACCGAGTCCATAAGTGTGTTTTTAGAAGGCTGGTTTTTATTCTAGCAAGCCAGATGCAGCAGGATACTGTGGCCCATGGGAAGACAAGTGAGTTCCATTACCGTGGGTCCAGTGTAACTCTTCCTTTGTTGTCGTGAAGGGAATTCCTTGATTTGAAGCAATGCTGTGTGAATGCCATGTTGGGTACGGAGTTGTATAAGTCCAATGGTGGTAGTTTTGGCAGAAGGATTATGTGCAAGGAAGGCATTCCATATGCAGAGTAAATGTCTATTCCAGTAAGAACACAATAATTTCCCTTTATATGATGGAAGAAGACCAGTATGATCATTCTGCCAGTGCTCGTCTCTGCGGTTGGCAGATTGAGTACTCAGGAGTGGCGATAAGTAAGTCAGTACATTTCAGAGCATGTTGCTAAGCCAATGCCACCATCGCTATGTTGTTCATAAGTCCATTGGGAAAAGACAGGAATGTCTAAGGAAAGACTGGTTTCCTTAGAACATGTCATCCTATCGTATTAACTAATGTGATTTTTGGTGAATATTCATACGAAATGTAAATGTCTTCATCATTTTGACTCAGTCAGAGAAGTCTATCCATTTATTTTTTCCTCAAGCTTCCCATTTTCCAATTGTGCTCTGTCCAAGTCCACTGACCATCAGGACAAGCCACTGACCACATGCTCAGCTGGCCATTTCCTTTCATGCACAGCACACAACCAGGTGCACTGCTCACTGTTCTGTCCATTGCAAGGGTTTCTTTTCACCACTCTACTCTGGGTGTTGTCCACTGTCCAGTGGTGCCTCCATGTGCAGAACCATCAGTAAACCAAGCATAAGTTTTCTCCCCCTTAGTCAACTGCTCATAAGGAACACACCCTGAGAAACTATAGGGAAACTAATGCGACAGGCGATGTAGCCTTGGGCCTTTGGGCCACTTTTGATCTTGTATGTACCACTTCCACTTAATAATGGGTGTTATTGTGTATGTACAACTTTATGACTTTGTGAGCCAGACAGCACACAGTGTATCATGTGCAGCTCTACCACATATACCACATAATCAAGTAAGTATTCAGTGGGCCTCCCATCTCTTTCTGTTTCTAGAGGCACTTTGCCTAAATATCCAACACCATTTAAATCCACGTGAGTCAGACTGTGCTGATTACTGTTTTACTCTGCTGTTCATTAGGATAACCATACCCACCTTGCCTCTGATTAAGTGTGGCCACTTGACCCCTACCACTACAGGGTCCAAATCAGCTCCATTAGAGTTAAGTGTCTCAATTCAATTAGGGCCGTTCCCACTGTGCATTCAGACGTGCATAAAATCATTTTCAAAGATGCTATGGCTCCATTCACAAATGTGTGCTTCACCTTTGTAAAAGGTGTGTCTTCTCAATCTCAATGTTTGGTATTTTGGATCTAGGCACTTCTAGCAAGCTAATTTCATCAAGTCTCTGGATACCTGTGATGCAATGTACGTGATAGATCTGTGTATTATTCTGGGGTCTACTACCCAATCCTGAGAGGACATATAATGACCAAGACCCCTCAGGAATGAAGGTCTTGGTTACCCCACCAGGCAAAAACCACAGCTAGCTGAGGTACTTGCTGATCTGAGGTACTTGCTGAGGGTAAAGGTAATACAGAATGGGTAGTAGAAAAAGGTAGTTCTACCTATCACTTACGACCACGTGATCAATTGTAAAAGGGAGGTTTGTAATAGTCAGTGAATGTGTAAGCATCTCAGTGCTGGCAGGGGTCTTCACACAGGTGCTCCAGCACCCAGGGCTGCATTGGGGTAGGTCCATGTGGTTTCTCCTCAAGGATGTTTTACAGGAAGTGAGCCTTTCCAGCTAAAGCAGGAAACTGGCTAAGGCACCTGCACCCTGGTCCGATCATCAGAAAGCAAGAGACCCAAGAACTAGAAAGGCGAGGCTCACCGAACCATTTATCCCTCTGCCCTTCAATCAACCCCCACATGTGTTTATCAGCCAGGATGGCACTATAAACTAACTACTTCAATCTACCCCTTGCCAACCTGGCACCTGTACATAATTCTGTAGCTTCACAATTGCAATTAAGTAAACACCTCCACCTTAACCCTATAATCCTGTGAATATGTTACCCCCATCTATGAAACTTTGTAAACCAACCACACTTCCTGCCTTCATCCCCCCCAATTTTGAGTATCCAATTTATATAATGCCTACTTACATCAACCCAGTTCTCTGAGAAGACAATCATATTTTTACACATGAAGAGTCTTCAGTCCAGTTGGAACCTTGTGAAGTCTGCATCCAGAAGCAAAGTCAAATCCAGACAGGCCATCCATAAAGTCAGCAACAATATGGAACAGTTCACAGGCTCAAGAATCTCCATTTGGTCGGGTTCCGGTCACTCAACGGGGGCTGCCTCACTCAGCCTTCACAGGGTGCCCATTGTCACCTTGCCTATAGACCATGGGCTCTCATCAATACTCAACAAGCCTAGCCCCTCGTGCTAGGTCATGGGTCATGAACTTTAGACCAGTCAACCTGCTCTTGTCATCTCCTTTTCCCTGTAAACCAAGTCCACAGGTGTCAGTGGCCAAACTCAACCCATCTCTTTATTGCTACATTTTTCTCACTTCCACTCAACAAGTAGATCCAGGTGGTCACCTAGCAAGCATTTCAGCCTGCTCAAAGGCTCCCTTTAACACTCAGTCCCAGAGAGGAGTTTTCTTCATGGTTCTAGATTTTTTCCAGCTTCTGACAAAGACTACTGGTTCCTGGTACTCCAAAGCACTGGGTAGGGCATATCTTTACAAAGCTTTTTTTACAGGCATGACTTAAACCAATTTAAAGATCAAATTTTAATGGCTAAAGCAAGTGGACTTGCCAACTTTCTATATTCATACTTCCCATATTTTTCTCATAAAAATCCGAGTAAACAGTGTGGCTTTATCTGACCTCTGGCTAGACAAAGAAGAAAAAGTACTATGAGGGAGAAGTCAAACGAACATCTACTCTCCATCTTATGATTTGTTTCTCTAGTGCCCCACTCCCAAGGTACCATAATGTGCTAGTCTGGGTACTCTAGAGAAACAAATGCACAGAAACTCATGTAAAAGGGAGAGTTATATGTAAAAGTTAAGTACACATCAAGAAAACATCCCTACACAGTGCTGCCCAAGTCCACAAATCCAACATTAACGCATTAACCCATATGTCCAACACCAATCCACAAAGTCCTGCTCCATCTCACAAAACACACACTATGATGCCAACTACAGGAGGAAAGCCATCATTGAAAGGGTAAGCATCTCAGCGCTGGCAGGGGTCTCCACACAGCAGCTCCAGCACCCAGGGCTGCATCGGGGTAGGTTCATTTGGCTTCTCCTCAGGGATGTCTTGCAGGAAGTGAGTCTTTCCAGTTAAAGCAGGGAACTGGCTAATGCAGCTGCACCCTGACCCAAACATCAGAAAGCAAGAGACCCAAGAACTAGAAAGGCGAGGCTCACCAAGTCGTTTATCCCTCTGCCCTTCAATTAACTCCACATGTGTTTATCAGCCAGGTTGGCACAATAAAATAACTACCTCAATCTGGTACTTTATTGATTCATTGTAGGCCCTTGCACAGGCCATGCTTCATTAAACCAACCCAAACCACACAAGCAAACAAACAAAACTGCTTAGATAAAAGTATTAACCTCTGGTGCTAAACTATTGAATAATTTCATGTTCCTTGCACCATTATCTCACATCATGAATAGCCATTCCCACATTCATCTTCCATGTCTCTTTTTATACACATTAGAATACTCAAGCAGTTCTTTTGGACCACAATATTACTTAACCTTTTGGAGTATGCTGGGACTAAATCTAGTCATAGGATTAGAAGCAATGATGGCTGGTTGATCTGTTTTGAGTGAATTTTCATTAATGTACTGTAAGGCATCTGTTTCAGGTGATGCCACAGACAACACTCAGTACACTTGGAGTTGATCTCATCATTTTAGGGTAAGAAATTTGATTATGTTGACAGAAGTGATTCAACAGAATTGAGTGGCTCTAATTCTTTCTGAATATCTGCATATATTCTTATCCTAAAATTCATGCTCCCATTCCCCCCCCTCCCACCACCAATTATTTAACTTACCAACCACTGCTTGTCTGTTAGTGTGTTCTGTGGTGGCTTGCATGCTGCTGTGATAGTGGGTTTTTTGCCACAAGTATTTTAAATACCAGCTAGGTCCCTCACGGTGGCTAGGTTTCAGAGTACTTCTGGACTAAGTCATTAGGAAGGAGGACATACAATCTACTACTTAAAAAAAAAAAAAAAGGCCTAACCTCTTTATGAAGAGCAATAAAACATTGTTTGATGTAGTGCAAGGGGCTGAGCCCCTCAGCTTGAAAGACATTCAGAGTAAGAGTGGTGAATCGCTGATGGAGGTCAACTTTCAGAATCTGCTTTAGCTACGTAACTTTAAGGAAGAAACCACCTACATTCATTAATAATCTGAATATGAAATGTACTAAGCATGAAGTTAGAAAAATGGGAAGAAGTAAAAAAACCAAAATGCATAAAGATTGGTATCTTCAGCATTATTGAGCTGAACTGGACTGGTATTTATTGATTCTGAATCTGATAAACATGTTGTCTACTACAATGTGAATGACAAATTGAAGAGGAATGACATTTCACTGATTTAAAGAACCTCTGAAGATCTACCGTGAAGTTCAATACTGTCAGACATACCAATACACCTATCGACAGGTAATTTCAATATGCCTACAGACAGATAATTGCAATACACCTATAAGATATTACAGTTAATACCACATTGTTCAAACTCAGGCACCCACCCCTAATGTGAAAGATGAACCAGTTAAGAAGGTTTACCAATGTCTGCAGCCTATTTGATTAAATATGCACTTAAGATACAGTGATAATTACTGTGATTGGATATGAAAAGTTGGAAAACAATATGATAGAATACTGGAAGATTAGTTACTTATACCTTGAAAAACCCCTTTGGAAAATAAACAGTGACTATACCTATGTACTTATCCAGAAAAGCACAGAGAATCAAATTGAGGATTCAATCTATGGAAAAAGATGATGGCGAAACTCAATATCATATATCAGTTGATTAACTGCCAAGATGCATGTTCAATTTGAGTCTGAAGAAATTGTGAATCATAGTGACCCTATAGAACGGAGTAAAATTGCCCCTGTGAGTTTCTGAGACTAAATCTTCACAGGAGTAGGAAACCTCATTCTGCTCCTGCACAAAAGCATAAGATATGTACAGTCTGTAACATTTTGTTACTGTTGATGCAACATTGCCTCCTATCATTCTCAGGTGAATAACGAAATGTATCTTTAAGTTTTCACTATGTTAGTATGGAAATAAAAAGACAGAAGAACAGTCCAAGGAGAGGAGAGTAAGAACTAAATAGTGTGCCTTTTAAGAAGTGTAAACAGAGATAGCGGAAGCGATAAAATCACAAGCTCCTGAATTTGGGGTTGGACTAGTGCCAACTACATGAAAATTAAAAATAAAAATCAAACTCACTGTCGCTGAGTCAATCCTAACTCATAGAAGCCACATGGGACAGAAGTGCCTGGTGCGTGTTTGAGACTGTAATTCTCTGCCAGAGTAGAAAGCCCGTCCTTCTGCTGCGGAGTGGCTGGTGCTTTCTAACTGCAGGCCTTGAGGATTGAAGCCCAATGTGTAAGCACTGCGAATCAAGGCTCCTACATGAAAACCTGAGCAAAGAAAAATAATCGACTATCATTTCTAGGGAAAATAATAGTGCAGAAAGGGGGGCAATATATGCAAACATTTTTTTAAGTATTCAGAATGAATCATTTTAATCTCTTTTAAATTAATTTATAGTCATATTTTAAGGATAAAGGGACCATTGGAAAGTCAGTAGTAATATTTAGATGACAGAAGTAAAAAAGTAGCTTTAAACATGTAAGGATATCAAGATAAGTATAAGTATATTATAATAAAGTTATAACAACATTGAGAGACATGGTTCCAAGGCCAAACCAAAGTCACGGTTATCGAGTTGGTTTTGACTGACAGTGATGCTATAGGGACAGGGCCGATCTGTCTGTGTGGTTTTCTGAGACTGTAACACTGTATAGGAGCAGAAAGTCTCATCTTTACATGACCCAAAATAAGTAGCTAAAATTGTTGAACGCTATGCTTTCCAATTAAGAGCAAGGTCTATTAAAGTATTTAAGGCTTAAATTAAGTATATAAAATTATCATAATAATATACTCAATCAGATGTTAACCTGGAGGATGAGCATAGCCAGGTACAAATAATAAATGCGACTAAAATTGGCATCTTTCCAAGGGAGAGGTTAGTAGTACAAACTGTACTCCAAACGAATAAACAAACAGATAAATAATAAACACATGAATGCGATCATTTTCAAACCTGAGTTATATGCATTCAAGTAGAATTATCTGTTCAGTTATAATAACTAAAAAAATGACAAATAGATCTTGCAGCCCGAGGGAGTAAAAGGAGCCACACAACCAGTAAGACCCGAGAGAACACAGAGTTTCTAAAGGGAAAGTTTTGCATTTTATTAACCATAGAAGCATAAGAGATAAAACAGCACAATTCTGTTCAAAGGAATGCATTCTAAAATACCACGTCTTACTGTGTAACTGAGACAGAGTGAATACAGACTAGACGTACTCACTCTAGTTGGGATCATCATCTTAAGGGGCTATTGTCAGTGCGTTCAAGAATCATGAACTCTTCTTGTCGATTTCATGGCATTCTAAAGACATTTGACAACCTGCACTGCAATGCATTACAAACCATCTTTCATTCCTGCGCAACTCTGTGCTATCCGAACGGATGCAAAATGCTCTATAAAGGTAAACCAGATGAAGTGGATCAGTACGATGATAGCAATATCAATGCTCTGGCATAATGGAAAGTCCATGGTGATTCAGGCTTGGTAGTTATTATTTGTGTTATTGAACAGCTCTCCATAAAAAAATGCAGAAAAGAGAAGCAATTGTGTAATTAGGAAAAAGAAACCTGGCAGAATTTCAGACCCGAATCGAAATGCTGCTGTATGGGAGCCTCCCACGGTGACCTTTTAACAGGATTGATTCATTGTTGGGATGTCTCCTAGCCGGTTCGCTCTCAATTTCCCTACTGCTATCTAAGATTCCACTCTGTCAGTTGTGAGACAGTAATTGATACACAGCAAATTCAGACTATTTGAACTCTGCATAGCTCTGCAAGGATGTTTTCCAAAGTTGGGACCAACTAATTTAGTCACGCATTCCCAAGTTTCTTCTATATATGTTTCCTGTTGTGCCCAAATACTCCACTTTGGGGCCAAAACTGTCTGCAAGCCGTCATGATGGGAAGGATTGATGGAATTTTGGAGCCCTGCTCCTGGACATTTTACAAGTTTCCAAGATAGAACATGTAAAATCTCACTGAACATAGACTTTAGGTTTCTGTGTATGATTCCACTTTTCTTGGTAATCTGGTATGAACCAAGTTAGAAACTAAATCACTTTCCACCTTTCTCAAATTGTACATGTCAATCCCTTCTGTCAATTTCAATGAAAAATTATAGGCCTATCCTAAACTAACAGCACCCAGATTAGATCCACCAAAGGCTTTAAACTTGTAGCTATGAATCTATATAATTGAAATACTTTCAGGATTAAAGACTAACTTTTTCCTCCCTCAATTTCTTTTCTATTAAAAGCTTTATTGACATATAATTTACATATCACACAATTCAATGGCTTGAATACATTAAGAAGAGTGGTACAATCATCACAACAACCAATTTTAGAATATTTTCTTTCTTATTTCTTGTACTTATTATTAGCACAATTTTCCCCCAATCTCCCCTTTCATAACCCTAAGAAACAATTACTTTAGTTACTGGCTCTATAGGTTTAACTTAACTTGGATTTCATATAAAAGAAAAACAAAAACCAACAACAATAACAACATCAAACAGAGAAAAATCTTATTCAAAATGAAGCAGAAGATAATAAAATTAGAACAAATTTAAAATGGATCAAAACAAAGAACACATTTTAACCTACCTACATCAATGTTAGCATATTTTCCAATGTTTGATAACAAGGTTATTCACACCCCTAGTCAATAGGGAGAATTCACCAGAAGCTTTTTCCACATGGGAACCTTGAATATGGACTTGGGGCTTTCTTGATCACCAAATCAAAACAAAAAGAAAAACATGCTCACTGCCGTCTAGTCTGCTCCAACTTACCGCGGTCCCAGAGGATGCAGAATGTAAGTGCTAATATCAATCCTTCTTCAAAAATCCTCTTGGATTTAAAAAAATTAATTCTTAGGTCACAGAAGCTGGTGTGATTCTTCCTTGTGGACTTAGTTGACACCCCACACAGACAATTACTTGTTTTAAGAGGAGCTTTTAATAATCCACACACTTCTTTCTCAGAGTGGGGCACCATCTGATTTCTTCACATCACTTGGCTATCGCACCCGTCTGTTCGGCAATGTCTTCATGAGGGCGAGGCTTGAGTAGGACTTCACCATAAATATAACTTGTTCTAAATTTAGACTACATTTAAGGGTGAGCTCAAAATGAATTCATGTGACTGTGGTTTATATGAAGTGGTTCCAAAAAAATCAGAAAAAAGCTCCTCTGGGTGGAGCATTCATAGTACGCATTGTTCCCACTTGGCAAGCATCCAGCAACTCGCTCTGACTTATTGTACCCAGCAGCATTGTCTTGGAAGGTTCTCTCTAGTCACAGTGAATTTTTTAGTAAAAGCAGTTTCACTCAAACCTCACGTTTGGTGATGGCCAATTTCGGAGAAGAGTGTGCCAACACAAATTGTCATGCTGTTGAACACAGCTTAAAAGAACAGCCCTATAAGAAAAACTCAAGTGTACAAAAGGGTTTCTCCTTTTCAAAAAAGGTCAAGTGTCAACTGATGGCAAACCTTGTCATATGTCAATTTCCAAAAGGATGAAAATGTTGACTCATAGTGCGCTTGGAGTTTGTTCCACCAGATCAGACTGCTAATCAAGCTTTCTACATAGAGGTTCTGAGAAGGTTTCCTAATAGTGTGCAACAAAGGCCTCATTTGTGACAGACAGGGCACTGGTTTTGCCACCATGACAATGCACCTGCTTATCTTACCCCCCCTCCCCCCCACTATGATGACTTCAGTCTTGCTTTCAGATAGGGCTAGACTGGAGCATGTACAATTGGTACAGACACGAGCTCACAAAACACAGAATCCATGTCAGATAAATCCCTCAGGAACAGAAATGGGAACAGTGATAACAGCAGAGTAGGGGGAGAATGGGGTGGGGGGAGGCAGAACTGACTGCAATAGTCTACATATAATAGCCCCCCCCACACACACACACAAGGATGAACAACAGAAATCATGGGTGAAGGAGACAGCGATCGGTGTAAGATATGAAAATATTAATAATTTATCAAGGGATTACTAAGATGGGAGTTGGGGAGGGAGGGATAAAGGAGGAGCTGATACTAAGGGCTCAAATAGAAAGTAAATGTTTAGAAAAGAATGATGGCAACATATGTACACCTTTGCTTAATGCAATTAAGAGCCCCCAATAAAGTGATCTTTTAAATAAAATAAATGCATAGTTTTGAAGAAAACGTTCTGATTTTTTTGGGGGGGGAGTACCTCTTCATAAATGTCCCTAATTCACTTTAGAGACATAATTATCATGTTACTGGGGAATGTTATAAAGCATCCTCATAGGGCACATAGTGATTTTATTGGTAGTATCAGTAATTTAACCAATGGTATAGAATTTAAACTACTTTTAAGAAAAGAAAATGTACACCTATAGGACTGCTGTGTAGACTAAAATTCATGGATTTTTGATTTATACAGATTAAAAACTTAGATGACAGTACAGTATTTATGGAAACAATAAAGGTGGTATTAGAGCAAAACTTTCAGTAGTGCTTAATTACAAAGCCAAACTATGTCTGCCAGACATGTCATTAAAACCCTACAAAGTACAAAAATAGCAAACATGTGATACTTTTGAGTTGTCATTTATTGGACAGCTTCAAATCAAGAGACTTGAATCAAAGTCCAGTGACTTTCAATGCATATGTTTGGGATAGTATTCATCTGCTATTGCACACAATAGAGATTTTCAGACTTAAGCTGAAGGGAGTTTTCCAATCCTTTTATCAACTACAGGTATTTGTAATGTAAAGTTCAGTTTGCTTAGTGGGACTTTCAACTTGGCTCCTTCTGGCATGGCTTATAATGGATACAGTGCATCTCAAAAAAAAAAAAAAAAAAAGAGAGAGAGCCTAAAGTCCTGGTTGTCTAAAATGCTTGGCCTGGGTCACCAAAGACTGGATGCTCAGAAGCAACAAAGCCCACATAGAAGAACACACCAGCCTGTGTGATCACGTGGTTCTGAATGGAGCAGTTATCAGGCATCAAAGAACATCTTATCATTGGGTGCACACCTCCATGATACGATTGCTGAGGACAAACGGGTGCAAATGTGGCGAAGAAAGCCGATGGTGCCCGGCTATCAAAAGAGGTAGTGTCTGGGGTCTTAAAAGCTTGAAGGTAAACAAGCGGCCATCTAGCTCAGAAGCAACAAAGCCCACATGGAAGAAGCACACCAGCCTGTGCAATCACGAGGTGTCGAAGGGATCAGGTATAAGGCATCATCAGAAAAAAATATCTTACCATAGTGAATGAAGGGGGAAGTGCAGAGTGGAGACACAAAGCCCATTTGTCGACCACTGGAGATCCCCTTGAAGAGGGGTCTAGGGGAGGAGATGAGTCAGTCAAGGTGGGATGTAACACCGATGAAGAATACAGCTTACCTCCCGTTCCTAAATGTTTCCTCCCCCACAACTATCATGATCTGAGTTCTACCTTGCAAGTCTGAATAGAGCAGAGGATGTACACTGGTGCAGATAGGAGCTGGAGGCAAAGGGAATCCAGGTGCGGATGATACCTTCAGGACGAGGTTTGTGAGGGGTGATACTGGGAGGGTAGAGGGTGAGTGGGTTGGAAAGAGGGAACCGATTACAAGGATCTACATGTGACCTCCTCCCTGGGGGATGGACAACAGAAAAGGGGGTGAAAGGAGACCTCGGACAGGGCAAGACATGACAAAATAATAATTTATCAATTATCAAGGGCTCATGAGGGAGTCCCCCAATCTCTGGACTTGAATTTCCCTTAAGGTATGCTTGTAAGAGTAGCTGTTGATTTGCAATGATGATAAAGCTGAAGGCATTGATTGGTTTTCTCCTTCTCTTTGCAACATAATAAACAGATCCCAGGTGAGGTGAGATCTCCTCTGTTGAAGTGGTTATTACAAAGTACAAATACATTTGTGGTGTATAGATCATGAGTATTTGCCAGGCACATGATCTCGTTAATTGGGAAACTGGTTTCTAAATCTTAGAAGATTATATGACCTGAGACTTGCCGTTGTCTTGGTGCTTATTCTTAAAGTGGTCTCATATAATATAATGGTTTCCAAGTTCATCCATGTCACGAGTTGTTTTGTGGTTTTATCACTGATTTTCAGGGATGCATACGATTCCAATGTGTGTATGTTATAGAGTTTATCCATTCTTCTACCGAGGGGCATTTGGGCTGGTTCCAACTTCTTTCTATTGTGAACTGTGCTACAATGAACCCGGGAGAACATAAATCTGTTTCTGTTTTGTCTTTTACTTCTTTGGGGTATATACTGAGCAAAAGTTTTGCTATATCACATGGCATATCTATTACCAGTTATTGCGGATAATACCACATCACTTACTACAATGGCTATACATATTTTCAAGGCCACATATATGATGTGAAAGCAATGTATGATTTCTCCAAATCTCTCTGGCATTTGTTGTTTTCAGTGTATGTGAATGTCTGCTTTTCCATTGTGTTATCAGTGTGGTTGTGATAGCTCATTGTTGTCTTAATTTTTATCTCCGGATGTTAGTGATTTTGAACATTTTTTTCATGTTTGTTAGCCACTTGAGTGTGATTTTTGGTGATCTGTCTGTTCATGTCGTTTGCTTTCTTTTTAATTGAATTATTTTGCTTACTGAGGTGTTTCAGAATTCTATAATGAGAAGGAAACAATATGCATTCAATGTAAAGAGTAGGATGCAGAGCTCTACTGAGAAAGAGGAGTTTGAGCAGGATAGTCTTCCTGGGAGATAAGAAAGAGATACAGACACTAGGCAATTTCCTTAACATACCTTAAATTCTGAGATGGGTAAAGATATACCAAAACTTCAACTTCAATAAGTTAAATTCTATTATAAATGTAGAAACAAATGACTACATGATTCATTGCTTGAGTTTAGTTATTTAATTTTTATATACAAGCAAAATATGTTAACTAGCAATTCTACAATAAGTATTTTACAGTGTTGGTATTAAACAAGTATGCTGAGCTATAATTGTAAATATCCAATGGCAGTGCTAGCCTCATAATAAAAAATGACTTATAAAAGTATGACATAGCTATGTTAATTGTCTAATAATCTGTCTGTGCATTAATTTACATTTCATGACATGTTTATGATTGTAAGTGAAAACATTGAAAAATGAGTGAGATTTACTATTGTAAAGGTGTTTATTCATATTTATTTGCATGCAGTACATGTGTGTAGGTGCACAGAAAGAAATCTTGGAGGGAATATTTTAAATGTCAATTAAGGTTTATAGGTAACTGTTTTTAATTTTTTGAGTGGTCAGGTGTATATGTACTACTTTTAAAGGGTATTTCAATTTAAAATATATAAGTATGATGAAATAAACAGACTGTTAAACTATGATTTTTACACTTTGTTGCAAAAAATCACAATAATACCATGTAAAATGATATGTAAAATAAAATGGAGAAGGATAATATTTGTAATTATGATATCTGTAAAACCTGGTTTTCCAGGAAAATATTAAGTAAAAATAGTCAGAAAAATTTACCATAATTAAGCTAACATTTCTTTGGAATGTTAAAGTATAAATAACAATAACTATGAATTTTTTTTCTTAGAAAATAGTTCATAAAATGCCATTGAAATATATGAGTTTGGAAGTTCCCAAGGCTATATCATACATTAAGTAAGTTTTATTCATTATTTTTACCCTTTTAACTGGAGACTATTTTTGAAATAGAAATCATTCAAAAATGAAAAGAAAAAAAAACTAAAATATATTTTCTTAATTATATAAATGACCATATACAGGTCTAACAAGATTTATTAGGCAAAAGAAAGACCATAACAGTAAGGGGAGGAAATATTAAAGAACTAGAGGACAGTCATGTGTTTCATCAGTGCTCTACTGCTCCCTAGGTTTATCGTTTTTTCCATGTGGGCCTTCTGAGAGTGGACTGTCCAATTATCTCACAGGTGGGGGTTGGGTCTCCATTTTGTCCACACTTCTTCACGACAATTTGACTGATTGTTATTGAACTTCTGATTCTTATCTTGTCAACACCTCATGAACATTCAATGCATGAAAGCCAAAATAGGTAACCATGCAGAAACAGTAATGGGAGCAATGATTCCCTGAGGGCCTGAGGAAAAGAGGAAGGAAGGGATAAAGGGAGAGCTGAAAGCAATGATGACTGTATAACCTCGCTCAAGGGGAACGAGTAGCAGAATTGCAGGTGAATGGATACTTGGACAGTGTAAGAAGCAGCAATTAATAAATAAAATATATAACATAATTATAAGGGTCCCTGGGGTGTAGGGTGAGGTAGAGAGGGAATAAAAGGCAAATGATATCAAAGAGCTCAAGAAGAAAGAGAATGTCTTCAAATTGATGGTCAATTGTCTGTTAATTAGGAATGAGACAATCATATTTTTTGACATGAAGAATCTTCATAACATTCTCTAAGTCAACAAAACAAAATTATTCTATATTTATATGAATATCTATACCATATCCTATGAACATATTCCTATGAATATATTCCCCCACCTATGAAAGTTTGTAAGAATCTTCTTTTCAGTTGGAACCTTGTAAGTCCACATCCAAAAACAAAGTCAAACAGGGCAGGCCATCTATAAAGTCTGTAGCAATATGCACCAGTTCACAGGCTGAAAAATCTTCTCTTCACCTGGTTGGGTTTTGGTCAACTGAATGTGGGTTGCCTCACATAGCATCTGCAGGGTGCCTATTGGTGTCCTTACCTTTACACTATGACTTCATCACACATTCTCAACAACCCTAGCCCCCTTGGGCTAGGTCATGCCACAGGCTTTATGGACTTGATCTGGTCAACCCCACTCCTGGTATTAGTCCAGGTTGACCAGAGAAACAAATTCATAGACATTCATAGGTGTGTAAAACAGACCTTTATATATAAGAGCTCAATGTTTTCAATATTCAAATACAAGAAAAATTTAATATTTAGGAAATATCCAAGCCCCAACCAGATCAAGTTCATAAGTCTAATCTTAGCACATATATCCAATACCAATCTATAAATTCCTCTTCAGACTCACAAGACACATGCAATGATGCTGAATGCAGGAAGATCACAGGCCAGTGGGTAGAAAGTCTTGTGGATCCCGTGGTGGTGTAAGTAACTCGGTGCTGGCATGGGTCTCCACATGGCTCCTCTAGTTCCAGGGCTCTAGTATAACTCCATGTGTCTTGTCATCAGGAATACACAGTATCTCTGTCCTGCCTCCATTGAGCTATTTATCTCCTTAGAGCCTCCAAATGCAGAACCTAAGTTAAACTACTCCCCTTCACTCTTAATTGACCTCAAGTTGGCACCAGATTATGTAACTACCACAAATTGTAACATTATGCTTGATGTAACTTAATTATGGATTGTTATAATAGCTGTAAGTGCTCCCAATAAAATGATTATTAAAAAAGATATTTTCTAAAATGGAAAATCTTACAATTCAAACCTCATACTTAAGAGTAATGCATGAAACGATTTAACTTTGTTAAAATAATATCATCGTAAAACCTGGTGCATGTCTTGACTAATTGGTAGTGCATAGCTGTCATCAAATGAGTAATATATAACATCTTCATTTAATATGAAACTATATCATTAGAATCTAATAAAGAAATTAAGGTAGAGTCTGGCATCTTTATGGTTATTATTTTCTATGTCTGTCGAAATTTCATGGACCTTGGTGTGCTAACCTCCAAGTCAGCTGTTGGAACTTCCCAGTGGCTTCATGGAAGAAAGAATAGGCTTTCTGCTCCATAAATACACTCAGAAACCCACACAGACAGTTCAACTCTTGTCAGTACAGTAGAGTTGAGTCAGAAGTGATATGGTGGAGTGTGCTTTTATTTGCACTAAGCTTCACAGTTTTTTTAAATTGTTTTTACTCTTGTTTCTGAAGAGTGGATATGTGTATGTGTGTGTTTATATGTGTGCCAGTACATATTGAAAGAGATGCACACGCATATATATACACACACATTTATTATCTGTATATTTGTATGTATTTGTATATATTTTGTATCTATTATTTGTTGGTACTTCAAAGTATTGGTGTTGTCACAAACATGTATTATTGTATATTGTTAAAATGGGGAAACACTAAGAATTCTAGAAATTTGGGGATATTCTGGCTTTAACTCTTGCTTCTTCTCTCCATTGGGACATAGAAAATGAAATGTCTGCGTTGGAAATGTAATCAAGGGTTCTCCATTTCAGAGCTGAATATTGGCATTCTCATTTTTCACAAAGTGGACTTGCATAAAGCCAGCCAAATTATTTCATGGTTGGTTAATTATATAGTACTTTGCTTTTCTGCGTTTGGCTATCTTGGTCTGTAGCAATTTCTACACTAATGACAGACAGAATTTGTTCCAGAATGCAAAGTAGCTCTTTGAAAAGTTATATGACAATTTAACAATAAAATGGCCTTATATCATATACACAAAAGGTGGTATTAGGTTTTGTATGATCTGTAGTAGAAACATTAGCGATTAGTTCTTTCAAATACTTGAATGATGACTCTGACAGACTAATGCAAAGAAGAAATCATTTTGTATTAAACAATGAAAAATACCCCAATAATTCTCACATGATTATTTAATATGATAGAATCAAGAAAAAAAGCATACTTTCCATTAAAGAATGGAGAATGTCTAATAAATTCACCCCTCAAAGCAAGCACTGCATTTCCTGACATTTATTACTCTTTGTTTATAAGTATTATCATCTTACTGTGTTACTCCTATTTCAGTGCTTCACCCATCTTTCTGGTCAAAGGCTTGGTTCTCCTTCATCAACTTTGAAAGAATCACTGTAGAATTATATGTAGAGGATTTTTCAATCCCTGGTAGATTATCAGTCCTACTAAACCAGCATAAATTATTTCCTTTAGGTAGTAACTTTAGAAAGTGAGTTGACATTTTAAGTTTACCAAAGATCCTAAATATGGAAGCCAGAAGCAGAAAAACTGAGAAAACTTATCATGAGAGACTATTACATAACTTTGGTTTGTGAAGAAATTATTGTGGTCCCCAAATAAAGATTTTTTTCAATTAAAACTTAGAGATATAATGGAATAGGTTATACTGATACATTTAGTTAATAAAAGTGTGCATGCATTAGAAAAAAGAGAATAAAAACAAATCCTCCAGAGTAAAATTGATAGTTATTTAACTATTATTGATTTCAAACTTAAGCCAGAGTAAAATGAATGTATAAGACTCAGAAAATAAGAGTCCCATAAGCACAATATTTTGAATGTGAAATAAAGTACAAATGGGTCCAGGTTTGTGCTTTGAATTTATGTGGTAATGGCATTTAGTCAAGGTCCAGGTTATAACACACTCATTGTGAATTTCAGTCTTTTAATCTATAACCTTCAATTTTCTATGAGCAAAGACTATTATATCAAAATCTCCAATATAATTAAACCCAAGAATTTGACACAATTTTAAAAAGCTACAAATATTCCTTAATAATTGGAATATGGAATATATGAAATAGAAATTGAGAAAAACTGATGTTAAAAATAGCAGGGAACATAATTATCCTAGTCACTAGTGAGATTAAATAGACTGGTATTGGTATTATGAACTTGACTATCATATTGTATACTAATATGGTGGGGTAATTAAGATTTTGTGTCAACGTGATGGGGCCAGTGTTCTTCTCGGTGGTTTGTCAGATAATATGTATCCCTCATGAAGACACATAATGTCATCAATTTCATGATGAGATCTGCTACTAACAATCAATCAATTTGATGGATGTTTGTCTATAGCTATATGTATGAGTGTCACCAGTCTCGCTTCTTTAGAAAACCCTTGTACTGAGTGGTCCTAGGGAAACAAAGTTGTGAAAAAGAATCTCATCAATTGATCCTTAAGTCCCATTAGTAGTAAAGGCAGTGGCAACGTTGTCTTCATTAGTCTTATCACTCTACCTCCATGAATCCTCCAATGGACTCAGTTTGATTCCTGTGTATTCTTACTGGCTAGATCCACAGTTAGAGTCTCTGTTTATGGTTCAAAGGGGTTTTGCGATGCATAATTAACTAGTCTTCCAGAATTCAATTATCTTCCATCAAGGCTGCATTTTTCAACTACTGATCCGTCTTTATTTTCCAACTTTCTATATACAATTGCCAGTAATAATCAATGTATCTTTTTTTTTAAGCAAAAGGGAAGAAATTTATTGGAGCCCATATAGGAAACCCTGGGGGGGGGCAGCATACCCTACTGTGTAGGCATGCCCAGCAAAGAGTCATACCATTCACTGTACCCCCATGTCCCAGAGGGACTCCTCTTGAGCCAAGCCCCAAAGCCCCAGGACTGGCTGGGGGTGGGGACGAATCAATGTATCTTAAGTGCATATTTCATCAAGCAGACTGCAGACATTGGCAGCACTTCTTAAAATTTTCATGTTTCACATTAGGGGTTCGAATAATTTTAATACCTTACAGGTGTATTGATATTGTCTTTTGTCTGACAGCATTGTACATTGGGATAGCTATTCAAAGGTTCTTTACTGTTAATCCTCTTCAAATTGTTATTCACAGTGTAGTAGACAATATGTTTATCTGATTCAGAATAACCAAATATCAGTCCATTTCAGCTCAATAGTGCCTAGGATATAAAATTTTATGCATTCAGTTTTTTACTTCTGCCAATTGTTCTAGCTTCATGCCTTGTACATTCCATATTCTGATTATTAATGAATGTAGGTTGTTTCCTCTCATTTTGAAATGTGTTACCCACCTGAAGTAGATTCTGAAAATTTACCTCCATCAGTGATTCACAATCCTATTCTGAGTGCCTTCCAATATGAGGGACTCACCTCCTCGCACTATATCAGGTGCTATTTTACTGCTCTTAGAAAGTGCTCAAGCCAATTATTTATTTTTTAAATTTTTAGTAGTAGTTTGTTATGTCTTCCTTCCTAGAGTCTTAGTCTTTGAGTTCCCTGAAACTACCACCAGTTACCTAGTGGATATTTAAAATTCTTGTGGCATATCACCCAGCACGTCAAAATGAACGCCACCAGAGTACAACAAACTCACAGACAAGTGGTGGGCAGTAGCCTAGACAATTTATTAATCAATATTAAAATCTGATTCCTCTTAAAATAAATTAAAATAATGTAGAGAAGAAAATTATTACTAATGTTCTTTTTAGTGCCTCTCTCCCATCTGGAAAATGGAAACTACATAATGAATTGCTGTGTTGACACTTTTTAGTAAGCAAGCTATCTATTTGATTCTGTTTAATATTACATAAAAGGTACCGCAGGTGATCCTACCAAGCATGCAGGTTAAACTAAATGAAAATACTTTAATTTGTAAGTCCCAAATCATTGATTATAATTTCAGTCCTTTGCTATATATTTGTATTCAGAATGACCATTGATTTGAATGGGTAATTCATTGTTAGGAATCAATGGAGGGATATAGTGAATAATTCTAACAGAACCCAAATACAAAATAGCTTGTGGCTAAATGTTTATGTAAAATATTAATCCATCTGTACAAATTAAGCCAATACATGTCTGAAGAAAGTAAACTGCAAGTAAATAAACTAAATGATAAAACCATCCCAATGGTGTCTCTGTGGCATATGTATTTCAGATATTAAAATAATATATATTGCTCCTTTTTGTGTGTACCAATCAAAAGATTGTTTCTATTATTTTCTACATTTAAGATAGTTGTATTAAGATAAACAAGTAAGTTTTATGATTTAAAACTATATATAATTTTAAAGAAGCTTGGTTATTGTAGGTATTGGATTGGTAACTACAGTGGTGGCAGTTCAAACCCATGAGCAGTTCTGGAGGAGAAAGCTGGAGCTGTCTGCTCCCATCAATAGTCCCAGCCCGGGAAATCTAAAGAGGGCCACCGTGAGTCAGAATCAACTCAGTGACAGCTGGCTTTTTATTTTAAAATTTTAGTAATAATAATAATGTTATTAATAATAGTAATGCAAAATAATAACAATTGAAAACTGTGTTATTATAATTTGGCATTATTTTACAAAATGGGCTATAAATATGCACAGCTATGTTCTGCAACATAGAACATATGAAACATAGACTCCAACAGTGGAGCATATTGGACGCCATTATTTTCCTACATAAAGGGCAAGCTTTGACATATACAAAGGGGCGAAGCTAGAGTGGGAGAAATCCTTAAAAACGTACTATTCTTTACTTTAAATCCAGCTCACTGAAACCACAAAAAAAGATTTGATCTATTAAATCCTCTGATATACGTGCATTTAAACTTTGAAAGTCATATCTCAAGTTCATAACTCACTGCCATTAAATCAATTCCAACTCACAGTGACCCTATAGCATGAAGTACACTGCTTCTGTGGGTTTTCAAAAACACAATTCTTTACAGAAGTAGAAAGTCTCTTCCTCCTCCCACACAGTGGCTGGTGGTTTTGAAGTGCTGACCTTCAAGATAGAAAACCAAAGCTAACCCACTATGCCACTAGGGCTCCTGATGGTCATATATGAAACCCATTTGTAAGGTGTTTTTGGCATATAACATATATCATGAAATTCAAGAGTTCAATCATATTAAGAGTTGTAAAATCAGAACATTTTCTTTTTTCTTGTACTCATTGCTATTAGCTACTCATTTCTCCCCAATGTCCCTGCCACATCCTCAAGAACTCATCAATCCAGTCACTGTCTCTATAGATCTAGCTCTCTGGATTTCATATACAGACAAACATAAAAACAATAACCAAAAACACAACAACAATCACAAAGTCACACAGAAAAATACCAATTGAAAAGAACAGAGAACATTAAAAACTGGGACAAATGTAACATGGTAGGTCAAAGGGAGATATTTTAAGCTAATTGCATCTGCAACAATCCACTTTCGAACAGACTCTACATGATAGTAAGGCTCTTCATATTCCTGGTATGTGGTCAGAGGAGACTCACCAGAAGCTTAATCCATGTGTGAACCCTGCACATGGCTTTTGGGCTTCTACAACCGTCCATAGCCTGCTTCAAAGTGGGTGTTCATAATTTAGCCTCTGATACCATTCCTCCTTCGGATTTGGATTTCATTATTTATAATAAATGGCTCATACCACTTGCCATGCTTCAATTTTAAATCTAAAATGATTCATGTTATACAATGCATGACTACAGGATAACTTATATTGCTGTCCTATAATAACTTAAAGGGAACCCACTGTCAATGAGTTGACTCTTAGTGACCCTAAGTAGGGTTTCCGAGTTGGCAAATCCGTACTGGAGCAGAGGACCTCACAAGTGTCCTGTGACGTGGCTTGTGGGTTTGAACTGACAATATTCTAAGGAAAGAAACGTTGAAAGAGGCATAATGAGAGAGAGAGTAATAAGACATAGAGTATTTGACCATTATCCTGAGACTGTTCTCTAAGGTGGTTTTAATGGTTTTGACAAACATGTATAAATTATTGTAATCCTGAAATCCTCTTTACTTGTTTTCTTTAGTAATGTGCCCTACTTGTCTGTCTTCTCAGATAATTAATTATTAACTCCATACTTGTTAACTTCATTTCTTCTGTCAAATCCAAAAAGCCTTAGTCTTCCTATGCTTCCATTTGGGGCCATCTTTCCCCCGCATTTTCCTAGAAGGAGGGGAATTTTATCTTCTTTTGCATCATTAGACATGCAAATAGTACACCCAGAGTTCTCCTCTGGCAAAGATGGTGGGGCTTCCTCTTACATACTTTAGACATGTTGGCCAGAGAGACCAGGCCCTGGAGCAGGACATCACGTGTGGTAAAGAGGAGGGACAGCGAAAAAAGAAGGCCTCACTAACGTGGACTGACCCAGTGGATGCAAGGATGGGCTCAGGCATCACTATGTTACACTCAGGGTCACTATGGGTCAGACCTGACTCGATGGCACCTACAGCAACGATATATTTATACCACCTAAAACATTTTCTTGGGCCTTTATACTTATTATATCTCCTGTGTATATAGCAGTGAGTTTTGATTTTTTATATGAATTTAAGCAGAAAGAATAAATTACAGTATGAATGCTTTGTGGATATTGGCAAATTCAATATGGCCAAGTGTTTTCAAGTTATTTCACAACATGGTTATGCTTGAAAACCAGACCATCATGAGAACATCAGTGCTGTATGAAAATGGAGAATGATTACATCCGATCAGAAAATGGAGGGTGACTACATCATTATATCACTGCCAAACCACGGAGAATTATGATCTACTCGGTTATCACATATCCTTAATCACAACAGTCAGCGTTCCTCTTGTCTCACAAGTTGGTATTTGTTACGACCAGATGTACACCATTAATGGGCAAAAGAGCTGGATAGTAGATTGTTTTGCTATTGCCATAAATGCGAACGGTTCAATAGCAGCATTGTCTGTAAGTGAGAAGGAGGCATACTAGTTTGGGTTTCTAAAATTGAGTACGAATATGATCAGCTGTGAATTTGTTTAAGCAAAATAAGTAAATCAGTAAGCAAGCAAATAAATAAATAAAAGGTGATAGATAAGACTTCCAACTACATTATTGTTTAAATCATAACAGTAATGCAGCTACATTTCTTTTCTAAAAGAGCTTTCATTTATCTTCCTTTTTGATTTCCTAGCAGCCGATTTCTTTATCTAGGTCCTTTTAACCCGCACAAACAATAGTGATATCACTCTCCTTCTACCCTCTGATGGCACTATATTACTGACAAGTTTTTACTCAAAAACACCAGATTTAACTGAAACTGCTCTGCTTCAAAATGTTCAACATTGAAAATTATTTTTGAATAAATGTAAAGCATTCTTCATGGCAAAATTAATATTCTTCTATTTCTCCACTCTAAGCATTCTTATACTAAATTCTGCCTATAATGAATTCAAGGCAATTTCTTCAAACACATCTTATAATATGAACATTTTACATTTTGTGCCCTTTGTTCATTCCTACTGGGACATTTTCATACTGATATCTATGACAGGCAAACCTGAAAAGTATCTACATCAAACTTAAATTCAAGTGTTATGTCATCTCCATGACTTTAAATCATCACAATATGCCAATGTAGACCTGTACTTTTGGTCCCCATTTAAGATATGACCATTTATTTATTTTCAAAGGCAATTATAAATGTTTGCCTATATGACTACACCATGACTGAATGGTGAGCAGGTAGAGCGCATAAATCCTTTTGGATTTATTTTTATTTGCTCTCTGTATAATTGTCCTAGTGTAGGCAATACATGCAATGAATCAAATATAGTGGAAGTTCCTTCACACCAACTGATCGTGTTATTTTGTCAATATGCTGTTTCTATAATTGTACCATTTATTTCATAACATTTGGAAGAAAAGGAAAACTCGAACTCTTTAAATTATATGGTAACTTATCTGGTTGGCGTAAGGTCAATTGGGTGGATGGGGTGTGTGGAGAAACCCAAACTTCTTTTCAGAAGAGGATAAGCATGTCTCTAGGGTGCTCGCAACATCCTACCCATCAACAGAGTGGGCTCTAATAGCCCAAGGTGAACTCTAGCAGAGAACTGGCCTCACCGCTCAGAATTACACTGTGCTACTCACGGCCATTACAGAGAGAGCACTTTCGGGGGTGGCTCTGGAGTGAAATACACACTACAAACCAAACTCCCTTCTCATTGCTGTGGGCTAGTCTGTGATAACTGGGAAGTTAGGAAGAAAGCATTTTGTGTGGTTTCTGTCTCACTCTCCTGAGTAGTTTTTGTACAGTTTCAAAGTAATTTAACTCTGGGGAGAGAGCTGAAGCAAGAATCATCAGACTAGGATCAGAATTAATAGGGTCTGTATTGATCAGACACAATCCTTTACTCAGAGTTCTGGCCAGAGTCAAAAGTAACATCATTTCACTCCTACCTTTGATTTTCTTTAGGGACCGTCATAAAAAGATGTGTGAGTTTTAAAATGTTATTCTTCTCATGCAGCTCAGCAGAGATGGCAAAGCATTATGATAAGTAATAGCAAACAGTAAGAATCTTGTCACTGCTTGGATTCAGGGTTAC
This sequence comes from Tenrec ecaudatus, assembly GCF_050624435.1. Classification (NCBI taxonomy): domain Eukaryota; kingdom Metazoa; phylum Chordata; class Mammalia; order Afrosoricida; family Tenrecidae; genus Tenrec; species Tenrec ecaudatus. The sequence goes on along the minus strand of NC_134540.1, from coordinate 40,282,506 downwards.
AAGACAAACAAAAACAACAGGACACTTTAGAATCATAAAGAAAATTTATTTTATGGAGTAAAATTTTTATTTTTTAGTGAAATAAAATTGTTGAAATATTTAATGGAATAAAATAAGGCACAATAAAGAACTATTTAGGGAAATAAACTGGAGGCTCTAAAATGTATTATGCCTATAAAGTTTTCCATTGGCTATTATACTTGTTATTTTAAAATACTGTAAAAAATGTAATGAGGTGTCAGTAATAAATCTGTCATAATAATTATAGTCAGAAAAAAAATGGTTTATTATTCCCTTGGTCTCCTCACTTCATTTAACAATAGGTTTTAACTATTTTATAGCATTGTCTACATGAAATTATGAAATCAATTCTACTTTGTTTTATTTTGTGCTTATTCTTAATTTTATTGAATGCTTATTTTTATGACCGATAGTAAAGTTGTTGAGGAAACAAAGTGGTCCCGGTTGCTTTTGTGTGTTTTCGCATGTGATAGTTTCCAAGATTTTTGGTAAAAATTCACTATTCTACTTCAGTCAAATTGATAACATTAATAAAAAATGCTATTTGTTGGAGAAGAAATAATAAGCAATTTTGGAAGTTGTAAATGAATAAAATATAAGTAGAATAAATGGTTCACTCTGCTCAATATTGAAGCCAAAATATTTGCTCAGGACTTATTTTACTTAATAATGGCAGTGATTCTGTGGATGTGAATGTTGAAAGCTTATTCTCATTATTCTGAATGGCATTCTGATATTATTTATCAAGTATAATATAAATACTTAAATTGATATTGATATATTTTATGTACTATCATAATGTATAATTTAATGTATCTTTGTATCATTTTCTCTGGTGTAATATATTATAATTTGCTTTTAAAATAAATAAGTTTGACACTTAAACAAGAGAAGAGTAAAAGTAAAGGCAGCACTAACTATTTTTGTCAATATATACTAAACAATTATTTTAACAGCTTTACTTATTTTGCTAACACTAACTGTTGAATATAGAAATCTATGTTTTCTGATTTACCAATGGCAATAATTATGAAGGAACAGAGTCCTTATAATGGAAATTATTAATTTAATTAAACTGGATACATGAATTCTCTATATACACAATTATTCTTAGAATTAAAAATAACTATTTTATAGAAGAAGATTGTATACTTCTACATAGCAACCCATAGAGACTATAAAGTAATAAAGCATATGTTTTGATTATTGTTTTCAAAAGTTGATATGTGTTGATATCATATTGATGTCCAAAGAGTGCTTTGAAAATTTGCTGTTATAAAGTATAAGACTACTTACAAGATTATGAGTGAATTATTTTTTACTCTTAAAGTAACACAATAAACTCCATTTCAGTTCAAATAGATGTTAAATAGTCGGTATATATTTTCATTTTTTAAGAAATTGATTTTTCTGTTTTTAATGATGATCATTTTTCACATAATCCCCATAATAAATAAGTGATTATTTTTTACAAATGTTTATTGGCATATGCATATCTAAATTTATTTTTAGACATCTATTCTTCTCTATGATTTCCAAAGCAATCAGATTTTTATGTTTTCAATAGAGTTCTTCTCATTGCTCTAATCCTTCATTTTCTGCATTTCTATAAATCTTTACACTTACAATCATCTTGTCCCCATCATTTATAATCCTCATTTCAAGCATAATTTTGCCTTGTCATTAGAGTAAAGTTGAGGTGTACAATTCACAGGATGGATGGGGATGAATTGAGATTGGGGTTATACATGGATATGAAGTCTCTTGTATGTAAGGTTTTATCTTTTCCTATGGGGAGCAAAAAACTGACATTTTTGAGTGTTCTATTCAATTTACAATTTAAGTGGCATATTACAATTGCCTTTAAGAGGATAAAAAGGGAAGTCCAAAAGCTGGCAGGGAACCAGGCTATTTTAACAACCTGAGCAAAGGTTACTTTGGTATTACCTGGAGCTATACCAGTATCATAGGTGATAGGAAGATACCAATAATCCATTACCATCAAGTCTACTCAGACTCAACACTACCCATAAGATAGGTTAGACCTGCCCCTTTGGGTTTCAGAGACTTTCCACCTTTACAGGAGCCTGGGTAGTGAGGGGAGCGTTTGAAGCTCTGGCATTAGGTAGCTGACTATACCACCAGGCCTCATTTGACTAGGAGACAGAGATGAGTTCTTAGGCTTTTGTCTTGTAAAATGCTATCATGGTACCCCCAGCTTAGTGTCTATTACCAAGACCATATTTTTCAACTATTGCTCCTTTTTCTGTTTTTAAGTTTTGATTTCCAATTGCCAATAACTAACAGTGCATCTTGATTGCACTTTTGATTCATTTCCAACTGAAAAAGTTGGTAAAATTCTTCAACTACTTTATCATTAGCTTCAGTGGTTAATATAAATTTGAATAGCATCAATATCCATTGGGCTTCTTTGTAGGCGTATAGATAACATCTTATTACACACAGTATTATACTTTAAGATATTCTTGAAATGTTCCTTTTTTATATAAAGGAGATGTCATTTTTCTTGAATTTTCCATGGCCAGTACTGGACCAGATACACAGGGTTCAAATTGACTGTGGGAAAGGATGAATAGAGAAGCTCATTATCATTAGTCAAAACAAGCCAGGGAATGACTATCGAAAAGACCATCAGTCACTCATTCCCAATTCAAGTGGAAGCTGAATAAAATTAAAAACAAGCCAATAAAAACAAAATGCAACCTTGAATATATCCCACTTGAATTCAGAGAACAGCAAGAATAGATGAGATGCATAGAACACTGATGACAGAAAAGCTCCTGAGTAATGGGAAGACATTAAGAACATCCTGCAGGAAGAAAGTGAAAGGAGTGAAAAAGATAAGGGAGAAAAGGTCAAATAAATGTCAGCAGAAATTCTGAAATTTGTTCCTGAACATTGAGTATCTAAAACTAATGGAAGAAGTGATGAAGTAAAATAGCTGGGTAGTTATTTCAAAGGTACCTTGAGAAGACAGAGGAAGTGCTATAATGATGAGGGAAAAGACCTGGAGTTGCTGTGTCATTGTTGTTGGCCATTGAGTCAGCTCCGACCCATAGCGATCCTGTGCACAACAGAACCAAATGCTGCCTAACCCTGCTCCATCTCCGCACTCGGTCCCCACTGAGCCCTTTGTTGCAGCCTCCGTATGGATCCGTCTCTTTGAGGGGCTTCTTGGTTGTCGCTACCCACCCCCTGCCCCCCGCCACTTTACCAAACATGATCTCCTTCTTCAGGGACTGGTCTCTCCTGGCAACCTGTCCAAAGCACTGTAAGATGAAGTCTTGCCATCCTTCCCTCAAAGGAGCACCCTGGCTCCTATATGTTCTGCATCTCTCAAGCTAAGAACAATCTGAAGAAGAAAGCCAAGCCTCAAGCTAAAATACTGAAGGATTCCTTCATTAAATATGGATAGGTGCAGGAAGCATCAAAATTAGATGGGAAGAATATAGTCACTGTACCACAAAGAAGTAGTTGGTAGGCAACCATTTCAAGAGATAGCATATAATCAAGAACCAATGTTACTGAAGTAGTCTTAACTGTACTGAAGGCCTTAGGAAAATGTAAGGCCCTAGAAATTGATTAAATTATCAGATGGATTTTTTCAACAAGCTCATGCAGCACTGGAAGCACTCACTCACGTAGCCAATTGACTGGAAAATATTATTTGTTCCCATTCCATAGAAATGTGACCCTTCTCAATGTTGAAATAATAGAACAATACCATTAATATCACATACAAGTAAAATTTTACTGAAGATAATTCAAAAATCGTTCAGGAGTAAATCAAAAGAAGCTGCCAAATTCAGAAGAGAACGTGGCACAGGCATAGCATTGCTGATGGCAGATGCATGTAGCCTAAAAGTAGAGAATACCAGAAAGATGCTTACTTATGATTTATTGCCTCTGTCAAAGGTATTTGACTGTGTGGATCATAACAACTGTTGGTAACATGGAAAAGAATAGGAATTCTCAAACATTTCATCTTGCTCATCAGAACCTGGACATAGACCACTGGTTCTCAACTTTCCTAAGGCTGCGATCCTTTACTACAGTTCCTCATAAATTATTTATGCTGCTACTTCATAACTGTAAATTTGCTACTATTATGAATCATAATGTAAATATCTGATGTGCAAGATGTATTTTCATTGTTAAAAATTGAACATAATTAAACATACTTAAAGCATAGTGATTAATCACAAAACAACATGCAATTATATATTGTGAAATATTTATGTGTTTTCTGATGGTCTTAGGCAACCCCTAGGAAAGGGTTGTTCAACCCACAAAGCGGTCATGACCCACAGGTTGAGAACCACTGACATAGGCTAAGAGGTAGTCATTAAAACAAAAGGAGACAATAGTAAGTGATTTAAAAGGTGGAAACCTGGGTACCAGGTTGTCTTCTTTCACCATATTTGCTCAATCTGTAGCTAAGCAATAATTGATGAGAGGATGATATGAAGAGGAACACAGATTTTAAGAAGATATATTAATAATCTTCAACATGTGGATGATACAATCATGTTTGCTAACTCGAGGAAGACGTAAAGCACTTGCTGATGAAAATCAAAGACTTCAACCATCATTATGAATTGTGATTCGGTGTAAAGAGAACCCAAATGGATAGTGCACTAAGCCATCAAACTTTCTCACACGAGACCAATACCTGGCAAAGGTAAACATGTTTGTTTGGTACAAGGACATCAAAAACAGGAAGTTAATCCCTCCTGTTTCAGAGGGATTAACACGGTGGCTGCAACAATGGGCTCAAACATAGGAACAGATGAGAAAACTAGACAGTGTTTCAGTCTGTTGTGCATTTGTTCACTATGATTCATAACTGACTTGATGGCACCTAACAGCTTCTATCTTATTTATTGTATGGATGATGATCACATGCAGAATTTTAGGAAATTAAGGAGCAAAGCAGACTTGGAAAACATCAACTTTGAAAATGTATATCTTACTTGCTCCTTCATAAGCTCATCTTGAGCAATATTAAACTTGTTTATTAAAAAGGTGATCAAAGGAAATACAGCCAGACGAAGAAAAACGTGACTGGAAAAGATATACATTAATGAATGATTTGTTATCTAGCGAGTTACTCTTGTCCCTTGATGGTGTAGACTTTTAACACGTTCAGCTGTCCAGGTTTGACTACCCAGAAATACATCTTAAGAAAGCCCTGACAATCTACTTGAAAAATGTCAGCCAGTGAAAACCTTAAGGAGCGTTGTTTCTACTCTGACATTGATTGGGCTTTGGGGAGCCTAAGTCAGAGTCAACCAGATCAAACTCACTGCCATCAAGTCAGCACTGGAAAATGTTAATATTTCCCATCTGTAGAATATCTGCATCGGTCTCACTTAGCCTGAGGATTAAAGGATCTATTATATTTATACATTATTGTTTGAGAATTTCTCCATGGAGATGCTCATTTTGGAGATGTCTACACTGCACGCATGTTTCAAAGCCGGTTCCAGACAAGATAGGAAGTCCTGCACTAACAATGGCAAGTGTGTTCGTGTGCACAAGTGAAGGAGGGTGGTAATATGTATGAGGCACATATGGTTATATTGGAGAAGGGAAAAAAGAGGTGATTTGAAATTCAGGATATTGTAATTTTCAAGAAACCATTAAAAGAAAAAAATCTTAAAAGGAAGAAGATATACTGATTTATCAGATTGACTATTGACTATGAATTATTTTAGCTTATAAATTCTAGGAGAATGCTTGAGGTGGATTGCAGATTATGCTTTTTTTCTACTTTTGTTGTTATGGAATATGCATTTATGTTTAACTATTTTATTAATTGATGCTTGAATTGTCACGGTATGTTACCAATATCCGTGACACAAGAGAGGCTTGCACTTCCACATATTGATATTTAGGTGCGTCAAACACACCAGCTACTAAATGGGGAAGTGTCAGCTTGTTCCCATAAAGATTTATAAAGCCTTGAAAATCTTATATAGGTACACTACGTGTTGGAGTCAACTTGATGGCAGTGAGTTTATGTGATTTATTCTGGTCAATGAAATTTGAATGAAGTTGTACATTGGAAGCAAAGATTCTTCTATCTGATGCTACTATAATCTAATCCTTGACAAGTTTACTTTCTATGACCTAGTCTTGATTGGTTATTTTATAAAACAAAGTTGAGTGGCACAGATTTAAAATTCCTCTGTGTACCAAGGAAGGATCTTAAGTGGCACACTAATTAAGTATGTTGCTGCTAAGGGAAAAGGCAGCAGTTTTAACCTACCAGCCATTCTGTAGGAAAGGAGATGTATCCATCAACTTCCATAAAGAAAAAAAGCTTAAAAACCCCATTGGACCATCCTATTCTGTTCAATAGGGTCACTATGACTCAAAATTAATCTTCCATAACAATGAATTTTTATTTCATTTCATTATTTTTTACATTTCCATGGTTAAATGGACATTTGAATTGTATGCTGGCTCTCTATTCAATTGATGTGACTGTACTCTCCAGTAGTTTTGACTCAAATAATTCTATATACAACTGCCTGGTCTTATTCATCCTTATAATCAACGCTGCTTGAAACCAATTGATGCAGTCACTGTCGCATTCCATTTTATTGGAGGTCTTATTAAAGCTCTTTCTCTTTCTCTCTCTTTCCTGGTGGATCGTCTACTTTTCCAAGGATGGTGTTCTTCTCCAGGGACTAGAACTTCCTGATGCCATGTTGAAATATGGGAGAGCAATATTCCAAGATATATTTGTTCTTCTTCTGGTAGCCCAAAGAAATTTTAATATTCTTCCCCAAGATTATAATTCAAATGTATCCATCGTTCTCTGGTCTTCTTTTTTCATTGTCCAACTTTCATATGTACAGGAAGCAATTGAAAATAAGATGGCTTCAATAAGGTATACCTTAGCCATCAGAGTGACATCTTTGCTTCTTAACACTCTATAGAGAACTTTCAAAGCAGAATTGCCTACAGAAGATTGCTTGACTGCTCCTTCTACGAGCGTTGATTATGGGTCCAAGCAAAATGAATTTACTGACAAATTCAATCTTTTCTCCATTTATCATGATGATGGTTATAGGACTGAAGTATAATCCATTCTGAAGGCTATAATAAATTCTTCTTGCTTTCAGCAAGGAAGGTTATGTCAGCTGCCTTTTACAGGTTGTTAATGAATCTTTCTAAACCTCTGATGCCTTGTGCTTCTTTATTCAGTCTCAATCATCAAAACAATTAAAAATATGGTGAAAGATACAAATCTGAGCCATATCGTTCTGGATTTTCCTGATTTTAGACCAGGAGGTATACCCTGTTTGTTCAAATGCCTGCCTCTTGGTTTATGTATATGCTTCACATGCAGACAATTAAGAGTTCCAAAATTCCCGACTTTGCAATGATATCTATATATAGTTATGGTCCACAATATTGAATGCTTTACACACTCAATACAATATATACAAACATTATTCTAGTGTTCTCTGCTTTAATCCAAAATTTATCTGACATCATCTCTGATATCCTTCATCCATGTTATTCTTTTTTCTGAATCAACTATTTAAATTTTGGAAATTCCAGGTGGACCAACTACTACAACTATTTTTTAACTACCTACAGTTGTGTTTGTAATATTAATAATTTTGTTAGATAATATCCACATTGTTTTGGATCACCATTCTTGGGAATAGGCATACATATGTATCTCTTTCAGTAGGCTGTGCATTAGAGCTTAAATTCTGAGCACCCATTTGCAGAAGGCTATGGATAACAATAAAAGTCCAAACTATTTGCAGCATCCCCAGGTAGATTAAATCTCCGTTGAGTTCCTTCTGGTGATTAGCCAAAGATGTAGATAATCTTCCCTTAGGAGCTGTGCTTTGGAAAGTGGATTGCCTCCGCCCTTCTTGAACCAGTCCAGAGAGGGGAACTTTCTCTTAGGAGCCTGCCTTGGTGTGTTCTTGATAGAAATCACCATACTGGGGAAAATAATGGGGGCCATATAGGCATGAATCATGACATAGATCTATGTTGTAAGCTCTTCTATCTAACATAATATATGAGGGGGTAACACCAAAAAAAAAAAAAAAGGAATAAAGCTCCCTTGGGTAGAGTTTTTGTAGTATACATTTTTTCTGCTCTGTGAGCATCCAGCAACTCAGTCTGAGTTAGTGCACCCAGGTATTTTGCCTGGGAAGGTTCTCTCTAGTCACAGTGATTTTTTTTTTCACAGAAGGAATTTCACTCAAACCTCATTTTTTGTGATGGCCAAGTTCAGAGAACAGCATGCAGTTGTGAAATTTTGTTTCCTGCTTGGGAAAATTGCCCCCAAACTGTTGCAATGTTCAATACAGCTTTCAAGGACAGAGCCGTGGGAAAAACAAATATATAAGTGTCTTTCTCATTTTAAAAAAGGTGAAAGGTAGATTGATGACAACCTTCATTCTGGATGTCTGTCAACTTCCTGAATGGATGAAAATGTTGACTCATAGTACATTTGGAGGGCATTCCACCAAGCCAGACTGATAGTCAAGCTTTCTATTTAGAGGTTCCTGAAAGATAGTGTAACACTGTATGACAAAAAAAATAAAGGCCTAATTTATGGTAGACGAGGGACTGGTCTTGCCACCACAACAATGCACCTACTCATGCAGCCATCCCTGGGTGCCAGTTTGGGGCAAATAAAACAGCATGCCTCTCTTTCCCCACACAACTGACTCACCTGATCTGCTGTGTTCGATTTCTTTTTGTTTTCATCAATGAAGAGTGACATGAAAGGACAGTGACTTGACAACACAGAGAGGCGAAGGAAAATACAAAGGAGCTGCTGTCAGCTTTCCAAGCAGGTGAATTTGAAAAATGTTTCCAAGAATGGAATCACAGATTTGACAGATGTATTAAGTGTAATTAAGAATACTTTGAAGGTGATATGGTTGTTTAGTAAAATAAATAAATACATAACTTTGATAAAAAATCAGTTTTGTGTGGGGTAATCCCTCATGTGTGTCCCAATCATGGCCCCGTTCCTGCTCCTATAGTCACATGTAACTGTGATGTGTTGATCTGACACCAATCATGAATTTGTGATGGTTGCCTTTGTTCCATGCTGTATTTGACCAGCAACCTAAGTGAATCCTTGGACGCCATTGAGACCCCATCCGTGGACGCCATTGAGACCCCATCCTAAGGGCCTCCCTCTTCCAGATTAGGTTTCTGTGTCTTTGTGCTGTCTTTGTCCCTTTTAATACTTAATACATGTTCTCCTTAAGTTATATTTGAGAATGAGGTCGATTTTATACGCTAAAACAGTTGACTAGCTAGCTGCCATGTGGATTTCTAGAAATAGGAAGTGGTGGACAAATGTATGCTGTATTTTGCCTATAAACTATTCAGTATTGTAAATAAGGGCTTGCTTTTTTTTTTTCATTTTGCTCCTTTAGCTGAAAATGCCAAGCATGTTTTTCCCTTTGTTTTCTAGCTCCAGGTCCTTTGCATATTTTATTATAATGAGTCAGCTTCTTCTTCTTTTTTTTTTTTTGCATGCAACTGTACCTTGGCGGCCCCTTGTGCCCCCGAGCCTGCTCTACTCCTGCGTTCTGGCTGCCGGGAGCAGAGGGCTCCGGGAGGGCAAAGCTCGAGGGGACAATGAATCAGCTTGAACCACCCTTAGACTTCTTCAGTTCAGTTCTTCTCTCTCACCACTTTTGTCTTTCGTTTGGCTATCCTACGTGAGAGAGTAAACTTTGGAGTTTTTCTGACACCTCTTTTTGGGTGTCAGATCCCTTTTCAATCTTTCTTGTCTTTTAAATATGCATTTGCTTATTATTGGGAGGGGATTCAAGGTTTCCTCTCTTTGTTTCCTCCTTGTCCTGATGCAAGAAAGAATTCAGGTGACGGACAAGATTCAGGAAAGAGATTCAGAGAGAAAGTTTCAGTGAATCAAGCGGGTGTGTTGAGACACACACATTGTCGTGGAGCAACAAAGGGCCTCTAACGAATCAGAGGGCTAATCGGAAGGTGTTGTAAAGTGAGGAGCTATGTTTTTTATTCTACTAATAGCTGATCTCCCACCCTTGGCTGGCTTTCCAGTGCATCTTCTGCAATAGTCTGGCTTTCTTAAGTGCATTTCCCCTTTCTAGATATGTACACGCCTGCACCCAGAGTTCATGCTGTGCCTTCCCCATCCATATCTTTTCTCTCTCTCTGTCTCTTTCATGGATAAGAAAATATGTCTTGCCTGCCTTTAACCTTCGTTTGGGCTGGGGAGGCATGGGGGTATGTCCCTCCACATCTGTTTTTGTTTTCTTCAAAACCACACTTGCTATCAACAAGTCACCTCTGAGTCTTAGCCACTCTGTAGGACAGGTTAGAACTCTCTCTGTCAGTTTATGAGATTGTAAATCTTTCCTGGAGTAGACAGCCTCATCTTTCTCCCATGGAGTGGCTGGTAATTTTGAACTGCTCACCTTGCAGTACAACTTCTAACCAGGATACTACCTTTTATTATCACCTGTTCTCCTTGCCTTGGTTCTGTTAGTTAACGCCTCCCAACTAAAAGGAATACTAGCCAAGCAATTTGGGAAGTTGAAAGGCAGAGGTCATCCTTCTCTGCCTCCTGCTGGGCACAGAGATAGAGCTGATTTGGGCAGTATCACTGTTATTCCCTTTCTGGGAAAAGGTAGGCTGGAGTATGTTGGCTGGACAATCATTTTTAGTTGCTTAGATTCCAGCTGGAAGAGACAAAACAGACTAGGCCATTAAAAGCACAGAGTACAAACAGAAGTAGGAAAATAATAGAGATCAAGGGACCCAGGAAGGATAGTAGCCCGTAGCAGACAGCAGACTAGCAAATCCATCCACGTGCAGCTTTAGCCTGTGGTTCTCCTACTCATTCCAGGAACTGGTCGAGGAAGCAGTGGCCCTGCCCCTTTGTACGTCCATGTGTGGGAAGCGTCATGGGAGTTGTGGCATTAGCAACAGATATGGCATATCCCAGAGTAGAAAACCCTATGCAGTTGGTTGGTAAACACTGATATTCAGGGCTTCTGTAGAAAAGTTAAATTCCTTTCTGGGAAAGGAGGCATCCTGACATGTATTATGTGGTATAGTAACTCTTACTTGGTTGACCAAACCCAGATGTATATTTCTTTCTGAGCTTCTCGAAATACGAGGATAATTATTGGGTTTATGACACCCCCTCCCTCCCCCACCCCCACACACACTCATCCCTCTACCCTCCATGCTGGCTCCTAGTTAGAGTTTGCCATTAGGGTAAAAGAGCAGTTGATTCCTGAAGGAGAGTCTGACGGAGGGAACATTTCCCATTAGCGAAATATATGTTCATTACAGTATTCCAAGGTGAATAGGTTACAGCTCTCACTGGGAACCAGTTATTGAAGGCAGGGGATGGAGACAAAGAGGAGCCTCGGCCTTCAGGACATTGCCAATGCAAACCGGTCTTGAAACAGTCTGAGTGAGGTCCCCCCCTGCCTGTTTTGTTGTTTGTTTGTTTGTTTTAATTGTGGAGACAAACACGCACACATATATTTGAATATACAGAGGGGTTTTAGTGATACATGAATGTCTCTCTCTGCCCAAAGCTGCAAGGGGGCCAGCCACACTTTCTGAGACCAGCCCGGGGCCTCCGAACATATTCCACATGAACTGTTATAAGAGGTATTACCCAGCAGATTAACTGCTGATTATAGTACGGCAATAAAAGGGGATTTAGCTGATGCAGGCAAAACATAAAGTAACAAGGAAAGAATCCCTGTGTAGGTTATAGTCATCTGGCCTTTTTCAAGAGTACTCCCAGGTCCTACAGTAGTTCACAGGTGGATACTGTCCTTTGTCTCCTTAGTTTCAGATTGTGTCCAGAGGTGATAGTTTACTCTGGAATGATGTGCCCCATTGGTTATTCCCTGGGAGTGGAAAGCTGACTGAACAAGGTCCTCCCCACCTTGTGTAGTTGGGATGCAGGATCTAATGAAATACAGGACAAGGCATTGTTAGACGCAGGGCTTAAAACCACTCCGTTTGGGAGGGACTCTACCCCAGTATGGTCAATTCAGGCTTGATGCCACAGGGTGATTAAGACTGACTGACACATTCAGTGCCCGTAAGTCCTGAGCCATCTGTAGGTCCCACCTTTGTCTCTAACTGGTGGGCGAGGAGTATTTTGAGGGGAGTTGCAGGTCACCTGCAGCTTATGCCAGAGGAATGTGTCAAAATTCCTGGGAGCCCTTCTCGGCGTCTGGGTAGATGGGAAATGGGTAGGATCTTTGAGTCTAATCAGAATCGGGTTGGCATAAAGCATCAGTTGCCTGTACCTGAGTATTAAGCTGCTTTTCTTTATCGGTGTTCATTTCACCCGGTTCTCTCTTAGCAAATAGGGATGCCACAACAGGGATGGGCTGGAAAGGATCCTCGGGTTCTGACTTTATTCAGAATCTCTCTCCCTGGTGGTGGAATAGGTAAGTTAGGCATAAGAAAGGGGTGCATAAAAATGGTGTTTTGAGAGGAGAGGTTTTCAATAGGAGAACAGCATAGAAAAAATGGCTCTCATGAAAATTCACAGGCCTTAGGACATTTCAAGGGTCACACTAGGTGCAGCCCATTGAAGGGAATGTTATTTGCTGGAGCTGCCCAGCAAGGGCCCCATTTCTTCAAGGTCATGGCATTTGGACTCATGGCAGCCCCTCTCCCAATGACTAAACTTCTGGCACTGGGGCATGTCCACTGGCATTCTTCCAGCTAGGACATTCTCACTGCTAGTGTCTGGACTCCCCACAACAGTGGTAGTTCCCATTGGGAGTGCCTCTGGCTGTTCCCCTGAGTAAACATTGGGGTTGTTGTCCCTGTAAAAAAGCTTCCCCCTTGCAAAAAAAATTATGGGGCGCTAATACAGATATATCATTCCATAGTTCAATCACATCAAGCAGTATTGTACAAATCAATTTCAAAACATTATTTTCGGTCTTGAGCACCTTGACATCTGTTCATCTTTAACACCCCTTTCCTTCCAATTCCCGAATGTTTGCCCCTACCCACCCACCACCCACCACCACCACCACAGAAGCCCTTAATCTTCCATCTGTCTCTACAAGTTCATCAATTCTGGAGGATCAACTGACAAGGTTTGCACCATTCAAATCAAATTGACCAGTTTGATCTCCTACAGCCATCTCTCCAATGGACTCTGTTCTGATCTCACAAATGTGCCTTGGGCTTCCACTGTCAACCATAGATTTCTGCAAACAAGAATCTCACAGTTTAGACTCTGATACTATTTCCTTCTGTGGCTTCAGATTATAGGGTTTACAGTCCTTTGGTCACTGATGTTGGTGTGGACTTAGTTGACCTTTCACTTAGATGGCTGCTTCTTTGGAAACAAGCCTTGGAGATCCAAGACTAATAATAACCTAACCGGTCTTTTCTCCCCCTGCCTCTGCTTTTCCAGAGCCCTTTCCTCTTCCTCAATTTTCCATTATAGGACCCTGAGGGGCCCATTTAAAATCTATCTTCCATAGGGGTCAATGGAGCCATCCCTACCTTTTGTCATTTCTTTCTGATGTGTGGGAGGCAGATTAATTAGAAATGTCTCTTTTAACACTATCTTTCCCAGGGATTCTCAAGGGATCAGCACACAGTATTCTGTCTTCAGAGGATAATTGCCATTTGGAATAGGCATTTCATTGGCATTTTCCTCAATACATTCACTCAAGGATGGCTAAAGCTCCTCGAACAATCCGCTTGATGTTTTTGTAAGACAAGGGGAAGATTAGAGTTATCATTCTCCACTCCTCAATGAAATTGGAGGGGTTATCTGTAAAACTCCCTAGATTATCTTTAATTCTTATTAAGTCTAGCATGATGAATGGGGCTTGGACTATGCTGTTTGGTCATGGGATTCCTCGCAAAGGAATGAGTTTAAGACACCTGGTCTTGGGCAGTGGATTAAGCTCTACCAGCCTTGCCACCTTGTTTTCACTGGGAAGTAGAGGTTCAGAATTAGGAAGTATAGGCTCTAGGGCCAAAGGAGTGGTTGGCTCCTGTGGCTGCATGTGGGGAAGCAGGGAGTCAGCTTTCACACTTTCAGGTTCTGGTTCATTCTTTCCCAAGATCTGCAGGAAGGCAGGGTCAATTTTAAAATTCCTGCAGAATTTGGGGCATTTCACAGGGCCATGAAAGCCTGTATATAGGGAAACTCTATTCATTTTCCATATCTTTTGGAGAATAATTTTAATTTAATCATAATCTATAATACCATTTTTCCCATTGTCTAATTTATATCGAGATCAAGTTGTGTTGCCAAACATTAAGAGTCTTTTTCTTTGTTAGGATCAGAGGATCAAACATGTCTCAGTTTTTGAGGCTAAAACTGAGCAGTATATCTGAAGGTATTCTGTTCTGGTTACCCATCTGTAAGAGAGCAGAGGAGATCATGGTAGAGCCACGAGTGTCCTCCTTTCTCCTCACCTCACTTCTAGTGAGGCCTAATTGTCCCTGCTCCTGGAGCGAGGGTGGATTCTTTCATTCTTTCTCCAATGCACCCTTCCCCCTGGGTAACTTCTGGGATGTGCAAAAATTGCCAATCCAATAAAGAAGATCATTTGAGGTTTTGAAAATTCAACAACGTAAAAGTGCCTTGGCTTGGTCTGTCCCCATAATAGTGGGGGAAAGCAGCCTGAGATATGGTCTCATTTTTCTTTCATCATGATTCTAATCACTATTATCAAGTTGATTCACACTTATAACAACCACATATGCAAGGCAGACTTGCAAAGTATCATGGGGGCAAAAACGTTCATCCTTTTCCCACAGAGGGGCTTGGTGGTACCCAAGTGCTTACCTCACCGTTGGTTGGCCAATGTGTAACTAACTCACTACGCCACCAGGGCTCTTTGCCTGTGTTGAAAGAGCCAGGCACCCTTACTGGATAAATCTCGGCAATAGTCAAAGAGTCACAGCTTAAACAAATGGCAGACCCGAGTAGTCCTTCACCCACTGCCTAGCATTTTCAACACATTTTCCATGCACGTCCTATAGGGGAGTCAAAGTGGCAGACACATCTGTTAAAATCCAGGCAGAATAAAGAGGTGCTATGGTGGGTGGGTGTGGGCAGCTCACAACCCAAGTTGAATCTTCCCCATCCACTCCTACGCACCCAGCATGTGTCAGAGACAGAAGAACCACAGGCATCATGTAGAGGTTCTGTGCTTTGCTTGTGGGTAAGACCGCCAGAAAATGTCACTTCACTGCTCATCATTTACCCTCCGTGTGTCTGGAGATGGCCCCGGCATCTAGTGTACCCCGGATGTCTCAAGGACACTCAGCAGACCGCATCTGTTTAGTGTCTCCCCAACACACACCAGTGAATTGGGTACCTCCTGTAAGAAAAGGATGGTTACATAAGAATGTCGTCTCCTGTGCCTCTAGGAGGCGCTATCACATCGTGGGGATCGCTCCTTACACCTTTGAATGTTCAGGTGGACCAGGGGAGAAAATGCCTCCTTTTTTCTCAGAGTTTAGACAGCCTGGACACTCATAAAGGTATACCTTGTGGCTTTTAATTTGCTTCTGCTTCCAAATTCTCCCGATTGCACCTCTTTATTAGTCTGGGTTCCCTAGAGCAGCGGTTCTCAACCTGTGGGTCATGACCCCCCCCTTTGGGGGTCGAATGAGCCTTTCACGGGGTCAGCTGATTCATAACAGTAGCAACATTACAGTTATGAAATAGCAACAAAAATAATTTTATGGTTGGGGTCACCACAATATGAGGAACTGTATTAAAGGGTCATGGCATTAGGAAGTTTGAGAATCACTGCTCTAGGGGAACAACACCAGTGGTGCTTGTGTGTGCCTGTCTACAGAAAGAGATTTATAGCTACTGACAGTATACATCGTTCTAGAAATGGGTAAGTCTATTCCAGTTCAAGTCTGTGGGCTAGATGTAAACTAAAGGCTTCTCCTGAGTTCTGTAGCTTCAGTGGCTGATGAATAGAAAGCAGGAAGATGAAGCAGAAAATCACAGGCTGGTAGATACCTAATTGAATCGAACTGAAATCAACCAAATGAATCCAAGGTCAGAAATCCGCTGATGGCTTCTGAGATTGGCCGACAGCTTAACAGGAGGTCCACAAAGACATGCAGGATTCAAATCCAGTAGAAATAAGCTAGCGTGATGCACACACAGTCAATTAGATTTAGAGTGGGCCCCATCCTGAATGAAACCCCCCTCATCAGTCAAATGATCAGCAGATTAAGCAGGACTGTTCTCCCCACAACTGCATGGCTGTTTCACAGACGATCCATCCTGGAGTTGAACACGTTGTGGTAGATCACATCATGGCAGAAGACTAACCCACCCAAGTTGACCTAAAACCTACTTATCACAACTTCTTACAAGTTTTCCAGGAACACTGGAATAAGACAAGAGAATAAACAGAGAGAGCAGCGATTAGATCAATTCCTAAGGGAACTTCTACTCATTGTGATCCTTGTTCTTTTTTCCCAGTGTCTTCCCTCCTACTTTTGCTTTCTTCTCCCCCACCCGTTTTTGTACATAATTGACAAATCATACAATTTAATCATTCAGTCGTTCAATCACTGTGGTTATTCGGTGGGCATAACCACTCTGAGGATCTGCGGCACACGGCATCAGATGTTACCTAGAGTATACGCAAGGTTTCAAGTCTATTTTATCAGTTCTTGTCCTGCTTACAAAAGAGAATTCTAGGGGGGTAGAGTGACAGAACTCAGACCTCAGAGTTCCTGCTCCTCCCTTGTTGTCCAGCCTCGAGGCTGATGGTCAATTCAGCCATTGTGGGGGTAGACAACATCCTGTCTTCCCTGCTACCATCTTTTCATGATTTCTGTCCCTTCCATTGATACGAAAAGATTTCTAAGCAGCCTTCCCCCTTCCTTTGTGCTAAGGAGGTGCTGGGAATTGTGCTTCTAACTCCCTTTTACATGCTTTCGTCATGTACTGTGACCTGGCTATTACCCTACAACTTGCTTGATCTTCCTTCGAAAATGCTTACTATGTCGAATGCAATGTGGGTGATTCAGACAGCCGGTTTTGAGTAAACAAAGTTGATAGATTTAAACAAAGAAGAGTTATGAAACCTCATCAACATTCTGGGTTCCAGAGTGGCATTAAGGTGACCTGTAAATTCAGGTGGGATAATCTCAAGGGTGTCTTTCCGCTCGGTTGGGCTTGTTTTCATTGTCTTCATCAACATACTAAACTTGTGTCTGCACAGTAAATGGTACGTTCCATGGTCAGCACCTGTCCTTGCTCTACCTGCAGATATTCCACTTCTCCATTATCTCTTCACACAAATGCAGTCAATTTAATCCCTGTGTATTCAATCTAGTGAGTCCATTACATGTACAGATACTGTTTATGTTGCTGTAAGGGGAATTTTCAATGAATAAATTGTTGGCCTTTTAGCATTCTATAATGCGATCTTCAGTGTCATTTTTATCACCAAGGCCATAGTCTCCAACTCCTGAGTCATCTTCTTTATTTCCAACTTTAACACTCCAGTCAGCAATTAGCAGTACATTCTGGTTGCATGTTTTATCAATTTTGGACAGCAGAAATTGTTGAAGGTCTTTAATTTTTCCATATTTGTCATTAGTGGTTTGTGCATAATTTGAAAATTAGTCATATTAATGGGTCTCCTTTGCAGACATATGGATATTATCCTGTCACTGGTAGCATTATACTTCAGGATAGA
Organism: Tenrec ecaudatus; assembly: GCF_050624435.1. Taxonomy (NCBI): domain Eukaryota; kingdom Metazoa; phylum Chordata; class Mammalia; order Afrosoricida; family Tenrecidae; genus Tenrec; species Tenrec ecaudatus. The sequence continues at coordinate 40,264,726 of NC_134540.1, read as the reverse complement.
CCTTGAAATACTGGTCTTTATTTTCTTGATGATGAATGTGATAGTCTTCTTCTCCATCTTGGCCATACTGTCAAAGTGCAGTGTATGATTTATCTGATTCACATTGACCAACACCAGGCCACCGTAGCTAACTAACTTCTAGAGTAGTTATCTATAAGCATTTAATTTGTTTTTTGCCAACTGACCATTTGCTTAGATCCATACTTCCTACATTCCGCATTCCATTTACTAATGGATTTTTGCAGTAATTTGCTCTCATTTTGCGCTGTGCCCTGCCAATAAATAAATGCGCTAAAAGCTTTACCCCATCTGTGTCATCAAGGTCACTCCACATCGAGTACACAACTCTTCCATGTTAGATGCCATCAAGTCAGTTCTGACCTATAGTGACCTTATGCACAATAGAATGAAGCACCGCGCAGTCCTGAGCCAGCTTCACACTTGTTGCTATGCTTGCGCCCATTGCGGCAGCCACAATGACCATGCTTTTCCTTGAGAGCCTGCCGATCCTTCACTACCCTTCTACTTTACCCAGCATGACGTCCTTCTCCAGGGATTGGTGTCTCCTGACAGCATGACCGAAGTCTATAAGATGAAGTCTCATCGACTTTGCCTGTTAAGCTCTAAGGGTCTTCCCCACTGCCGTCTAACTGGAGTGTTCATTTTCCGGCACCATAGCAAATAATGTTTGGCTGTATACACAGTTCCAGCATCACAGCCTATAAAAGCCGCCACAGTGAGGCCGACTGGTGGAGTGCTGACTGTACACACAGCTCTTTAAAAAAAACTTTTTAAAGACAATTTATTGGGGGCAATAAACACATAACAATCATACATCAATTATATCAAGCATATTTGTATATATATATATATTGCCATTATTATTTTTAAACATTTACTTAGTATCAGCTCCTCTTTTTCCCTCCCTCACCAATACCATTTTCCTGATCCCTTGATAAAGTATAAACTATTATTATTTTCATATTTTACACCTTTTGCTTTCTCCTTTCACCCACATTTCTTCCCTCCTCATCTCCCCACCTCCAACCTACCCTCCTGGTATTGCTACTCACATTTGTATTCCTGAGGGTTTTATATGACCTAGAGTCCATGTGTCACAAGCTTGTATCTGTACCTATGTACCTGCTATGGCCTAGCCCACAGTGAAAGGCAGGACTGGGGTGGTGATAGTGAGGGGTGAGGAAACTTCAAAGAACCAGAGGAATATTGTGTTTCATTGATGCTGTACTGCACCCTGGTTGACTCATCCCTTCCGTGAGACCCTTCTGTGAGGGGATGTAGCATTGTCTACAGATAGGTTTGGGGTCTGTGCACTGATTCCCCTCATTCTCAACAATATGATTTTGTTTGTTTGGAACATCTGATGCCTGTTTCCTGATCTCGTCAACATCTCATGATTGCACAGGCTAGTGTATTTCTTCTGTGTGGGCTTGTTGCTTCTCTGTCATATGGCCCCTTATTTAACTTTAAGCCTTTAATACCCCAGACACTATATCCTTTATAAACTGTTGGGCACTAACAGTTCTCTTCCCCACTTTTGTTTGTGCATTCCTTTTGTCTTCAGTGATCATGGGGGATGGTGAGCATCACAGAATGCTGGGTTGTTAGAACGAAGTGTTCTTGCATTGAGTGTGGACTCAATATCCATGTACTTCCTCAGTGTATTGCCATATAACTATATGTACATAGGTATATGCCAATACCTCTATTTTTATGACAATATATATACATGAGTGCACAGCTCTGTTTATCCCTCTAATTTTGCTTCCTAGATCTTTCCTCTGTTTCCTCCTATAACCATCATGCTTGCCCTTCTTCTGCCTCAGTAATTCCTCTCAGCTAGATTCCTATTGCTCCAACACCCCCAGGATCTCTATCTTTTCCTAATTGTTGCTTTTAATTCCCTAGTTGATCCCCGGTCTATGGAGTTGTTTGTTCACCACTCCCTTCCTCTTCTACTTTCTCCCCCTGAGCTTCCCTGGTACCACTGGACCAGTTGCTTTCTCCTTGGGTTTGCTTCCCATGCCTATTATGTATAGGTTGGCAAACCAACAGCAATGTAAGCCATACGAAAAGAAAAGGAAACAAAAGATTGAATAAAAAGTGAAAAAAAAAGGATATATAAAAAGAATAATAACTAGCAATAAAACCAAAAAAGCAAAGAAAATTCCAGGTCTAAATGCTGACCTTTCTGACTAATCTCTCCAGTGGTCTTGGGGGTCCCAGGAACTGCGCATCCTACCCTGAAGTCTATTTGGGGGCTCCTCAGAGGCTTTGTGGCTTGGTTTTGCTCCTGTTGCTCATCTATTTCCTTTTTGGTTTGCCTCACTGGGGTGGGGTTCAGACTGGAACCACTCCCCACCTTGTGTCCCCAGTATTGTCCTCTGCTGTGATGACAACAGTGAGGGACTTCGTGTCTTGAGCTGTTGTCAGTCCTACACTCCTCTCTGTGCCTCAGCATTTCTGTGCAGGGATGCTGTCCTTGGGGCTTGACATAACAATATGGAATCCAGACCCGCCCGTTCTGTTTCCTCCTTGGTCTGCTTCCATGTGGGTGTGGCATGCCGGCCCCTCTCCCTAAGCTTTCGGCTTAGTGCTGTCCTCTGCGGCACATACCTTCAGGGCGGGCGTCACTTTGGCTCTGGTTGGGGCTGCCTGGTAGCCCACTCTGTTCAAGTGTCACTTCATGTGGTTACATTGCCCTTAAGGTGTTGTGCGCTGTGGTGAGATCTGCATGCACAATTTCAATTCTTCGGAGACATAACTAACACTGTCTTTCTGGGTGGGTTAGTGTCCTGCTCCCCCATTGTCATTGTCTCCCCTCTCTTTAACACCTTTTCTCTCTCCCCCTTTCCCCTTCTTTGTATGGTAATGGCACGTCGTATATCATTGAGTATGGCCTCTCCCCCAAACTACTGCCTGTACCTCAACCCGTACATGTGAGATAAATGTGGTTTTTCTTCTATACCTACTGTGCTGATTATATTTACCTCAGGGGACTCCTATTGTACTTGTCATTTTGTGATTGGCTAATTTCGCTTAGCATAATTTCCTCCAACTCTTCCCTGGAGACATGTGCTTCATGTGATCATCAATGCGTTTGGGGGATGTGTAGTAATCCATTGAGTGTATGTGCCAGAGGTTTCTAATCCACTCATCTATTGATGGAAATTTGGTTGTTTCCAACTCTTTGAAATTGTGAATTGTACCACAATAAGCATTTTAGCACAGATTTCTTACCTCTGTGGGGTGTATGTCCAGTGGAGGAATGGCTGGGTCATAAGGTAGCTCAATTCCATTTTCTTTAGATACTGCTAGATTGCTTTCCACAGAGTCTCCAAGTATCTAGACAACTACCATCAAGGAAGAGAGTTCCTATATCCTCACATCCCACTTGCTGCTCTTTGACTTCTTGATTTGGGCTATCCTCAAGAGTTTCAGATGGCATCCTATGGTTGTTTTAATTTGCATTTCTCTGATGGCTAATTATCAGGAGTAATTTCTCATATGGTCTATTCAGGTCTCTTCCTTAGTGCTTTCTTTTCAGGTCTTTGCCCACTTCCACAAGGGGTTAACTCTTTCTTCTTTTTTCAGGCTAGGAAGGTATTGTAGATTTTGGTAACTTGTTTGGTCTATTGTGTCCCTGTGCTTTTGAAGAGAACGAATTTGCATTTGGATGGAAAGCACTGCAAATGTCACTCAGGTCCAGTCACCTAATTGAAGTGTTTAGCTCTGTATCTTCCTTGCTCAGCTTTATTTCCAGTGATCACTCTTTCTCGTATAACAGTTTATTAATGTCACCTACTATGACTGTTGAGTCTATGATTTATTTTTTCATCTTTTGAATAGTTTGTTTGACAAATTTTGTGGGTCTCTCATTAGGTGTGTATATATTTATTATGCTTATTTGTTCCTAGTCTACTAATCCTTTGTGCATAATTTAGTGCTCATTGTTGTCTCTTGTTATGGTTTGCACATTGAGGTCAATTATTTAGAGATTAGGATTGCAACTCCTGCTTCTTTTTTAAGTTGCCATATGCCAGCTATATTCTCCTCCAGTATTTTATGTGTAGTCTATTTTTGTCTGCGATATTAAGCTAAATCTCTTGAAGCCAACTGATTGATGGGTTAGGCTTTCTGAGGCAGTCTGCTAACCTTTGTCTTTTAATGGGTGATTTGAGGCCATTGATCTTCAGAGTTATCACCACCATATGAGGATTCATTACTGTTATTTCATACCTTATGTGTTGGGTGTTTTCCTACCTACTTTCATATCAGTGTGTTGGGTTTGTGTGAGAACCTTCATTCTGCTTTGTTTCCCCTCTGGGGCAATGTTATCTTAGTAATTGTTTTCAGTGCATTGACTTCTGAGTGGAGCAGTGCTTGCTGGCATTCTCCTGTTTGTGCTTGGTGGATGTTTGCCTTCTGAACCATAGTGAGTTGACAAGGGTTTGCTGTAGGGTTAGGCATCTTTTGGCGTATTCTTTTTGAGATTTTCCTTGTTATAGAAGACTCTTACTTCACTGTCTATCTTAATAGATAGTTTGGAAGGGTAGAAGATTCTTTGGCTTGGTGGTTTTTCTTTCAGTTTTTGGAAGATGTTACTCCACTTTCTCCTCCTCTTCATGGTATCTGCATATAGGTTTGAGCATAGTCTTACTTGAGCATCATTGTGTGTGACTGTCTTTTAATCTCTTGCTGCTCTTAAATTGTTCTATTCCTCAATGTTGGATAATTTAACAATATGTGTCATGTGAGTTCTTCTTGGGGTTTAGTCTAATTGCTGTTCTCTCTGATTCCTGTATTAGTGTCTGATTGCCATTCATTAAGGTGGCAAAATTTGCTTCCAGAAATCACCTTGTTAATTTAGATGTTGATTTCTTGGTTGTGTCTTATTATGATAGGTCATTTTTTAAAATATTGTTCCTAGAATCAGTCATTAACCTCGGTTTTCTTCTGCCTCTTTAATTATCTTGTTTGACTATTTTTCCCTTTTGTTCAAGTCTGCCTGAATGTACTCAAGGTCTCTGGCAAGATTCTCTGCTTCTTATCATCTGTTGGAGAGGTCTGTGATCTTGGGTTTTGCTTCTGTTACCTCATCTGTTATTGTGTTAGACGGGGTACTTAGTAGAGAGACATAACCAGATTGCTAATAATTTTATATAGATTCATAAAAATAGATATATAACACAAGAAATTAACAGTTAAATTATGTACAGATAGATAGATATGTAATACCAGAAATGAACAGCTAAATTATAAAGCAGTACAAATGGCTCAGTCCAACTCACTCCCATGAAAGAGTTGTGAGACACTGGCAATCCTTTAAGTCTTGAGGGCTGCCAGGTAGTCCTCTGTAGAGATATCCAGGCTACACTGGCACAGGCAACAAACAGCAAGGCAGGTCGCCAACAGTCAGTCCCCAGGCCAAGAGATGTAAATTCCAATTGTGTGGTCTTAAAGAGACCTCAAATTACAGCGACATAGTCCACAGGTTAGGTGTCCCACAGGTAGTGTAGCTTGCAAATTCAGGCACAGAACAAGCAAGGCAGCCGCACACTACTCCAAGGATCAAAGAGTGATAGACAAGACAGGCGGGGCTTGCTGAGCCATTTATCTCTCTGCCCTTCAATTAATCCCACATGTGTTTATCAGCCAGGCTGGCACAATAAACTATCTCAATTAGTTCTTGTATTTTCCTTTGTTGCATGGACTTCATCCCCTATATCGTGCACTTTATCCCCCTATTGTGAACTTCATCTCCTCTAACATTGCATCCGTATTACGAGTTGCTTTCCTCACATCCTATATTACTCCAAGCAGTGTTCTAAATATTTATTTTTTTTTGGCAGATCAATGTTTGATTCTTCTATAAGCATTGTTGGATTTATGATTTCCTTCCCCGGTGCATTTTGCTTTTCTTGTTTTCTTGTTGATGGTGTTGGAGTATATTGCTATTTGCCTGACATTTTGGCACAAGGTACCATGTTTCTGGGAGACCAAGGGGCCCTGCGCCTTTGTTTGTTTGACTGGTAAGAGTGTTTCAGGGACTACCTGTGGCCTACTATGGTGGTGGGTCAGACTGCTATGTAGGCAGGGTGCTGCAGAGACTCAGTGGCCACCAGCACTGGGGGCCTAGGAATCTGGGCTGAGGTAGGTGACTATAGGTGTGTCACTGGCTGGATTGGGGCATGACTGCAGCATGGCCACGGATCTGGTGTAGACTCTATGGCCAACTTTGGAGTCTTCTAAATATACTTTGTGGAGCCCAGAACTGGTAGAGCCCATTTTTTACTTGAACTGTGCCTATCAGAACCCGCTTGATTTTCTTTTAGTTTTGTTATGTTAAATCCCTACACTGTGCTTTGAAAATTAGAGACCTGGCTGTCTTGAGTTAATATGATGCTAAAGGAAAGTGTTCTGGAGACATACATTGCAAGTTATACCAGGATCACAGCCTGGAATTGAAAGCATTTTTTTGTTTTGTTTTTTAATTAAAATAATTCTTTTCCCTTTTCATAATGGGCTTGTGGGGTGCCCTGTTTGGGGCTGTGCTGTGCTGTCCCCCAGGGAAGGGGGACTAGATTAACAGACCTTTAAAATGCAGATCTTTCCGCTACAAAGTGAAGGCAGTACAAGAACAATTCAGTGTCTCCAAAAAGCTTATGACATAGAAAAATTCTTTTTTTTGTGCAAAATTCTTAACAATGTCTGTGTATTCCTTTATTATTGCCAAATTTTATTTTATTATAAAATTTAGAGTTTCCTAATATTTGGATTGCACCATTCTCTATTTTATAGTATTATTCCTTTTTCACTCTTCTGGTAATTAAAATAGTTGCCATATTAATATATGACATACGTTTTATTTGTATAAAATGAAATACTTTTTAAAGTAATAATTTCCCATGAATAGTTAATTTTTCTCAATCCCTAAATCTTCAAATAAGTAAGTAGGTAAATATAGATATATTCACTTATATGTATATATATATATAATGGAATATATGTGAGGGTAAATAAAAGTAATGCTACAAAATTATACAAAAGGTTATTAAGGAAAATATCAAAATGTGATTATAATGCTTTTCAACATATCTTTTAAGCTTATGCACTTATAACAAATGGACTTTCCATCTTTCTAATCCCTTGAAGAGTTCTCTGCTTTTTTACTCACTCCATGTCAAGCTGGAAGTTTTACCTTCCTCCAGGGACTCAAAATGTGCTTTTTCACTTTTCCTTGAGTTTAGATGTTTGGGGCATGTTGGGGGGTCTGAAGAGTCAAAATCAGGGCTTTAAAAATAGATGGGGTAAGGTTTCCCCGTGCAATTCTTGTAGGGCCGCCATTGCTACCCTTTAAGAATGAACAAGTGTATTGGGATAGAAATACATTTCTTGGTGCAATTTTTCTGGATTCATTGTAATAAGTGAAATTTTAAATTTTCTTAATTTCCCCCCCAAGAAATTCCATGGTATTCCCACTTTGTTTTCACAAAAATCTATCATTAATATAATTTTTGAAATCTGAATGACTTTTCTGCTTGGATTTAGCCCCAGTCCAGCAGATGCTCTCAGGAGCTTCTGATTTGGGCTGGTTTGTTGTTGTAAGGGCCCCTCGTGAGATTAGGAATTCTGGTGACACAGTGGGTTATGGATCTAACTGCTCACCACAATGTTGGCATTTCAAAATAACCAGCTGCTCTGAGGATGAACGATGAGACTCTCTGCTCCTTTAGAAACTTTCCAATGTCAGAAACTCACAGGAACATGCTATGTCTCCTGTGGCATGGCTGTGAGTCAACATTGACTTGGACGTGAGAGAGTTCTCCAATGACATAATCCAACATGTATTATGGAGTTTCCTGCCATCCACTTATCTCAGAGTCATGTTTAAACACATTTAATTTGAGGAACGTGCATGGTTGAACTGAAACCTAATAGGGATATATTTCTACTTACCCTTGTATGTGTTGCTTAACATCTAGGATCATTTTATGAACTAGTATTTCACATGGCGTGAACACCATGTTCAAACCTTATAGGAGCCCAGTTTTGTTCATCCTTATCTCCACTGCTGGTGGGGGAGCTCAGTAGCAGCAGAAGTGGCCAGAGATTATCCGTGTGAACAGAGAGAGAGGAAGTGGCTGGTGGGAAAAGAAAGCACTCAGTCCTGATCATTATTCTACAGGCTTGCCTTTTGGGCAACACCCAAGAACTAGTGCCCAGAGCCATGTCCTTTGTCGCACCTGCCAGTACCTCATTCATAGTCTAGTGCTGCAAGTTTCAGTTTGGTGAGTGTAAAACCATTCAGAGGAAAAAATGAACAGTACAGCTGCTTTCCATAGAAAGAAAATGAACAAAAACAATGTAAGAGACTATAAATGTGTATAGAGTTGGTACTGTCCAAATGAACATTGAATTAACCATATCTGGGTGCCTATGTGTAGATACATATATTCAAACCCATAACTGTGCATAAATCCATATATCTACATATACACGCAGGTATACATGTTATTGATGTGGTTAGATACCATGGAGTCAGTTCTAAACCTATGTAAAGTAAAATGAAACACTGCCCAGTCCCGTTCCATCCCACAGATGTTATGTTGGGTTTATTGTTGTCATCATGGGGGCAGTCTATTTCTTCCTTTTCTTCTCTAGTCGTCTACTTAGTGACCAAGCTCAGCATTCTATTCTAGGGTCTGTCTCTCCTGATAACATGTCCAAGGTACAAGAGACAAATCTCACCACTATAGATCCTAAAAAGCATGTGGCTGTATATATATGTGTCAGTATACATATATAGGATCATATATGGCTTCAGGTTTTTTCAGTGACCATTTCTCTACCTCTACTTTTCTCCCACTTTGTTATTCATATTTCACAGTGTTCATATCGAAATAAGGATATTTAAATAAGTCTACATTCAATTATAATACATTTTAAAAATATTTTTAACTTTTGACAGTTTACACTTTTAAAACTATGTCACCAAATTCTTTCTTGTCTTTGCTTAAGAATTATTTCTACTTTGTGTTTTATACTATGTTGTTTGAACATTTCACTTGCATCAGTTTAATGCTTCTTTTTATTTGCTTGCCTCTCATATTTGGGGAAGGAGCTTTGATGGTGCTATCAGGAAGGCTTGAGTGACTAACAGCAACGTTGGAAGTTCAAACCAATAGCTGCTTTTCAGGGAAAAAAAAAAGAAAACGACGAGGCTATATTCCCCTATAAAGATTTAAAGTCTGCAACCCCCTACAGTGGGTTTCTATGAGTTAGAATTGACTTGATGGCAGTAGGTATATTTGGATAACCTTTAACCTCTGTGTTCAATGTTACCACTCTATACTACAAATTTTGTCTCTGCGCTCTTTAGCACTCATATAACTTTTGTCTTCTACAAAACTATCTGAGGTATTTAATTTAACACTTACGTTACTTATAAACTAATATTCACGCACCATCTCCAGCATTGGTATTCTTAAACACATTTTTATTTATAGGCTTTTAGAGTATTTGTAGCTTCTGGTGACCAATTTATGTAAGAATAAAGTATACTTATTGTCAGTCTCTATCCATTCCCTGATGGCTTAAGTGACATTAAAATGTACAAATTTAGACATTCACTCAAATAAAATTATGAGTTATTTTATAACTGTAAATAAAGCATATTCAGGTGTTTGGGTGGTTTTCCAAGATAAAGAAACCTGATTTCTGACACTATAGAGTTCAAATTACATTAGCAGAAATCAGTCAATATGGAAACTGCTAGCACACAAGAAACAGACAATAGCAAAATAAAGAGAATTCTGTGAAATCAAACAAGATTTCAGGGCTTAGGAGAACTGAACTGGTGCTTTTCCTTAGCTCTCGGGTTGCAACCCTCCCCCTCCATCCCCCAGCCCAAAACATTAGAACTGCTTCTTCCTTTGAAGTTTCCTGAGTCTTATTTTCTTTTTATTTCCATGGTGCCCACTCTGCTCTGGGATAAGATTTTCACGCCAGGTGGGGAATGTTCTTTAATGAATATTGGTAATTCATATGGTTTTGCAATCTGATTTTAAAATGTCACGTTGTCTCTTTTTCTCCTTATGGAAACATTCTAGAGTTATCTTTCTGGGATTCGGGTTTTTTTCATTGACCATTTCTTTATCTGTACTTTTTTTTTCACTTGGCTATTCACCTGCTCCTCATTTATCAACTATCTCATTATTGAACATTTCTCATATATGACAAGATTTAAAAATGTCTGTTACCCAACTATTCGGGCATTAATTATGTTCATCTGGCAGTAACAATTACTGAAGAGTGAGGCAAGAGTAATACGTGGGCTGTGAAAGTTATGGTAAAGTGTGGGCCAGGATACTTAGATGTTTTGCAGTGATGTAATGAGGTGGTTTGGAACTTATGCAATGAGTAGTTATCTTCCATTTTGTAATTTGAGATGGTCTCCTCTATTTTTGCATAATGCCAATTTTGACTAATGGTCTGGTGTTTGGAACTGAGTCATATTGATAATAGAGTTGTGCTTGTAAACATCAGCACCAATCAGATCACATTGATTAATTTTAATTTGACCAATTTCCTGATTGCACTCCTGAGTTCATTATGTACTTGATATTTCAAGTTCTTAAAGACACAAACAAACAAAAGTTAGGGTTGATATTGGCTAGGAAACTTATTCAAGAGTCTAAACACAAATATAGCTGTGTATACTTCACTGATAGGTAAAAATTTTACTTGCAACTATTTTGTAAACTCTGAACTAGATATCATATTTTATAATCATTTTGAAGTTTTCAGAGAATTAAAAAGAAGGACTGACTTCCAAAGAATGTTTAATCAAGGTTGTGTATGCATGTGAATTTCTTCCTTTCTTCTTTGTTTTTTTATATAATAAACAAAGAAATTATCAACGTGAGGCAATCATCCAAAATTAATATTTTATATCATTTATTTGAAGAGAGAATACAGGAATTTAAAATGCACCTTGTTGATGTCTTTTAAAACATTCAGAGAATTGATGAAAAGGAAAAATTTGGCTTAATGTTTCCAGATAATTACCTCCATTTTCTATAAAACTTACATAGATATATAATTCATATTCAAGGATGTTCTTTTAGTGTCTAAAATATTCTTTATTTTAAATTAGACACAATTAGAAGATGCACTCACTCTCTTAGTAGTATTTGAAAAACAAATCATAATTAAAATCAATTTCATATCTACAGCATTCCATTCACATGGTAATTTTTCAGTGGTGGGCTTAATATAAAGAATATAAGGAAAACACTTTAATTTAGAATTTTCAAAATATAAAGATGCTGAAAATGTTTAAGAGCTCTATTTAATGTGTTTTAAAAGTTTTCATTTTTGCCAAGTTTTATTTTTCATATAAGCCAATGATTTCAAATAAAAAAATGGATACATTTAAATTTGGGTTGAACAATTGTCCGTTGGAAAGGGTTTTCTAAACTTAAGTTATTTGCTCAAACGACTATGAGAAATTTATTTTCCTTAAAATGTATTCAATGCTAACCATATACAAATTTTGATGATTTTTAATGCCTCTGATAATACCTGGCATATAGTTAGGAACCTAATATTTGTGAATGCACGCTGACTGGATACAAGCTCCAGTGCTAAAGATATAAAACAAATAAAATATTCAAGTAACATTTATTGAGCATCTATTATTGTTCTTCTTATTTGATCAGAGTGGAATGATGAATTAGATACACTATTTGCACACATAACCATATATTAGAAGAGAGATAGAGAAAATAATTTCTATGATTTTAAATATAATAACTTACATTATACCTCTATATTAGGAGATAGTAGTTAATGATCAGGTTGGGGTATAATTTTAATAGGTATTTTCAGAAAAGGGCTCACTGAGAGTTTGCAGGTAAAAAAATGTTTAAAAAAGGAAATATAAAAGGAATTGAATTGTAAATTGCCTCTTGGTAGCTGAAAAAGGAGCTTTGGTAAACACATGCAAAGCATTTCTAGATATTTCAAGATTTAATTTACAGATTGGAATTTATAAAAGTAAAGTTTGGTAGGAAACGTAGTTGTTACTAGGTGCCATTCCGTCGGTTCCAACCCATAGCAACTCTGAGCAAAATATAATGAAGCTGGCTGGTTCTGGGCCATTCTCAGAATTGTTCCTATGCTTGAGTCCATTATTGAAGCCACCGTGTCAATCCATCCCACTGAGGTCTTTCCTCTTTCTCGTTGCCCCTCTAATTTATAAGCATGATGTCCTTCTCCAGGGATTTGTCTCTCTTGACCACATGTACAAAATAATATGACACGTTCTCATTATGCTTGCCTATATGGAGCACCCTGATCAAACTTCTTCCACCTCAGATAGGTTTGTTCTTTTAGCAGTCCATGACAGTTTCAATATTGTTCTTCAGAATCTCAATCAGAATACATTGCTTCTCTTCAATCATTCTTATTCACTGTCCAAATTTCACATGCAAATCAGGCAATTTAAAGTGTCATGGCTTGGATCAGGCACACCTTATTCTTCAAAATAATCGTCTGTTTTTTCAATACTCTAGAGAGGTCTTGTGCAGCTTATTTATGTAATCATGCATGTTTTGATGCACCTTGACTGCTGTTACCAAGAGCAATGATTGTTAATGCAAGCAAGACAAAATCCACATCAACTTCTAACTCTTCTCCATTTATCATGATGTTACTCATTTGGCCAGGGTGAGGATTTTGGTCTTCTTTACATTGAATCATAATCAGTATTGAAGGCTACAATTCTTAATCTTCATAAGCAAGTGCTTCCAGCCTTCCTCACTCTCATCAAGCAAGGTCATGTCATCTGGACGTTGAAGGTTATTAATAAGCTTTACTTCCATAGTGATGCCACATTCTGCTTCATATAAACCAGCTTTTCTGATGATTTTCTTGGCCAACACATTGAATAAGTATGGCGAGAAGATGCAAGTAAGATGCACATTTTTCCTGATTTTAAACCATGCAGCATACCCCTTTTTTGTCAACGCAACTGCCTCTTGCTTCACTTACAAGCTCTGCATAAGCATCAAGAAATATTCTGGAATTCCCATTCTTTGCAAGATTATTAATAGTTTATTATGATCCACAGAGTCGAATGCCTTGCTGTAATCAATAAAACACAGTTATATTTCTATATTTCTGGTATTCTCTGCTTTCCACCAAGATCCAACTGATGTCAGCAATGATAGCCCTTATTTCAAGTCCTCTTCTGAATCCATCCAGAACCTCTGACAGCATGCTATTACAAGATAAAGCATCTGGAAGTTTAGAGGCTTAAAGTTAAACAAGTAACCATCTAGCAGGGAAGCAATAAAGCTCACATGGAGGAAGCACACCAACCCGTGTGATCACGAGGTGTCAGTGGGATCAAGTATCAGGCATCAGAAGACCCAAAACAAATACCATTTTGATGTGATCAAGGGGGGTCAAAAAGGAGACCCAAAGCCCATCTTTTGGTAGACAAATGGACATAGCCTCACAGAAGGGTCACTAGAAAGAAATGAGCCAGTCAGGGTGTAGTATAACACCAATGAGACACACATTACTTGAGTTCCTTACTGCTTCCACCTCCCATCCCCCACTATTGTGATCCCAGTTCTACCTTACATATCTAGCTAGCTATTCAAGAGTATGCATACTGCTACAGATAAGAGCTCTTGACAAACAGAATCCAGGACATATAACCCTTCAGAACCAATAATGAGAGTAGTGATACCATGAGGGTAGAGGGAAGGTGTGGGGAGGAGGGGGAGAAAAGGGGGAGCCTATCACAATGACCGACTACTACCCCACATCCCCACCTCCACCTAGGGAATAAACAACAGAAATGTGGGTGAAGGGAGACAGCAAGTGATATAAGATATGAAAATCATACTAATTTATGATGTATCAAGAGTTCACGAGGGTGGGAGGTGGGGAGAGGGAGGAGAAAAAAGAGGAGCTGATGCCAAGGGCTCAAGTAGAAAGAAAATGTTTTGGAAATGATTATGGCAATATATTTACAAATGTGCTTGATACAATTGATATATGGATCATTATAATAGCTGTAAAGGCCCCCAGCAAAATTATTTATTAAAATAAAAATATATATTTACATGTGTTATCAGTGATGTTATTGTATAGTTCGAGCATTTTGTTGGGTCACCTTTCTTTGGAATGAGTAAAAATATGGATATCTTCTGGTAAGTTGGCCAAGAAGCTGTCTCCCAAATTTCCTGGCATAAATGAGTAAGTGCTTCCAATGCTTCCTCCACTTATTGAAACATTGATGGATTGATGGGCAACACAAATTTCATACTAGTAGATTAAGAAAAACTCTGAGATATAATCACTTTTATTGAAGTCTAACTTTTCTTTCTTTCTTTTTTATTTATTTATTTATTTATTTCTTCCTTTTTTACCTCTAATCTTATACCTGTGATATGCAAATGACACAACTTGACTTGCTAAAAGTGAGGAGGACTTGAATCACTTGATGAAGATCAAGGATTGCAGTCTCCAGTATGGATTATAATTCAGTATAAAGAAGACCCCAATCTGCACAATTAGATCAACAGGTAAAATCATGATAAATAGAGCAAAGATTGAAGTTAGCAAAGATTTATCTTTATTGGATACAACCAATGCTCAGAGAAACAATAGGCAGGAGATCAAAAGATGCTTTGCATTAGGCAAATGCTTCACAAGATTCTGTGGAGTCCTGAAAAGCAGAAAGTTAACTAAATTGCTTCTGACTTAAGCCGTGGTATTTCCAATAGCCTCATATGCATGTGAAAGTTGGACTTGGATCAGGAAGACCAAGATAAATAAATAAATAAATAAATAAATAAATAAATAAATAAATAAATAAATAAATAAATAAAGCATTTGAATGTGCTGGAGAAGAATATTGAAACTACCATGGGTTTACAAAAGGACAACAGATCTGTGATGAACAAGTCGAACCAGAGTGCTCCTGAGAGGCAAAAGATGGCAAATTTTATGTCACATGCTTTGGACATGTGAGGAGAGACTAGTCCCTAGAGATGTATATCATGCTTAGTTTAGTAGAGGGGCAGTGAAAATCAGAAAGGACTTCAGGGAGATGGATTTGGCCTAATGACTAAAACAATAGACTCAAGTACAGGAACAATTGTGAGGATGTGGAGGAGTGGATGGGATTTCATTCTGTTGAGCACAGTGCTGCTGTCGGTCAGAGCTAGTTCAATGGCATCTAACAACAGATAGGTGATACATGAAAGAAAGATAGATAGATGATTATATAAATAGATGGATGTATAGATATTAGATGATAAGTATGTATGTGTGTGTGTGCCTTTCTTCAAGATGGGAAATAGACCAAAGATTAAAAGTATAATGACAAGGGCCATGAGATAATGCTGAGTCATTCAACAGACTCAGATATTAGAGAATAAGACTGGATAGCAATAGGGCTTCCATAATGAATAAGGACTGGAGGGAAAGGGGAGTTCAATTTCTGTAGGTCAGAAATTTTAAAAAGATTTGTTGGGGAGAGTATACTTTCAATTACAAAATGTGTGATATGAACTGAAGGTCATTGCTAAAACTACAACTTGGAGAGCTGGTGACTATCGGTGGATTTGAGAGGAAAATTGGAGAAGGCTATTCTGCATGCCTGTTATGATCACGTTCGGTCTCCTTAGCTAGACCTCTAAAATGGCATTTGGATGATAAATAAGACACTAATAGCATAATTATTAAACAAGTCCATGCTGATATGGAATGTTAAAAAGCAAACAAGTAAAACTCTCCTATCAAATACACATGGCAACAGGCCTTTGTCTAAGGGAATCAGAGTTCTTACAGCCACAGCAGAACTGTTTGCCCATCTGTTAACAGGGAGCCTGGACAGCAAAACATCTATCTACTGCTGACTGATTTAAGAATATGTGAGCATTCAATGCAGCTAATATATGAGAAAAAACATGTGCAAAGGAAAACCTGTGTAAATTAAGTTGGAGTTCAAACTAAGATGTAGTTGTCAGTTATAATATGACCTTAGCTTGCAGCATTGAACAGATTTAACAATGATTCTATAAGAGAAGCGAAAAACAAATCATTATCGTTCACAAATATCGGCTCATACTATTAGTCAGATCAAGATCTCTGAATAACATAGGGAAATGGCGCACTGTAATAAATGTTTGTCTATAGTGATCTTTGCAGGTTTCAGTGTTGATTGACATAATAGCATGGAGATTGTGCTGTGCATTGCTTTGTTTCATCATATCTAGAAAAAGTAGCATCACATTTTTCAAAGGTAGGGAAAATAAAGAAGAAAATGCATAGTTAAAAAATTGCTTGTGTCTAGATTTTTATTATTTACTGATTTTCCCTCAACTCCCCACCCCAGAGGTCCACCAAAGGATACTTTGCTAACCTTTCCAGTTTCAGGATAACTTGTCATTAGAGCCAATCAAACATCAACTAAAGAACACCAAATTCTAGTAGTCAGCAAAGCTACCCAGAAATTTAATTTAGTGTTGGAGAGCTGAAAGTAAGCTGTTAGCTCAAGCAAGAAGAGAAGTCCATTAGTTCATATGGAAGAATTATGATTTCAGTATAATGTCTTTGATTTGAATCATAGAGTAGAGACATGTAAAACATTTCAATTCTGCATTCAAATAGATTGAGTCAGAAATCTTAACAATAGTACAACTTTAAGATAAATATTAAATATTTAACTAAAATTCAAAATTTGATTTTATATTTAAAAACATCTAAATTTTGAATTTTAAAAGAAATAATATATTGTTAAAATGCAGGTGTAGAGTGTACATTGTCAATATGAAAACGATTTTCAATTTAAAAATTAAAATCAATTTTTATTTTATTACAGAAAATGGGTATTGTATTATTTTGAGTGTTTTAATGCCTAACAGGTGAGAAAAGAAAAAAAGTTATGCATAGCTTTTTAAATTTATCTTCACAGGTGTACTTGATACTTACAAATATTTTTGTCTTCATAATAAATATCCTAATTTATAATATATGAAATCTTTCCAATCACTAAACCAAAAATTTTAATAGTATATCTAGAGGAAATAAGATTTTTAACTTAATCTGATACTAATTACCTATGGTATATATTTTCAGGAATTTTTATAGATTATTTCAACTCTATTTCTCATGTAGTCTTCTTACTTTCTCAAAGGGAAAGAGAGGATTTAGAAATAATTATTTGAAATAGATTGATTTGCTTGTGAAAAATTCAGGTAGCGCACTGTCACTATGATCAATTCAATAAAATCTAATACATTCTTTAAAAAATATTGCTGTGTAAGTAATCGCATCTGCTCCTTGGATTACTGTGTATGCTACTACA
Source organism: Tenrec ecaudatus (assembly GCF_050624435.1). Taxonomy (NCBI): domain Eukaryota; kingdom Metazoa; phylum Chordata; class Mammalia; order Afrosoricida; family Tenrecidae; genus Tenrec; species Tenrec ecaudatus. The sequence continues at coordinate 40,247,313 of NC_134540.1, read as the reverse complement.
ACCTATAATTAAATCTCTATAAGTATAGCATCACCTCTACACACATATTTTGTAAAAAGTAACTCCCAAAAGATCAAAACAACCACAATGTGAACACCACAGTCATTGTGATCCTTTACAGGTAATTTGTTACAAAATATACCTTTGTATGAGAAATCCCTGAAAGAAGAAACCAAAAAATGAGGAGCTGATACCAAGGGCTCAAGCACAAAGTAAATATTTTGTGAATGATGATGGTAACAAATGTATAAATGTGCTTGACACAATGGATGTATGTATGGTTTGTGATAATATTTGTATGAGCCCCCAATAAAATTATTTTAAAAGAAGAAGAAACCATAGGTACTTAGTATCAGATCAAGTTAAAAAAATTTTTTTTCTAGATATGCTTTTTGAGGAATTTTAAGTACAGACATCACAGAATGGTATTTTTAAATAAAATGTATCTTGGGTAATAAAACAATATATCCAATAATTAAAATTAACTCCTAATCTAGAAAAATTTAAAATAAAAATTGTATGTTGTGCTAGTCTGGGTTAACTAGAGAAACAAATCCAGGAAGATTCATATGTGTATAAGGAAGAGTTTTATGTAAAAGAGCAGTTGTACATTAAGAAAATATCCCTTAAAAAGACCAAAAATAAAAAAAATAAATGAAGGAAATGAAAAAAGGGAAACATTCTGGCTTAGTCCAGATCAAGTCCTTAAGTCCAATATGATCACAAAAGTCCAGCTTATAAATTACTCTTTGGACTCACTCAGCACATGCAATGACACCGAATGCAGTAAGAAAGATCACAGGCCAGTTGGTGGAAAGTCTTGTGGATCCTGTGGTGGTGAAAGTGTGGGTCTCCATGTAGTTCCTCCAGCTCCAGGACTCTAGCATAGCCCCATGTGTCTCGTCAGCAGGAAGACTGAACAGAAAGTCTATGTGTATCTGGCCTCCAGTGAGCTATTTAACTCCATGGTTTCTCCAAATGAACTAATCAAGCTGTGACCTGATTGACAAGCTAGACTTCACCCCTTTGCAAATTGACAACAGATTATGTAACTGCCATATATGTGTTTGAATGTTTTAAGAGGTTTAGGTTTATGATTGCTGGGTGGGGCGGGGGCATGTTGCTGGTGCATTGCCTAGATGTTTTTGATCTAGCTCAAACAAACATTTTTCTTTTTTAATTATTTCAGCTAATACTTGATGTTCTTATGGTGATTTCATTTTAAGCCTGAAAGTTGGTATGCTTATGATTTTGTCTTTCCATACATAGTCTTTCTTCTTTCCTTTGATGATACTAATCTCACATAACTTTGCTTGATGAGGAAATAATGGGTAATAATATTACCATTAACTGGGGGAGTCAGGGAACTGTAAATAGTCTAAATATGAGGTCACTATTGTAGGACTCATTATGACGGAAAAGGCTCAAATTTTGGGCAGTAGCAATGGAGGCTATCAGTGTGTTATTCTCTAGAACTACAAATTACATGGCTTGAAACAACAAAAATGCACTATATCACAATTCTGGGAACTAGAAGTCTTGAAAACAATATTGTAGCAGAACCATGCTTCCTGAAAGATCTAGAGGTTTTGCTTCCTTGTCCCTTGCTATTATATGGGATTGCTATCAAAACTTGCAGTTTCTTGCATTGCTGTAATCTCAGTTTATACATAGCTATCTTCCCTCTGTGCCACTACACTTAGAAGAACATCATTTATATTGGATTAGGACTCACCCTACTCCAGTAAAAGCTCATGTTAATCTAGTTAATAATTTCATCAAAGACTTATTTCTGAATAAATTCATGTTCACAGAAACTAAGAGTGTTCATTGGAGGCAAAGATGGTGAGAGTTCATCTTACATATTTTGGACGTACTGTCAGGAGAGACAAGTCTCTGGAGAAGGATATCATGTTGGTTAAGTGGAGGCACAGTGAACAGGAGAAAGACCCTCAGTGAGATAGATTGACATAGTGGCTGCAACCATGGGCTCAGGCATAGGGTCAATTGTAAAGGTGATGCTGAACTGAGGGTGGTATCTTGTTTCATTGTACATAGGGTTGCTATGGGTCAGAACTAACTCAATTCTACCTGAAAATGACAAATAGTATCTAGATTTCAACATATACTTTGGAGACACAGTTTTAAGCATAACAATTGATAATAGATTTCTTTTAATTTGGAAGTAATTTGAGTTCAAAAATAGTTTTGAAGATCATTTCAAACAGTTATATACACTTTTTAGTATTTTTATACTGCTTACTTTTTCCATTTTAACTTTATATAGCTGTTACATGGGAAAACAGGAAATCATGTGTGTCAAAATCTTTTAGTCTTTCAAAGTTTCCATCACTCCCTCCCTGCCCATATCCAAGTTTGATTTGTGCAATGTTCTCTTCGAGCGAGATAGATAAAGCTAAACTGAATATATTCACTTCCCCTGACTATATACATTCTTGATACTCTATAGCTCCTTATTCTTGATGAGTTGTCATATCAAATAATTTTATGATTTAATGGTAGATTGATATACACCCTTACAAAGTAGATGAGAGATCTGCTTATTCACTATTCATAATAATATTGATCCGCATTACTCAGTATTTCATAATTTATAAAATGATATCCCTAAATTATCTCCCTTGACTCATAGTCCAACCACCCACCTTCCTTTTTAGTCTAATTTTAGCCAATGTTCTAAAAAAGAAAAACAAAGGCTTGTAATATGAATCAGTATCGGTGGTAAGGTAATTTTGAGACCTAAAGAGTTAAAGTGATTCTTGAAACTTCCAGGGCAACCTGGCTGCCTGATAACAAGCACAGGCTTCCTGGTAACAAACACAGGTCCTCAAAAATGACCCCAAAAAATGCCAGCAAGAAGGAAATCTTGCACCCCATGGGAACCAGAAAAAGAAGGTTTCCTAAAGCGAACATTTATAGGAACAGACAGAAGACGGGGAGGAGACAGCACCGTCTCTCCATTGACTTGCACTTGGGTAAGTTCTCATGGCTGGTGTCCCCACCAGGAACAGACACCACCGGGCACTCTGCATCCCCTGAAGGTACACAGCTCCCAACCTTCCAGGCCCTGCACTGGTCAAAGTCCCAGTCAGCTGCTAAGTGCGGACATTCTCACTGACGGACCTGAGCACTTTCCTCCTTTTGCTCCTCTTCCTGTGTTCCTCCTTCTCCAGTGGGCTCTGCCCCCTGGCAACATGCGAATGTCCCCTGAAAAGAACGTGTGCATGCAGTCGCAAAAAATCTGCATCCCACCCAAGCCATTTTTTTCCATTTTCCTACTCACACTGGTCCAGCCCCTGGAGTGCACATTGCCATGACAACAGTTTAGCTTACCCATCAAGGCACAGACATGCAGCATTTCTTTTCTCTCTATCTCTCTTTAAATTTCTGGCTATCAAAAAGATATAACGTCTGGGGTTTTAAAGGCTTGAAGGCAAACAAGAGGCCATCTAGCTTGGAAGCAACGAAGTACACAGCCTAAGTGAATACAAGGTGTTGAGCGAACCATGTAGCAGACACCAAGAAACAAAAACCATCATTGTGTGATCACCTTCCTCACATAAACACTGAAGACGAATGTGTGCATAAGCAAGTGCGGTGAAGAAGGCTGATGGTGTCTGGCTATTGAGAGATATAGTGTCCGGAGACTTAAAGGCTTGAAAGTAAACAAGTGGTCATCTAGCCCAGAAGCAACAAAGCCCACATGGAAGCAGCACATCACCATGTGTGATCATGGAGGGCAGAGGGGATCAGGTTGCAAACAACAAAGGCAGGGGGGGGATCACATCACCGTGAATGAGGGGAGTGTGTGATGGGGACCCAATGCCCATCTGTAGACAACTGGACATCCCTTGCAGCGGGATAGTGGGGAGGAGATGAGTCACTCAGGGTTCAGTGTAGCAACAATGAAACTCAAAACCTTCCTCTAGTTCTTGAATGCTTCCTCCCCTCCCAATTACCATGATCCCAATTCTACCTTGCGGACCTGGTTAGACCAGAGGATGCACAGCGGTGCAGTAGGGCTCTGGAAACACAGGGAATCTAGGATGGATGAACCCCTCAGGACCAGCAGTGAGAGTGGCAACACTGGGAGGGAAGGGGGTGTAGAAAGGGAGAACCGATCTCGGGGATCTATGTGTAACCTCCTCTTTGGGGGATGGGCAATGGGAAGATGGGTGAGGGGAGACACCAGGCAGTGTAAGATAAGATAACATAATAATTTATAAACTATTAAGGGTTGAGAGTTGAGGGGGAGGGGGAAGGGAGGAGGAGGGAAATAAAGGAAACTGAGCTGATTCCAGGAACCCAAGTGGAAGGCAAATTTTGAGAATGATGAGGGTAATGAATGTATAAGGGTACTTTACTCAATTGATGTATGTATGGATAGTGATAAGAGTTGTATGAGTCCCAATAAAATGATTTATTTTTTAAAAATTTCCTTTTTGTGCCTTACCCTTTTTTAGCTTTTATTCTATTTATTCTTTTCCATCTTTCTTTTCTATTTCTTTTTTGTTTCTTTCTGTCTTTAATTCTATTACTTCTATCAGCATACACAGATATATTCTTATTTTTGTATTTTTCTGCTTACACTTTTTCTTTCCTTACTTGCTATCTCTGTTTTCTCTTTCCTTTTCCAAATGGAAGTTACTTTCCATGCACTTATTAATATTTACTACTTCTCTTACAATAACTTGTCTGTCAGTTTGTCATACTGCAATGGCTTGTGTGTTGCTATGTTTCTGGAAGCTACGTGAATGGTAGTCCAAATGCAATGGGGTCACTTCAAGGGCACAGGTGCCAGGGAGTCTTACAACAGACCACGAAGAGGAAATCAGCTGCCCACTTTAGAAGTAGGCACTGAAAACTTTATGTACAGCATGGAAGTATTTTAAGATACTGGAGGCCAAATAAATGGAAGTCGAACATTGTCAGAGATGCATGCCAGAGGATGGGCCCCCTTGACAGGAAAGCACTGGAAATATGACCGAAGAGAAACTGCCTTCTCAAATCATAGTTGACAATGGCCATATGAACAGAGACCCACCTGTGGGAGTAAAGTCTTTGAGATATTCATTATTTTTAAGTTAATGGTCTTTTATTGGAAGACAGTGTGTGTGTGTGTGTGTGTGTGTGTGTGTGTGTGTGTGAGAGAGAGAGAGAGAGAGAGAGAGAGAGAGAGAGAGAGAGAGAGAGAGAGAGAGAGAGAGAGAGAGAGAGAGAGAGAGAGAGGCATTCACAATGTGGAATGGGCGTCCACAGTCATTTGCGCAGCAATGTCGGTGATTGTGCTGAGGTCCACAGCCACAGCCTACTCGGCCGGCTCCAAGTCACGATTCAGAGGAATTTTGTTGGGATTTTTGTTCTGTTTTAAAACCGAAAGTTCAAAGATGCTCTCTTGGTAAAGGTTCCTTTTAAAAATTGGTGGGGACAGTGCCCATCTGGCCCCTGAGCACAAAGCAGATATTAAGCCACCGCAGGCAAGCAGGTGGGCTGGGGGGTGTCACCGCCACCATGGGTTGGAGAGCAGGGGTGTGTAAGAGGACTCTCCAAAGCAGTGGGGCTGCGTCTCATCGGGCTACCCCCTCCCCTTTTCCCCCTCCCTCTGCACGTCATCCTGAGGTAAATCCATTGAAAATGTGTTTGTTTTCGGTAAACCAGCTATGACAATTTAGGCTAAACAAATGGAATTAGAATCCATTTTAACAGGTTTTAGATTATTTATTTATTTATTCAGTTTTATTACAAATGCCTGACTATGCTCAATTGTCAAGCCGCATGCACCGGAAACTGGCCAGCCCAGACAGTGTGCGAGTCGTTAGCCAACGGTTCCTGAAGGTGCCACTGAGTGCTTCCGTATCAGTAAGGTTCGTACAAGTACTGATATTGTGAATCTGATGTGTAGCTTGATCTTTAGGGGAAAGGAGTACCAACCAATACATGCTAATGTGTGTGTGTGTGTGCGTGTGCGCGCACAGACAAAAGGTACTGCTTGATATTCAGTATTGCTATACAGAAACAAGAATAAATGAACTTTTGTGGGCGCGCTCACGCGCGTGTGTGCAAAAGGTAGGTAATATATTCAATTGGAAATTTCTAGAGGGGGGAATAAAGTAGCTGAAAGTAGGTTTTCATTTTGCAGTCATCATCTTTATGAAATCTTCATAGTTGACTTGTCCGTCACCATTGATGTTTACTTCTCTGATCATTTTATCTACTTCTTTGTCTGTTAGTGTTTCTCCTAAGTTTGTCATGACGTGGCGAAGCTCGGACTTGCTGTTGTCGCCATTGCTGCCCTTGTCAGAGTCGGAATGCCTCGCGGATTTCTCCTTCGCTGTCCGTGTCTTCCATTTTTCTGGCCACCATCCTCAAGACCTCTGGGAAGTCCATGGGGCCATTACCATCTGCGTCCACCTCATTGATCATATCCTGTAATTCGGCTTCAGTTGGGTCCTGACCCAGAGACTTCATGACAGTTCCAAATTCCTTTGTTGTGACGGTGCCCTCTGCACCTTTACCGAATAGGGAGAAAGCGTCCTTGAACTCGCCAATCTGCTCTTCGGTCAGCTGAACAGCCACGGTGCCAGTGGAGAGAGGCAAAGCAGAGGGAGCGAGGGGCGCGGCACCGGTGCTGGGGCTGTAAGGGTGGGTGTCTCTGCCGCTTCTGCAGTGGATGCTGCTGCCTAGAGCATCCTGTGATATGTGCCCAGAGCAATTGCCTCCAGCGTCGTTGCTCTGTCTGAGACACGCCCAGCACCACTGCCTGAGATATTCATTTGTTAATGAAGTCCTACTCAAGGTGACTAAAAATACCTGTAAACATCGATTTGGAATGTACTAAATATGACTCTAGGAAAATTGGAAGTCATCAAAATGAAATTAAACATTTAAGATCTATGTCCGAGGCTGAATTGGACTGATATTGCCAATTTTGACTCAAAAATGATATATTTTACTATGCCAGCAATAACACAATTAAGAAGAATGAAGTTACTACAAAAGCTAATGATGAAGAAATTGAAAAATCCTACCAAACTCTTCTGTCTGATATTTATCAAACATCCACTTATGATTCATTTGTAATTATTTGAAATTCGAATGCAAAAGTTGGAAACAAAAAATAAGAAAATATGGTCTTGGGGGCAATAACGAAGCTGAAGATCACACGGTAGAATTTTGAAAGACCAATGCTTGTTCATAGCAAATACCTATTTTCTACAACATATAAGGTAACTACACAATTGGATTTCTCCAGGTAGAAGTCACATAAATCAAAAGGACTAGAAGGTCAATATCATTAGCTACACCCAGGCCAGGGGCTGATTGTGGAATGGAAATCAATTACTCACATGTAAGATCAGGTTGAAGCTGGAGCTGAGGAAAATGAAACAAAGTCCATGTGTGCCAAAATATGACCTTCAGTCTATCCCACCTGAATTTTGAGAACATCTCAAGAACAATTTGATGCTGTGAACACTTATGAACAAGAATATCATTCATAAGAAAGCAAAGTCATTGAAAAGACAGGACAGAAAGAAAAGATCAAAGTGGTTGCTCTAAGAGCACCTGAAACTTGGCTCTTTATCAGACAGTGACTAGAGCAAATTGAAGAAATGATGACGTCAAAGAGCTGAATAGAAAAATTTCAAAGGGCAACTTGAGAAGACAAAGTAAAATATTATAAAGAACTATGGAAAAACCTAGAAAAACCAAAAAAAGAAAAAAACATATTAAACTGAAATAACTGAAGAAAAATATCCAAACCTGGCATTGCAGTAGTGAAAGATTCCATGGGAAAAAGATTGACTGCTGCGAGGAGCAACAAAAGAAGATGGAAAGAACTCAGAGTCACTGTATCCAAAAAGAACTCATTGACAGTCGCCATTTCAGAAGGTATCATATGAACAAGAACCAAGTGCTGAAGGAAGAGGTTCAAGACACACTGAAAGCATTAGCCACGTTGCTACGAGTTCATGAAGCACTGGAAGCACTCACTTGCCTATACCAGGAAATTTGGAAGACTACTACTTGGTCAACTGACTGGAAAAACATCTATATTTGTACCCTTTCCAAAGGAAGGTGACCCAACAGAATGCTCAAATCATAGAACAATGTCTTTGATATCACATGGAAGTAAAATTTTGCTGAAGATCACTCAACAACTGTCACAGCACTTAATTTACAGAGAACTGCCAGAAATTCAGGCTGCATTCTGAAGAGAATGTGGGACAAGGGGTTTTATTACAGATGTCAGATCGATCATGACTCAAAGCAGACAATAACAGAAATATGTACTACTGTATTTCATTGACTAGGCCAATGCATGCAAATACGTGGATCACAACAAACTATGAATAACCTTAAGAAGAATGGGAACTCCAAATTGCTTCATCGAGCTCTCTTGGAACTTGTACGTGGATTAAGAGGTAGTTTGGAGAATAGAACAAGAGAACATTTCATGGTTTAAAATATGGAACAATGTGCATAAAGGTTGCATCTTCTCTATATTCACTCAATCCATATGCTGAGCAAAATCATCAGAGAAGCTGGATGATAGGAAGAAGCAGATTTATTGGAAGAAGGCTTATTAACAACCTGTGATATGCAGATGACACAACCATGCTTGCACAAAGTGAAGAGGACTTGAACTACTTGCCGATGGAGATCAAGGATTGCAACCTTTGGTGTGGATTACAACTCAATATGAGGAAAACCAAAATCCTCATAACCAGGCCATGGGGTAAATCATGATAAAAGGAGAAAAGATCGAAGTTGTCAGGATTTGTCTTGCTTGGATCCACAATCAATGCTCATGACAGCAGCAGTCAAGAGATCAAAAGACAAGCTGCATTGGGCAAAGGCACTGCACAAGACTTCTTTAGATTATTGAAAAGCAGGGAGGTTACTTTGAGGACTAAGGTGCACTGATCCCATGCCATGGTATTTTCAATTGCCTCACAAGCACGTGAAAGGTGGACTTTGAATCAGTAAGACCAAAAAATTTGAATCTCAGTGCTGGAGAAGAATATTCAAAGTATCACGGACTACTACTAAAAGGACAAACCGATGTGTCTGGGAAGAAGTGTGTCTAGAGTTCTCCTTAGAGGTAAGGATGATGAAAACGTAATCTTACATTTTTGGATATCTTGTAAGGAGTGACCAGTCCCTGGAGAAGCACATCATGCTTGGTAAGTGGAGGGGCAGTGAAAAAGAGGAACCCCCTCAATGAAATGGTTTGTCTCAGTGGCTGCAATTATGGTCTCAACGTAGGAACAATTGTGAGGCTCTCACCGGACCTGGCGTTGTTTTATTCTGCTGTGCGTAGTATCGCATTGGAGCTAGGGGTCAGAAGCAACTCTATAGCACCTAGCAACATAGATGACAGTGAAAACCAAAAGTCAATTTGCAGAATCCTTAATGTGATTAAGCCTGCTAATTCCCTCTGACCATTGACCAGGGACTTGACTAGCCTTGCCCTCAGGTGTCATGCATCTGAGAGTAAATTAAAGCAGATATGCTGCTGTGAGGTGTCATTGAATCTGTTCTGACCCATAACAATCCTAAGCACAAAGCAGGAATAATTAGGCTATATTTTAACATCGTATCTTTATTTCCCCCCCTTTGGCCCATTTTTAGTTCTAGTTTTTATTTTCAGCTTTCTTTTGGATTGAGGTTTTCTATGTTTTATTTTGTAATTGGTGAGTTTTTTTTGTATGATTTCCTTTTTTTGAAATCCAGGACAGATACAAAAATAGACAGTAACTAGAATGACAGTTTCTTAGGGTTATGTCAGGGGAGGTTGCTGTTGTTGGGGGGCAGGGGGGATGTGGAGCTAATAACAAAGAGTCTAAAAATAAGGATATTGTTATAAAATTGCTTGTGATGATGATCACATAATTTTTACAATATTGTAAAGCCATTGAAGTGTATGGTTCATTAATTTTGTGTCAATAAACCTGTTGAGCAAAAGAGTGAGTTAAAATAATTCTGCCCTTATGAGGTATCTTTTTATCTTTTATTATTTTATACAGAATCTTTTTATTTTTTGCCCTGGAGGAATGCTCTGTTTTGTAGAGTTACTTTTGACAAGTATGGACATTGAGAAATAGATTTACACCATAGTCTGAAAAGATCTGTCTCTTGACCTGAACTTGGGTGAGAAAGAGGGTCAATGTGAATTTATGAATTAACTGGAAGAAGAAATCATGATCTTTTGCTGCAGAAATCAAGCAAATGTAAGCCTGCATTTAACTAAAGTACTCTTGTGATAATCTCCCTGGAAGTAGATCTAAGTGGTTGGCAGCTGGATGGCTAGTTTTGCACAGAGAAATGAACACTTCCTGTGAATCCCAGAAGATGTGACCGCAGCAGCTGGAAAATCTATAATACTCTTCTTAGTTGCTAGCACAGACCCTCGGATGTGACATCGTCATTGTATTCAGTTCAGGACAGAACTAGCACAGGTATACCTATACGCTTAGGATTAAGAATGCCCAATTTCCAGATGACTCCTAGTTACCCTTTAAGATGATGTAAAGTTACCCTCATTTTGAAACAATTAGACCAATTCATGACAAATTCCTCATCATTATCAACCTCACTTGTTAGTCACTTCTTCTTAGCTTTTAAATCATCAGCAAAGCACTGGGAGGTTAAGGCTAAATAAGAATGGCACACACTTTCTCCACCTTACCTACAAATTTGATATACAGACTCAAAGTCTCATTTAAGAATAGATCTTTTATTTCACCCTAGAGACTGTTTGTACAGCAAAAACATACATATCTGGTGCTCAAGATTCCTTTTTAGACAATGTGTTCAATAAAGAATTAGAAAGTATAGTTTTACACAAACCCAAAGACACATGTCTGAATGCACACATGTATAACGTCACAAGAGAAATATTCTGTATTAATAATTTAAAATATAAATTTGATGCTTTTACTCTCGTTGAACATTTCAAAATCACACTAAATCAACTGAAGGGAAAGGAATGTATTGGTGGTTTACATAAGCGTGATTATATGCTCAGTGCTTCCACGGAGATATATGAAAACAAAAACAAAAACCAACCTCACAGAACTTACTTCCAGAGAGTCACTTTTGTGAGTCATAGCCACCCTACTGGACAGACTAGCCCTGTCCCTGTGGGTTTCTAAGACTCTAATTCTTTATGGGAGTAGAAAGCTTCATACTTTTCCCACAGAGCAGCTGGTGGTTTCGAACTGCTGACCTTGTGTTTACAGCACAGCTCTCAGAAGATAAGCTAATAACTATAATTCCGAGAATGTCTAAAATTTTATGGCATTATCTCCTTGTAAAATGTTTACCAAGCATTAGTTAACTATGTGGTGGAATCCCAATAATATCATGATTACCAGAGTTGGGTTGTTAACCACAATGTCAGCTGTTAGAAACCACCAGCTGCTCCATGTAAAAACGACTGGGTTTTCTATTCTCATAGAGGGTTTCAGTCTCAGAAGCCAACAGGGACCGTTCTACCTTGTCCTATGACAAGGGTCACTATGAGTCATAATCTACTGGATGACAGTGGTTTTGTTTGTTTGAGTTATGTAAGTTCCATACACCAACATTTTGTAACAGCATTGTTATTAAAGGCAATGTTTATTATGTAAAACAGTGTTCTATTTGTTTTAATTCTCTTATGTATGTTTCTTGGAGCACATTAAACATAATGAATATTTAAGAACTTGTTCATGTTTTATTATCTTCTGAATTGAATCAAGTTCTTTCTCACCTCTGGGATGTGGAATTCTTTATATGTAGGACCAGATGAGCCTACTGCAAGAGCATCGAAAGGTAGAACACTGGAATTACTTCTTTAGAATGACTTAAAAGCATATAAGAAAATAATAAATTTAATTATTTTCAATGGAATTTTATAGATTGGTATTTATCAATGGGTATTTACACAGGAAATACTCCACTCATCCAGAACTTAAAAAAAGAAATCATTATTTTAATAAACAAAATGATTTTCCCTTGAGTATATCTAAACCTATCAGAAGCTAGTGGAAACATTGCTCTCTACTCCTACAAAATTACATATGGATATGACTCAGTTCAAATATGTTGAATGAGTAATAAAAATGTGTCATGTTTGCTGTCTTCAAACACAACACATATTAAACACCTTTAAGAAGCCAACTAATTCAAAATAAAAATTCAGGTTATCCATTTTTCATGATCATATTCTAAATGAACTTATTTTGAATGTTTATGACTATCATTAAATAATATTCGTACTCTTATTCTGCACTTCATGCTACATTATCTCCTGCCATCATCTAGAGTTCTGTGTTCTCTTCACATTAAACTCTAACGATCAATATCAGATGAGCTGTGAGATGACATCAAGAACATTAGATATTAAGCAAAAGCAAAAAGACAAGGCATAAGGGAAAAAAATCCAAGTGGATGTCAGCAAAGATTGAAACTTACTTTGAACATAGAAATGCTAAAGTGTATGCGAGAAATGATGACGTAAAAGAACCAAAACAAATATTTCAAAGGGCATCTGGAGAAGACAGAATGGAGTCTAGTGATTGATTGTGCAGAGTTAGAGTGAGAAAGGAAAGGGAAAGAGCCCGCTCAGCATTTCTCAAGCTGACCGAATGGGAGACAAAAGTCAAGCCTTCAGTTGCAGGTTTGAAGGTGATTATGGGCAAAATATGCAACTAAGAAAGAAACATCAAATGAAGATTGAAGAAACATACAGAATTGTTCTACCAAAAAGAATTGGCTAACATGCAAATATTTCATGTGGTCAAAACCAATGGAAATTAAGAAATAAGTCTAAACTGCACAAAAGTCATTAGTGTAAAATACAACTCCAGGAAGTAACAAAATATCAACAGAAATGTTTCAACAAATTGATGCAACACTGAAAACACTATTCTATGAAAATGAATTGGAAGAGAGCTAACCAACTGATCAACCAACTGGAATAGATCTATATTTGTATCATCTCAAAGAAAGTTCACTGAACAGAATGCTGAAATTATCACACAATTTCATATCATATGCAAGTAAAATTTTTAAATCCTTTTGGGGGCTCATCCAACTCTTATCACAATCCACACATACATTCATTGTATTTCAAGCACATTTGTACATTTGTTGCCCTCATCAGTCTTAAAAGCTTGAAGGTAAACAAGTTGTCATTTAGCTCAGAAGTAACAAAGCCCACATGGAAAAAGCACACCAGCCTATGTGATCATGAGGTGTTGAATGGATCAGGTATCAGGCATCAAAGAACAAAAATCATATCATTTTGAAGGAGAGGGAGGGCAGATTGGGGACTCAAATCCCATCTGTAGGCAACTGGACATTCCCTTACAGAAGGGTCATGGGGAGGACATGAGCCAGTCAGGGTGCAATGTAGCAATAATGAAATACGTAAATTTCCTCTAGTTCTTTAATACTTCCTGCCCCCACTCCACCCAACTATCATGATCCCAATTCTACTTTACAAATCCCGCTAGACCAGAGGATGGACACTGGTACAGAGAGGAGCAAGTAAATTGTTAAATGATAGATCAAAATGGTTGTAAGCTTTTGTAGTACATGTGGCAAGAAGTTGTCAGAAATTTATGCTGGATTCAGGAGAGGACACAGAATAAAAAATATCATTGTAGGTGTCAAATTTATGCTTTATTATATTTTATTAATTATGTAAAAGAGTTCTATTCTAGCTGTGGATCTTAGCAGACTATTGATAACATTTCAGATAATTAGCATCTATTGTGTGCATGAGAAACATGTATACAGAATAAAAGAGAAGTGTTTAATCAGAACAATGGTTACTGCATGGTTGAGGTATGCATCAGGGCTGTATCTTTTACCAAGCATATTCAATCTTCATTGTGAGCAAATAATATAAGAAGCTGAACTATATGAAGAAGAATAGGATATCTGGGTTGGAGGTAAATTAATTAACAATCTGTGATATGCAGATGACACAACTGAACTTACTGAAAGGGAAGAAGACTTAAACACTTACTGACTGCAGTGTAATAAATTATTTATGACTTTTTAGACATAATTTAGTTTCTATTATTCTCACCAAATGGCTTTTCCACTATGATTCTGGGTAATAAGGTGTGGGAAGATACTCATTGTATTGCGAGATTCAGTGCTGAGTGATCGCTATACTGCTGAGAATAAAGTGAGCCATCTCAGAAGCAGGATGTTGATTTCCCTTTGCAAGAGCCAGGAATGGAGCATATCCTCGGAACCCTGAGCTCCCCGTGCAGTAAACCTTTTTGATCCAGGTGACAGCTTTGAGACCAGAAGAGTGACAGAGGAGCAGGACCAGCAATGCCTGAAGTCAGAGCATGAAGCAAAACTCTAGACTTCCTAGCCTATAGAACAGCGGTTCTCAACCTGTGGGTCGCGAACACTTTTGGGGTCAAATAACCATTTCATAGGGATCGCCTTAGGGGGCACCTAAGATCATGAGATAACACATATTTCCAATGATCTTAGGAAGTGAGACATGGCTCCTCTTTCCGTCTCCAGGCGAGTCCACACACATGCAGATATGCTGATCTGGTGAGAAAGAAACTATGTCAACCTTTGCACTAATGTTGGCTTATAATACATACTGTCACAAAATATAGCAATGTAGTTTACTGTTGTTACCAATGCTACACCATGCTTTAAGACAAAAATTCATTTATTTGTACTTAGAAATATTTCAAAATATATATTTACGTATTGTTTTTGTGATTAATCACTATGCTTTAATTATGTTCAATTTATAACAATGAAAATACATCCTGCAAATCATTTACTTACATTATGATTCATAAAAGTAGCAAAATTACAGTTATGAATGAAAATGATTTTATGGTAGCAATGAAAATAATTTTATGGTTGGGGGGGTCACCACAATATTAGGAACTTTATTAAAGGGTTGCAGCATTAGGAAAGATGAGAACCACAGCTATAGAGCAAGGAAAGTTGAGTGGTTTGGGGCAGGAGGCTGGTTTGTAGGGTGGGGTGCTTCCAGGCACGTAATTCTGGGAATTAAGTATGCTGATTCCCAGAGGAGCTAAGTGCCTTGGAGCTGAGGCTTTTAGCAGAGTGGTAGGACTTTGGGGCACTTATTAACAGCCCTAAAAGAGCTTATCATCAGACTTAAAAGAGCTTTATAACATGTCCCATTGAGGAGCCCTGGTGGCCTAGTGGCTTACAGGTTGGGCTGCTAACTACAAGGTCAGCCGTTTGAAAACACCAGCTGCTCCCCAAGAGAAACAGGAGACTTTCTAGTCTAGTAAAGATTTATATTCTTGAAATCCTGCAGGGACAGTTCTACTGTGTCTTATGGAGCCACCTTTGAGTTGGGATCAACAGTGAATTTGTTTGTTTATTTCATATGTCCTGAATGAACAACTATATTCTGAAATTTTCTCACCTGACTTGTACCTTGTTAATTTCCACAATGTAGCCCATATCAAGAGTACTGTCTGTGTCATTGCAATGAATTACAGAATCTAGCTCAAAAGTAGAGAATGTCGTGGGAGACGGAGCTGAAAAAGCAAATAGTGCTATGTGCGGCAGATCAAATATTAGTCTTCAATATGAGTGACAACTCCATATAAAGGGAAAATTCTTCACTCTGAACAATTTCCGGATATCCCTCGATGTTTCAGAAGTATAGCAACATCTTCAACAACTACCTGTTATATAATTATGTTTGACAAAGTTCAGACGATGGGGTTTCTAAGGCAAATTTCAATAATGCCACCCATTTGTCACTGTTTTCCCTCACTGCTATTGAGTCAATGCTGACTCATAGCAATCCCCTGTTTGTGGTCATCAGCTTGGTCCCCCTCATAGCAAACTATACAAGTCAGAACTAAATATCGCCAAGTCCCGTGTCATCTTCAAGGTCACAGGTATATTTGAGTCCATTGTGGTGGCTATTGGGTCAATTCATAAAGGAGGGCTTCCCTCAATTTCATCGACTACTTTACGCTTTTGTCAAGGCCAACTTATTTTTTCCTAATTTTATGTCTAAAGTTAGAAAATCTTGCCATCTTCTCTTCAAAGAAACATTCTGGTGGGATTTTTCTCAGGCTAGCTTTTTTGTCCTATTGTTTAGTCTATGCTTTAATAAACATTCTTCACAAGCATCACAATTTGAGTGTATAAATTCTTCTTTCTTTCATTGTTTAGCATTCACATACTACTTGATATTAATTGGAACCCTTTATTTTGCTCTTCATTATTTATCAGCAGAATTATATCCTTCATGGTCAATTTTGACTCTCCCATGTTGCTATCTCTTAAAGAGTAATTTATCTACCACCCACCAACCCCAACAGACAATGTTCATTTGAATTATTTGGAAAATTCATGCAGGTACAATTAAATTATTCCCATCTCAGTGTATATGCCGGGGTTAATTAGGAATGCCTCTGTATTTCTTTTCCTTTGATCTACATACTGCCTGTTCTGGCTTTCAGACTCAGTTCTAATGACACTGTCTCCAGAACACCAATCTGAGCTTGTCTAGTATTTTATGTACTGCTGTACTTCTAAATATGGTGTTATCTGTTCTCCAACATCTATATTGTTTTCTCTGACCCATCTATTTGTGTGACTGCCTGCCTTGGCGTCTCGTGCTCTGTGAACTCATTCACCTATTTTATATTCACCTTTCTGTTTTGTAGAATACCAAAAAACATTTATAGAAAGGAGATTATAATAATTTTTGAATAAATAGATGAACGAATTGTGGAGCTAACTGTTATGTAAAAGTTGCAACTATTTATTGATAAATTTGCATTTAGAAGTTTACCAAAATTTACTCTTATGTTTATATGCATTGATGTAAGAGAATAATCAAAAGTTGAGACAACCATAGCTTTTGTTCTAATTTATGGGCTAAAGAAGGAGAGAGACAGGAATTCCCTCGATGTGATGGATTGACACAGTGGCTGCAACAATGAGTTCAATATAGAAACAATTATGAAGGTGGTGTGGGACCGGGCAGTGTTTCATTCAGTTGTGTATATAGGGTCTCTATAGGTAGAAAATGACTCAATGACTCCTCACACCAAGAAAGGAGGAGAAAAATAAGAAGCTATGGTAAATGAAGTTTGTTTTTAACAGAAAGTAATCACATCCATATTTCCAGAAATCATATTCTTATCTTTGGTGTATTTCGAGGGCTCTGATTTTAACTTGTATTTTCTTTATTACCGTGTTATACAATTTTTATATTCGGACATTGAAAAAGCAAGCCTTTTAGCATTAAAGATTCATTTATGACATTTCCTCACAATCATTATGCACAAATGTATTTATACTTCCTATAAAATGAATTATTTTGCTTTAAATTCCTTAACTTATACAGTTTAAATGCACTCATTATCTGACAAAATATTTAGGAACTGAATTATCATGATAAAAAGGAAACATAACTTTCATATTAGTTTATAGTGATCTTCCTTTGGGGGAAATGGAATGTCTTTGTGGCATAATTATTAAGGAGTGCATCATATAATTATCATTTTCTTGTAATTCACTTTGCACTCTAAACTATTGTAATAGTGGTCAGTGTTGAGGTCTTCTCAATTTATTTGTAAAATTGTTATCATTTCATGATTATATTTTGAAAATAAAAGAAGCCTAATTTTATTATTTGTGATACAATATATGTACTAATATTTTGAGAACATTTACCCAGAAATAACTATTACTAAGGTTATCTTTAAATACCGTGTCCTCAATATTTGATATTGACAAATAAATGCTAGATTTAGTGGCAGCTGGTTTTGATTTTAAATTTTGTGCTTCCACATACTGATGATGTACTCTAGGATGAACATATCTTTGTCTAAACAATATCCACATCCATACTGTTATAAAAATCTCTGCTGCTGCTCATTTAAGACATGCTGAACTCAGGTAAAATATGCATACCATAGCATTTCATAAGTGATGTTACAGAATTTCTTAAACAGAGATGCTGTCATAACTACAATGACTGACACTTGCCTGAATTGGACTACATTTTTTCTAAGCCAGTGCTATGTGTACATGACACATGACCACATTAACGATCAGAATAACTTGTTCTCCAACATTCTGAGGCAACCCACCTAGACTGCTACAGGATATGATTTTGGAACATAATAAACTGAGGCTAAGGTTGACGACCCAGGCAACACATTCTTGATAGATGAGTACTACAGAGCCTATTGAATGTCAGCCAATCAAATGCACCACTGTACTGGTTCTGTACCCTGTACAAAATCCTGATAAATAACTTATGTTTATGCTTCCCCTTGGGATTTGCATGTTGAACTTTCATTTTGGTGCTTTTAAAAAAAACTCATAATTTTATTGGGGGGAGGGGTGACTTACAGCTTTTATAACAATCCATACATCAATTCTATCAAGCATGTACATAAGTTACCATCATTATTTTCTAAACATTTACTTTCTATTTGAACCTTTGGTATCAGCTCATCTTTTAATCCTCCCTCTCCTTTCCCACCCTCATGATCCCTTGATAAATTATAATTCATTATTATTTTCATATCTTATACCAACCAATTTCTCCCTTCCCCTTTGGTTTCTTCCCTCCTTCTCTACTCCCCTTCCTCCTACTCTCTTGGTATCACTACTCCCCTTTCAGCTCCTGAGAGGTTTATCTGACCTGGATTCCATGAGTCCTGAGTTCTTATCTGTTCCAGTGTACATGCTCCAGCCTCATCTGCACTGGAAGGCAGGATTGTGGTCATCCTAGTGGGGGTTGAGGAAGCCTCAAGCAACCAGAGGACTATTATATGTTTCATGTGTGCTATACTTCATGCTCTTTGACTCATCGCTTCCTGTGACCCTTCTTTGAGGGGATGTCCCATGGTCTACAGATGGATTTTGGGTCTGTGCTCTGCCCCTTTGTTCTCAGCAATATACTTTTCTTTTTTTTTAATTGTTTTGGGTCTTCTGATGCCTGTTACCTGATCCCGTTGACACCTCATGATCACACAGGCCAGTGTGCTTGTTGTGTGCGGGTTTATTGCTGCTCTGCTAGATGGCCACTTGTTTAACTTCAAGCCTTTAAACCCAGATGTTATTTCTTTTGATAGCCAGGCATCATCAGCTTTCTTCACCACATTTTCTTGTGCACCCATTTTGTGTTCAGCAATCTTGCTGGGAGGGTGAGCATCATAGAATGCCAGGTTGTAAGAACGAAGTGTTCTTGCAGTGAGGGAGGGTTTGAGCAGAGGCCCAAAGAGTGTCCACTTCTGCAATGTATTGCCATGTAAATATATGTACATGTGCCAATACCTTATTTTTATGAATTAAAATATTTGCTTAAGTGCACATCTATGTTTATATCTTCCTAGATACCCACTCTGTTTCCGTTTACTTTCCTCCTTTCCCACCACCATGCTCACCCTTCTTCTGCCTCATAGTAATTCCTCTCAGCTAGATTCCTGTTGCTCCAACACCCCCAGGATCTCTATGTCCTCCTTGTTTTTTTAATTTTAATTCCCTAGTTGTTCCTCTGTTTATGGAGTTGTGTACTCACCACTCTCTTTCTCTGCCTCCTCCCACTAATTCCCTCCAGAACCTACCATCCAGTTGCTTTCTCCTACAGCTTGCTTCCCAGGACTATCTTATATAGATAGGCAAACCAACAATAATGTAGACAGTACAAAAAGAAAACAAAATAAATGAGTAAAAGAGAAAGAAAAACTAGCAAACCCGGCTACCCCCTGAAAAAGCATAGTTAGTTCCAGGTCTGCCCGCTGACCTTCATGACTATTTCCCCACTTGTCCTGGGGCACTGGGATACCCCTCCTTGCTTGAAGTCAATTTTGGAGCCTCTATAGGGGAATTGTGGCTTGGCTTTGCTACCATTGGTGATCTGTTACGTTCCCTTCTTGGTTCACCAGCTATGAGGGTTTCAGACTGAACTCACTCCCCTCCATGTGTCCATTTTGGTGTTCTTTGTTATGAACTTCTTTAATTCTTTATTAAACTTATTTTGAAGAAATGGTTTTATCTTTAACCATGACAAAGACTACACATTATATTATCTATTTCTTGTTATAACATGCACTAGCTACAAGTGTCATGCTTTCTATTGTAAATAAGATTCTGTTTGACAACATCATGTGAAAATATCAGATTTCAGAAATTAAATGCAAATAATTAAAATGTCAACAGGTATTTTTAGAAAGTATAAATGGTATATTCTAGCACAATACATTTAGCGACAAGTAAAACTGTGAGTTCTTATATAAAATGATAGACTGTTTTCACAGTAATCATCTTTACAGTCTCAAAGAAAAGAGATAATGCCGAGGTCTTGAATGCCTCCAGGACATTGACTAGCAAACCAAAGCTTCTTCAAAATAGTAGTAAATGAAGGACAGCACACTGTTGTAAGCTAATTTTTAGCCAAAAGGATTACATTTGTCTCCCAGATGCACCTAGTATGTGATATAGATTTCTAATTAATTTAGGTTTTCCTAGTTACAAAGAGACTTTTCAGAGAATTTGCTGCTTTCTGAAGATGAAGATTAGGCCCTATTGGGGAAAGGAAATTCAGCATTTTGCATATGATTCTATAAGGGATCCTCTGTTAAACTCCCTTCACTGAAAGCCACTCATGTATTAAACCTAATTCACAGGAATATTTCAACTTTTTATCATAGAACTCTTGTTTCAACAGTAATGTCACTGTCAGGAGGAGGAGGGAGTATGATGGCAGTAGGCTATACCAAAATGTCAGTGTTTTTATAGAAAGTTATTATTTTTATAAACATGTCCTTGTGGTTGTTACAGAAAGAGAGCCTCCCCGCCACTTTTTAAGGCCGGCTTAAGTGTATCAGACTACCCATAAAACTAAAACTCTAGTTAATTTACTCCTTTAAACATTTAATATATTTTGGTTAGAGTTGTTGTTATTATCCAACTAGAGTGACGTGTCAAGTAAAATAGCTTCCTCAGCACACACAATAAGCATCCATCTCTCTTCTCATCACTGCCAATGCTTCTCAGAGTCCCTGATTTCACCGAACTTTGGGCTTTTCGCAACAATACTGTGCTAATTAGTATTTATGAAACTATATCAATAACTTTGTTGAGAATGACTTAGTATAGGAAGGAAAAGGGGAGAAAGTTTTATAAAGCTTCCACTTAGTTCTAACAAAGTTGCAATTCAATGTAGAAAGTTTTACAAAACAATTTTGTTGTTCCCCATGGTTGTGGAATAGATTCCAACTCACAGTGACCCTATAGGACAGTGGTTCTCAACCTTCCTAATGCCACAACCCTTGAATGCAGTTCCTCATGTTGTGGGAACCCCCAACCATAAAATCATTTTCATTGCTACATTTTGCTCTTGTTATGAATACAGCCATCCCTGTGAAAGGTCGTTCAACCCCCAAAGGGGTCAAAACCCACAGGTTGAGAACTGCTGTTCACAAGGATGTCATACGACTGCTCCTCCGGATTCTGTGAGTGTAAATCTGTATGAAAGTAGAAAACCTCTGAAGGTAAACAAGCGGCCATCTAGCTCAGAAGCAACAAAGCCCACATGGAAGAAGCACACCAGCCTGTGCAACCACCAAATGTTGAAGAGATCAGGTGTCAGGCATCATCAGAACAAAAAATCTTATCATAGTGAATGAGGCGGGGAGTGTGGAGTGGAGGCCCAAAGCCCATTTGTAGGCCACTGGACACCCCCTTACAGAAAGGTCTTGGGGCGGAGACGAGCCAGTCAGGGTGTGATGTAGCAATGATGAAAAATACAACTTTCCTCTAGCTCCTAGATGCTTCCTCCCCACCCCACTATCACAACCTCATTTCTACCTTGCAAGTCTTGCTAGACTAGAGGATGTACACTGGTACAGATATGAACTGGAAACACAGGAATCCAGGGTGGATGATACCTTCAGGACCAAGGGTGTGAGTGGCGATTCTGGGAGGGTGGACGGAGGGTGGGTTGGAAAGGGGGAACCGATTACAAGGATCTACATGTGACCTCTTCCCTGGGAAATGGACAACAGAAAAGTGGGTGAAGGGAGACGTTGGACAGGACAAGATGTTACAAAATAATTTATAAACTATCAAGGGTTCATGAGGGAGGGTGGTGTAAGGAGGGAGGGGGAAAATGAGGAACTAATGCCAGGGGCTTAGGGATTTAGGTGGAGAGCAAATGTTTTGAGAATGCTGAGAGCAATGAAAGCACAAATGTGCTTTACACAATTGATGTGTGTATGGACTGTGATAAGAGTGGTATGAGCCCCTAATAAAACGATTAAAAAAAGAAAGTAGAAAGCCTCCTCTTTCTTCCCTGGGCCTTAGACCTTTAATATTGCCATTGGCATTCAGCCCTTTAATCACCAGGCCACCAGGAAATCTTTTAGTATTCATATAGATGAAGAACTAGTATATTTATGTAATTTATAGCTATATTTACCACATATAGCTAAAAACTATAATAAATATTGGGAAGAGTTTTCATGATTGTATATGAGAAGCCCTGGAACCAGGGAGGGGTGGAGGGCAGTAATATTGCCATGCTGGCTGACACCAGTGCCATTCAACCTTAGAAACACTGTGTCATGATTCTGATGATAACCATCAACAGTATTTCTGCATGCCATGCCCTATCTAAACCCATTGCAGATATTAATTCATCTAATTCTCATAGTAACTTAATAAACTTACTGCCACTAAGTAAATGCCGACTCATAGTGACCCTCTAGGACAGGTGGCACTGCTCCTGTGAGTTTCATGGACAGCTGATTCTTTATGAGAGTGGAAAGCTCCATTTTCTCCTGCTTCATGTCTGGTGGTTTCGAACTGCTGACTTTGCAGTTAGGAATCCACCTCATAAACACTCTGCCACCAGGGCTCCTTCTGTAACCTTATGACTGACTACTATTATCATCCCAATTAGAAGTGATAGGACTGAGGTTTAAAAAGATTAATTAATTTTACTGCATAGTCTCACGGCCAGCAAGTGATGGAGTAGGAATTCAAACCCAAGCAAGCTGTTGACTTTTAGAATCTGAATCACAAACCTCACTACTTACATTGTCACAGAGAACCCATTAAGATTTAACCCAAAGACAGAGGATATTGTAAAATTTAATTCCTCACACTTTTCTTTATTTTGCTTTTCTACCATGAAGTAGACCCCAACTCCAAGGTACACCCTGTGTAATGTAACCAAGTGAAGTTAAATCATAACTAGGCCAGTGATTGGTGGGTGATCAGACCCTTGGGTTTGCCTTGATTGAATGTCCTTCCAAGTCTGCGTTAGTTGAGAAGCTCCTCAGAAACCTCTATAGTATCCCACCTATGCACACCACAATGACAGACAGTGTGGGCTATGCGTGGGGTGCATTCGTTGGGAATTGAACATGAATACTTGGATCTTTTAAACAAATGGTAAGAATTCTATACTGAACCACCCCTGTCTCACAAAGTTGTCCCTTCTTGAGGTAAACTTAATCAAGAGAATCAACAAGAGAAGTGCCTGCTTCAGTTCTATGCTTATCTGAATTGTGCCATCCTCAAGTCTCCACATCAAACTCAGACCCAGGTGCATTCTGGGTGGTGCTCTTACACACCCATTCCCTTTACAATCAGTGTTATATTGTCTCCTACTCCCCTAGCTCATTAGACGATTGAAAAGGAAATATTTATAATAAAGCAAGACTGGTAAGACATACTTGCAAATTCAATTCCATTTGGAAACTAAATTCAGGTGATTCTCTAAAGATATCCATTTTATTTATATAAATAACAGCAAGTTCATCGACTATTTAGCTCTGTGCGAGGTTTTTCATATCACTGAGACTTAGAGAATACCACCTAGGGAAAAAGCAATTTTAAGGTTATCATATAAGCGACAAAGTCATTAATCTATCAAGATATGCTCAAGAGACTGGAGATGCAGCTGTAGAATTTCTTTTAGCTCCCTCACCCATCATTTCATGGAGCTTGGTATAATTAACACACTTTATAGGATTGAGGGAACATTTGTCGCTTCTCTATCAGAATGCAAATTTAAGAATGATATGGATCTGCACAGGAGACGGGAACAACTGTTCTTGAGATAATAACTTGTGTACTACTTCCCAGTGCAGGACGAGGTGACAGCTACAGCATCACTCAGGTTTTATTAGGGAGCTAACATATGTTTTATTGCAGCTACAAATGCTAAAACCAGATATGTCATAAAATTAACTGAAATTAAATGGTTTATTGTCATTTTCAAATTCTTTGTCTCCATTTCCTTAAAAGCTATCTTAAATAATAGGACCTGCTGTTGTCAGATGAGTATGTATGTATGAATAAATGTGAATACAATATTTTAACAATAATAGTTTTCACTAGGTCAGCGGCTTCTGTTAAGACAGGAAGAAATTCTCTCCACAATAGGAAGTAATTTCTGGTTGGTGTGTGCATGTGTGTGTATGTGAGTGCAAGCAGGTGTGTGTGCAGGCAATTTAAATAGGCCAAACAGTGTACCTGCTACTAACCCTTAGCAACATTTTCTTCAGTATTAGTTTGGAGTCTTCATTAAAAGAATTGATTAGAGAAGCAATATTTACTCCCCTGCAGTATGTATTCATGTTAAACGAAAGCTATCCCACCCAACCACTCATATAGAGATG
The DNA here is from genome assembly GCF_050624435.1 of Tenrec ecaudatus. Lineage (NCBI taxonomy): Eukaryota > Metazoa > Chordata > Mammalia > Afrosoricida > Tenrecidae > Tenrec > Tenrec ecaudatus. The sequence continues at coordinate 40,222,612 of NC_134540.1, read as the reverse complement.
AAGTGGGTTGATTTGTTTATTTTTTTCTAAATCTAGAAGTTGCCTGGAAAAAAAGTTAGTCTAATAGAATTTGTACAGAAAAAATATGCAAATAATACATTACATAGTGGATCTTTTGAAATGGCACTTTGCTATAAGAAAATCATTCAGGGTTATGTACTGCTTTTACTTAACAAAAATGGAAAGCAAATGGATAAGTGTACAATTGCATCTATATGTATAGATAGAATGCATTTGTACATCATACACATACAGATTTTCCCTGGTTCGGCTTTAGGCACATTATCTAAAGTCATTCTACTTGCTTAGTTTGATACTACTTGGTACTCTCTCCTACAAGACATGTATAAAAAATTATAAATCCAGAAATACACTACAATTCAAATGTACCTTAATGTGCTTAGCTTTGGCAGGACCATGATCCAAGAGAATACACCAATATTTTTGTATGCATACAAGTGCATTGAAGGCTCATTCACTCCACGTGTCCCTTATTTAACTACTGGAAAATAACTACAGCCTTTTGGAATCAATTTAGGGTTCTCTGAGAGTTCTTGGAGGCTTGGTGGCACAGTGTTTAAGCACTTGGGTGCTAATGGAAGGTGCTAAGTCATTTGATCCCGCAGTCATTCTTCCTGAAAAAAAATGTGACAGCCTGCTCCCATGAAATTACAGCCTGGGGAACCCTATGGGTCAATTCTCTTCGGTCATACAGGGTTCCTATGAGTCCCAATTGATGTGATAGTCATAAAATATACTTGTTTTATGTGGTTTATGATCCTACTTCTTTATATCAATACTAGTTTTAAAAATGATTATGAGAAATATAGTAGCCAAGTTAGTGTGAATGATATACTGCGAAAAATCAAAGCCTCATTATTAGACCACATGAAACGAGACTGTGAGCTCCTAAGTACAGATGGAGCTTTTGAATTCTAAACTTTACTCTATAGACCACATATCAAAGCTCACTGAAAAGGCAAAATCTTCTAGAAAGAATATGAAATGAAGTCTGTGTAGACGGTAAGCGTCCTTGAAGGTGGTCAAAGGGAAGTGTAGCACACTGAAGTCAGTGGAGTAGGCGGCAGTGGGCTGGGAGTGAGGAGAAAGTAGCACCGAGTTCTATGCAAACTCCAGGTAGGTGAAGAGATAGGACATTTGAAACAGAATCTCAATCAATACACTGCTTCCTTCATTGAAAATACCTTGCTAACCGAAATGATAGAAAGTCGGGTAAGCTACAGTGTGGCCTTACTGACTTGGCTGCTTTACACTTTGGCACCAAGTCCTTAAAAGTCCACAGATTCCTTACGAAGAGTCTGAGGTGTGCAGCCAGCCAAAAACATTTGAAATGGCATGACAAGGATATGACAAGTTTCAATGATTATACTACAACACTAACGCTATTATTTCCTGCAGTCACATAAAGGAAATAAGGATCAAAATAAAATGTTAACATTATTTGGTCTAAATAGTTTTGCACTTCATTTGGCTTGCAATTTTATTTCATTTCTTGTCAGACAAATGGTCCACTCATCTAATCTTGTGGTGGAATTGTTTCTAATGATTTCATTACACATATCTGCTAAAGGCGGAAGCTGGCCTCAGGGAGAGGTTTTTTTCCCTTCTTTTTCTTTTCTCTGACTGTAATATGAAGGATTTTCTTCTGCTGGCTTTTAAGCCAACAATTACTTTATGCTTGTATTTTGGATATCGCTAGGTCATTTAATGTGAAATCACACAACTGTAAGCACTTAGTGATGATGATTCTGAGGAAATGTGTCTTAATTGCTATACATTTATCAAGTCACATCTACATTTTTATGTGTGTTCATATTTTTACAACTTCCTGGAAGTTTGAGGATTGGCTGATCACTCCTGAAATAATATATTCTTATTCTCACAGCTTTATTGTTCTCAGACACTTAGATTCAGACTACTGATGCTTTTCAAAGATCTGTGATTTTATAGGGTATAAGCCAAGTTTGTCTCCACAGTTTGTCTTGAGGAATCATAGGAAGAAAAATAAGTGTGATTTTTATTTGTAACACAGCACAAAGAACTTCTAAATTGATTTAACAATACATAAGTTACATTTTTAAAGAACTTGGCTTTAGCATTGGCTAGATTTCCCTCCATGTCCGTTTATATATATCATTTAGTGTCAAATAAGAGAGTCTGGAGGGCACAAGCGGTATATGATCAACTGTTACTGTCTGGTGCTTTGATCACATTTGGTGCCGCCATCTGAAAGGTCAGCATATTGACACCACGAGCTCCCATGGGAGGAAGACGGGGAATTCGACTGCAGTGAAGATCTGTAGTCGCTGGAACTCACAGGAGCAGTTAGTTCTACCCTGAGCCGTAGTATCGGGTGAGTCTGAGTTGGCCTCTCGGTGGCGGTGAGTTTGGCTTTTGAGTGAGAGCAGTGTCCCAGAAGAAACCCCAGGGAGCAGTTCTTCTCTGCAACATGAGCTCACCATGCGTTTGAGCCTGACTCCAAGACAGGTAGCCGCAGCAACAACAACACTACTTCAGTGACATTTCACAAAGGAAAGAATTGTGTCTCTATCACCAGTCGAATGTGGGATAAACATTGTCTCATGATTTGAGTTTTTCAATTTATAGCAATGTATAACAAAAATTCCAGTTCAACACAGATCCTTAAGAATAAAGTCCTGACACAGCAAAGCAAAAAAATAAAAAAGTATGTTTTAACCTCTACTCTTTCCATTTTCTTGGAAATCTTTTTAAAAAGGAGTGCTGCTCTATAGTACACACTTGAGACAATTATGTTTTTTTTCCTCTTTAAAAAGTAGAATGGATCGACCCCCTTAGCTAAGGGTCCTGTCACGCTTGTGCCTATCATACATCCCCTTCCCACGATGTGTATGCCTATTGTACTGCCCCTTCCTGTGACAGTGGTGACCTGCAATTATGCCCCCCACTAAGATATAATGCTTGGTTAGCAATAAGTGGGGTCCTCCAGCCTCGTGCCCAGGGCTCCAGCCTCTGGCCCAGCTCTCCAACTTCCTGCCCGGTCCTTGAGCCTCCTGCCAGCTCTCTACCTCACCTCCCTTTGGCCCACTGTGTGCAGACCTGGCTGGTAAGATCATGGCCATCCAGGAGTGTGTGGTTGCCTTGCTTGTTCTGTGCCTCCATTTGCAAGCTACATTACGTGTGGGACACCTAATCCATGGACAGTGTCGCTGTCACTTGAAGTTACTTCAAGGCCTGCTTCGCCACACTACTGGAAGGTACATCTCTTGAGCTGGGGACTGGCGGACCCTGTCATCTGGCTGACTGTTGGTGACTTGCCTTGCTGTTTGCTGTCTGTGGCTGGATAGCCTGAATTGTTCCATGGATGGCTACCCCGCAGCCCTTAAGACTTGAAGGACTGCTGATGTACTAGCTGTCTCATGGAAGTGAGTTACGCTGAGCCATTTGCACTACTTTATAGATTAATTAACTGTTTATTTCTTGTTATTTATCTATATAAATGTATATATAATCAAAAAAAAAAGTAGAATGGATCTACATGTGACCTCCTCCCTGGGGACAGACAACAGAAAAGTGGGTGAAGGGAGACGTCGGCAGGGCAAGATATGACTAAATAATAATTTATAAATTATCAAGGATTCATGAGGGAGGGGGAGTAGAGAGAGAGGGTAAAACATGAGGACCTGATGCTAGGGGCTTAAGTAGAAAGCAAATGTTTTGAGACTGATGAGGGCAATGGATGTACAAATGTGCTTTACATAATTGATGGATGTATGGATTGTGATAAGAGTTGTATGAGCCCCTAATAAAATGATTTTTAAAAATTAGATCAATTATTTGATGCTTCAAAGTGAAATAGGTGGTCATGGGAGAGAAAGCAAGTTTTTTCTTATAACAAGTTATAGTATTTATTCTAACATGTACTTTAAGCTTTAAGACTATCTAGGGATATGTGAGACTTAATGGTACAACTTCCTGTTCCAATCACTGTTCCAATCACATATTCTACACTCACACATATCAGGTCTCTTAAAAGCTAAATCAGTTAGGGAAAGGGGCAGGAACACTAATGTAAACAAAAAGAAAACAGTGGTTAAACTTGGAAAAGCTTATTTTATAATATGACATAGTTTTCATCACTCAGATTATTTTATTTCAATCTACTGGACACATGAATTTATCTTATATTCAAAATCTCACAGTAAGAGTAAGTAAAAACAAAAAAACATTCTTCTCATATCCCAAGGCACATATTGTGCAACTTGAGAGGAAAAATAGAAGTTTTTGACAAATGTTTTTGCCACTAACAATGGCTGTGTGTGATTTCAAATTCCACATTATCAAAAGACAATGTCTAAACTTTTGATAAAAAAATTTAGCAATTGCCATTAATGATAATGATTACTTCAGTGGGCATGACACATTGTTCTTGATATTCTCAATAAAAAGTAGCAGGAAGAGAGAAGATGCTTCTTGTTACAGTGTTTTCTCAATTAGGAAGGCTAGAGACTGAGAGAGACACACTAGTTTCTATTGTAACTTGTCCTTAACATTCTCAGTCATGTAAGGTTTCCCATTTGAGAGTTCACGACCTTTTTGTTAAATGAGCAGAATCATTATAATGGAGGTAGATGCAGAAGATGGAATCAGAAATGTGATTTTATGCAGCTTCCTTAAACTCAATCTGTTTTTATTGAACTCTTCATACTATTCTAACCAAAACCAAACTCAGACATCAAGTCAATGGCGATGCATTATGACTGTGGGAGTTACACAATGCCACGCCCACCTGGAGATGTAAAAGTATAGGGGTGAAGTGTAGCCTGGCAGTCATGTCAGCACTTGATGGTGCCTCCGTGTGGGCATGACCATGTCATAAGGAGAGTTCTGGGACACCTCCCCTCACCACCCCCCTGTTGCCTTTATCTTCCCATTGACACCACATGGAGACCTGCACAAGCACTGTGATGTGGCCACTGCCAGTGGATCCACACAACTCTGCACACACCAGCCTATGATATTCCTGCATTCTGCATCATTGCATGTGGCTTCAGTGTCTGAAGAGGGACTCGGGGAGTTGGATCTGACTTTTGCATTTGATTTGGACTGGGCTCGGATGTTTTCTTGATATACAATTACTCCTTGATATACAGCTCCTTCCAGAACATATATGAGTCTCATTGAATTTGTTAATCTAGTCAACCTGACAACACAGTGACCTCCTGGGGTTTCTGAGATTTTCACTTTTTGTGGGTGTAGAAAGCCCAGGTTTCTCCCCAGGAACTAGCTGCTGGTGATTTCAAACTACTAACCATGCAGATTATAGCCCAGCTAAATAACTTCCACTACCAGGGATCCTCTTTAAACTCTATAATACTATTACTCTACATCATATAAATATAATATAGCTTGATTTTGATAGTATCTTTTGATTGTAATCTTAATAACAATAATTTACAAATATATAAAATGTTTACAGGGTATAGTTAGATGGACCTGTAAGTGGAAAATTCCATAAGAGGCATTATCCTTTAAGATACCGTGTTAGGTCAGGTTGATTGCAGAAACAAATCCAGTAACACTCATATACGTGCTACAATGACCTTTATCTCAATGTGTGGGAGTTAAATAATCTGGTGTCAATTTGGAATTTAAGAGGATCAAGAGTGACAAGGTGGAGTCGATTCTGTCAATCGGGTCACAACCAATTAGACTTCTGTGTGGGCATGGCCCTCCCCTAAGGATTCTGGGAAATCTGGTATTTGCTCCTTGAAGGTGGGAGACTCTCTCTACTCACTTCCGGTAAGACATCCCTGAGGAGAAGCCATATGTACCTACCCTGATGCAGCTCTGGGAACTGGAGAAGCCACGTGGATACTGCTGTCAGGGCTGAAATTCTTACAATGTCACTGGATCCAAAGATATTCTACACACTGGCCTCTGATCACCCTGCACTCAGCGTCATTGCATGTATTTTGTGAGTTTGAAGAGGACTTTGTAGATTGGTATCAGACATATGGGCTAATATTGGACTTATGGGCTTGATCTGGTCTGGGATGTTTTCTCAATATTCAATTGCTCTTGTACGTAAACCCCTTTCTTAAATACATTGGAGTGTCTATGATTTGCTTCTCTAGTCTACCGCAGGCAATGACGCAGAAGGCAGCAAGATCACAGGCCAGTGGGTATAACATAGTGTCAAAATGAGGCTGGTAGGAAACACAGGAGGGCTCCAGTAGCTCTCCTAGTGGCCAAGAAGCAGGAAGGTGAAGGGAGAGAGAGAGAGAGAAAGAGAGAGAGAGAGAGAGAGAGAGAGAGAGAGAGAGAGAGAGAGAGAGAGAGAGAGAGAGAGAGAGAGAGAGACCAGGCCCCAAATAGCTATATATCTGTCACACCTCCAAGTGATTGGAACCTGATTGGAAGGCTAAACTCTCCCCCTACACCTTTATCTATCTTCAAGTTAACATGAAATTATTTAACTACCACATATTAATAAGATAGAATGTAGGCATTATTGCCAATGCTTAAACAATACGTGATAAATAAGCAAATAGCTACATACATACATGCATTCATACATACAAGACTGACAGTGTCTCCAAAGAAATATTCAACTACCTAATAAGCAGTCAAAAATAAATATAGCCTAACATCTGATCTAAGGAAAAGCAAGTTAAACATTAAAAATGCAATGACTACGTTCTGGTGCAGGGAAACCTAGGCGTTCCATAAATAGCCCTGGTGGTTTAGTGGGCTCTGTGTTGGCACTAACCTCAAGGTGTGGAGTGTGAAAGAAGCCGCTCCTTTGAGAAAGATGAGGCTTTCTTCTCCTGTAACTGACTGTCTCAGAAGCCCTCAGCAGCAGTTCTACTGAGGACCAATGAGTCAGTCACTCGATGTCAGTGAACTAGTTTTTTCATTCATTCATTCATTTCTTCTTTCTTCTCTCTCCCTTTTTTTTTTTGAGAGGCATCCAGTAACATTATGTCTATGGGTAGCCTATTAATGAATAACCTATACATTTTCTAAGCATGATTAAACATCATCCTTGCCCATGGTTAATCAAGACTTTTTCCTCTCTTTAAACATTTGGATGGAAAATCAGATGCTCCATGATATAGTAACAGGACTATTTTCACAGGCAGAGCATGTGACAATTTTTGTAATGTTTTCTTTGTTGGCTCTTTATTTTAACACTCCTCCTTGCATTCCCATTAGTTTGGGTCTCAGTATTTATTGACTGTCTAGTTCTTAATTATGAGGAACCTATCTTTGAATTATATTAAGTGTGCAATCTATTCAGCAGTCCTTAATCAGAATTTCAAGACTGAGGGCATTACTCTTAATAAATTAAAATAAATTGTCCAACCAGAAAGGAAAAGCTAAAAGTGCATTTTTTCCTAGAAGACCTTAATGGGCTCACCAGACATTGATAAGGACTTAGGAATAGGAGAGAGAGAAGCAAAGCATAATTCTGATGGTTTTCATATGTATGAGTCAACTGTAGTATTTATTTTCACCTAACTATATTTCTTTATAGAAATTCTAAAAAATAAATTTTGACTCTATGCAGAAAAATTCAAGAATTATCTCTGCTGAGTAAGCAACATTGTAGTGATGTGTATTATAGTAATCACTTCTCCAAGTTACGGATTTTCAATTACCTTATATACATGTGAAAGTTGGACAGTGATTAAGGAAGTCTATGGAAGAGCTGATAGCTTTGAATTATGGCACTGGCGAAGAATATTGAAAATACCATGGACTTCCAGAAGAATAAGCAAATCTGACCTGGAAGAAATGCAAGCAGAATGGCAAGATTTTGCTCTCATGCACTTGGGACATATTATAAAGAGATCGTCACTCAGAGTCTCCTACCAAGAACTGTCCCTCCTCAAGTCAGATAGCAACAGCTCAGAACCCGATTCCTGGGGAATCAGACACATGACCTGATTTATCAGAACTTCAGGAATAATCTGGTTTTCCCTCCCCTCTTTTTCACCCCTTGAGAACTGCAGCAGAGCATGGCATAGCAGCAGGCCTCTGGCCCCCCCCTCCCCTGGCTCAGCAACCCTCAGGTGTGCAGGACTCTTCCCCTTCAGACTGCCCTCCAATCAGAACCCCCATTTTTCACCTAGTGAGGCAGCCACCTGTGTGGAAAACAGAACCTTAAGGCTCTCATCTCTGAGAACCCTGTGCGGGGAATGGAACTCTAAGGCTGGAATCTCTATCTGATCCACTCTCCCTCTGCTCCGAAGACTTCAGCTCTGATGGCTTCTAGCTGGAGAGCTCAGCTAATGACCACCTCAACCAGAATCTAACAGATGCACAACCTGCACTCTGGGTATTTCAAGAGAAGTTTTTATTTGTTTTCCTTTTAGAAAAACAAAAACAAAACACTTCTTTCAGAGAACCTAGAATTTGGTATTCCAACGAGTCTTAGTGCCTTCCCCTGCCCCAGCTCTGCGGTTGGCCAGTGCTGGGACTTACCTGATTACACCTCCACCTGATTACAAATTTTGTTGCACCTCGGGCCTCAATTTCTATAGCGTATTTCTACCCTGGGATCCCAGTGTAAAGGGCATGGCACAGTGTCCCAATACAGCTCCATGATGTACTTCGGACATTCCCTCCCTGAGATCAGGGAAATGGTGTGTCACCAAATAAGGGACCTTTGCCTTAAACACAATAAGATCATGTGGTAGTTACATAATCTACTGTCAACTTGAGGGAAGGGGTGAACTGGAATCTGTCATAGTCAATTAGGCCTTGTTGTGGGTATGACCTACTCATGAGGCTTCTGGGAACTCCTGCCTTCCTCCCTGGAGGTGGCACACTCTCTCTGTGAGACATCCTGTTGACAAGCCACATGGAGTTATGCTGATGGAGCCAGAGTCCTGGAACTGGCGAAGCCATAAAGGGACTCATGCAGTGCTGAGATGAGATGTTTCCACAGTCACTGGATCCCCAAGACATTCCACTCTATGGCCTGTGATCTTCCTGCATTTAACATCATTGCATGTGTTTCATGAGTCTGAGGAGGAACTTATGGATTAGCATCAGGCATATGGGATAATATTGGTTCTTATGGATTTGATCTGGACTAGGCTGGGATGCTTTCGCAATATAAAATTAATCTTTGATGTAAAGTTTTTTCCTTAACATATGTGAGTCTCCCTGGATTGTTTCTCTAATCTACCCCAACCGGCACCCTTGATTGGCTGCTTTCCTTATATTATATAGTTGTCAAAATAACCTGGTACTGGTAAAATGATAGATACATAGATCAACAGGATGGAAAACCCAGAAATAAAAACATCTGCTACAAACAACTGATTTCTAATAAGGGCCTAATAAATATTAAATGGGGAGTGAATGCCCTCTTCAATAAATGGTGGTCGAAAGATTGGCTATCCATCTGCAGAAGAATGAAACAAGACCCATTCCTCACTCCATGAACAAAAATTGAACTCAAGGTAGACCAGAGACAATGTAAAAGTGAAAGCTATTAGGATCATCAATAAGAAACTTGGGAACAATTGAAGTAAGGGCCCTGATTTAGGGCCTCCATGGGCTACCAGGTATACCAAAGGAAGCACACACAATGGAAGAAACAAGAGATGAATCAGATCTGTCAAAGGTAAAACACTTGTGCACACCATGAAGATTTCACAAAAGAGTAAATTGAGAGCCCACTGATTGGGAAAAGATATTTGGCCATGACATAATGGAGAAATAACTTATTACTGGTATCTACAGAGTACTGCAAGCCTACAAGAAAAAAAATCAAATAACCCACTTAAAAGGTGGACAAAGGGCCTGGCAGACAGTTTAGAAGGACGACACCTATGTGGCTAACAAGTACATGAGGAAGCACTCTTGCTCATCAGCCATCCAGGAAAAACAACGAGACACCCTCCTGCCCCTTAACCACAGCCCAGTGGAAAAACAAAACAAAACAGAGACCAGCATATGCTGGAGAGGCGTGGAGACAGGTTTGAACTTGTACACTCTGGTGGACTTGCAACCACTTTGGAAATATTATATGGTGATTCATAAAACACCTGGCATGTGCTCCACAGTAATAAAAGAGAGATGGTGAACAGACATATGCTCTCCCATGTTCATGCACATATTGCAGCACAGCTCACCACAGCGAGAAGTTGGAAACAGCCCACATCTCAGTAAGCACAAGCACGGATAGAAAACAAACTTCAATATACATGCAGAATGGAACACTATGCATCCCTCAAAATCAGTGACAGAATCATGAAACACCTCAAGACATGGAGGACTCTGGAAACCATTATGCTGAGTGAAGTTAGTCAACCACACAAGTACAAAGACTGTCCGAGGGCACTCCTGCAGGGACAAGCACCAGGGTGGGCACAGACTCAGACTTGTAGTCCATCCAGTCTGCTGGCCAGCGCAGCCAGACTGCGTCATAATGAGTCAGGCCCCAGGCTCTTTATGTTACCATCTCGAGGCCACTTAGGTGGAGGACTGTCAGCTGAGATCAGTTACCAAGAGACAGAGAGGAGAAGATGGTCTTTTAGAGGCTGCCATGCAAAGGGGTGGCGCAGGTTCCCCAGACTGGCAGGCATTCTGATCCGAGGGATGGGGCACTGATGCCAACGTCAAGTCAGCAGGTGGGAAAGTGAGCAAGCATACACATCTGGGAGAAGACAAGGGCATGGCTTTTGGTAGAAAAAAGGGGGAGGACCAACTTCCTAGTGGGGAAAATATAATGACTAATAATGCTTTTAAGGACACAACGGCAGGGAGTATGCCTATGCACCTAATAGCCACACTGGTCTGAGTTTATGCACAGGCCACGTGCCATAGACTACGCGGGCATTGAGTCCTGGATCTGCAGGGTACACGCATAGGCCAAAGGGCACACCAGAGGTACTGACGTGAGAGCCTCAGTAGGTGAACTAGCTTCTGCCTCACATGTGTCTGTACCCTGAGGACTAAAGATTGAAACCACTTGGTGTATGAAGAAACAGAAGACAGCTATACTAAGAATATTGAACTGTTGATAGACAGACCAACATTGATTTACTGCTTAGATATGTGTTATTCTTGCAAACTTATGATTGACATCGTCAATGAATATTATTTAAATTTTTATGTGATCACTATCTCCCACTGTTTGTGTAAAAAGTGCCCAGTCACATAAGGATCTATTCTATACAAGTCATTAATCCAGGTAGCGAGAGCTGTTGTTAGAGGACACTTGTTCAATCTCTCCCTCTCTATAGTGTTTGATAGATTAGCGCAATGGACAAAAACAAACAGAAGATTCTTTTTCTCTACCATAAATTAACAAGGATGCCTCTAAGGTGAGCAGATAAAAAAAAAACAGATTCAGGAATGGATTTGGGGTTCACACTTAATCCTAACTCTAATCTAAGAACAATTAGTTCTTGTGACTTGGCCATGCTCAATATTCTCCTTCATGAAGGAAACAGAGAGATATGGATGCTCTAGCAAAGCGTGGTAAAGGAATTAGATGGCTCTTGTCTATCCGATAGAATAGTTAGCGTCTGGGGTCTTAGAGGCTTGTTTCCACACAGGCAGCCATTTAAGTGAAAAACCAACTCTGCCCACATGTAAGAGGCACACCAACATCAGTGATCCAAGAATTATAAGTTATGTAATCCAAAACCATGCTTAAATTGTGAGATTTTAGATACGAAGACAATGTAAGCCCCAAATACATTCGTGAGATCTACACAAGCGATATCTCCCAGTGACTTCCCTCTAACCATCATTGATGAATTGGAATAACCTGGTTATCAGACAGAGCATTGGAGAGAAGACTATAGCAAATTAAAATGATAAATCTGACTTGGATGGTTAAAACATGGTCACTTGCATTATCCTATGATATACTTGGGGCTTGATCTGGTATTAATAACTTCTGTGTTTTGTTTGTTTGTTTGATGTTGGGGTTTATCTCAATTGTATTTTATCATTGTGGGTAGTCCTGAATCTTTTTTACGTGTTTTTTAATGTTTTTCAGTGTACAAAACCCAGGATAGATGAACCTTAGAGACAGCAACTAAGGGAAAGCTGACATCAAGGAATTCAAGAAGGAAACAAAAATGTTTTGAAATTGATTTTGATACAAATTGTATAATGCTGTTTGATGTGATTAATGATGTAATGGGATGATGGCTGGATTAGCTCCTAATAAAATATTTTGCGGAAAAAAAAAAACAGTTTCTGGAAAGGGACACTATGCTTGGTACAGTGGAGGCTTGATGACAAAGAAGACCATGGAGGAGACAGGCTGACACAGTGGTTGTCACACTGGGTTCACGCGCGACTGCTATGAGATGAAGCCTGACGGGGCGACGCTTCATTCTGTGGCTCCGAGGGTCCCCAAGAGTGGAAATTCACTAGATGACATTGAGCAACAATTTTAGTGATAAAACCAGAACACTCCTTCTTATTTTATATTTTAATTCTTCATGTCAACTTCTATATAGCATGCTTAGATAGATATGGTTAAATTTTGAACCCTATAATGAATATTCAAGTGATCTTGTGTAGGCTTTTAAGAATATATAATTCCCTGAATATTTCCAAATGATTTGAGAATGGGATTTTCGGAAGAAATAGCACCAGCTGTGGACTCATCGAGAACATAATCATGAAATAAACTTACATACTTGATAACTTGACAGCAAATCCCCATTGCTCTCAAAGCATTTTAATTAGTGATATCTTTTGATATGTGAATATACAATATGTTATCATTGTAATCCACTAATGTATTTCAAATCTAGTTTAATAAATCATATTTTCCACTAAGGGCGTTTCATAACATTTCTCCAATTTCCATACTGAAGTTCCTTTCAGAAACTCTTAAGATGATATCTATAAATACTTATTCTACCACAGGGATTTCTCATGCTTTCCAGCACGTTGCCCTGCCTATAGAGTGAAGTTGTATAGTATAGTATATAGTATAGTGTGTCGTATAGTATAGTTTAGTATTGTAACTCACTGCCATCAAGTCAATGCCAACTCCTAGCAACTCTGTTGGACAGGGTAGAACTGCCCCTGTGAATTCCTGAGACTGTAACTGTTTACAGGAGTAGGTAGTCCCATCTTTCTCCCATGGAGCCACTGGTGGTTTTGAACTGCTGGCTTAGAGGTTAGCAGCCCAATGTCTGCTAGACTATACATACTTTATTAATATATAGCATATAATATAGTACAGTAGTTATTGCAAAGGGTTGTATTTGCTTAACAAACACACACATGTTGCTGTTTGTTGCCATTAACTTCCTCCTAAATAATGTGAACCTTCTGGATCATAGGACAAAGTACCCATCTTCACTATCTTTGTGTCTGAGCCCACTGCTGTGATTATTGTGCCAACCATCTCATTGTGGTTCTACTGCTCATATGTCAAACATGTTGTCCTTTTCTAGTGATTGGTCCTTCCTGATGACATGTCCAAAGTAAGAGTGAAGTCTAGTTGCCCTCAATCTTAAGGAGCGTTCTAATTGTGTTTCTTCTAAGACTTGCTTGTTCTCCCGGCAGCCCACCATGTATTCAATATTATGCACCAACAGCAACATGAGAAGGCATTCATTCTTTGGTCTTTCTTGATCATTGTCCAGCTCTCACAGGCAAAGAGAAAAAAAGCATGATCTGGGATAAGTATGCCTTATTCATCAAAGTGATAGCTTTATTTTACAAAACTTTAAAGAAGTCTTTTTTTTAGCATTTTCCCAATGTCATTTGATTACATATATTTTTTTCCCTCAAGATCATCTAGTAAAAGCTATCTTCTCTGTAATGAATTAGTTGCAATTATGAGTTGTGTATAACACTAGTGATTTAATTCTAAGAATAGGGCTAAAATAATTTATTTTAGAAAGGTTAATACAAGATTATTAGTACCAATGAGGTGGAGCTTAAAGTCTGCCTACATTTCCTTATCCATTATAAGCATTTCCTTATCCGTTATATCTACCATTACTCCTCTCTTGAGAATATCTGCTCTCCTTCCAGGGTTACAAATTTCGTGCAACGTCACACAAACCCCATGGACATTATTGGAAATCATTCACGTGTTTACAGAGGCTGTCAAATTCCAAATCTGAAGTTCAAACCCCTCTCTCTAGACTCCCCCTCAGTACTGTTTATTGACAAAGAAACTGGTGAATCAGGTCAGGCGATTAGGTGTTGGATCAAGTTCCCCAAACTGGAGGTCAAACAGAGAGAAACCAAGCTCAGGATACAGACAGGACCACAGAACAGACTTTGCCAATCTGCTCATCTGATGTGAAACAGCTGAAAATCAGAGTCTCCCTCACAGGCTTAGGCAGGCCCAGCATCACTGTTGGACTCATGCCAATGTCTTCAGGAGTCCTAGGTTAGTATCTTTTGGGGCAGGCCAGTAATTAGCATCAGATTGCTGATTATCGTCTGTCTAGATTTCTTGTCACAACACTGGTATTCTGCAATTTCTTGTTTGAGAAGGGGAGATCACAAAAATGGCATCTTGTTCACATCCGGGGCTTTGACAGAGGTGCGGGTTCTGATATCAAATAGATAGGACGAGGGCACATTGATCACTCTGTGCATCCAAGGTAGGCCAGGTCTAGTCTCCGATAATTGCAAGACATTAGCCTGCAGTTTTTGTTAATTAAGCAGACTGTTTGTGATCACTTTACTAAGGGAACATCTTAAAATTGGAAGTTAGTTCTCCTTTAGAAGTTGAGGCCAGTATTTATAATCCATAACAATATGGATAGCAATGGTTAGAAGGACAATATTAAATAATTAACTACATTACGAGTTTATGAAGAACATTCAAATTGTCCTTAATTAAGTGTGCTTTGGACTATCACCTATATCCACTGGTCATTTTTCAGTGGATGCTACATTTTTAGTGGTTTTACTGGCAAATCATTGACATGTCATAAAATCAGTAGTTCAATTGCATCAAGAAGAGTTGTACAATCATCACCACAATCAGTTTTTGAACATCCTCCTCATTCTTGTCCTCATTGTCATTAGTTCTGTATTATTCCCCGACCCCCACCCATATCCCCTGATATGCTCCCACGAAATCCAGTTAATTTCTCCATCGATTTACCTATCCTGGCTTTCATACACAGAAAAAAGCTAAACCATCAACAATAACAAAGAAAACAGATAAAAACCCAAATTGAAAAGAAAGTAGAAGATATTAAAAAGTGTAAAAAATGGATCAAAAAGGGAGATCAAATGATAGGGGCCTAATTTTTAACCTCACTACACCTGCAACAATCCACTTTCTAATGCATTTTGCCTTATAACAACGCCAGTCACCTCCCTGGTCCATGGTCAACAGGGATTCATCTGGTGCTTTTTTCCAACTCCTTGTGATTGTGAACTGTGCTGCGATGAACATTGGAGCACAGATGCCTGGCTGTTTTTTGTTTTTTTTTCTTTTGTCTCTCCTGGGTATGTGCCCAGTAGGGGGATTGGTGGGACAAGCTATTGTTTCAGATATTAAGGCACCATCTAGTTTCTCCTGACACTTTGCGATAGCATATATATATATTTAACTCTAAAAGTGGCATAAAGTTCTGATATCATACAATTAAATAACCCAATCATATTAAGAAGAGTTGTTCAATCATCACTATAACCAATCTTAGAGCACTTTCTCCTATTAATTTTTAGCTCCTATCTCTGCTCCTCTCAAGCTCCCTTTCGATGTCCTTAGGTAATTACTAATTCAGTTACTGATTCCAAGATTTTGTATTTAAAAAAGTATACAAAAAAATCAAGAAACAACAATGAGAAAACCAAGCAAAACTAACAATATTACCAAATAAAACCAAAAAACCCTCAATTAAAAATAAAACAAAGAATATTAAAAACTGAAACAAATTTTAAAAGATTCAAATTGGATATCAAATGATAAGGTGTTACCATTTAACCTAACATAATCAACAAGTCTCTCTGCCTGATGGACTATGGTGAGAGGCTTAATCCTCATGGGCCTCATGGGGACCTTGCTAACAGATTTGGGACTTCTGCTATTATCCTTAGCCTTTGGAAACTGGGTGTTCAGAATTTAAACTCTGATACTGTTCCCCCACTGGATATGGATCTTATTATTATATACTTTAGGTGTTAGGCATTGTGAACCAGATTGACTATCTCAAATGATATCTGTTCTCCAAAGTATGCCAGTATGTAATTAATGTGCATGAGTGGATACATAGGTGTGCATTTCACTTTCAGTGGCTGGCTTCTTCTATACGAGTTGATTTGACCTCATCACTGCCTATCAATGACTTCTCATAGGGCATTACTGAAGGGCTTGGTCACTAACTCAGAAGGAAAGCACTTAAAACCAGAAGCTACATTATGAGAGAAAGATAAGCAATCTGTTTCCACAAAGACTAGCAGGGTGACAGACCCTGTCGTAGAGGGTTAGGATGTGTCAGAATCGATTCAATAGCATCATGTATATGCATTTATATAAAGGATATATATGTTATTTTTCTTAGTAATGCCTATTGAATAAAAATACTTTCCTAACTGCTAAATGCAAGTAAGCAATTGCATCTGTGAGTGACTTTGGTGGACTGTAGTAAGTTATGCTGTAGGCTATTACCTGCAAAGCTCGTTTTCAAGCCCGCCAACTGCTCCAGAGGAAGATTGAGATTTCTGCTCTCGTAAAGATTTACAGCCTCAGAAATCCACAGGGCAGTTCTATTCTCTCCTAGAGGGTTCCTATGAGTCTGAGTCAACTTGACGGCAGATAATTTATACATATATGTAAATTATTATGTTTTGTTTTTATAAATCTGAAGAAATCTTATAAAATCTAAATATAGTTTTCATATCTAAAGAAAAAGAAATTCAAATAAGATTTGTAATAAATTAACCTTATGGCAGTAAGCCTGAATGAATTAAAACACAAACAAAGCTAATACAATAACAATTGTGAAGATGTCACAAAATCAGGTAGCGCTTCTTTCCATTATGAATTGGAGCCAATTTGATGGCACCTAACTACAACCCTGGATTAAGAATGCATCTATGAGTTAGGACACTAAAAGAATAATATGCTAAAACAAATAAGCAAAAAACCAAACAAACCCCTGAGTTTAACATTAAAATCCTTCTTCTAAACACTGTTGAAATACTGAACAACTATTTTCAAATCCATATATCTGATAATAAAGCACTCATATCCAGAACACAGAAATTGTTTTTAGTTCTTGTGATATGGCCCTGCTTGATGATGATCCTCATGAAGAGATCACTGAAGATATGGGGCTATGGCCGCGTGTGGAGAAGAAACTAGATGGTGGCAAGCTACCAGAAAGAATAGCATCTGGAGTCTTAAAGGCCTCGTCTTTAAAGAAGCAGCCATCTAAGTGAGACATCAACTAAGTCCACGTGGCAGAAGCACACAAGCCTGTGAGATTCAATAATTGGAAATTATAAAATGCAAATAAAAAATAAGGAATAAGAGCTTAAATTGTGAACACCTGATTTTCACTTGTACCTACACAATATCAGTTAATTCTCCAAGGCAGTGAGATTTCACGTATTTGCAAGCATTGAGGAAGAGAGGATGACAGGAGCTGACTGCTGGATTTTGAAGCCACACTATTAAGATGCTGGAGATGGTAGAGATGGTAGCTGAAAACGATGGAAACATGAAAGCGGGAGGCTAAGAAGATGTGATGGAGTCTGTGTGTGTAAGGGCGTGTATGCTTGAAGCGATTATGTGAAAATGTGTGTTTGTGTGCTTAGTGCGGTCACATAGAAATTGCTGAAACATGTACATCAACAAAGCCGTTCCATGAGAACTAATGACAATTTAGAAAGTTTAAGGAGAAAAATGATGTCTTCTTTTGGGTATATTTTAAATTTAAAAAATAAGACTATTTTTTTTATCACATTTCAGAAACTAAGACACTGGTCACAAAATTTAGGAATTTCTGAAAATAGGAGTAGCTGATCTTTTCTGATCTTTCCTTGTGAAATTATAATGGGGAATGAGCTTCAAGGAAAAGCAATGGCAGTGGATGCCTGCCAGGAAACAAGGCACCCTACTTTGCAGTGTTTTAGATGATGACGATGTATATCTTCGCAGGAAAACTCTCCCACGAGCCAGAGGACGTTTTCAGGTAAAGGTAAGATCCATTTCCTCATCGGGGAACACTACAGCATGAGTCAAAAGGCATGAGCATAGTAAGTATTTTATCCAGTGTCAGAGAGGTATTTACCAAAGATAGCACTTAATCTCCATACGGTGGTAGCTGTCTAGATGAGCTACATGGATCAGTGTCCTATCTTACTGAAATACTAACTGTCTGCACTGAGCTCAAACCATAAATGAAAACAGCAATAACTGACAAGCAATGAAGGACTGCAACTTGAGGATGGGAAATCAATTAGCTAGACCTCTAATATTTCCCTCATTGTTTCCCAGTAACCCAAGGCCAGAGGAACCTACACAGCAAGAAAGAGGTAAGAGACCACTGGGCCTTGGCCCACCTGAGCCACAGATATAGAATATAATTAAGGAAGAGGAGGTATTTTGGGAAAAATAATAGTACTAAATTTTTAAGAGCTAGAATGAGATGACCCAAATCACCAGAAAACCTTGATATAGGTGGAATGGGTTGTTTTAAAGGGAAACTGCCTTCTCTTGGAAAAACAGAATATTTAACTACAATTATTGGTTGCACTCACAGAATTTTGAAGACTCAACATATTAGTCACATACATAGTACCATTTTCAAGTTAATATCCACAATTTGAGAGTGCTCTGTGGTTCAATGAGTTTAATTTGTGTTATTCTGTAAGAATGAGAAAAGCTTATATATGGAATAAGGGTTCCTGGGCAGTATGGTGGGGAGGGAGGGGACAAAGAGGGGCTGATATCAAGGCATTCAAAATGAAAGAAAATGTTTTAAAGTGATTGTGGTAGCAATTGCATAATACAGCTTGAAGTGATTGAACTATGCAATGTTATATCTGTAAGAGCTCCCAAAATTATTTTTTAATAAATAATAATTCCAAGATTCAGAGTAATGAAAAAGTCAAATAAACCTGGAGAGATAAGAGAATTGTCTGCGTCTTTCAGTGCTACTAGACAGAAATGCCACAAGAAATGCTGGATTTTAAATAGAAGTCTCACTTCAGGTGCCAGCTGTAGGGAAAGCTTTTGCTATTTGCTCTGGAGAAGAGTCTGGCCCCTCCCTGTTAGTATCTCTTTCCTGGTGCATTGGTAGCATGGTAACAATCTCTCTCCACATGTTTTTCTGTGCTAATCTGCTACTTTTATATTTCAAGAGTGATTGTTTTAAACCATATCTTGCACTTACACACTCATGGCCTCATTAACATAACAAAACCCCCTATACAGCCTATTTCCAAATGGACTCTATTTGAAAGTATAGGGGTTAGTATTTACAATATATTTTGGGATACACAGTTAAATCCCTAATAAATGATTTTTTTGTAATCCATATTTCTTTTTTTTCTTAGTCATTTCATTGGGGGCTCATACAATTCTTATCACAATCCATCCATCCATCCATTGTGTCAAGCACATTTGTACATTGGTTGCCATCATCATTCTCAAAACATTTGCTCTACTTGAGCCCTTAATATCAGTTCCTCATTTTTCCCCCTTCCTCCTGATCTTATCCTGTGCCATAGAACAATTTTCATTGGATGGTCTAAATTATATTGAGTGCTCACGGACTAAAATATGCTCAGATGCTGTCTGTGGTAAAGTGAAATTTAATAGGGCTCTTCTATTCTGCTCCGTAACTCCCATCCAATTATTGGCTGGGACTATGCAAATAGGTTGTATGAAACACTAATAAAGAGGATTGGTCAGTTTTAGCTGCCACTCCTCTAGCTATAAAAATGAGTCATCTCAGAATCAGGAAAAGAAAAACATCCCTGGATCATCATGGAAGAACAGTCACTAGCAGAGCTCATTCAAAATTCCTCTCTACCTAACCTGGTGGAGACAGCCCAGATGCAACATGGGACAGAGCAAAGGAAGAACAGAGAGAGAAATCCCACAGCTCTCCTTCCAGGGTCAGTATGAATTAGGATTGGCTTGATATCGGTGGATTGGCTTATTTTCTCTTTACCCATCTATACCCTATACCCCACAAGGTATTAAATATTTGATAGATAATGCAAAAAGAAATCTGTTTGGCTTTTAGAATCCACCAATGTCTGTAACCATGGAACGCACAGTGATTATCAGTGGGTAGTGATAGCTAAATAGAAAATAAATTTGAATGTTAAATAATACAGAGAAAATAATGCCAATAATTTTACTTTTGTGGATATGAATATATGTGTGGTTTTTTATAAATACTTTATGACTCAAGGTTTAAGAAAATGTTCTGATTTCTATACTTCTCTACTTTGTTATGTTGACATGAGTTTGCAGCAACTCATCCATAAGTAACTACTTTTGTTTTGTTTTATAATCAATGAACTACTCTTAATGTTTCTTTAAGGATTTTGTAATACAATATGAAAATATGTTCAATCCAATTAAATCTTATTAAAGGAAAAATATGCAACCCCAATGTACCTCTTGTATACAGTATCACACATTATTAATATCTTACATTTCCACGGTATATGCTACAACTGATGAGTCAATATAGTAAATTATTAATTACAGGCTACCATTTCATTCTGTTGTATATAAAGTCCCTATGGGGTGGAAGCAAGTAGATGGCACCTAACAAGAACAACCTAGGCTGTAGTTTACATTGTGTCATAAAATTCTGTGGATTTTGACAAATGCATACTGCCATGTATCCACCATTTCAGTATTATGCAGAATTGTTTTACTGCCAGTAAAATCCCCGGTGCTGAACCCCTCGATCCTTCCTCTTTCTGCTCTGCCTCTGGCAACCACTGATCTCTCCATGCTCTGTGTAGTTTTTCCGGAATGTCCCTTAGTTAGGGCCATATAGTATGTAGCTACTTCACATGAGCTTCTTTCATTTGGAATTATGATTCTAAGATTTACCATGTCTTTGAATAACTTGCTAGATAATTTTATCTCTAATACTCCATTGTGTGAATGTACCAAAGTATATTTATCCATTTACTTACTGAAGGATATTTAATAGCTTCCAATAAATTCTTCATTTTGACTATGAACAATGTCTTTCTTAAAGAAACTCGTTTTAATCTAATCACATTAATTATCCATCTGATAATTCAAAATCTTGCTATAATCATTGAATGCCTAATCCTTTGCGTATCCTTCACGTGTTTCTCACCCCAGACCCTGAAGCACTCGGATACTCTGAGCAGATAGAGCTTAGCATCTTTTCATTACCTTTCTCTTTCGGACATCTGTTTGTCATAACTTTATTCTTTCTTGAATATAATTTGATCTTATATCTACCATTAGATCATTTCATTGCCTTGAATATAACATAATATAAAATGATAAACTCTGATATTTTAATATTATTTAAAATATTAAATATAAAATAGAAGTATGTCTAAAGTTAGTGTCAAATGGGGAAAGCTTAAGCTCAGAATACGTTCAGGCTATGCTAAATGTGTGTTAATGTTTCATTAGACATGCAAGATATTTTTTTCTTTAAAGCTAAGGACATAAAACATTATTTTTGTACCATATTTTTATACAATAATTTCTATGTGTGACAATAGGCTTGTTTGTTTCTTTCCCACTAAACTTTCTAATTTTTCTCCCTGTAACACTTATTCAAATAAGATTTAACTTAGATAACAGGAAACTTAACTCTCTTTTTATAGATGTACTTAATTTATTTGACCTAGTTGGCTACATTGCTTTCAGTTTTAGTTTCCTAGGTAGACATGTGAAAGACACTGAGATTGTTTGTTCAGATTCAATTCACCACCTGATTTCCTGAAATAATCACACCTACTGTTTTAGGATCATGGTGAAAAAAAGGGCAGGGTTTCCCATGTCTAGGCAGTTATTCCTAGGATCATAGGACAGTAAAACCTCTCAAAAGTCGTGCTTTCCTCCATTTACTAGACAGTTTCTGTTGTTATTGTTGTGTTCTTTCACAGACATCATAAAAACACTCAGACCTGCTTCTCATATATTTTTCAGTTATAGGAATGTCGTGCCCAAGGAGCTGTTTTAGGCTACGTTCTCTAGAGAAGCAAATCCAGTGACACGTGTGTGTGTGTGTGTGTGTGTGTGTGAGATCATAATGCTTCACACAGTTATAGAAGCAGGCAAAACAATGTCCAAGCAGTTTCCATTCCGTGAGTCAGATGTTAAGCTGGAAGCTTCTCCAAACTAAGGAACCCAAGATTGATAGGATATGACAAACCACTGACTGTGGAGACAAATGATCCTCGTTCTGTAAGTAAGATTACAGATCACTGATGGCCTTCAGGACATTGCGGGCCATTAGCTCAAGCCCAAATAAGCAGAGGCCAAGGAACCAATTACCGGACCCAGACCCACTAAAAAGTAAACAAACAAGCTTTTCCACAGCATCTACTTTGATAGGAAACTTTCTTTCGATTGCAGGATGGCTGTGACCTAGTAAGGGTGTTTCATTTCATCCTAACTTTACAACTAATTGGCTATTCATAGGAGATCCCATGAAGTGGTTGGTTATCTTGAGAAGACAAGAAACCCCAGAATACTACTATTTGCGCCTGTAGAACCTGTATATGAACCAAGGAGCAGCTGTGCGCACAGAACAAGAGCTGGCTGCATGGTTTAAAATCAGCAAAGGTGTGTGTCGGGATTTCAACCTCACACTGTACTTATTCAATCTGAGTGCTGAGCAGATCAACGGAGAAGCTGGATTGTGTGGGGGGAAATGTGACTTAGAACTAGAGGAAGCCTTAGTAACAAGTTGTCATATGCAGATGACATAATTTTGTTTACTGAAAGTAAGGAAGACTCAAAGTGCTTACTGATGGAAATCAAAGACTGTATCCTTCAAATGGATCACAACTCAATGACAAGACCAAGATCCTCACAACTGGACCAATAGGTAACATCATGGTAAATAGAGAAAGATTGAAGTTGTTAAGCGGTTGGCCTTGCTTGGATTCACAGTCAACGTTCATGGAAGTGGCAGTCAGCAGATCAAAGGACACATAGCAGTGGGTAACCCTGTTGTGCCTGACCTCTTTAGAGTGTTGACAAACAAGGATGTTATTTTGAGGACTCAACTAAGT
The DNA here is from genome assembly GCF_050624435.1 of Tenrec ecaudatus. Lineage (NCBI taxonomy): Eukaryota > Metazoa > Chordata > Mammalia > Afrosoricida > Tenrecidae > Tenrec > Tenrec ecaudatus. The sequence goes on along the minus strand of NC_134540.1, from coordinate 40,199,380 downwards.
GTGACGCAAGCCGTGGTATATTAAATCACCTCATGAGCATGAGAAGTTGGAGACTGAATAAGGAAGACCCAAGGAGAACTGAGGCATTTCAATCATGGTGCTGGAGCTGAATATTGACAGTACCATAGACCACCAAAAGAACAAACCCATCTGTCTGGAAGATGTACAAGTAGAGTGCATCTTAGAGGCAATGATAGCAAGACTTCATCTCATGTACTTTTGACATGTTGCCAGGAAACACCAGTCCCTAGAAAAGGACGTCATGCTTGGTAAAATAGCAGGGCAGAAAAAAATAGGAAGACCTTCCACAAGATTTATTGACACCGTGGCTACATTGATAGACTCAAACATAAGAATAATTGTGTGGATTGGACAGAATCGAGCAGTGTTTGATTCTATTGTACATATGTTGTACAGAGGGTCGCCATGAGTCAGAAGCAAGATGATGGTACCTAGAAACAAAACTAATATATTAATATCTATACATATATACAGACATAGATCTCACTGACATGGCCCTCTTGACATTGAGTCTATTCCAATTCATAGTGACCAATTCATAAGGTTTCTGAGTCTCACACTTCTATGGAGATACCTGACAATACTTTCAAGGTGCATAGATATGCAATTTCTTTCAGGAAATAGTTCATGCAATTTTGGATGTCTCAAATCCATGAGTAAGGCTGAAGGCTTCTTCTGACTCATAATCACAGGTTCTGAGAAACCCTAAATTTAGAGTTCAGACAGCAGAATGCTGGGTCAGGGGTTTGTACTGCCAACTCATGGTCCAAGATCGAAAGCCAGAGAATGACAAATTGAATGATGGATTGAGAGAATAAATATACACATATATATATATTGAATGCAGGCCACACTCAAAGAACAACTCCCTTTCTATGGCTTGATTGCTCACATGGGATCACAAAATGGAGGATGATTACATAATAACTAGAATATCACTGAGAATCATTGATTAGCCAAGTTGCCAAATAACCTTAATGATAAAACTGTCTTATAAGCAAACTATATTCATTTGTAAAAATTACTCTCATATTAAGACATATTTTCATTTCAAATTATAATTTTCATGATTTCATAAATTCATTATCAACATATATTAGGGGGTACCTAAAATAAACTAGCTTTTTTTAAAGTTCTGTGTTTAAATTTTTTTACAAAACCACCTTATCACCTCGAAAGCAGACTCCCATTACACTACATTTGTCACATCTTTGGTTCCATTCTTGGAAACAGTTTTCAAACCCATCTGCTTGACTGGCTCACAACACACCCCTCTGTTTTTGCTTTCACCTCTTCTATGTCATCAATTCTCTGTCCTTTCACGTCTTTCTTCATTCATGGAAACAAAAATAATTTTCACAGAGTAAAGTCAGGTGAGTAAGGTGTGTGGGGCAAGAGAGGAATGCTGATTTTTGCTAAAAACTGACATACCGAGATGGCTGCATGAGCAGGTGCATTGTTGTGGTGGAAAAACCAGTCCCCTGCCTTCCATAAATCAGGCCTTTTTTTGTCACACACTGCTACACAATCCTTTTAGAACCTTTAAATAGAAAGCGTCATTAACAGTCTGACCTGGTAGAAAAAAAACCTCCAAATGCACTGAGTCAACATTTGTCCATTCAGGTAGTAGACCGTCATCCAGAATGGGGGTTGTCATCAATCGACATTTTATTTTTTTGAAACTAGAAAGCTTCTCATACACTTGAGTTTTTCCCATAGTGCTATCCTTGTAAGCTGTGCTGAACATCACAACAGTTTCTGTGGCATTTTCACCAAGCAGGAAAAAAAATTCCACAGCCAAATGCTATTCTTTTAATTTGGCATGACAAAAAAAATGAGATTTGAGTGAAACTGCTTTTATGAAAAAATTCACTGTGACCAGAGCACCTTCCCGGGTGATGCCACTGGGCACATTAACTCAGAGGGAGTTGCTCAATGCTCACCTGGCAGGAAAAATACGCATTACAAAAGCTCTGCTCTGCCCTGTGCAATTCCATCTTTTGGGTGGGTGCCCTCATATATTGCTAAGTGGCACATGTGGTGGGGCTTCAGAAGTTGATGAAAAGAGTGAAATTCAAAGATAATGTAATTTTTCCAAGAACTTTGGGAACCCTTTTTTGTATATGTATGTGTCAGATCCTTTATTAGTTCATGTAATCTTTGCCAGTCATAGTTAAGGTTTCTTTGTCAGGTTTTCAGACGTTCAGACACTGCGTAAGTTCAAGGTTTAAAAATGTCTGTGTGTGTACTTTATTATAAAGTGCAGATGTTTCACTCTAAGAGCTTTTTAACAGTTTTTTAATTTCAGATTTTCAAAACTTTTAGCATAACCCTCTTATTGGTTAGGTGACTACTTAATACAACTAGAAATAGAGGTCAAATAGGAGCAAATCTTTCATAACATCTATACTTTCTAACTATACAGACTTGGTAGCACTGTGTGCTAAGCATAGGGCTGCTAATTGCAAGGTTGGTGATGCAGATCCACCAGCTGATTCACAGCTGAGAGACGAAGCTGTCTGTTCTCATAAAGATTTACAGTTTCACAAAAGCTAAGGAACAGTTCTGGTTTGTCCTGTATAGTCAAATTTATCTCAATGGCAGTGAGATGAGGGGATTTCCTGTTTTTCATTTTAATTTCTGCATATTTTCATTTGTTTTTTGTACTTTTGACCTTATCTCAGAGGGATGCTAATACTAATAAACATTGAATCTTTTAAAAGGAAATTTTGCCCAAGTAAATGTGGCCATGACTCATAAAAAGAAAACAGTGAATCACAATCATGTTGTATTGAGAACATTTGTGAACTGGTTGTGACTTATAAATAATCTAATTTTTAGGCATGTACAAAATATGAATAATTGCACACAGTAGAATTTAATATATCATTTTGTTTGGATAGAAAACCTAGGAAAGTCACCATCCACTCGGAGATCTTGAAGATCAGGAAATATAACACGATTAATTTTTTATAAGCAGTTCACTGAAGTGAACCTTCTTATATTCACAACCATCAAAATTTTAAAGAAGAAAATGGAATATTCAATAAATATTTGTTGAGCACTTACTATGCATGAGCTACCCTGATATATGCTGCAAAACAGGGAGAGAAAATATGACACAATACCATCCTAAAAATCATACTACAATTTAAGGGGCAGTGAGAGATTCATTGTATCAAAAGTAGCAAAACATATGAGGTACTCGACAAAAGATCATAGTATGATCAGAGTCAATCTTTTCAAAATATTTGGAAATTCATTTAATAGAATTAGCATCTTTGTTCTTTCTAGGTATCAGTTATTGAAATTTGAATCCCTGTGGTTTAGTGTAGTGAATTAAACAGGAATAAATGAGATGTTACAGAGGTGGGAACAATAGGATTAAATAGGGAGGCAGCAGGAAAGTGAGAGACATAGCGATCAGAAACATGTACGGGGGGGTGATGTAGAGGATTAGAAAGAGAAAAAAAGGGGTGACAAGAACTGAGGCACAAAGAAGAAAGGGCTGAACTAACAGCAGAGTGGGGAAATTGGAGATGCGCATTGTTGTTAGTTTACTCTGAGTGGGTGCCAACTTCTGGCAACCTAAGATGCCAGAATCAAACTCGGCACATTGCTGAAGCCTCCTTATGTTTATTGCAATGCTTGTGCCCATCGTTATGGCAATGAGAGGCTTGATAATGGTTTCATGGAGGAGGAGTGTAGCCATCTCTTTAATAAAACTTTCACAAAAAACTTGACTTCTCTAAATGTCCAGTTCTATCAAGGTAAGAGGTAAAATTTGATAAGTATTTATTAAATTCTTTTTATGTGCTAGGCCATTTGATGGACCTTGACAATCTAAATTAACAAGTCATAATTTCTTTATTTGTGGAGGGTAAAATGACTGAATGAAGCAAATCTAGAATTTTGTGATATGAAATTCAAGATATATGAGAAGAATATCAGTGTTTGGACACAGCCATAATTAGTTCAAATGTCTCTTCAAGACCAAGCTAACCTGATGAGAAGTCAAGTATAAGAGGTTTAATATCCATGTATACCTTAATTTAAACCCGGGCTTAGTCACCAATGCACTAGTCAACACCTAACCTTTGCCATTCTGCTTCCTTCTCTGAAAAATATGAGTAATTATGATTTATATGTAATGAATCAGCAGTCTATGGGTGCTGCATACTATTAAACACTCAACTACTAGTCAAAAGGTTGGAAGTTCAAACTCACACAAAATTTTTTTTTTAATTAAAGCCTTAAAAACCTTGTGGGACAGTCCTACCCTGTACATGTGGGCATGCTAGGGTTTGGAATAAACTCCCTAGTCTCTGTCAACAAAACAAACAATGATGCCACATGAGTTATTTACAATCTTCTTTAAAACTGTTTTTAAATGAGTTAGATTGTTTATAAAACAGATAACCAGTTTTACATCCACCTGTTCATATTCATATTATTTAAATTAATTCAATGCATTCTCTTCTATATAACCTTAATGATTCTACTTCTTTTCTGTGTGTCCTGTTTCCATTTCTCCTTATTGTCTAAACGTCCACATTTTGTCCATGGGTAAATGTTTCCCTTTGATTTTAAATGTATGAATATTCTAACAGAGGGGTTATTTCGGTCTACATCTGAAAGGTGACAAAGGGTTGCAGTCTGCGGGTCCCACCAGTCTAGCCAAGCAGTCAGGCTAGTATTTTTTATTATTTTGAGTTCTGTTACACATTGTTATTCTATTCAAGAAGTTGGTAGTGGTACCCAGGCACCATTCAATTCTTCTTAATCAGGGTTGTACAGGCATGTTTGTGCGATTCACGAGTTCAATGAACTCATTGTTTTCATAAGTCTTTTGATTCTCATTACTATTCCTTTCTGTAAATATGTAGAGATCAATAGTTGTGTCTTAAATGGCTGCTGAAAATTTTTAAAAACCCCACCCAATAGCTATTCATCAAAGTAGGCTACACAGCTTGTGTTTGTGAGCTATGTTATGCCAATTGACTTTGACACCTTTGTTTACCATCAGTGCACACTGTAGCGCCTAGTATTAAGTACCTTACCCAGTAGTCATTTAATAAATATTTGTGCAATCGAGTTTGGAGCAAAAATAGAATGTGTGTAAAATGCTTAATCATAGCGCATAGCTAATATAAATATATTTTTAAATGCCAACTATGATGTTACATATACAATCAATGCCATTTCTCACTTCCGTCATGGTAACTGGTCATGGTGACTATAATGTTTGACTATGGAAGTGTGGGGAAGCATACATCTCAGCACAATTCAGTAAGAAAGATTCAAATCCATCTCATTATTTAAGCCTCAGATTCATAATTGAAAAGAACCAGAGCAAAACAAAAATCATCTGTCCATTGATTGGGAGTGTTTTCTCCTATGAATTTAACAGAGCTATTAATATATAAATTCACAGTGAATAGTAAAATAATTTGCTTTAAAGAAAACTTAATGAACTCTTAATGAAGAAAACACCTGACTTTTCCATTATGCCTTTCCTTGCCTGAGGACCGCAGTTACGCAGTCACCTTTACTCCTTTACGGTCACCACGTCCTTCAGGCGCAGAGATGCATCCTCCCATTGGGGGTAATTGTTTTTCATTCCCGCGGAAGCGATCTAAAGAACCCATAGATCGGAAACTCCAGGGAAGAGCATAGACATTTCATGTTGCTCTATTCAATTTCAAGGGGGAGGACCAATATAAAATAATTGCTGTTCTTCAGAACTAACTATATTTATATTTGCAGAAGGACCATAAGTATATAATAATAAGTATAATTCCCATTAAGTAGATGAGAAGGGACGAATTAAAAGTAATATCAGGCATTCATAATGGATTTATTATTTGCAAATAAGTAATTGGTTTATAAGTCACATTTCATTGATGAGGATATAAAGACTTAAAGATTTTGAAGGACTGAGCAAATTCTGAAGAGCTAGTTGGTGTCCAGGGAAATGTCAAAGCTAGTCCTCAGCTACTACTGCCCACTACGAAAGACAGCACATTGATTTTGCACTGGATTTTCTTTCCGGTCCTGCCATCCTGAAATCATTCCAGCTTGCCTCGCCGTCGCTCAAGAAGATTTTTTTCTGGTTAATTTTGAAGCATATAATTATATTCAAAGATAAAATTTATGTCAAAAATAATCTGCATTAACAGAAATTATTTCTCATTGTTTTAATTTACAGAGAAGAGAATTAACACATGCATTACCTTTCTTACACAATAAAGTATTAATGTATAAATAAAAGAGTATTGATGTACATTATTTTGTAACCATCACCTTAATTTCTAACTTTTGCTGTACTCACCGAGGGTTACTAAATGTTGCTCCTTAATGAACAGCTATAAAAATAAAGAAAACAAAAGGAATGAAGAAAAAGCTCTCAAATTCCTTAGTTGGTGCTTAGTTCCTTTATTTGGACAAGTTCAGTTTAATTTTAACAACTGGCTTAATCAGCCTTAATGCTGACTCACTCCCAGGACCCAGAGCAAGAGCAAGAACCCTGCATTCAAGGGCAGGGCAGGCCTTCTCTGCCTGGCAACAGGAGACGGGGGGTGTGATTGCCTCTGTTTCTTGGATGATAGAATTATTTAGACTACTAATGAAAACATTTACTGAGCATATTCTAAGTCTGAAAACCTTTAAGGGATGACACTAGAAATATGTTTGCTTGTTTTTTCTTTCCCCAACCTAAATTTTATGGTAGGCATCAGTAAAAATTGATTGGTTTTCCTGTGTTTCCAAGTTTGGACAATTCCCTGGCTAATTTCTGAAATTTACTTTACTATTCTGGGTTTGGTGAATGATCTGATTCCATGCAGATTCTACGATATTTGCAGGCTGTCATCTTTAGATGACAGAATAGAGTGTGGTGGAGTGTGGCATGAATCTAAGGGGACTTCTACTCAAGGCAATGGAAAAGCAAGTGGGCCTGCACGATTTCAAACTACAGGTTGTCAACGGGTATTGAACATTGATTTCATAGGAAGCACGATTATAAAATACCCCTGCAGGTCAACAGCTGAGTTACTGAGAGTTCAATCATGCCCCTTGGGAGCATACAGTTGGGCAGCTTTCCACCTAAAATCAGCCTTCATGCATTATTTTCCCAGTATCATTATTATAAGGTTCTATTTTTTTAATCATTTGAAAATATATTCAATGCATTCCTGAAAGAAATAGTGAAAGTTCAAGAATGTAAAGCATGGGTTCTGTCCCACAAAGGATTCTAATTTTGCTTAGTTGATAAAAGAGACGTATAATTACAATCTAAAGAAAGATGTGCGTGCTAGGGAGCTGTGCAAACAAAAGACTTGGTAGCTTTAAGAAAAGTGAGAAATCCTCTCTGGCTTTGGAGCTATTAGTGACTCACAGCCAAATGTGAGCAGGGCGTGTGGAGGAGAGCCCGTCTCCATAGAAGGTGCGCTGGGTCAAGCCGGGGAGACAAACATGTGACTTAAGTCACATACATCCGTAACCATGAACTCACCCCCACAAAGCTCATTATATTAACATTTTGAGATACATAAAATGATTCACAAAAACTGATAGTTTGTTATATGTTTCAGAATATTATTATTACTAACATAAGAATAATTTTGTAGTGGGTCCTTGATGACTTTATGCACGGACTTACGTGATCTTGAGATAAGAACCTTACCAAATGAGTCCTCTGGGTACAAGTTTGATATGCAGACATATTTAGGAATGTACCTCGTTTATAATCCAGGGACAGCCAATGTTTACAATATGTATGATGGGAGGCAGAAAAAATGAACCACGGAAATAAATTCAGATTAGCCAAGAATAAGGAAAGGAATAAATAAATATTATATAATAATTCTTGAAGCAGATTGAAGATAATGTTAAAGAATAAAGTTCAGACAGTTGTTCTCAAGTTAGTGATGGAGTCTACTCAGGAGTAGAGTTGTTAGAAGCTCCTTAACATTGGCCACAAGTTGCTTCATCAGGCTCTGAAAAGGTTGTAAAGGGGGATTTGCTGCCAGAACTGACTCAGGACAGGGAGAGAACAATATAATTGTCTATTCATTTCATTTTGTAAAATTTGTCATGTTAATTAAGTCCTGATATTTCCACTTCATTATCACTTACTTCATATATTTTCTTTTATCAATGATCTTGAAGTGATTCTCCACATTATTAGAATCTCTAAGGAAAATTGAGGTGGAAATATACATAAGTTTAGCATGAATGTGATATTTCTATGGTTTGCCGTTGTTTTCTTTTATCACTGGATTATTGCCAGCTGTCGTAATGTATGAAACATTTACCAGGAAAACGTGCGCACCTCCTGGTGAAAGCCGAGGTCATCGAGCGATGGGAGCCTGCTGTGTGAGCCCGGGGTCGCAGTGCGAGGAAGACTCCGGAAGTCAAACCAGGGCTGACGGGTATGGACTAAGAAGCTAGCACGTGTGAAACTCCTTCAATAGACTGGCCAACACAATTGTAAGTGGAGGATGTTCATATCCAGTGAAAGCAGAAGTACTCTTCTGTCACAAATGTGCTACATAATGTTGTATATGCAATTATATGAAAAGCATAGAATAATATTACTTCAAGTTATTTATGAATAAAATGCATAGAAATTACTGACATCTATAAGCAACGTATAACAAATATTGAAAGTATAATAAAACAATCAATTCAAATGTTTGCATAAAAGTAATGAATAGGCTCTTGAATTGATAATAAAACACATATGGACTCTGGTAAGTAAACACAGGGAAACCTGTTTTAGATAATGCAAATATTTCAATTCCTATAAACACAGTTGAAAAATATAACGTGAAACACATCCTCTACCACTAAATAGTCATCTCTTAACAAACTGTTTGATGAGCTGCATCAGTTAAAAATGAGTTTTTAGTTTCTCGTTGCACAAGAACAATTGAAGTGCTATGCGGTTTTATAAAGAAAAATTTTCTGTAATCTATCTACATGCTACTAATTTATAAACCTTGAATATTATGAGATAAAGTAGAGATTGAGAACGAAAAATGTTTTGTAGAGTTCACAATTAGGATTCAAATTTTGGCTAGGCTTTCATAAAAGAATACATGTGAGTGAAAAATATTAATGATAACATTGAAGACTAAGGTACATTAATTAGTATCAAAGTGAATTCTGAATAGGAGGCCACATAGCTGGAGGATTTTTGTCTGATAACTGTGATATAAAATAGTTGAATCTTAATTAGTTTATACTTTACTATTTAGATAGTAGGGTGATATTAAATATTATTGTAGATGGTAACCTAATTAATTGTTAATAATTTATACTAGTTTTCCTTCTTTTTTTCCTACGAAGGCAGTACACAATGCTGAATGACATGCTATATGCATAAGGGAAAATACTCATGTGTTGGATGACTGACCAAGGTCATCTAATGGTGAATAAACCCAAGTAGAAGATCATGTTCTTCCACTGACATTTATTGACTTTTACTTACCATAATATATATAAGTGGCATATGAAACTATGCAAGACTTATATATGTAAACAAATTAAATTCATTTCGATGTTTCAATTATATACCACGACAACAAAACAACTAATTTTTGCTTTTGGATACTTTTAGATATAAGAAGAAATTCTGAACTACTTTTCTTATGCACTTGCTCCTTGTAAGAAACAATGATTTTATGAAAGCAAATTCTTCATAAATATAGTAAGTGTCGATAACTAGCACTTTAAAATATTGGGGAAAAAATTCAAGATTTCACCTAAATATTCCAAGATAACATCTTAAGGCATACATAAAGGGGAATCTGGTAATAAATCACAGAAGGCCTGGCATGTGTGCTGTTTCTATATCATTTTATTATTATTTCATTACTTTTTTAGCTACAGATTATTCAAGAAAGAGTAAGAAATCAATAAAAAGGTTCCCAGTACTGACTTTGTGCTTGGATTTCTATTTTATTGAATGATGGGGAAATATTCAGATCTACAGCTGTAGAAAATCATACGTAAATTACTTCTCAAAGGTCAGGTTGGCTTCTTATAACATTCCTCTTCAGGCCTATTTACTCTGAAACCAAAAAAATATGACTGGATTTATTTCATGATTTTCCAGTCACTCCTCTGCTTTGTTGGTGGATTATTTTGACTGAATTTAAGGAATGAGGAATTTAAAAAGTATGCTTTCCAAGACAAGTTAGCATCTAGCTAAACTAAGTGAAGTAAAATTGCTGGAGTTGAAGTCACCCTTGTGTGACGATTACAATGACATAGACACATAAGTGTACATGTGGACATGTGGAGAGGATAGATATAGTCTTAACAGAGAAAAAATACATCCAATTTTTCTGGTAGGTAAGGATATATAATGTAATAATGCTCTGTAATAATGACAAACAACAACAATATAGAATCTCTATAATGTACAAATAACTGTTTTGGACATTTTATGTGTTTTGCAAACTTATCTAGGTGTTAAAACTCAAGCACAATATCAAGCTCATTGGATATGTGTTTATTAAGTCTATGGATCATAACACCAACAACATAGATCCATAAACCAATCCAACAAAAACTTATTCAATAAGGTGAAAATCACCCGATTTGTTCTAATAAACCACAAAACTAGTTTTAAGCAACACAGTCAAATGGGGGGGGGGGGGGAAATCCTTGCATATTCAATTGTGTAGCTCTACCTGTCCTCACTAAGTGACAGTAAATTCAAATGCATTTCTGTACTATGAAATAGTTTTGCTTTTGTTCTGTTATGACTCTGTCGTGTCCAGACATTCTTCATGCCTGTAGAAATCTTCTGCATGTCCATAATCTCCATGACAGGGACACATGGAACCGAGCTTAAAGCTACAGTAAAATGAGAGTTGGTCACAATGGACACGCACACCAACTGTGCCAGATATGCACTTTTCAGCTGTTAATAATCTGTGAAATGTATATCATTAAAAAAAAACTCTTCCAAAGAACAAAGTTAGGTGTCATAACTGCATTGACGGCGAAAGTAGAAGGTGACTGATTTTGGAGACCAGGTGCATAGTGCCCCTGTCTGAACCACTGCCTGCTGAATCAGGGTAAGAAAGAGCTCTAGCTTTATCTTACTTACTATGATCAATGCCAATGCCAACATTCTTAAATTCAATATAAACATTTTAAGGGTCAGTGGCTAACCCTTGCTTCCTATCTATGAAAAAGTAATCTATTGAGTTTTATAAAAACTTATCAGAGACATTCAAATAATTCAAAATTAAAGAATGCAAGAAACAGTAATCGAATGCCTAAAGATTGGTTGAAAGAATTTTCCATGCCTAGTTCTACATATCAAGACTGTTTTGGATAAATTTAGAGTAAGTTCAACCATCTGGAAAAATATCAAATATATTAAGGCATGCATATGGAAAATATGATTCTGTAAACATTCCGTATTTACAACAGTGTGCATTGCCTGATTGCAATCTGCTGGTGGGATTTGTGCACCCTCTTTGCTTTTCTCTATTATTTTGTAAGAATATGTATTTTGAACTTAATGTGGTTTCCTTCAAATGGAAAAAAGGTTACATTGTCACATCAATAAATATTATTTTCCTAAAGGTATATTATGGTGTAATAAGGGTATATTAAATTTGAGAAGTAAACAAAAATTAAATAATTACACTTTATTGTTAACCTCCTAAATGGTTGCCTACTATGCTTCTATTTCTAACGTTTTCATATTCAGTTAACTCTATATTAAAATGCATATATTAATATTTAAATATGTAACAAATATATTTATAAACCAGTGAAAGGATTTTGCTCTCTTTCTTTCCAAGCATGTTTATTTAAATGGACCTCAAACATGTGGGAAAGTGTTGTAATATTTTGTGTATGAAGCATAGATAAAGAACACCTTATGGTGTTGATCCATATAGCTACAATTTGGAGAGTAACTTGTAAAATTTAACATATACTACACTCAAAAGCATTGTGCATTCAAGTCATGAATAGAAATGCGAATTCCATTTATAAAACATTGGTAACCTCCATATAATTCACTGTTTTTTATGGAAATATTTTTCTATTTTTTATGTTAAAATTATAATGTATATAACTCTGTGTGTGTGTGTGTGTATACATACAATTCAACAGTAAACTCACTGCCATAGAGTCAATTCTGACTCACTGTGCCCCTATGGGATAGACTGGAATGAGCTCTATAGGTTTCCAACTCCCCTTTCTCCTGCAGAGTGGCTGGTAGTTTCTAACGGCTGATCTTCCAGTTGGCAGACAAAAACATTACCGCTATCATAACTAGTATGTTTCTATCACATATATATTACACATCAGAGTCATGTGCTACAGGATATCAAGCAATGTGTTACTGCACATACCTCTCTACATCCACGGTTCTATAAAGTTATAACACAGTTATAGCGTACAGAACGAGACAGGGAGCATAACATATGTATCTCATGCCTCTGATATAAGAAGTGATTAACTGCCAGGCATATTATGGTAGAGTACATATATAATATCTTTTCATAGACTTTGATAGTCCTACTAAGCACCTGGGTTACTGGTATAGGTACTTCTTATTAAAAAAATTACTATATAAAAGGGCATGCTTTGAGTTGGTGGCAGTATCCAATCTGATGTGGCACATGTCTCTTGAGAGTTGTAGTGTTTTCTTCTGCTTAATTTTCTTTTGAAAATGTTCATGTGACATGCACCATGGCTCCAAATTGTATCAAAACTAGGGCTAGTGATCGCATCAACAAGAGGCAGAGAATACGATCTGTCTGGAAATGAAACGAAAGGTTATTAAGTGATATACAGGTAGAAAAATAATGGAGTGATATTGCAATTTAGGCATGTTGCACTCAACAATCACAGCATCCCTCAAAACGCAGAGGAGAAGTGGCCTTGGCTTTTCAAGAATCGACTCCACTGAAGGCTGTAAGGCGAGCAAAAGCACACGGGAGGCCCATCGTAGATACACACGCAGAACCAAGCCCATGTTGACCAGCCCTGCAGAAAGTTTGCCAGAGAAGTTTAAAGTCGAAAGAGGGCCAAACTACAATAACTCTTTTCAACAGCGTCTAAATAATACGGCACCAAATTTCACCAGACATACTATATAAATTAAGCAAATAATAATTGTAGTACTCAGTTTTGCTTAAAATATCTGAAGCTTTAACATTTATCTATTTAGTGCATGTTTATTTCACTTTTATGTTTAATTCCCTACATTGTTATGAATGATAATTTGTGTATCCTGCAAAACTCCCATCAGGCTTCATCCCTTCTTCTTATCAGAGAATAATAACCGGTGACTAATGACAAACAAAAGAAGTCCTGATGGTTAAGCCCTTGGCTGAAAACCAGGCAGCACTTGGAACTCACTGGCCCTTCTGTGAGAGAAATGGAGAATTGCTGCAATTTGTTTCCATAAAGATTAGAATAAGCAAATGTGGCGAAGAAAGCTGATGGCGCCGAGCTATCAAAAGAGATACGGTCTGGGGTCTTAAAGGCTTGAAGGTGAACAAGCGGCCATCTAGCTCAGAAGCAACAAAGCCCACATGGAAGAATCACACCAGCCTGTGCGATCACAGGTGTCAAAGGGATCAGGTATAAGGCATCATCAAAAACAAAACAACAAAAAAAACCTTATCATAGTGAATGAAGGAGGAAGTGGGGAAGTACAGAGTGGAGACCCAAAGCCCATTTGTCGGCCACTGGAGAGCCTCTCACAGAGGGGGTTAGGGGAGGAGATGAGTCAGTCAGGGTGCAATGTAGCACAGATGAATAATATAGCTTTCCTCCAGTTCCTAAATGCTTCCTCCCCCACCCCACCGCCACTACCATGATCCAAATTCTACCTTGCAAGTCTGGATAGAAAAAACTTGCATATAGGAGCTGGAGGCACAGGGAATCCAGGGTGGATGATACCTTCAGGAACAGGGGTGTGAGAGGCGATACTGGGAGAGTAGAGGATGAGTGGGTTGGAAAGGGGGAACCGATTACAAGGATCTACATGTGATCTCCTCCCTGTGGGACAGACATCAGAAAAGGGGGTGAAGGGAGACACCGGATAGGGCAAGATATGACAAAATAACAATTTATAAATTATCAAGGGCTCATGAGGGAGGGGGAAGGGGGAGGGAGGGGAAAAAAGAGGACCTGATGCAAAGGGCTTAAGTGGAGAGCAAATGTTTCGAAAATGATTAGGGCAAAGAATGTACAGATGTGCTTTATACAATTGATGTATGTATATGTATGGATTATGATAAGAGTTGTATGAGCCCATAATTTTAAAAAATGGTAAAAATAATAAATAAATAAATTAATTAATTAAAAGATTAGAATCAGCCTTAGAAATCCTAGGGTACGAATTCTGTTCTGTCGAATGGTGTTGCTAGAAGTCAAAATAAACTTGCTGGCAATGGCTATGGATACAGACTAGTAATATAAACTCAAATCATATTTACTCTCCCTTTATTATAGTAAATATATATTTAACACATTTTTTGACATTTCAACACACAACACACATGAAATTCAATGACACGATGTTTATCATGTTGTTCAACTATTACCATTTATCATGATCATTAAAATGCCATATTTATGGGTATATATAAAAATTAAATTTTAAATTAAATGTGAAGTATGAAGTTTGAGTGATATCATAAGTTAGTGAGACCACAGCCATGAGTGAGAAGACAATACATCCTATAAAATTCAGGGAAGAATGGCACAGTAGAACTGTTTTTGGGGCATCATTTTAATAGACTTAAGAGATGGCTTCCAAACACTAAAAAATTAGAAGTCTTTCATTGTTTTCCATTTTACTTTTGAACTGAAAACTAGCATAGTTTCCCAACAGGTGAAGCAAATGCTCAGTTTTATTTTTGAATGGTGAAAGCTTTCATCCCCTCATGGATTTCTCAGTCTAGATAATGATCATTACATCTTTGTAGTGAGAAAGAGAGAAACTGGTTAGATGGGAAGCATTCCAGAAAGTGAGCCAGAACATTTGACCTAATGTCAAGCTGGAGTCTGGCTGATCTTCTCCCCACTTTAATGACACTCACTTATATTTATGACTGGGAAATGGAGTCTATTTCTTCATGGAGACTTGCTCTTCTGTATCACAAAACTTACATGTTATGCAATTGAATTAATGACTTAGCAGAAAAAATGTATTTTAATCCTATTGGATCCTTGATAAAGGTTCAACAATTAAACTAACATCCAAAATATGTAAGGACCTATTTCTAATGTAAGAGTACGAAGGATGTAGCAGATACATTTTAAGAAGAAACAAACAAATACAATCCTTTTCTAAAGGCACAAGAAATCACTAGACCAACTAAGTTGGCTTTGTAATATGTAAAATAAAACGTTTACTTCCGATGTGAAGTGATTCAAATATCAATAGTATGGTGAAACCTTAATGATTTTCTGTTAGTTAAAAATTAATATTTCAAAACTCTTTCCAAACATGTCAGGAACAAGAGCAGATGGAGTTAAGAGGATGCAGAAACCTCTGCATAAGCTCTTGGATACATTAGCAAATAATCAAGCATTTTTGAAAAATTGAAATATGTTCTGGTAAGAGATGTGGAAGAGTGCCAATTTCTAGAAAACAACTAAGTTCTTTTCAGAGAAAAAACACATTATGGAATAATCAGTATTGTATTCTCCTTGTCCTGCTTCATTTTAAACGTGTCTATCTGTACATTATGATAAAACAAAATATATCACAATGGAAATCAGAAAATGTTGGGTTAATGAAAATAGAAAATAATGCATAACATTCAAATCAATTTCTCCTCTCATTCAGACATATTCCATAATCCTAAAATTAAAAAAATTACATTCAAGATTTCACAGTGAATTAAATTAAAAAATCAGCTCTATAAGATAGTTTAACATTTGAATATGTATTATCAACTTTGCTTTTTATTACTTATAGCAGTTCACTCATCTGTAATGAGGAGGCATATTTTTAAGTAATTATTTCTGTCTATATTTTTATTTTGTTTTCTGGTTATTTTTAATGTGATGTTTTGCTTCCCTGTTAGTATTTTAAGCTGTTGACACACCATCAATTATTTCTTGGTTTATTTTCCAAACAAAACAATGTGGTTATTTCCCAGTCCACTGCAATGATCCTCAGAACACAGAACAAAGTATCTTTATTTCATGAGTTTTTATGGCAGAATAACATGATGAATGAGCATTGCTGTAAACACTAATAATAGATAATCTTTCTCACAGAACAATATGAAATGTAGGAAGAAATGATTACATTTAATATTGAAGCTATTTTAAAAGCACTATTAAATTTTTCTACAGACCTGATAAAAGTAGTATGAATGGAGTCTTTCCATGATTTACACGCTGAAGTTTCATATTGTATATTGTCATCAATCAGCTTAGGGTTTTCTGGCACCAATGTTGGAAAATAGCAAACTTACTTGATTTGAGGAAAACACATTATTTGAGGAACTAAACATTCTCCTGGCTGTTAAATGATTTGAAAAGCAGCCCTGAGAACAGATTTGAAAACAGGAATCCAACGTAGTTGGACTTGTTTTTTTTCCAAATTCTCAGAATGTTTGCAGAATGGAATTTACAACTTCCATGTGATATTTTTGGATTTCTTTTCCCATGGGGGAAA
The DNA here is from genome assembly GCF_050624435.1 of Tenrec ecaudatus. NCBI lineage: Eukaryota > Metazoa > Chordata > Mammalia > Afrosoricida > Tenrecidae > Tenrec > Tenrec ecaudatus. Next base: position 40,182,678 of record NC_134540.1, on the reverse strand, counting down.
AGTTTGGAAAAAATTAAAATCATCTCAAAGAATCCGTGATATTCATTACTCCTAAGTAGAACATAAGTGCCATTAAGCTTTGGAAAATCCTCTAAATCAGGTTGTCATTCAATCATCTGCATATAGACTTACTCTGAAATTTTCAATTCTCTAAGCGCCACCTTATTTCCTTTTATAGCTGGTACCCAGAAGACATTTCTCCTGGAAACACAGGCAGTTTGATGGTTTTCCAAAATCAGTATTTTAAATAATGCCTACACTTTCCATCTTCAATAAAGGTATCCTTTATTCATTATTGTCATCAATGACAATAGATTCTATCTCTATTTCCAGCTTTACCAAACAACAATAACACAAAGTGAAAATGGTTAACATTAAGAATTTTAATTATATATCTCAATATATGTCCCAAAGGATTTTTAAAAGTACTAAAATATTAATAAATTAACAATCTTTCCTTGAAAAGAAATAATACGTATAATTTTGAGACAAAGGGAGAATTTTTGGGTGAAATTAGGTTTCCAGGAAGTAAAATGTGGGCACAACAATACTATTCTTTAGAAAATAAAAGATTACTAAAGTTTCTGGCACATTTTCCACAAACTGTTTTCAGCTGATAAGCAATAGGCGAGCTATTCATCTTTTAGATGAGAAATGTTGAGTGTTTATTCTTCATAATGAATTACAGCAGCTTTGCAGAGGAAGAACGTACACAAGTCAATGAACTTGAAAGTGCTCCTTACAACTAGGATACTGACAGGGAAAGCTTATGGAAGTCTTTCAAGTACACCCACCCCATTAAGTAGTTTATATAAATTATTTTCGTACATGGGAGAGAAAGAACATAGTGATTTTCTATATTGTTAGTTTAGGGCTCTCTGACATGAATCTTCCTTTCCAATACATAAACAAAACAACAACCATGGAGTTGATGGTGATTTTTGACAACTCCTTGGGTATCAGGATAGAACTGTTTGTGCCCCATCAGTTACTAGAGAGTGAAATTTTGGAAGATGATCATCAGACAATTCTTTCAAGCTGCCCTGAAAGGACCCCGACCTTCAAGCTCTCAATGGTGACCCTTAAGGGAGTAGACCATTTCACAGCCCAGGGACAACTATTCTCTAACTACTCTGTTTCCCCTTTTCTACTGAGAGTAATGCTTTTGAAGTGTCTTTTTCAGCTCCCTGTTGTTATTGCCTCCCTCTTATCTTATAACAAGTTAGGCCAGGATCTTTTCTTTTTTAATCATTTTATTGGGGGCTCATAGAATTCTTATCACAATCCATACATACATCCATTGTGTCAAGAACATATGTACATGTGTTGCCATCATCATTCTCAAAACATTTGCCTTCTACTTGAGCCTTTAATATCTGCTGCTCATTTTCCCCCTCCCTCCCCACTGCCCCCTATCTCATGAACCCTTCATAATTCATAAATCATCATTATTTTGTCATACATTACACTGTCTGATGTCCCCCCCTGCTGCCTTCTTCTCTGCTGTCCCTCCCCCAGGGAGGAGGCTATACGCAGATTCTTGTAATCAGTTCCCCCTTTCTACCCCACATTCTCTCCACCCTCCAGGTATCGCCACTCTCTCCACTGGTCCTGAAGGAGTCATCTGTCCTGGATTCTCTGTGTTTCCAGTTGCTCTCTGTACCTATGTACATCCTCTGGTCTAGCCAGATTTGTAAGGTAGAATTGGGATCATGATAGTGGTGGGAGGAAGCATTTAAGAACTAGAAGAAAGTTATGTTTCAGCGTTGCTACCCTGCACCCTGACTGGTTCATCTCCTCCCCACAACCTTTCGGTAAGGGGTATCCAGTTGGATACCAATGGTCTTTGAGTCTCCACTCTGCACTCACCAACATTTATACCCATCTCTGATAATAGGCTGTTGTTAGGCTTTATTGAGTGTGTTCTGATCCTTTGAAAACCTATGCACAATAGAAGAAAAACACTGCTCAATTGTTCACAATTGCTCCTACGCTTAAGCCCCTTGTGGTAACCCCGTGGGGTCATTCCATCTTTTTTGCTGCCCCTCAGCTTTACCAAGCATGATGTCGTTCTCTGGGGACTTGTCTCTCTAGATAAAACATCCAAAGTTGGTGAGATGGAGTCTCACCATTCTTGCCTCCAAGGACTATTCTGGACTTACTTCTTCAAATGCAGATGGGTTGTCATTTTAGAAGTCTATGGTATTTTCAATATTCTTCTCCTGTATCACATTCAAAGGATGTATCCATTCTTCTTCGGGCTTCCTGATTCGATGTCCAACTTCCACAGACAGACGACATGATGGAAATCACCTTGACTTGTGTCCTGCTCACCTTAATCCTCAAGGCAACATTCTTGCTTTTCAACACTCTGAAGAGGTCTTGTGCCGCAGATTTACCCACCACAATTCTTTCTTCAAGCTCTTGGCCGCTGCTTCCATGAGCTCTGATGGTGGATCTGAGCAAGATGAAATCCCCCAAGTTGTCAACCTTTTCTCCATTCACCATGATATTACTTATTTGTCCAGTTGTGGGGATTTTTTGAACTTCTTTGCATTGAGTTGTAATCTGTTCTGAAATCTCTCTCCTTCCTGTTTCTTAGATTTCAAGAGGAAAGTAACACTTAAAATTAACACCTTCAAAGCTCGACTCCCAACCTCTGGCTGATTCTGTAAATTTCCAAATTTATTTTTGATTATCTTTAAAATATGTGGCTTCAGTGGGTTAGTTTCTATGTCCCAAAACTTTTGGTGTTTTCTACCCATGGTGTCATATCAAAGAACTAATTTATCTTTAGGCATTTCTTGTTTTATTAAGATTTTCTTCCATGACAAATATCAGTCTATTTACTGAAACTGTCTGTATCTGACCTGTAAACTAGTTGTTTGTTATCCCCAAGTTGCTTTTTAAGATATTCAAAACAAAAGGAGAAACCTCAATTTCACTGCCAGGATTGATTCTGACTCACCATGACTCCGTAGGACAGAGTAGAACTGCCCCTGTGGATTCCTGAAACTATAACTCTTTCCAGCAATAGAAAGCTTCCTGTTTTCCCCACAGAGGGACTGGAGGCTCAAACTGCTGATCTTGCAGTTAGCAGCCCAGGGCAGGACCCAACTAGCTAGCAGGCCTATCCATTGAAAATATTCAATAAAATAGAAAAAGCTCACTGCCATAGAGTCAATTCTGACTACAGGAGACCCGGTAGGACTGAATAGACTGCTCCTGTGGCTGAAACTGTAAACCTTGATCGGATTAGAAAGCCTCATCTTTGTCCAAATAGACAAATAGATGATTAATCTAAAATTAACATCACTACATCTTGTATACAAATTTTAGTCTTTTATGTCTCAATCTCAAACTCATTGCCACCAAGTCAATTCCACTTTTCCAGCAAGCCTATCGGACTGGGTGGGGCTGCCATGATGGTTTCCGAAACTAGAATTCTTTGTGGGAGTAGAGAGCTCCTCTTTCTCTCCAGGACAGTGGTGGTTAGCGCCCAACGCACACCCGCCTGCCATCAGGCCCTTCCTTACAGTTCTGTTTATCCTCACACAAATTGGGACGTCCGTGGATCAGGATGAATGGTGATCTTTCAGAAGAATAAATGTTACTATTATCTTTTGTAAAGCTGAATGATGACGCAGTGAGGACAGTTTTCAAGAGTACACAGAGAAGGGCTAGATTTTTTTTTTTTAAAAAAAAACAACCCCAACTTGCTGCCACCGAGTCAGTGTTGAATCTTAACAACCTTCTGTGGGTTTCCGAGGGTGAAGCTGTTTAATGGAGTTAGGAAGGTGGTCTTTCTTCCCAGGAGCTGCTGGCAGTTTCCAACTGCTGATTGAGAGATCTCAGTTCAACAGGTAACAGCTTTAAACCCCACATTTCACGGTTTTACCACACAATATAAGGATCCTGTGTATCCTGGTAGCTAGTGAATTATGAGTTCAATCATTCACCAAAAGGTCAGTAGTATAAACCCCCAGCATTCTGCAAGAGCAGCGAGATGGGGCTTTCTGCTCCTGTAAAGGTTTACAGCCTCAGAAACTCAAATGGGCAGTTGTCCTCTGTCCTTTGACTCCACGACAGTGAGTTGTGAGTTTGGATAAAGATCTCTGGTGGCCAATAGAGAAGTCCTCAGCGAATAATCAAAAAGTTACTCTTTGAACCCACCACTTTCTCCAGGAGAGGGAAGACCAGCTTTTCTGCTGCCACAAGGGCTATCACTGAGGGTTCCAGATGGGGCAGTTCCTCCCTGTCTCATCGATGCTATATGTTGCAATCTACTGGGTGACAGACAACGACCATAAAATTCACTGCCTCTCCGAACTGTGTGGGGAGAAATAAAGATGAAGCATATGACATGTGACAGCATCATAGAAAGACACAGGGAAAAGTCAATAAGAGTCAATTGCTTGTATCCCACTTGTTTAAAATAATGCTTTTTGTTGTTGTGCTGTTTATTAAAAAGCAGGGTCAAACATTGTATTTCATAGGTGCTGTCAGAATAAATCTCTGACGGTAACCACACACGTTTTATCTGTTTGTGTGTTCTTATAGAAATGCCATGTGGTGGGAGGGATTTCCTTCTGGCAGGGGTTCCACCTGGATAGCTCTCCGCATAAATATAGAGCCCCATGGGCTCTGACTACCTTAATTTACGTCTCTTTCTTTCCCCAAATGACTCCTTTGCAATGATCCCAATCACTATGTCAAAAAGGAATCTATCAGTATTGGTAGAGTTAGCTAATATAGTTAATAAATATAGCTACATTTATTCATCTTAATTATTGGCTAGTATTTGTAATCTCTCATCACATGCTCAAATAAGCTATGTCTTCAAGGAGTCTCTTTTCTAAGTGATTGCCAAGAAAGACATAAGGAGAAATGCAGTGTACAATGATACATATGTGAGTCAGAATTATATTTGGATTCAGGTGGTCATGTATTCACCGGATATTTCTATTAGAATAAGGGATAAGTTGAATACAGGGATAAGTTGAATTTCTGGAGATGAGCACTGTGGAAGGTAGAGTCAAACAGAGCACAGTGATCCAAGCATGTGAAAATCCAACAGGTTCTAAAGGCTAATCGATCAAATGCTCCTTCTGCATCAAGCACCAGGCTCCTATGACCTTGTACATTGTACGACTGGTGACCATATCTTTAGACGAAAGTCCAAGGAGAGAAGCAGATACTGATTCTCTGAAAGGAAACTTTAAACTTTTCGTCAAAGAACTGCCCAGTGATTTCTGGAGGGAAAGAGAATCAGAACAGAAACAACAACAAAAGCAGTATATTTTTGTTCATAAAAGCAAACCGATGGATCATGCTGTGCTTTGTCATAATGTATTTTCCATAACATTTATTTTGATGGGATTTGCTATTTGCATGCTGTTGCTCTTCCTGAATATGAAAACTAGGGTCTTTGACCAAATTACTGTAAACAACGATAATTTCTTACACAGTCAATGACAGCAAAATTCTGTTCTGTGAGAGGAAGATGGCCATTAGCAATGGGCAAAACTCTGACTGAATTTTTCTCCTGCTTCCATTATCCATCCCTCACAGCACATGTGTTTTCTCTTCAGGCCTGAACTTAACCTTCTGTCTCAGTTCATGCTGTCTGCTACTATGAGGTTCAAACAGTAGGCCACTGCAAGGAGGCAGGACAGTGGTCAAACAGAAACCATATCACACGGACTGCAGTCAAAGACAGTAGTTCCACAGAGCAGCTTAATTTCTGACCTGGAAAAGTTCTTTAGCACAACAGGATGTCAATCTCATTGCTTTTGCACTGTGCTGAGATCTAATCCCCTGTTCTTAAATAGTGCGACATGGAATCAAAGACGAGAGTTTACCAGAGACAAGATCTGAAACATTAGTGTTATTTATGTCCACATAATATATTTTATTTCTTCAATCTTCTTTATTACTCCAAGACATAGCTTATAAATCCAACCTTGATTAATAATCAAGAAAATTATGTATCACAGGAAAACTTAGTAGATGGTCCTGGTTTAGGACACCCTGGCTGTTGTCTATAGACTTTAATAAGACCTCCGTTGATTCAAACCCAGAATCCAAAATCAGACTATATTTGCAGTATGAATATGTTAACTATGTTCGGTTGATTTGTGACATTATTAAATTATGTTTTCTTCTTTATACCTGGGGATAATTTGACAAGTCTTTGGTTTTGCCCCTCAGGGAGCTAGTGAAGTTTAGAGGAAACACACACTCGCTGGACCATGGCAATAAGAACGTAAACACCATCTTATTATTACCATCCCTGTGCTTCAAATCCGAGAAGAGAATATTCTCTTAATAAATGTCGCAGCATGTGTTCTAAGCTCCAAACCCCAAGTGTGAGACTTCTCCCGCATCTTAAACTCAACACAAACATTAAGACCACTGCCCTGCAGCCAGTGCCACATAGTTATGAATGGAGTGGTTTTCCATTAAAGAAAAATATAAAAGATGGATTTCTCAATCCGATGCTTCTGAATATGACCCCGTCTTTTATTATGTCAATGATATGATGCCAGGGTGAAATAGGTTCTCATACTAATCCCTCCTGACAGGTGTCGTGTATTTATTTTTAAAAAGCAGTACAAACAAAAAGACACACGCAAGAAAGATAAACACGGTCAAGAAATGTCAAGGAAAACATGAGACTGCCTTGATTTGAAACATTCCACCTCTGAAATTGAGAAATAACAGATGACCACTGTTTGATATTTTTCTTCTAGCTTCCCCAGGAAACTAATATCACAAGGAAGAGGATCATCATATTGAAAATATTAGAGTATATGTTAAAGGTAAAATTGATCAAAGTATGCTTGAGTATCAGAGTAAGTCGAAAAGTGTTGTTACAAATAATAGAAAACAAAATTTAATTTTCTTAAAACTTACTCAAATTATGATCTTAATGTTGACTTGTGTCTTTTAAAAAATTGTAGATATTTCCTCTTTGGCCCCACGCAAACAGTTGTTTACCCTTCTGATATGGCCTTTCTGCTGGTATGTTGCCTAGTCCAGCGTGACCCCTGAAAAGCACTGTTTTAATTGGATGCTTTAACGAAACTAAGAGCAGTGTATTACAGAGAGTACTTGTTGTCTGCAGACATTCACTGATAGCAGTGCCAAGTTTAATCATGTTATGTTATGGATAAACCTGTTCATGTAGGAACTGAAACCCTAGTAAAAATATTTGTGAGTTAACCATATGAAGAATATCCTGCGAATATATCATGTGCATATGATGGAAAGGGTGATGAAGAGGAAGAAAGGAAAGCCAAAAAATGCAATGGCCATTTCTACATAAGCTTAGTCATGTCAAAGTTTTATAATTTAATTGATTTCTGTACTTGAGCTTACAAGGCATAACCAATTCATTTATCAAGCTTACATTGATTTCTAAATAGAAAATGTGGGTCCTGTTGCCTTTCTGCTAGTTGATATATTTGTTATTTTCATTGAAAGATGACATACATTGAAAAAATAATACAAATACTTAACAAAGTAAATGCATAAATACATTTATATAACTATCAAGATCAGCGGTTCTCAACCTTCCTAATGCTGTGACCCATTAACACAGTTCCTCATGTGGTGGTGACCCCCCCCCAACCATAACATGATTTTTGTTGCTCCTTCATAATTGTCATTTTGCCACAGTTATGAATCAGGTGACCCCTGTGAAAGGGCTGTTCAGCCCCCAAAGGGCTCACGACCCACTGGTTGAGAACCGCTGGTCTAGATAAAGAGAGAGAGAACAATTAATTGGCCATAAGCATGAGTCTTCAAAGTATCCAAAGCTCTCCTCCTTCATGTAATCACTTTTCTTACTTTTTCTTCATTATTATTATTTTGTTGTTGTCATGCATCTTCTATCATCCATACCACGGGAAACATTTAGTTGCATTACAGTAGTTCAATATTTTTATTTCATTTTTACATTCTACCTTATAAATATGCTACGATAATTTAGCTTTTTTATATATATGATGGGTCACTTTGGTCGAATCCAACTGAGATCTATCAAAAATAATGATTATATGGATTACAGACACATGCTTTCTGAGGTACCAATGTATTTCCTATTAGGTAAGTGTAGTGATTTGGAGCTTTCCCATTAGAAAATATACACATACTTAGTTTTAACTTTTATTACCAACCAGTTCTCCAAAGTAATATTATAATTTGTGTATCCTCTGTAGCCCTGCTGGCATGGTGAGTCACACATTGGACTGTTAAGTGCAAGGTTAACGTTCAAAACCACCATCTGCTCCAAAAGAGAAAGATGTGTCCTATAGAATTACTGTGAGTCAGAATTGACAACGTGGCAGAGAGTTTGGTTTTGATTTTGAGATATATATCCTTTAGGATGAGACTAATTCTGCATAATCATTCCCTACTACGTCATTGTATGTATACTATTTGAGGGGTGCATACTAGACTTGCTTATAATTTAAACCAGTAAAATATTCCCTGTATCACATTCTCAAACTGTTATTGTTCTATATGTTATTTTTATTTCCGATGTGAACTGTGTGCATATTTATATAGTTGGGAAAGTAAGAATCAGGATTATTTTTTCTCACATGGATGGTCACTTAATCCACCACCATTTACTAAAATATTTTACTTGCAGTGTAGTATTGCACCTATAATATACCTAGTAACCATTATCTATAATGGAGTCCATAATGACCATTTCTGAAAGTGCTTTGATACTTCGTTTTATTTTTAAAAATCCCTGTCATTACCTTATTGTCTTAATTACATTCCATGCACAATAGGTCATGATACATCATAGAATAAATTCTCCAATTTTATTTCTTCAGTGTACTTTTGCCTATTCTTCTTGGGCATTTGCAATTATATGTAAATTTAGAAAATATTTTGTCTCTGTATTGAAAGAATATATCAATTTGAGGAAGTAAATATCTTAATTAAGAGGGGTTTAGGAGAGGAGATGAGTTAATTAGGGTGCGAGGTAGTACCGATGAAGAACACAGCTTTCCCCCAGATCCTGGATGCTTCCTCCCCCCAACTACCATGATCCAAATTATACCTTGCAGGGCTGGATAGGGCAGAGGTTGTACACTGGTGCATATGGGAGCTGGAGGCACAGGGAATCCAGGGTGGATGATACCTTCAAGATCAAGGGTGTGAGGGGCGATGCTGGGAGAGTGGAGGGTAAATGGGTTGGAAAGGGGGAACTGATTACAAGGATCCACATGTGACCTCCTCCCTGGGAGAGGGACGACAGAGAAGTGGGGGAAGGGAGACTCCGGATAGGGCAAGATATGACAAAATAATGATGTATAAATTACCAAGGACACATGAGGGAGGGGGGAGCGGGGAGGGAGGGGGCAAAAAAAGAGGACCTGATGCAAAGGGCTTAAGTGGAGATCAAATGCTTTGAGAATGATTGGGGCAGGGAATGTATGGATGTGCTTTATACAATTGATGTATGTATACGTATGGATTGTGATAAGAGTTGTATGAGTTCCTAATAAAATGTTAAAAAAAAGAGGAGAAAAAAAAGAAAATGATTAGGGTAAAGAATGTACAGATGTGCTTTATACAATTGATGTATGTATATGTATGGACTGTGATAAGAGTTGTATGAGCCCCTAATAAATTGTTTAAAATAAAATAAAATAACTAAAAAGAGAGGTAATTTTTATTAAATTAAGAAATTCTCTCAACTTTTTCAACAGGTATATATATATATATATACTTATAAATCATTTTGGGGGGCTCATACAACTCTTATCACAACCCATACATCCATTGTGTCAAACACATTTGTACACACGTTGCCATCATCATTCTCAAAACATTTTCTTTCTACTTGAGCCCTTGATATCAGATCCTCATCTTTTGCCCTTCCTCCCTCCCCCAACAAACCTCCCTTCCTCACCTTCCTCACAAACACTTGATAATTTGTAAATTATTTTCCCCATTTCTTTCACAGTTAGATGTCTCCCTTCACCCACTTTTCTGTTGTCTGTCCCTCAGGGACGGGGGGGGGGGTATCTAGATCATGGTGATCTGTTCCCGCCCCCCCCCCCCACCTTCCCCTTCCTCTCCTGGTATCTCTACTCTCATTATTGGTCCTGAGGGGTTTATCTGTCTTGGTTTCAAGATCTGACCTGTACCACTGTACATCCTCTGGTCCAGCCGGATTTGTAAGGTAAAATTGGGATCATGATAATGGGGGGAAGAAAGCATTTAAGAACCAGAGGAAAGTTGTGTGTTTCATGGGTTCTACCATTGTTATGTCCAAGGAGATGCTCACAGTATTTCTTCCAAAACAGGTTTGTTTGTCCGTTTGGCAGTCTACGATGCTTTCCTAGTCTAAGCCAGCACCGCCATTTAAATGCATCAAGTCCTCAGTCTTCCTTAGTCACTGCCCAAGTCCATCAACAACTAGATCGTCAAACTGACTCCATTGATGAATGCAAACAAAGTAACAATTGTGCGTGCGGCACAGACCAGCCAGCATTTCACTCTGATGGGTCTGCGGCCATTATGAATCAGAACCAAGTCAATAGTCTCTCACAACAGCCACAGTCATTGGTTAACAAAGCGTGCCACTATTGTGCTATTTCTAGTAACTCAACACTAAAGTCTTTGTAACACAAACCATAGCTGGATTTCATTTTTTGCTTATGTTTTTAATTAATAAATACTTTTACTCAGGGTTCTTCCAGCTTTTATCACAGTCCATGCATCAATTGCATCCAACACATTTGTACGTATGTTGTTATCATCATTTCCAAAACATTTTCTTTCTGATGAGCCCTTGGTATTAGCTCCTCTTTTCCTGCCCCTTCCACCCTCATGGTCCCCTGATAAATTATGAATTATTATTATTTTCATATCTTATACCTTCCACTGCTTCCCTTCACCCACATTTCTATTGTTCCTCCCGGAAGGGGGGTGTTATATGTCAATCATTGTAGTTGGATCCCTGTTTCACCCCCTTTCCCCACACCTCTACCCTACCCTCATGATATTGCTATTCCCATTTTTATTTCTGAGGGGTTTATCTGGCTTGGATTTTGTGTGTTGAGAGCTCTTTTCTGTAGCAATGTACATGCTCTGGTCTAGCCGGATTTGTAAGGTAGAACTGGGGTCATGGTAGTGGGTGTCAGTGGGGAGCATTAAAGAACTAGAGGTAGGTTGTGTGTTCTGATGGTGCTATGCTGCATCATCCCTTCCTTGAGATGCTTCTGTGAGGGGATGTCCAATTGTCTACAGATGGGCTTTGGGTCTCGTCTCTGATCTCCATTATTTGCACAAATAATTTTTTTTGGTTTGCGGTCTTCTGATGCCTAATACCTGATCCCATGGACACCTCATGGTCACCCAACCTGGTGTGCTTCTTCCATATGGGCTTGTTGCTTTTTTCTAGATGGTCACTTGCATATTTATTTTTTATGTATTATATTGTGCATGCCTAACATTACTAAAAAAAGTGAAAACTTGCTGAGACTAAAAAAGTAAATATTTTGAGAACTGGAAAAAGGAGACCTAAGTTAGAAGTTTATTGATGGACACATGATACTGAGTGTAAAATGTAAAGATTTTGCATCATATATCAATGCCATCAGAGAGTATTCAATACAAAGGGCACTAAACAATCATCCAGATCAAGTGACCTACAGAGTTGACCACAGCTGCCATTTATCTTTGCTAATAAGTACTAACCTTATGGATATATAAATTAAGTGATCATGATGACCAAGATAGGGTATACACACATCCCCAAAACAACCAAAACCTGGACTCTCATTTATTAAATTGTATCTAACTACTATTATCATAGGCAGGACCATTTCTTCCTTTTCACCATATTGGTTTGTATTTCTATCGAAGAACCTTAGCAAGCATCAGCATAAAGTAATTGATATAGTATTTGATCAGTAACCTAACTTCTCATACAACCTCATATCCCTACTTGTCAAAAAAGAAATAAAAAGTAGATTACTACAGTGTTAATGGATTAGATCCTCCAACAGACAGAGTATTAAAAGTTCTTTGCTTGAAAAACCAGTTGGGAGTATTATGATGAAATGTTAAATGAGATGCAATATCTTGCCGTGATGTGATTCCATCTTCCAGAAATCAGCGCATGGCCCACAGGAAAGATCTTGACGACGTTCAATGTCTTTAGCAGAAAGAACACACATGTCTAAATCACGTGATAAAACAGTCATGCCTGACTCGCCCTCATTCTTCATGGCCCACCTTACGCTCCGGACGGAGAGATAAGCAAGAGCCTCGCTGAATTATAAATCACCGCTGTCGTCTGGGCCTTTGAGCTGTTGTGCTCATGGACCAGAAATCGAGACGTGAGATCACTCTTTAGTGTCATTATTTTGTCCTGTAACAAATACAGGAGTAACAAAGGACCAAGGCAAAATAGATGTATAGCCAAGCAGAACCACTTGCGAGTCTTTTGGTATTTCCTTGCCCAGTGGTAAATTGCAATTAAACATTTATATCTTAGAAGCCATGATGATTAAAATTCACTGCTATCAAGTATGTCCCAACTTCTAATGACGCTATAGGACAGGCTAAAACCACCCCCTGTGGGTTCCAGGGCTGTAGCTCTTTATGGGAGTAGAACACCTAGTTTTTCTCTCAGGGTGTGGCTGGCGGTTTCAAATAGTTGGCATTGCCATTAGCATCCCAACACATGAGCCCTACCAGGATTCCTCAGCAAGGGCATGGTAGCTCAGGAGAGCTCATCTCTCTATGACATGGGTCTTAGTCAGACACCATTTCATCATCAGAGCCAGCAGCAGAGATGGTTGCTTGTGATGCAAGGAATCTAGAACAAATAACATTAAACGAGGCTGTAGACTTAACCTAAGTCCCGCTGCCACCGTGGTGAAGCTCTTGGCTGATAACCCAAAGGCCTAATGGTGTGAGTCCACCAGCCACCATAGCAGAAAGGTGTGGTAGTGCACTTGCATGAGATGTATTGTTGTTGTGGATGTTAGATGTGGATGAGTCACTCCTAATGTACAGCTGCAGGCAGCACTGCCCGGTCCTGCACCACGTACACAACTGCTATGGCTGAGTCAGTTGTTGCAGCCACTGTGTGGATTCCATCAACAAAAAACACCTTTTTGAAGCTCCTCTACTTTACCAAGCTTGATGTCTTTCTCCGGGGACTGCTCACTCCTGACACCTGCTGGAACACAATGCATCAAAATGGATATAATTTGATGGTGTTGAATTTTGTTTGGTGGGCTAATCTTTTGGGGAGCAGATCACCCCAATTTTCTCCCAGTGAGTAGCTGATATGCTTAAAGGACAAGTCATGTGGCAGAAGACAAGTCATTATTTACTCCAGAACTTTCCAAAGCTTGCTCCGTCCTTCATATTTTTTCTGTTACTTCTACTTTAACCAGTTTCCTTCCACAGGCATCAATCTCCATAAACATCAAACACAAACTCTGTCTCCGCGTCTGTCTCTGGAAAACCAAAGCAGCAGCAAGGTGATACCAAGAGATCAACAATGCCTTTGAGTGCATGTCTCTTCTCTATAGCATCTTTCTTGCAGGAAAAATGAATCAGAAAAGGTCGGTTTCATCTGAATATATTTTCTCTCCAGAACCTTGGTCCCTTGTGTCCACATTGCCTTGACTGCTTTCCAATGCCTTCAGAATTTTTTTGTGTTTTATCCAGTTGTTCTTGGTAGGAAGCCAGAGTGCCTGGCTTCAAATTGTGCTGTGATCAGACATGATGCTTGACTTCTTTGTGTCATAAGTTCTTCATAGTTAGTTGGAGGCATTAATAGAGTTACATGCACATACACTTGAAGAGTAACTAGTGATATAAAGCTTAGGACAATGTCTAAAATGATAAAATTTTATTGTATTGATTAAATAAATAAGGAAATGGTATCAAAGATTGTTAAGGAATATTGAGGCATAGTTTGATTAGGTATGGAAATGTATTCCTATGAAATACAGCTGATAGATTGCAACTTACAATAAGATCACAAACACTCCTTTTCACACAATTCTTGATTCTGTGATGGTCATTTTAAAGTAAATGTTACATGTAAATATTTACAATGTAACATGTAAAAATCCCCAGATCTCTCTACCTCAACTCACTTCTAATAAACACTCTTTTACTTCTTTCAGATGTGCTTCCTTGCCATACTAAAAAATACATATAAATAAGCTATAAAATCTTGTTTAAACACATTTAAAGACATGTAGTTCATTAATTTTGACATAAGAATACTATTTAATTTATACATAGAGACCTTTTTCTTGTCCATGAATTATCTCTCAATTTTGTATCTAATGTTTTAATATTTTATCTGCATAAAGTCACTTACCATTGAGTCACACATGCTACTATCAATATACATAATGTGTTACAAAAAATTAATGATTTTTATTTACTAATATATTTTTCATTATTTCTTAGTATCACCATTTAATTTGGCACAGGGAACAAGTTATTGTGATAATTTTTCAATTCCATTTTTTAAATTATGGAAATATTATTATAACACTTTTATTTTTTGATGGCTTCTTCTGAATACCCTCTGATTTTCTAATCTAGTCTCAGTTGTTCGCCTAACAGATCTTTTAGGTCTTTTGCACGGCTTTCCTCCTGGGGATTACTCTCTGTCAGCCTTTTCCTTTTCAGACTCTGGTGTTGAGAGGAATGGTCTACTTTCTGCCTTCACTACTCAACACTTTCCATGTATCAACTTGGCAATTGGGCATCAAGCCAATGGCACTTTTTTTTTAAAAGAATGGAACTACTAAGCCACGTGCCAGTTAGCTATCATATAACAAGTTGGCATGAAAACCTGCACCTTTTTAATTTATCCTGATTCAATGGGGAAAAAAACGAATGAGTTAAGATTTTTTTGGGGGGGGGGTCTGGGCCAGCTATAGTACTATTTTCTGAACTCTCAAGTAGTTTTGATGAACTGGTCAAACAGCTGACAATTGGGTGATTGAACATTACTTCAGCCACATGTCTCTAGTTTGTCAAATTATCCAGATCGCATAGATTGTCCTTGATGTGGTTTCTCATATTCTAGAAAGGGATGCAAGACTTGAGCTGGCTGTCCCAGTGTTCTGAGGACAGGACACTCAGATACTTGGTGCATACAAGACTCTGGAGAGGTCTGCTCACTTCAAGATAGCCAAAATAAGTAGCATGACCATCACAGAATCAAGAATTGTGTGAAAAGGAGTGTTTGTGATCTTGTTGTAAGTTGCAATCTATCAGCTGTATTTCATAGGAATACATTTCCATACATAATCAAAATTTGCCTCAATATTCCTTAACAATCTTTGATACCATTTCCTTATTTATTTAATCAATACAATAAAATTTTATCATTTTAGACATTGTCCTAAGCTTTATATCACTAGTTACTCCTCAAGTGTATGTGCATGTAACTCTAATAATGCCTCCAACTAACTATGAGGGACTTATGTCACAAAGAAGTCAAGCATCATGTCTGATCACAGCACAATTTGAAGCCAGGCACTCTGGGTGCTTGGTTCATGTTCTTCATTGAGGCTGCAGAGGTTGTGCTTCCGACTTCCATAAGGACGTTCCTCCACTCTACTTCCATAACTAAATTTAATAAGTAATAAATTTAAAATAATATTTTATCATTTAAAAAAGTCTACCGCTTTCTTTCTGTTCAGAGCCTTGTTGGCATAGTAGTTATGCATTGGCCTAATAACTGCAAGGTCAGTAGTTGATAAGCACCAGTGGCCTCACAAGGGAGAGATGAGCCTTTCTCATCCCATGAAGATGTAGTCTTGGAAACTCGTAGGGCTACTTCTTCCCTGTCCTGGAGGGTTGCTCTGAATCAGCATCAACTTGATGTCAGTAAGTTTTTTTTTTTTCAATTCTTTTATTAAGGGCTCATACAGCTCTTATCACAATCCATACATACATCAACTGTGTAAAGCACATCTGTACATTCATTGCCCTCATCAATCTCAAAACATTTGTTCTCCACTTAAGCCCCTGGCATTAAGTCCTCATTTGTTCCCCTCCCCCCTGCTTCCCCCTCCCTCATGAGCTCTTGATAATTTATAAATTATTATTTTGTTATATCTTGCCCTGTCCGACTTCTCCCTTCACCCACTTTCCTGGTGTCCATACCCTAGGGGGGAGGTCACATGTAGATCCTTATAATCGGCCCCCTCTTTCCAACCCACTCTCCCTCTACCCTACAAGTATCACCACTCCCAGCCCTGTTCCTGAAGGGATCATCCGCCCTGAATTCCCTGTGTTTCCAGTTCCTATCTGCACCAGTGTACATCTTCTGGTCTAGCCAGACTTGCAAGGTAAAATTTGTATCATGATAGTGGGGGAAGTGGGGAGAGAAGCATTTAGGAACTAGAGGAGGAAAGTTGTATTCGTCAAGGTTGCTACATCCCACCTTGACTGGCTCGTCTCCTCCTCTAGACCCCTCTGCAAGGGGATCTCCAGTGGCCAACAAAAGGGCTTTGGGTCTCCACTCTGCACTCCCCACCTCAATCACTATGGTAAGATTTTTTTTTGTTCTGATGATGCCTTATACCTGATCCTTTCGACACCTCGTGATCGCACAGGCTGGTGTGCTTCTTCCATGTGGGCTTTGTTGCTTCTGTCAGTAAGTTTTGTTGTATTTTTTTCTGTTAATATTCTATTTATCATCCTGATGGCAAATCATTTTTGTTTTAGAAGTATGCATTTGCTTTTTGCAAGATAAAATTTCAATTTATACCATCATCAAAATTATTTTTCTGTTTTTAAGTCTTATTTCTTGTTGAGAAATATATTTATATATAATTTATTGTACATATATATAATGTATGATGTATAACAGTTAAGGTTGCTTGTCCATTTCATAAGATATAATATAATTGCTCATCAAATGATGAGATTTGCCATGAATTGAGAGTTACATAAGGCTTTCAATATGCATAGTCATTCTTGCTTGCATTTTTCTGTGTCAACATCCTAATCTGACTCATCATTTGACTTCAAGTTCTGTGGACTTAAGCCAGCAGCCTGCCATTAGCTGCCCATCCTGAATGCCTAAGAGAACTTGCCATCTTACCTGCTAAACTTGGTTTTGTTTGCCTGTGCAGCCAGCAGCCTGCTGAATGAAGGGTCACATCTTTCCCATGGACTTAGAATTTACCAGCCACGACTGCATGAGCCATTTCTGTTTTGTATATACACACCTGTAAGTTTCATTTGTATTTGGTTATTTAGCAACCCTGGTTGTATAGTGATTACTAATTGGGCTGCTAGTCAAAAGGTAAGGTTTTAAAAACCAGCAGCAGCTCCCCCAGAGAATCAGGCGGGCTTTCTACTCCTGTAAACAGTTACAGTCACAGAAACTCACAGAGATACTTCTACCTTGTCCTTTGTGGTTCTTATAAGTCAGCATCAGCATGATGGGAGTGAGTTTTTTTATTTCCTTTTACTCTTTTGGGTTTTTGAGGAGTGAGAAAGATCCAAACCTTAGTTCTCTAGAAAAGTAAGACTCTATATATGAAAGTAATAAAAAACATGGAAAATTTTGTTATCTTTAATTCCATTTTCCACAAACTTTTGGAAGCATCTTCATATAAATAAAAAATTTTAGTAAGCTACCAACTAAATTCACAAACCTATGAACGAACTTTACCATTAGAAAGTAACATCATAAGAATTGATTTTTTTAAGCCTAGGATATGTGATTATTTACTCCAAATAATTTTAGGTGTTAAAATTTCTGAAGTTATCCAAATATCTGAATTATATGCCAATAAAATTGTTGGAAGAAAAAATAGTCCTCATCCCATAAACTATTAAACTGAATGATATGTGAATTATATGCCAATAAAACTGTATACACACGCCCACAGAAAGATAAGAGAAAGTATGTGATATTGAAAGAATAAAATAGATTAAAGAATACAGTGAGAAAGACTTTGAAGCTATATTTAGGTAAATTATAAACAGATTTGTAATAGCAAAAGAGATAATAGGAATAGAAAAAGGATGTATCACCATATATACATATAATAAATAGCCTTGGATCTAAGCTAAGCCGCGAGAAAGTGGTTACATCTTTTGTTAATCTACAATTATTTCTGGCTCTCCATGAATCATTTAAGCTACAAGTAGGAAGAAATAAAGACAAAGCAGATATATTTAGTTTTCAAAGACATGTAAATATGTTCTAATAGAGCAAGCCTCCTTTAAATTTTATGAGGAACATATTGCATCAATTACAGGTGAATTGTGAATCAGCCTTGCAATATTATGATTAACTTATAATTTTCCAGTGTAATAATCTTGTGGTTTGTTTGTGTCTTTACACTTAGAGCTAGTACCCTGGTTAGGTCTGCTGCAATAGCAGTAAACTGAACCATTCAAGAGCCCAAGCAGTAAGACCTATGTCCTGAGCAGCATGGCTAATTGAAATGCTATGCCATATACAACACGTCTTTTTTACTTAAGGAATACACACATTCTACAAATTATGTGGTAGAGGATTTAGAGTATATTAGAAGGCAAAATAGGGTAGAGTAAATATTGCTAATGCAATTATAGTTTTGTTTATCAGTCTACATTTATATAACTCAGAATTGTCAAGATGTCAAACAAACTGGAACTATGATTTCTCTAAACCCAGTTTCCACATTTTTAAAATGGCAGTAACAGTCTCAACCTTTTCAGATTGTACACATCTCCAGCCACTGCATCTACAGTGTAAGTACTAAATTCGTGGAGGCCACATATTATTCATCTTTACTATCCTGTTCAAATCTCTGTCAGACAGAAGCTTCTTACGTGGTCACCTTGTCTCCATGACATGAACATGCTCTTCTTGTACATATTTCTTTGTATACAAGACTTACCTCTATTGGGGAAACAATCTTAAAAATATTCTCTAAATGCATAGTACTCAATTATTCAATCTTTCTCAAAACTTTGCCTTAAAGTAATTTTTCTCTTTCATTTATCCATAATATTATAAGGATTTCCATCTCATCTTTTCCCAATAACTTGTGCTAGCTCCTATGGTCTAGGCCTTTGCTCTTCTCCTGCCTACCCAATCATATCAATATTTTAGACTTGAGGCAGTATCTACTCTATTTGAAACTCCTTGATTAAATCAAACCTTACTAAACTTGGCCTTCTCTCGAAGAGTAATGCATCTACTCAGGTATTCTCAAATGTGGTTTGATCTTCCCACTTAGATTTCAATCTCTCTATGTTATGTCTTACCTTGAATGAAGGAGATTGATTGTTCCATAAGAACAGAAAATTCTTAAAAGTTCTACTAAAGAAAATTCCATTTCTTCTGGACATTATACTTGATTAAAATACTAATTTATTCAAACATCATAAATTCATATAAACACTATTTTTTGTTTAGCAAAATAAAAAGTAGTCACTACAAAACTAAAGCCACAATTCCCATTTTTATGACAACTTTAATTGATTACAATTTACATATTGATCACTACAGTATAATTAGGTAAAACATATTATGATCTTTCTACTTAATCCAAGTGAATTTAAGTTCTTACATAAGATTTAAGATGAAATAAATTATATTTGTTTCTCCTCAAATCTGTGCCTATAGAATTTTTTCCCTCCAACTTTTAAGCACTCGATATATTTAGAGAAAATAAAGTGATTATTTTGATAATTATGATAGACAGCTACAATGTTTTTTCACATAAATCATTCTGACAATTTAATAAATTATTCTATTTGTATGCAAAAAATATAGAATCTTATACAACTTTACTGCTACAACAAAGGTTGTTGTTTATCTATTAGTATACATTCTCCCCTTGGTATATCAAATATAAAATAACAAATAATGAAGGAACTGTGTTTTTATTTAGTCTTAAGGGAAGCATCTCCAAGGGCATCTCAGACAAAAAAGATATATGAGATTTTCATTGAACTATCATGCATAAAAATATACCAGGCTTTTATTTCCCTTTCATTTCTCAGCACACATCTTTTCCAGAAATAAAAGTATAATGGCTTCTTATACTGTTAAGTAATTTACACATTAAAATATAATATCTCCAGTATCTTTTTTCAACCTGCACAATAATGCTGGAACCATCTATAGACAATGTCATCCCCAAACTAGATAATTGATAAAGATATATCATACACGAATCTCTTTATTAAAATCTGTAATCTGACCCTCTATTTAGTGTTATGTTATTTAATGACAATATTGTATAATACAGGAAACTTGGATTTTATTCTTTATATTTTAAAATTGCTAACAAGAAATTGAAATAATTCTGTTTTAATCTTTCTACAAATGCATATAAATTAATCTATTTTCAAGGAAAAATGTTCAATTTTTATATCTGAATTTTAGATCTCTTTAATAGTGATAGCATGAAGTAATGTTAGTGTCTTCATATATAATGGAATTATATATTCAGAAGACAATAAAATGAAGAGACAAACATAATTATTGAAAAAAAATCCCTTTATTGAGTTTTTCTTCTACTTGTGGTTTTCTTGTATAGTCTTAAAACTCATGGTCCCATGTCAGCACGAGCCCCTGCAGCGCCGTAAGCAATCTGACAATCCAAGATTTCATCTTCTTGTTTTTGCCAGGCACATAATCTGTTTTTATTCTCTGAAAATTCAGGGAGATGAATGTGATGACACTATCATCTCAATCTGCAGGCAGGTTTTTCCTGAGAAGAGTAAGTGTTGCGTTTTCTACTCTCTCTGTATAAGATCCTCCTGGTTTCCATATAGCTGCTGTTTACTTTAAGATCCAGGCAGCTAGATGGCATCAAATTCGGTGAAAGGCAGTTCTTGGGTTTGTTTGTTGGTGTGTCTGTGCTTGTATGACTTTTCCTGAATCCCAACCCAAACCATACTCACTGCCATTCAGCCGATAGTGACTCGGTGACCTTTTAAGACCAGGTTGAATTGCCCCTGGAAGTTTCCAAGACGGGAACTCATTTCAGGGGTAGAATGTTCCACCTGTCTCCTGCAGAGTTACTGGTGGTTTTGAGCGGCTGACCTTTTGATTAGCAGCCCAACCCATAATCACTAAGCCACCAAGAATCTTTTTTCTCAATCAGCATAATAAATTCCTCTTCTGACATCACTGTTCCATCTATCTTAGTGATTAATTTTAGTGCCTCAGAATTGTTTTGCCAATGCTGGGCTTCAGGTACTGCCTATCAATACTGTATCTGAAGTAGTGGAAAGATTGCTGTACCATTCTGAAAAATATGAGGGTGTGATTTTTAAATTTTATTTATTGTTTACATATCCTTTACATATCAAAGCAATATATGCTGACAAAATGTTTGAGTTCTTTCTTGAAATTAAATAGTAGGATGAAATTCATCAATCTGAGTAAATTATTTAAACAATTTCTGAAATAAAGAGTTGATTTCAACCAACCTTTCATTTACCCAGTCATTCAACCATACATCCATGCATGAACACAGAAAATCTGTTCCAAGGCCACAGACTATATTGACACCATGACATTTCACTGAAGATCTAATGTCTCTGATTGGAGAGAAGTGAAAACGCATGAGGATAAGTCAAAGAACTTTCTACAAGATAGGAGAAATGGTTACTAGAATATTAAAATGCATATTGAAACCTTCTACCTCAATATCTGTGTCTGATGGACTCATGCTATTGTTTATAGGTACATTACCATGTATTCCACCCGAATGTGATAGTAATCTTTCTCTGATTTTGCCATTATTTCCTAGCCTCAGAGTGGGGAAAAGGATTTAGAAATATGTACAGTAAAACAGTGCTCTGAATTTCCAACTCTCTGGAGATGGAGTTTTTCAAACAAAGATAATCCCCTTATTTATATCACATAACAAAGGGGGCTTCTAGAAAATTGTCTTTTTTGGATCACTAAATAATTATTTTGATGATTGCATTTCTTTGCAATTCTTATTCCACTGGAATTTCAGAACTGATGAGCTCAAAATCTGTTCATGATTGGGAGCTTTTCAAGGACACAATCTATATAAATACAGGGTTTACATTACAATACTTTCCTTTTACATCACATGCATGCACGTCAAGTTAGGGCTCACTCAGAGAGCAGCTTGTGCTGCATTTACTCTGTAAGCGGCTGCTCTTTAATATCTGAGCACCCAGCTTCTTACCGGTGGTACTTGCTTTAGTCCCAACTCTTGAGTATGATTTGTAAGTCATCTTAGAAAACGTGCATGGCCACGTTACTTTTGTGAAGTTCTGTGACATTTGAAGTACCTCATATTGATAGCTGCTGGTAACTGTTATAATTTTTTGGTAAAGAGTTTTGTTGACCAATATTTTGTAATTTTATTCCACTGACACTATTTACAACTTAAAGCAGAGTTAATTTGTGTTTGCATCAGAAAAGTAAATCTGTAAATGAATTGACAAATTACGTTAATTTTCTAATTAACTAAACAAAATTACTAAAAAAAATTATCACCTATAGTATGAATAGCAGAACAGAACTTGTGAATTCCTTAATTTCCTGAGCTACTATAATTATTTTTACATTTTCTTCTGTTATTTCATCATATGGTGTTCATTAGCCAATTTTAAAAAGTGTTATTCACATAAGCTTATTTCTCCCTATTAATTATATTATTAAGTATATAGTAGTGGAATATATGTTAAAACATAATGGAAATTTCCTATATTGTTTAAATTATTTTGGGTGCACTGGTGTCATATCATATTTATAATGAAAGCTACTATTTATCTACAAAAAGGCAACTAATGCATACACAGGCAGTACTCAAAATGGGAATAATCAACTACAAATATTCATTGATAATTGAAATATGAAATATCCAAAGTAAGATTCTTGAAAAAAAAATGACAGTTGGCAAAAGCAAAAGTGAAACTGAATGCATAATCATGCTTGTACTAGACATTAGTGAACTCATACTGGGCATTTTTAATCAAAGAATCATGTTGTCTATTACAATAGAAATGACTAATTGGAGATCAATGACATCACATTCGCTATCAAAAGAGAACATTTAGGATCTATTAAGTACAATGAAGTCAGTGATAGAATAATATCCATAAATCTATAAGGGAGATGGTTTAATAAGGCCAAATAAAATTTATCACCCAACTACTATGTCAATTCTGAAGAAACGAATGATTTTTATATATTTCCGCAGTCTAGAAGAGTCTAGAAGAGACCAAACATGCAATCAACAAGTTTGGTAGTTAACTGAATGATTTGACTATATCAGACCCTCTATAGAAGAGAGATGTGGAAATCTGTTTCCATAAAAATTGCAACCTTGTCAAACAGACAATCATATCCACGTGAACAAGGACGGTCAAAGTGGAGACCCAAAGCCCATCTGTAGACAATTGGACATCCCTCACAGAAGGGTCACAAGGAAGGGATGAATCAACAAGGGTGCAGTGTAGCAAAAACGAAAAACAGAACATACCGCTAGTTCTTTAATGTTTCTTCCCCCCACCACTATCATAACTCCAGTTCTACCTTAAAAATCTGGCCAGCCTGGAGCATGTATACTGGTACAGATAAGAGCTCTCAACACACAAAATCCAGGACATAAAAACCCTTCAGAAACAGTAATTGGGAGGAGCGATACCATGAGGGTAAGGGGAAGGTGGGTGGAGAAGGGGGACCAAAGGGGAGGTGATCACAATGATGGATGTATTACTCCCTCCCCAGCCCCACCTCCCGGTGGGATGAATAAAAGAGATGTGGGTTAAGGGAGATAGAGGATAGTATAAGATATGAAAATAATAATAATGTATAATTTGTCAAGGGTTCACGGGGATGGGAGGGTGGGGAGGGAAGGAAAAAAGAGGAGCTGATACCAAGGGTTCAAGTAGAAAGAAAATGCTTTGAAAACAAAGATAGTAATGGATGTATGAATGTGCTTCATACAATTGTGGTATGGATTGTTATAAGAGCAGTAAGAGCCCTCAATAAAATGATTCAGGAATATTTAGAGCTTCAAATTTAGAAAAAAACAACAACAACCACAACATCACTAATCCTACAGGGCAGTTCTTGTCTGTGGTCTACAATCAATTCAATGGTCAACATGGGTCCAAAGTCACTCTGTGTACAATAGGAATATGAGAGGACTTCAAAATGTTTGCAAAACATTGAATTAAAATAGAGAGGGTTTTTTGCTTTGTTTTTCCATTTTGAAGATACCTGATTATAGGGTCAGGAAAACCATCCCCTAATGCATCATCACAGGTCGGGTAGGTGCAATTGTATAGCGACAATAAGAAAAGATTATAGTAAAGTGATAGCAGCATGAGCGATAGAAAAGATATTGAAATGATCGAGTTAGACACATTCTATAGTAGCCTGCTCGCCTCAGCCTCACTTGGTGGTCCACATGGAGAGAGAGTGATATATTTATTGCTAACCAAGGCTTTTATATTCTCTGGGGACATACAAGGCCTCTAACTACAGGGAAGGACATATATCACAGGAAAGGCTTGTGCTATAGGTAATACAGTAATGGGAGGGGAGTGATCTAGGGGTTCATATGCTATTGGAAGAGGAGGTAATAAGGGTATATGTGTGACAAGATGGACAGACCCTAGATTCAGGATGACAGCCTAACTTTGGATGTCACTGAGCAGGTTTGACCTGTTCTCTGGCTCACTATGGAAACTATTATTAGTAGGGTGTAAACCTCATCTACAAGGACCAGACTGATGGTTGTAAGCCTTTAGGGAGAAGCAGCCCATTGTCCCTAACAGCAGGGATTGGGCCCTACTTGTGGTGGGACCAGACACTAGTCTGGCAACTGACTGCCTTCAGGGAGGTAACTCGACAATCATTTACCATTCACTGCAAAAGTGTCCTCAGTCTAACATATATGTGGCGGAGACGACTTGGGAGAAATCTTTATGTTTCCCACATTTTAGGAAAGAAAATTATAGCCGGATTGCTCCTTAGAAGGATGTATGTATATGTATGGATTGTGATAAGAGTTGTATGAGCCCCTAATAAAATGTTTAAAAAAGAAGAAGAAGGAAGAAATGGGCTCGCTCAGCGTAGAAAGCCATCGGGAAAGACACATTATTAGAGCAGGACATGCCACTTGGTAAAGTAGAAAGGTGGCAAGGAGGAAGAGATACCTCAGTGAGATGAACTGATACCCGTAACAATGGCTTACGAAGACATTGCAGGACCTGGGAGTAGTTTTCATCCGTTAAGGTGGTCAGGAGTTGGAGTCAATGTGACATCAAGCTATCTTCTCTGTAAGAGCTCCGACCACCAGTGTACACATTCCTTCAAAGAAGACAGGGTAGAGTGGAAATAAGTCAGGTGAGGCGTAAACGGTGGTTCCAATGGATAAATGAAGATGGTGCAGAGATGTGAATGAGATCAGTAAGAAAACCACCGAAGTCTTCTGACACTATGCTTTAGCCTTTTCAAGGTTATCTGTACTGTAATGCGAACCATACCTGAAGAGAGCCATCTCACCCTAGAACACAGACACAAATCGTCTATATTTCTGATGTCAATGTTTGCACCAACCCTAAAATTTGGGTCAAGTGTCCTTCACAGATGACTATTTTGCTCAAGTTCCAGTTGAGAGATACATAATCTAATGCTTCTTGTACAAAATACTTCTAGTGATGGATATTATTTAAATTGAGTGTGACACTAGTGTAAGTGGAGAAAGAGGCGGTTATCAGCTCCCTACGGATTTATGGCCTCAGAAACACTTTATAGGGTCACTATTGGCCAGAACTTAATGGCAGTAAGTATATTATACAATAAGATACTTTTAAAAATGAAGTTATACTGATCACATTAAGAAGACATGAGTAAATGTACCATATCTTCTCTAACATACATTTCCGTAAAGAGTACGATTCTTATACTTCTGAGAGATGAAGGAAGCCATTCAAGTCACTGAGGACACCTCCAGATTTTTATGTTGGATCGCAGGTCTCTCCTGAGGTTCTCCTGGATCTGGGTAGAGTCACTGAAAGTCAGAGCTGGCTTGGCAGGAGAAAGCTCCTGAGAAACGGCTGCATCCAGCGAAGTAGGAAGGTTCTGTAGGCAGCTAGTCACTTTGATCTTCTCTCCAGAGGCAACTTTTAGTCATTCAAAAACTTCCTTCTACTCATATTCCTGAAGAGTAGGCTACAAAAAATGGTTGCCTTATATTTTCAAAGAGAATGTTGAATAAGTAAGAAAAATGAATTTTGCTTTATTTTGGCAATCGCTTTCATTGTTTTTCTTATTTGTTAAAAGGACTTTTTCATTAATAAATTTTTATTGGGGTTCATACAATTCTTATCACAATCTGTACATACATCAATTGAGCAAAGTACCCTTATACATTCATTGCACTCGTCATTCTCAAAATTCGCTTTCCACTGGGTTCCTGGCATCAGCTCGGTTTCCTTTTTTTTCCCTCCCCTTCTCCTCCCTCCACACTCCCCACATCCCCCTGAACCCTTAATAGTTTATAAATAATTATTTTTAAAAACATTTTATTAGGTGTTCATACAAATCTTCTCACAAGCCATACATATACATACATCAATTGTATAAAGCACATCTGTACATTCTTTGCCCTAATCATTTTCTTTTTTTTTCCTTTTCTTTTTTTATATTTTCTTAGGGGCTCATACAACTCTTATCACAATCCATACATACACATACATCAATTGTATAAAGCACATCCGCACATTCCCTGCCCCAATCATTCTCAAAGCATTTGCTCTCCACTTAAGCCCTTTGCATCAGGTCCTCTTTTTTCCCCCTCCTTCCCCATTCCCCTCTCCCTCATGTGCCCTTGGTAATGTATACATTGTTATTTTGTCATATCTTGCCCTATCCAGAGTCTCCCTTCCCCCCCTTCTCTGCCGTCCCTCTCCCAGGGAGGAGGTCACTTGTGGATCCTTGTAATCAGTTCCCCATTTCAAACCCACTATTTTATCTTATCTTACACTGCCCGGCATCTCCCCTCTCCCACCTTTCCATTGCCCATCTCCCAGAAAGGACTTTTAGAAGCACCCTGACAAATTTAAATGGAGAAAAGATATCCCTACCCCTAGAACATTTCCATTTTAATCAAATAGAAATGAAATACACATAAAACACTCATATTTTGTTCATTCTTATTTCATACCCACACCCATATATATATGAGAGATATATCGTGGGTTAGTAGATGTACATAGGAAAAATTCTATTATCTTCCATTCCAGTTTACCACAAACTTTTTGAAGTCAGGTCATTTATTCCTTGAAGTTTATATCTATATCTCCACTAAAAGTTAAAATAAATATCAATATGAATCTAAAATATTGGTACTAATATGTGTTGTATTTAAATCAAGATGTTGTGACAATGAACAAAAGTTTGTGGAAACTAACTAAAAGTTAATGAGATTTTCCCCTAAAAGTTTTGTGTGTTTATATGTATATATCAATGTCCTGTAAGATTCAGATTTATTATAAGTAGAGATATTTGTGCAAAGCGACTAAGATTATATATTTTAATGTGATATTTATATGCCTACATTTATATGTATATCAATGTATGCTAGCAATAATTTATAAGAGTAAGAACATATTGTGCATACAATAATGTTATACTGACTGGGAAAAAATAAAATGTCAGTTGCAAAAAGTTGCTACATAACAACAGATTTATTTATTGAAATTTATTTAAATATCTGATCATGGTTTCTATTTTTTGTATTACTTGCCTTTTCATCTTCTTTCAAAATAGTTGACTGAGGCCCAAGAAGGGCTTTAAGCTTCCAAGGACTTCTATAATCAATAGGAACACTATAAAGATTTCCTTTAGTTGATTCTCAGTTTATTATTGATTTTTGGAATGTCTGTTGGGTTGTAATCTAAAGAGTGATTGCCGAACTGCTTAATCAATATGCCATTTCTCTTCATGAATGTGGTTGATTATTCACGTACTTTACTGGATATTGAGAACAGTACAGTTCCCGACAGGGAAGATCTGGTTAATGGAAAACGGGCCAATCTGAGTCTGAGCAAACATCAAATTCACTAGTGACCTTCTTCTACATGACTCTAGATGCTCAGAGATCCTAGTTCTGTAATTTAAGTTTAATTAACATGAAAATACTTGGCCTTAGAAAATTTAGCCTTCCTCCTTGAGTAAGTAAGATTCAAAGTACCATCGCAAGTGAAGTGGCAACTCAATTTAATGGGGATTAAATTTCCTGTGACTGTGTAATGAAAGGTAGCTGAAATCACATTTTACGACTACAGAAATATTTAATTTTAAATAGAGCAAGAGTATAGCAATTTTGGGGTCAACATCCAGGACACTGAAGGGCACCTCACCTCAAAACAGGAATCGTTTTTGAATAATTATTGTAAAAAGTGATATTTAGTCATGCTTTTCATGTGTGGATATGCAGAATTTAACTGCAAGTATTAATTACATTCAACTTCATTCTATCTTGTAAAGAACTAGTAACACAAATTTTAAAAAGAACAAGAAACAGGTAGTTGCACATAAACACCATGAGACTAATCATAAATATATATTGAGCAACCAAAACTAATATTCAGAAGTCACTATGTAATGTGATTTATGGCCTTAGCATTATTTCTATCAGAAGAGACAGAAGTTGAGAATTATTAAAGCTCATGATGCAATTTGCATAGGACTGAAACTCTGAGCTATACTTTTTATCACTATACTGTCCGCTTATCTTTAATATAGCTTTAGCCAGAAAATTTTCATAAAAATATTAAATTATTGATAGTTTCTTCTTTTATTGAGTTTGATATTCTTGTTGTTACACTAATCCAATATGGATAGTTCACTTTGCACCGCACATAAGCGGAATCTTCTCCATCACTGTAAAACCAACTAAAGAAGACTGAGCCTTTGTCTGATTTATTCACCCATAATGGGATCTAGTTGGGTGACATGATCAATTCCCACTTCTTACTGCCCTCGTTCTCTCCTCTTCCTCTGCCTCTGCATTTTGGCCAGCAAGCCTTGCTTCTGGTTTCTTTGCCTGGACATGCCTCTCAATGTGACCTGTTTTGCCCTTAATCTCAGAAAGGTTTCTGGAATTTGCCTTTCTGTAACTACACAAGAAGTTCACTAAAAGGAAAAAGTCTGATGACTGACCCACTGTCAACAATCTACTGAATTCTATCCAACCACTTCTGCCTGAAATAAAAAAAATTATCGATATGCATGTCGTTAGTCTCCTTCATGCTCGCGTTCTCATGAGATGGAAGCCATTGGTCCAGTTTCCTCCCTTTCAGGTTTCCTGCTCCACACACCTGTGAAGATGCAGGACTCCTGGACCTTTCTCAGTCTTTACAAGATAACTGTCATAGTTTTCAGTGGCTGCCCATAAGTGCCATCTGTGGCTGCAGTGGGAAAGGACAGAAAACCTCCCTGGTCTTGGCAGGGGAGTGTCTATACCCATCACGATGCATTTATCCCATCTGTAACTTTAGAATCTAGCATACTGTGGTTTAGGTTATATTTTCCAACAACCAGCTCTCCTATACTTTAACATACGCACCAGCTCCAGTTATTGGAATTTAAAATGAATTCTGATTGAAGTATTTTTTCCTAGGCTTTAATGCGTAGTTCCAGGCAGCATACAAACCTATCACAATAAGAAATGAAAATCAAATAAAACAAGACAAAATATGCTTCGGCCTCTAATCAAACACTCCCTCAATGCATGAATACTTTCTTTTATTAAATTTGCACTCTATGATGCTCACTCTCCTGACACAACTGGTGAAGCCAAAGTGGGTGAACAAGTAAATGTGGTGAAGAAAGCTGATGGTGCCCAGCTATCAAAAGAGATAGTGACTGGGGTCTTAAAGGCTTGAAGATAAACAAGCGGCCATCTAGCTCAGAAGCAACAAAGTGCACATGGAAGAACACACCAGCCTGTGTGATCAAGTGGTCCCAAAGGGATCAGTTATCAGGCACCAAAGAACAAAAAATCATATCATTGGCGGCACACCTCCATGATAGGATCGCTGAAGCCAAATGGGTGCATAAGCAAATGTGGTGAAGAAAGCTGATGGCGCCCGGCTATCAAAAGAGATAGTGTCTGTGGTCTTAAAGGATTGAAGGTAAACAAGCGGCCATCTAGCTCAGAAGCAAAAAAGCCCACATGGAAGAAGCACACCAGCCAGTGCGATCACGAGGTGCAAAAGGGACTGGGTATAAGGCATCATGCAAAAAAAAATAGATATATGTGTATATGTATATATATGTGTGTATATGTATGTATGTGTGTGTATATAAATATATATATACATATACATATATACCATATTGAATGAAGGGGGAAGTGCAGAGTGGAGACCCAAGGCCCAAGAGTCGGCCAATGGAGATCCCCTCATAGAGGGGTTTAGGAGAGGAGATGGGTCAGTCAGGGTGCGTGGTAGTACCGATGAAGAACACAGCTTTCTCCCAGATCCTGGATGCTTCCTCCCCCCAACTACCATGATCCGAATTCTACCTTGCAGGGCTGGATAGGGCAGAGGTTGTACACTGGTACATATGAGGGCTGGAGGCAAAGGGAATCCAGGGTGGATGATACCTTCAGGACCAAGGGTGTGAGGGGCGATGCTGGGAGAGTGGAGGGTGAGTGGGTTGGAAAGGGGGAACTGATTACAAGGATCTACATGTGACCTCCTCCCTGGGAGAGGGACAGCAGAGAAGGGGGGAAGGGAGACTCCAGATAGGGCAAGATATGACAAAATAACAATGTATAAATTGCCAGGTGTACATGAGGGAGGGGGGAGCAGGGAGAGAGGGAATAAAAAAGAGAACCTGATTAAAAGGGCTTGGGTGGAGAGCAAATGCCTTGAGAATGATTGGGGCAGGGAATGTATGGATGTGCTTTATACAATTGATGTATGTATATGTATGGATTGTGGTGGGAGTTGTATGAGTCCCTAATAAAATGTAAAAAAAGAAAAGAGGAGAAAAAAAAGAAAATGATTAGGGCAAAGAATGTACAGATGTGCTTTATACAATTGATGTATGTATATGTATGGACTGTGATAAGAGTTGTATGAGCCCCTAATAAAATGTTTTAAAAAAAAGGTTTAAGATTCAATAAATGTTTTAAAATCAATAAAGTTATAAATTGTATCTTTTCAGGTGTCCATATAAAGAAAATATTAAATGCAAAGTATTTCTGTCAAGATGTATTATAAATTGAGGAATTAAGACAGAATAAGGCATGACCTTTTTCCCCAAGAAATTATAATGTGTATATATATATATATATATATATATATATATATGAAAAATGTCAACAAAAAAACAGAGAACTAGATGATTAAGTTCTACTTGGATATGTAAGAACTAAGAGACCATAAATAATGGACAGAAAATCAGATGTCCAACTCTTTTTAGAAATGATTTCACAAAATATTTTAATTGTTTAAGAGTTATACTATATTTTGTGGGTGATATTAATCCTCTTCATTTTGTCATATATGCATTGAGTTCATTAACCAGTCAGATTCTAACTTGGTTCTAAATTAAATCTACTTGAGAACTGAATTAGAAAGTCAGTTTTCAAATCACATATTATATGAAACACAGGGAAGAAAATGGGCAATCTTTGTTTAGCTCAAAACTATAAAGGAGACAACCTTACTTTTTTCTTTCTGCAATCAGTTATTAGGTCACATTTTCTGTGCTTTTTGGCTCCTCCAAAGGAAAGACACTTCAAACCTTATTGTTCTACAGCCTCGGGGAGCTCGTTTTTCTCTTGCTTTCACTCTTATGCATCAACCAGTGAGGAACCAATGAAATACAGAGCAACCCTGCAATTAGCAGCCTAATGCATAACCACTGCATACCAGTGCTCCAGGGCTCCGTGCTGCTGACAGGTGGCATCAAAGTTGTTGCTATATGCCATAACGACAGTTCTGACTCTTAGCAAACAGAATGAAACACCATCCAGTCCTGCATCCTCCCCATAATGATCATCATCTTTTAGTCCGTTCTTGCAGCCACTGTGTCAATCCATCTTTTAAAGGTATTTCCTCTTTTTCGGTGACCACCTACGTTACCAAGTTGATGACCTTTTTCAAGACCTGATCTCTTCTGGTAACATGCCCAAAGGATGGGAGGTGATGAAGTCTAGCTATCCTCGCTTCCAAGGAGCATTTAAACTACACATCCTCCCAGACAGGCTGGATTCCTCTTCTGGCAGGCTATGGTGCTGTCGATAGCTGCGCCATAATCCCAATGCACCAGTTAGTCTATTGTCTTCCTCATTCACTGCCCAGCTTTCACATGCATTTGAGCCGATTGAATAAACCTTGGTTGGAGCAGCACACCTTTGTCCTTGAAGTGAAATATTTGCCCTTTAACACATTCAAGAGGTCTTTTGTACCAGATTTTCCCAATAAAAGACTTTATTTGATTTCTTGACTGCTGCTCCATGGATACTGATTATGGATCTAACAGAAATACTCAGTAACTTCAGTTATATCGTGATGTCCATGAATCCAAGTGTGAGGATTTTTTTTCTCATTGAGGCTAATCCATACTGATGACTGTAGTTTGGGTCTTCATCTACTTCATGTGTTTTGGTTTTCAGTAAGTGAAGCTATGGTAACAGCGGACGGTAGGTAGTTAATAGTACTTCATCCAATGCTGATGCCACAGTCTGCTTCATATAGCTCAGAGTCCTGTATCATTTGCTCTGAGTACAAAATAAGTATGGTGAAGGGCATAACCCTGCAAAGCCCCTTTCCCCATTTTAAAGGATGCAGTAATTCCCTGTTCTATTGGAACAACTGCCTCAGATTTTGTATGAGCACAATTGTTAAGAAATTCTTATCTTCTCAATGCTACCTAAAGATAATTATAAAACAGGTAGATGGAAGCCTTTACATAGTTAAGAAAGGACAAGTAGACACCTTTCTGATATACTCTACTTTCAGCCAATATCCACCTGACACCCTCCAAAATACTGCCTAATTTACAACCTCATCTCAGCCCAGCTTGGACCTTTGGTTGTTACCTCTTAATGTGCTACCACAACAGTTCTTGAATTATCTTCAGCAAAATGTTACTTTCATGTGATATTAAAGATAAGGATAAACTTAAACCTAACTCACGGCCATCAAGTGACCTCCTTGCAACTCATAGTGACCATTCAAAGTTGCCGAGCCATAAATCCTACAGAGACAGACAATCTCCTGTTTCTCCCCAGCAGGAGGTTGCTTTGAACTGCCAACCTTGTGGTTAACAGCCCAAAGCTTACCAGACAGCACTGCCAAGGTAGAGACCATTGTTTATTACTCGCTAGAATAGTGGTATGGAATGAGAGACTGTCCATCTAAGTCCTAAACAGGACTTGTGCCCCTGAAGTCTTAGGGTGGGAATAAGGATAAAAAGAGAAACATCTTGAGTTTGAGTTTTTCAATGAACTCATCTACACTCTCTTCACTTTATATATTTTACTGTTCTCATGGAGAAGATTTTCCATTTCTCTTATGAACTAAGAAATCCCCAATGACATTGCTAGAGAATGCTACTAGCTCAGGAAGTTTTTCCCCAACCTTCACCAGTAGTCGTTTCTTTTTTCCTGTCTAGTAATGGCAATGACTGCTTGATCGTGTCCTTGGTTGAGAGGTATTGCTTCTCCGTTCAGTGGCTTAGGCATTTGTTCCATCGGGAAGGGGCATAGGTGGGAGCCTTTCCCACAATACCTATCCCACTCCTTCTGCCCCTCAGCACTGAGGGAGTATCTCTCTACTACCCTGCCTGCTTCCAGGTGTATTCACGCCACCCAGTAGAGTTCCCACACTGCCATTCATAAACGCATGTACAGATCTTCATTAAAAATGGATTTAAGACACATTTACTGCCTTGCATTTCATTAAAAGTCCTGAACTGTGCTCTGGTAAA
The DNA here is from genome assembly GCF_050624435.1 of Tenrec ecaudatus. NCBI lineage: Eukaryota > Metazoa > Chordata > Mammalia > Afrosoricida > Tenrecidae > Tenrec > Tenrec ecaudatus. Next base: position 40,148,690 of record NC_134540.1, on the reverse strand, counting down.
CCAGTGTTCATGTTTTGTCTCTATTTGCAAGTGCTCGTTTCCTCAGATCATTTGGTGATCCTGCAAGCTCAGCTCTTTGATAGGCCTAAAATGAATTGACTTGTATCTAGAATTATTTTGCGTTGGGGAGGTAGTATGGATGATTTTCCTCATAGCTATCTATCTATCTAACTATTTATTTATTTTTAATTCCTAGAAAAAGTCAAAATGTTCCCTTGTGATTTAGTGATTACAAGTCGGACTGCTGACCACAGGGTCAGCATTTTGGAGAAAGACATTTTTTTTTTAACTCATGTAAAGATTTACAGTCTTGGAAACTCACAGGGACAGGTTGACTCTGTCCTGTAGGGTGGTCATGAATGGAATTTACTCAAAGGCAATATATTTGAGTTTAATTTTTAAAGTAAAGAAGTATATTATAGATTGTAAAGCAGAAACATGTGAGGCAGAATATTGTAGAAAAGAATATTTAATCATCTACTTAATAAAAATGATAAAATTTGTCTGTTGCAACAAAGGTGCTATCACCATTTCTATCAATATAAGAATAATCCATAAATGATGAAGAACCTAGAATATATTTGACTAACAACAAAGGTCATTAGTTTATATTTTCATAAAATAAATTAAAAGCTGGTAGGGAATTTGTAGTCAGGAACTCAAAATATTATATCTTGTCCCCCTACAAAGCCAATATGCAGTCCAGATGAGCTGCCCCAATTCAAGAACTGCCAGTGACCATTTAGACACTAATGCAGTGAAGTGAGTTACTGTGCTTGCCTTGTCTGGCCATAGGTTGTCAACTCTTTCCAAAGGATTATTCAGCAGAGGACTCTAAGGGGAGCATTCGCCAGTTTTGTCAATCTACTGGGTATAGAGCGAGCAATTGCAGAAACAGGTAAGACAATCCCATTACAAGTAGAAAGAAGTGTTATTCCTGAAACATGCCCAGATTCCTGGGTGAGGCAGTGTGGGTGGCAGCACTCGCTGCAAAGGCCGTGGCATGGAGAGTGTTGAGACGGAACTGTGGGCCTCTTTGCACACAAAACCAGGAAAGCTGAGTGTCTTTGGGCAGGACTTCACTTGAAGAATGTGGTGCTTTGGGGGCAATATTTTGTGTCAAAAGAGCTTTGCAACCCTTGCCAGTAATGGTGCAGAACCAGGAGAGACAAAATGATAGGCTGAGGACCAGAGAGAAATGTGCCTGCTGGTGTGTCTGAGAAAAGACACATTGGGCAAAACAAATGATCTTTGTTATTTTATGAGTGAGCCTTGTAACCTGTTAATTTCTCCAATAAATCCCATAAATATGAATATTATCTGTGATCTCTATATAGTCACTGAAACATGATTGGACCCAAAAAAGAAGTAGAGTGGCAAGAAAGAAAAGGTTGCTGTCAGTCTGATAAAGGAAGATGGAGAGTTGAGACATGCCTGACCTCTGCCTTGTGGGAATTGGCTTGTGAGCTGGTGTGGAATTGGATCCTCCCCCCTTGTGACTGGAGGAGATCAGATGCGGACCCCGTGCCATTTCTTCAAGCAGAAAGCAGGGGAAAAAAACTTTTTCCCTTGCAAACTCTTATTAAATTTCCTTCAGCATATCTGCATGCAATATAGTAGTCACCTATCCACACTTACCTATAAGAGAGACTGGAATATACAGTTGTCATCTAGAGGGCTCAAATAACCAGCTAAAATTTTGGTGGTGGTAGTGGGGGTGGTGGATGGTGTTACTGGCAAATAAGGAGATTTTGAAATAATATTCACTTTCTGCTATACATAATTAGTTCACTAGTAAGTTTTAAAAGACCTTTAAAATTAATTTACCATTATATCTTTTGATTATCAGTATTTGCTTTAAAAGAACTATGCAGAAGATGTGGGCATTAAAAAAATAAAGATACTGACTTTTGCTGGGTTATGTGAAGGTTTTAGTAAGTGTACATAATCTGAATGCTTTTTCTATATGTGAATGTTAGCATATTTTGCCATGGTTGTAACGCTGTGGTTCTACTCTGACACTATAAATAAGGTTAACACCAGCAAATCCTATGCCAGTTACATAATTCAATCCTCCGACCGTACTTTTGCATACTGAAGTCTTTCCTCATATCGTTATAGAAAGATGCCATTATATATATCCATAAGTATATGAACATAAGATGATAAAAATCTTCAAGAACTCCCATGAAGAATGACATTTTTGTCATAGCTATAATGATATATGTTATATGGTGATATAATATGCTATTCTCCAGAGTTTTGATATTATTAACATGTATAAAACTTTTATTTATGTTCTGCTATTAGGTAGAAGAGATAAAGCATACAAATAAAAACTAGAAGGAGACAAAATGCTTATAAATTGCCCAGGGGCAAAAATGGATATAAACTACAGAAAAATCAACATAAAAGTAGCAGGTAATTTTTACTTCTAAACTTATTCTCCATGGCGTCACAAAAGTGAGTTTGGATCAGTTTGTAGGGTTATTCTTAGTGGTCACCTGAAGGAACCAGAGATCCATCTTACTTTAGAGTTAATTCAGAAAATACTGTTTAGACATCTGATATATTATAAAATGGTTTCTAAAACATCAGCAATTTATTTTAATGCAGATAGATCTTCAAAACATTTGCTCTCCACTTAAGCCCCTCTCCCTCATGAACCCTTGATAATTTAAAAAAAATATTCTTTTGTCATATCTTGCCCTGTCAGACGTCTCCCTTCACCTACTTTTCTGTTGTCCGTCCCCCAGGGAGGAGGTCAAATGTAGATCCTTTAATCTGTTCCCCCTTTCCAACCCACCCTCCCTCCACCCTCCCAGTATCGTCACTCACACCACTGGTCCTGAAGGGATCATCCACCCTGGATTCCCTGTGTTTCCAGTTCCCATCTGTACCAGTGTACATCCTATGGATGCTGGATAATTTTTTAAATGCATGTAGTTAAAAGATATACATGTGATCATCATATATATACATATATATCAAACTGAGGCAGACACATATGGGTGCAAACTTATTTAGCGAATGTTTCCATTCATCCATTTTTTTTCTTTCCTTGTTTGTTAAGTCAAAAGCACTACAGGAAAATTTAGAAACCAAATACAACAAACCAGAAAGAACAAAGAAATTAAATGACCAAAATCTTTGAAAGGACATGCTATAAAACAACAAGAAAAAAAAGGAATTTAGATGGATTATATTATGTTTCTCACTTATTTTAAAGATAGCATATAGTTATAGACTTTTGTATTACAAAAATGATTGAGCTCGGACATTATCCGAACCTGTTAAGCAGTCAACCTGCATTCTCTTATTCACTCACACAAAGCCTCACTGTACGCAATCCATTGTGAGTCCATTAATTTTTCTTTTGTAATATCGCTAGACTCATAGTTTATGTTATAGTTATTGGACTGTCCCAGCTTAATTGCTAGCTTAGTTTTCCTTTTAAAGGGAACATAAAGCCGATAAAGCAATGCTACATCTTAGAGTCTAAAAGAGTTATTAAATCCCACCACCCTGGAGCTAATTCTCATCCATCGCGACCCATGTAGGGTTTCCCATATGAGCAGTTGACAGCGCCATCTTTCTCACACAGAGCAGCGAGCGGATCAGAACACCAAACTTTGCAGTTCCCAGCAAGGCACCGAAAGACCTTGAAATGAACACTTTCAATAGAAAAATAGTTAAGATCCGATATGCTAACAAGCCTCATCAAATGAAAACAATCAGTCATCTTTGAAGTAAGGATATTCCCATAAGGACTGTGGTATCTATTCATAGGCACTTAATCAATAGCTTGTAATATATTCTTCCAAATTATTTGGGTATTTATTATGCTGCCAAATTTAAGAATAATTTAATGGTTAAAAATTAGTTTACCATTATTTGAGCTCTAGTTAAGTGATTAATTATGACTATTTAAAATGAAAATGAATCAGTATTTTTCAACATTTATACAAATCAATGACATTGATTGCATTAGTTCAAGTTCTTAAATATGAAAGAGAACTAGCGATGCTTAATAGAAAGTAGGTCGATGAAGAATTTTTGTCATTAAGCTGATTTTGACTCATGGTGATCCCTAGGTATAAAGTGAGCGATTTAAGAAGCAAAAACAAAGAATGTCCTGAACAGCAAAAGGAGAGCAACTGCTGCAGAGACCATGAAGAAGTAGCTGTGGGTCCCTGGCCGCAGCATGAGTGAACCTTAGTGCCTTGCGGTAGGAGGCTGGCTTGCAGATGCGGATGCCCTTTGGACCTTTATGAGCGCTAAAGGAGCTTTATAGCACTTGCTTAAGCCGGGCACAGGCCAAAGTCAAGGACTGAGAAGAGATGTTGCAGTCAAAAGAACTGTATCTTTACCATTTTGCTGCCTGTCTCCTTCCTTAACAAATGCCCACAGTCATGGCTATAGTCTGTGAGTTCCGTGTGACTATTGCAGCAGATTATTGAACCCGCAGATAAGCAGAATGCTGCGGGAGGGATGGTTGGTGGCAAAAGAGGATAAAGAAGGATGGAGGGTGGAGTCATATCTGAACTATGTCTCGGGAAAAATCCTTAGGCAGATTGAAGTTGAATTGCCATTCCCCTTGTGTAGCTAGGAGGTCAGATTTAGTCCCCGTGCCATTTTTTCATCTCTTAATGTCTTAAGATATTAACAAGTCAATTACTTAAATAATTCTTGATTATTCCAAATGATGAAAGGAAAGTTTAATATCTGTATCAAAATTTGCATGTTCTGGTTCATAATGATAACTTACAATTATCATGTCTAAATTTGAGATAATTATATTAAATATTCTTCCTTTTGTATTCAATTAATAGGAACTGGAATTAGTTTCTGTAGAAAAAAGATCCTTATCAGAATCAATATACATAAAATATGAATGCCTTTAACAACGTGTGATCTAGCATTTAATCTTAGCAGTTAACTTGGCTCATTTCAATTTGTTCTGTGCAAATATGTATATTTCAAGCTCTATAATTTGAAGAGCTTCTAAATGTACAGTAATATACATGACAGATCAGCTCAACCTATTATCTTCTGCAGTTTCCACAATATCTGGATGTTCCACTAAATATTGATGATGCTGAAAAAAACATTACTCTGTATATAGAATCTGACTCCGTTTAACATATACATATTAATAGGTCAGTACATTTTTTTAATACACTGACTTTTATCAGATAGTAACTACAATAGTATTGAGGAAAGGATTAATTTGGATCAGTGTTTGTATTTTACTTTGAAAATGTATGTAACTAACATAAATGTATGCAATTAACTTGCATGCTAACAAAACATATCTAAATGATACCACATTAGTAGATGCCACATTCATTTTGACTCAAAGTATGCATGCATGTATCAATTTTACTGCTTAGTTGTCTATCAGTAATATAGTAAAATACATTTTTGTTATAACATTTTCTGTATTATAATTGTTATTGTTTGAGCATTGTACTAATTTTAAATATATCTACAGGTATATTGTGTAATTTATAAGTTTTCTTTCAGAAGAGCATTAGAAAATATTAGTTTTAAAAACAGGACATTAAAACCAATGATTTTGGTGATCTCATCCAATATCATGTATTTTAATGCTGTTTGTATCTCTAATTTTTGTTCCTGGGTTGAAGAAGTTATGAATGTACCTAGATTTATCCTGAAATGTTAGTGGTTTTAGTCCAGAGAAACCTTGAAAGAAATCTCTGCCTTCCTCCTTCCAAAGCCCTACGGAATATGTTGCTACTCCAACACACTTGTGTTTTCCATGACTCAGAGTCAAATGAACTGATATATCTCTACTCTCTACATGGTAGATTTATTCATGTGTGCCTATTTAAATGAAATCAAGCTAATTTAATTTACCTTAAGTTAAATTTAATTAACCAAAATGATACAAACTGGCCATGTTGAACATCTTCAAAAGCCACATGTGATTATTGTCTATTGTATTGGACAAAGCAGAATAGAATATTGTCATTATCAACAAATGTTTCCACACTTGTATAAATGCTTAATGATTCCCAAATAGTCCTTTTGCTAGGCATTCTTCTGTAAAGTTCTGATTCATATTCATATGAATCTTCCAGCTTAATATTCCCTTTGAATGAGTAAGACATTTCCAAATAATGATACTTACTCTAAAATATTTGTCTCTTGCATTCTTTCCCATTTCATTAAATGTCAACTTGATTTTTTTTTACTTCCACCAACTGGATTCTTGCAGTTGCGTAGATCCTTCTGTCAAACTCATTGCTGTCTAGTTGAATGCACATCATCGTCACCTTGCAGAACGGAGCAGAACAGCTCCATGAGACGTCCGAGGTGGCGAGTCATTGTCTGTGGCATCCTGTCAAATCTTCTCTCTACTGAACAGCTTGTGCATTGGAACCGTCAATCTTCAACCAGGGAGCAGTTCCTTGTTTTAGCCATTGGGATACCAGGACTCCTCAATTGGGAATATATTTTAATCTGTTGTTTCTCATATTCTGTACTTGAACTACATTCTTAAAATAATATTCTGATTCAAATACATAGATGCTTCCAATGCAGAGGAAGACATATTCTAGAACTGACTGAAGAGATGATGAAATATGATTTAAATATGATTGAAATATAAAAGGGTATTATAAGTGGATCATATTATCAATAAAATATTTTTAAAAGCTATGATCAAATGCATTTTCGTTTAATTTTGAAATCCCTCACATATCCCAAATCTGCCCACTTTTCTTCACCTTGTCCAACCCCATGCATACACCTCTCAGCAAGACAACTGCAGTAGTCTGCAATGTGTCCTTGTCCCCTTACCTTTTAGTCCATATAGCAACTTCCTTAATTGTTTCACTTCTGGTTCACTTGATGCAACAAGCACTTTGAAAAGTACATTCCCTCCTCTGGGTTTCTGCACTGATTGCTTCCTCTACTTAGGCGACACTTAGCTCATGTCTTATCTTTTAGTCCTTTCAGATATCAATAAAATGCTTTTGATTTATTTTTCAATTGAGTCTTCTATATAAAAAGGAAATATTTCTTGCTTCTAGTATCTTCTTTTCCCATACTGTGTTTTATTTTTCTATGTAATAATTATTAATACCTGCTCATATATACACTTGAATTTTACCTACTTATATATGAGGGGGTACTCCCCCTAAACAGAGTGGTTTTATTATTTTCAAATTAACGTATTTAATTTTTTTTTACAAAACAACCTTATCACCTTTACCATATGCTCCATTACACTAAGTAAATCTTTCAAATCTGGGATTCAATTATTTTTTTAAAAATCATTTTATTGGGGCCTCTTGCAGCTCTTATCACAATCCATACATACATTCATTACATTCTTGGAAACATTTTTCAAACTCATCCATTTGGATGGCTGACAGAACCTCCCTCATTTTTTTTCTTTTCTTCTTTACCATCATATCACTGTTTTTTTCATGTCTCTCTTTATTTGCCGAGAAAAAAAGTAGTCTCATGGAGTGAGGTCAGGTGAGTAAGGCATGTGGGGCACGAGATGCGTGCTGTTCTTTCAAAGCAAAGCATGTATGAGGTCAATGCTTTTTCCTTCAGTCAGAACCTGAGACACCAATTTCTCAGCAGCCCTTCTCATTCCCAAACCTTCCATTAAAATTCACTGAGCCAAGCTCCAAGAGAGTCCAGATAACTTCCCCACCTCTTCAATGGTCCATCATCTTGGAGCACAAATGCACAAATTTTTTGAACATTTCCATCCATTCAGGATGTTGACAGATGTTCAGAATGAAGTTTGTCATTAATCAACCTTTCACCTTTTTTGAAACAAGAACAGTTGTACATTTGAATTTCCCCATAGTGCTGTCCTTGTAAACTTTGTTCAACATTACAACAGTTTCTATGGCATTTTTCCTGAGCAAGAAGCAAATTTTCACAGCCACGTGCTGTTCTCTTAAATCAGCTATCACAAAATATGAGATCTGAGTGAAACTGCTTCTATGAAAAAATTCACTGTGACCAAAAAGAATATTCCCAGGTGACACCACAGGGTGCACTAACTCAGAGAGAGTTGCTTGATGCTTGTCTAGCAGGAAAAAATGCATACTATGAAAGCGCTGACTAAAGGAGCTTTTATCCAGTTTTTTTGGTGGGTGTACTTCCTTATATCTTCTTTTACTTGTACTATGTAAGTTACAGGAGGATAGGTTGTTATCTACCCATTCACTGATATATTACAAGTGTGTAATCCAGCATTAGCCTATATAATAACTATCCCATGTAGCTATTTAAATTTATATTAACTTACAGGATCATTCATATCCTCAAATTCAACTTACAGAATCAAGTCATCAACAGCACACACATAACTAATTCTACATACTCGAAGACAACAGATGTAGAATATTTTAAATCTTAGAAATTGCACTAGACAACTCTCCACTAAATTTAATGAGAACAGAGAGATCTCAAATACTTTAAAGAAGAGTGGGAAAGGAGCCTTAGAAATGCACCTCATGGCCTTTCTCTTGCAAAAAGCAACTGAGAAAACAAATGAATCATATTCAGAAGACAACCTTCAAAGCCTGAGTATAAAGACAAAGCTGAGGAGTTTCACTGATCTTTCCTCCTGATCATTTGGGTAGGGAACTTACATAAGAGGAAGGCCCTGTGAGTTAGTGGATAATCAACTGTATTTTCACACAAGTACACAGCCTCTGCATTGATGAACTTGACTGGAGAACCTCACTCACCTCCCAAATCCTACATATGCTCCTGGAGACCCGAGGTACATTCTCCTACCTCCTCACATGGTGGCTGATTAAGGTCCTTCCTTCTTGGTTCTATCTCCACTATCACTACATGACTCCAACCACGCCTCACTCCACTCCCCTCACACGTCTGCAGAATGCACTCCTCCAGATCAAGCCCACCACTCCAGACATCTGCAGGGTGTATCTTGGCATCTCCACAGTCAATGGTACGCACTCCTGCAAACTGGGCACCAATCTCCCACCATATCCACAGTTGGTGTGTGCTTGCATGATAAACTTTTATGTCAGCAGTGCCTACCCCTGCGTCTGTAGTCCATATGATCAAAGTTCTTTCTTTTTGTTTGTTTTTTACTGACTTCATTTTACCAAGAATGCTGTCCTATTACAGGGGTTGGTCTTTCTTGACAACATGTCTAAAGTATGTGAGATACTGTGTCACCATCTTCATTTCTAATGAGCATCCTTTTTGTACTTCTTCCAAGAATTACATTTAGTACATCCCATTAGATTAAGAAGTAGATCAAGGAAAAGTAAGATGATGTCTTAGATATCATAAAGGAAATCAAGAACAGCATTGATAAAATATAAAAGAATTCAGAAAAAGATAAAAACTAATTATCAAAATAAATAATTAGAACTTTTAGAACTTGTACAAAAAACACCAACTATAAATCTAGAAGAAAAAACTAATTTTTCATAAATAATTAAAGCATTGAAAGGATAAATGATTAAAATATAACCAATTAAAGACATTGCATACAATTGAAGAAAAGTGTAATATTAATTTCATAGGGAGGATAAAAACATAGAGGAAAGGAAGAAAGTCTAAGAATAACTTGGCACACACCCAAGAGGAACAGGCTACAAGTGATAGACATTTAAGAACAAGGATAGACCAAAACGCACAGAAACATTACTGAATATTTGTAGACAAAATTTTTAATGTCATGAAAGGTAAGAGGATATTCATTGAAGAAGTTCAATAAGCTTCAAATAACAGAGACTCCAAAGTAAAATTACCAAGCTATATTATAGACCAATTTTCAAAAATTCAAGAAAAAGAAAGAATATTGAGCACAGTGAGAAGAATAAGATATTATCCACACAGGATAATGAATACAACTAAGCTTTGATTTTTCAGCAGAAATGATATCAGCAAGAAAGCAATGGGATGGCATTTATAAGATCCTGAAACATATTTACAGTCAATAACTATACCTCTAGAAAAATTATCTATCAAAATATGTCATCTAAATCATGCCATTTCCAGAAAAAGAGAAAGTAAGGGAATATGGTTTATTTTCAAGTTTGTAAAGAAAGCAATAGAAGCGATGATAAGAAAATTCATAAACATAATGAATTCAGCAGCAGAAATTTATACAAGGCAAAGAACTCATTAGCATCACACACAAAATTACAGAAGTAAATGTATACCTGGTGATACGAATAAGCAAAAAATTAAAGTATGAAAATATGTACATCAGGCAAATGACAATCAGAAAAGAGCAGAAATGGCATTATTAATTTCTGACAAAATAACCTTTAAGGCAAAAACTAGTAAGAGGCAAAGAAAGACATGAGAGAGATAGTTATATGTATTTTTCAGTGGTGCCTGTCTAGTTTTGGTATCAAGGGTATGGTTGCTTCCTAGAGCAAGTTTATCGTATTCAATCATATTCCACTTTCTGGGAGAGTTTGAGGAGAACTGGTGTCAGCACTGTTCTCTAAATGTTTGATTTAATACTCCATGGAAGTTATCCAAACCTGAAATTTATTTTTGGGGATATTTTTCTTTGATCTATTCAATTTATTTTTGCTTAGGGCCTTTTTCCACTTCAGTCTGTGTTAGTTTTAGGAAGACAGATTGAGTTCCAGAAATCTGTCCACTTCTACTAGGTTTCCCAATTTATTGAAGTGCAGCTTTTAAAAATATTCTACTATCCTTTTGATACAGCAGTTTAATTGACATATAATTCACATATCATACAATTGAAAAGTTCAGTCAAATCAGAGTCATACAATCATTACCAAAATGAGTTTTAGAACATTTTCTTCATTCTTATGATCATCATTATTAGCTCCCCCTTCCATCCCCCACCAGCCTTCCCTGCCATACCCCAAGCAACCTTTAATCGAGTTACAGTCTTTATAGATTTATCCAAATCTAAACTGCGTTTCAATACAGAAAAACATTTAAATCCAAAACAAAACAAAAAACCCCAACAAGAACAGCAGAATAAAACAGAAAAATACTGTAACTGAAAAGAGAACAGAAAATATTAAAAACTAGAACAAATTTACATGAATCAAAAGGGATATTTATTTCAGTTGATTCAGTTGGTAAATCTCTCATTTAATTTCTTATTCATTATATTTGCATGTACTTCTTTTGCTAGATTTGCCAGGGATTTATTAATTTTATTAATATCTTTAAAAAACCAATTCGTAGTTTTGTTGATCCCTTCTATTGTTTTTCTGATTTTTATTTCATTTATTTCTGCTCAACTCAACATTATTTTTTCTTATATTGACTGTAATACTTTAGGGAGTTCTTTTTCTACTTGAAGCTATTGGCTTAAAGTGTCGATTTTGGCTGTATTTTCCTTTGTGATATGTGAGCTTACTTCTGTAAATTGATCTCTGAATAATGTTTCCGAAGATTTAGATATGTTCTGTTTTCATTCCCATTTGATTATACCAATGTTTTTATTGTTTTCTATGATCCAGTAGCTCTTAATAGGATGTTATTCAACTTTCATATGCTTGATTTTTATCTTATTCTCCCAATTATTAATTTCTAATATCAAAGTGTCATTATCTGAAGGCATGCTTTATATTATTTCAATGTTTTAATATATATTAAGTTTTGTTTTTGAGAATGCTCCATTTGAACTGGAAGAACACTATATATTATGCTGTTGTTAATGATATGTCCTTTCTATATCTATGAGCTCTAGTTGTTTGTGTTGCTTCAATCTCAAATTTTTAAAGTTTATTTCTTATTGACTATGTCCTTCATTAAGAATAGAATACTCATATATGCAATTCATGTTGAGTTGTCCTTTTTTGTTGTTTTTGTTCTGTTGAAGCTTGATTTTTGTACAAGGGGCTTGAAAAGGATCATATAATGTATATTTATTAGAGGGTCAACCCAACAGGAGCGTATAGCCATAATAAATATCCATTTACTCAATGAAGGAGCTTCAACATATGTGGGGGGCTAACAGGGTGCGATAGGTAAGTAGGTTTATTGTGCCAACATGGCCAATGAACACATGTGGGATTAATTGAAGGGCAGACAGATAAATGGCTCGGTGAGTCTTGCCTTTCTTGTCTCTTGCTCTTTGAAGATCGGACGAGTATTTGACTGCCTTAGCTGGTTCTCTGCCTCAACATGGGAGATACACTATCTGTGGGACACCCAACCCATGGATTGTGTCACTGTAGTTTGAGATTCCTTCAACACCTGCTCCACCATGCAACTAGTGCATATATTCCTTGAGCTGAGGACTGTCAGACCCTGTCATCTGGCTGACTATTGGTGACCTGCCTTACTGTCTGCTGCTTGTGGCCAGATTGTCTGAATTGCTCTACAGAGGACTCAGCTGTCTGCTTCCTTGATTTGCATGGCAACCCTAAAGATTTGAAGGACTGCCAGTGTATTAGCTGTCTCAAGGAAGTGAGTTGCATTGAGTCATTTGTACTGCTCTATAGATTAATTAGCTGTTTATTTCTTATGTTATATATATCTATCTATATAAATTTATAAAATCATAAGTGTCCTGATTTTGTTTCTCTAGAGAACCCTGTCTAACTTACAGGGTTCATAGAAAAATGCAGCTAAAGTTATGTAATTTTTTATGAAACCCAAAATGCATCTATATAAATTAAAAGCGCCCTGTTCATTAATAGGAACATTTAACACTGTGAAAATATCAATATTGCCCAAAGTGATCTTTAAATATAATGCAATCCTGATCCAAAATCATTGCCATATTTCAAAAGTTGGTGGTCACCTGATATTCAATTCTATGTGGCAAGAGACTTGGGATAAGCAAAGCACTACCACGGTAGAAGACCATAAGAGGAGAACTCACATTTCCAGATCTCAAGAACTGTAGTCAAAATACCCTGGTATTGATGCAACAACAGATGCTTAGACATATAGAACAAAATTGAAATAGAGATGAATCCATCCATCTATGGACCACTGAACTTTAAGTATCAGTATCTGTTCATTGGTAAAATTGATCTTCAATAAAGTGTCAATATCTATTAATTGGCAAAACTGGATATATATTTTCAGAAAATGAAACAAAATCCAGGAAACATTAAAGAAAAAAATTAATGTAAGATGGAACTAATACTTTATTGTAAAACCTAAAACTTTAATGATCATAAAAATTAGAGGCAAAATTAGGGGTTCTAATTTATGCCACAAATACCCTATGACTTATGGCTAAAGATGAACAAGCAACAAAAGGTAAACATGCAACTAAAGAACTGGGCCTTCTAGAAATAAAATACTTACATACATTAAAAGACTTTTCAAAAATTAAAAATAGACCACACATAATTGGGATTGTGTTAGGGCAGTCAGGAGACAACAAAATAACTCATTTATAACATTTATAGAAAACACCAATATTTAAAAGAGAAGCAATCTCATTTTTAAAAATTGGCAAATGTCTGGAACAGTCTTTTGACCAAAGGAAACATGCAGGTGGTCAGCAAACACATCAAGGAATATTTGCTGTCTTTAGCCATTAAAGAAAGGTGAATCAAAACAAAAGCAATATAACACCTCATCACAGCAATAGCAGCAAAGTTCTAAAAGAAAGAAGTCTCCAAATGCTGGCAAGATTGTGGAGAAATTGGAACTACTTTACACTGCTTCTGGGCTTAAAAGTGATAGAAAGACTGTTTAATACAGTAGGGCATTTTCATGAACATTTGGTAACCAAAACACTTGATGATTCAGTATTTCATTTACTAAATATATAATATAGGGAAATAATAGTTGCGACATGAACAGTTATCTATACACCCAGGTTCATCACAGCATCAGTCACGATAGCAAAATAAGGGGAAAAGCCTAAGTGTTTACCTAGAATACTAGATAAGCGATGGTATGTATACACAATGGAGTACTTCATAGTGTTAAAGAATACTGGTGAATCCACCAAAAAAAAGAGAGGAAATTATGACATCAAAGGGGCATTATTTGTGCTAAGATGAAGCTCAGAAGGCTCTGAGGAACAAGAAAGAGGGACTAATGGAAGCAGAGAAGCCGGGATGGAGGGGATAGAGCACCGTTCTATGGAGAGAGCTATACATAACTTCATAGAACAAAATATATATAAATAGTTGAATAGAAAAATGCCTTGAGGGTAAACTCTAACCCAGAATAAAATGATAAAAATGAGTACCAAAAGAGATGCACTCAGACTCATGGTAAACAATCAATGTATACCAATTAATTAAATTCATAATCTGCACAATTATAGAAAAAAGAGAGGGCAACATCACAACCATTAGTCATGAGAAGAGTAACATACTTCTAGATACAACAATGATTATAAGAATATGAAATTTTAAAAAAGAATATGAAATCAATGTTGCATGCAACTCCATGGTAAGGAATTCAATATTAAATTTATGAAAAAAATAAAACATAGATAAAATCTATCCTAAGGTAATGGAAGACATGACACTTATCCTAAAGAGAGTGAAAGACAGAGATTAAACCTTGACCAAGATTGATAAATTGAGCGGTTTGCCTTTATAGGCATTTAAAGTGCAGGTAAATTTATTCAATTGTTATTTTTTACATCGCCCTTTCATCTTATGAAACTGGTATACTGACATTAATACTGATAGTATCCTACATAAAACTAAAGATCAACTATCTGGATATGAACATTCTGATTAAAAATAAAATAATTTATTCTCTCAAAGAGTTAGCTAAAATTTTAATGTGCTTTGATCAAGTAAGATATGTTTTATAATTGTAAGATGGATCAATATCAGGAAATCTATTATGATCATTTGTTGCACTATTACATTTACAGAGAAATACAAATATAATACTAAACATATTTATAATGAAAAATATTTTTCTAATATTCTATTCATTATTAATAAATACACTTGCTAGTATAATTCTTTGAAATAGGAAATCAATTTTAACTCAATTCAGATCCTGATAATTTTTTTGATTATTTTACTTAATTAAAAAAAATACACTTGTAAGAGCATTGAGATAAAAATAGTGCAATGAAAGAGGAAAGAAGTCTCTCTTAGTTGTTAATGTGACTGTTTAGCTAATTAAATTAGAAATTAATATAATGTCCTAATATGACAAAATATTTGTTGAGTACTCTAAATGTATATTATTTTCTTAATTTTATCAGTAAACTTATAGTGAAGAAAGTATATCACAAAATTATGATATTACTTTAAATTTAGAAAAAAAGAAAAGAAAAGAATCAGACCTCTCTGGGGATGAGAGGGTCTAGTGATGGTGATGGTAGTGGAGGCAAAAGGTAGATGATATTAAGGAGTCCAGGAAGACAAAGAATGTCTGGACTACTTGAGGTAGCAGTTGTACAATTCTGCTTGGTGTTCACAGCCTCGTTGTAGATTGGGCCAGGAATAGGGACTTTCCTTTCATTCCTTTCAAAGATAAAAGCTTGGCTCAAATGTGTTTTCCTAAAAAGAAGCACGATATTTCAGACTGACGTGTACATACATTTTAATGGAAATGTCATGGGGTTAATTAGCCATCGAAGTGGAAGTAAAAAATATTGCTACAAATTGTAGAGATCTTTTATTAAACAAAAATAACAACAACCAAAAAAGTTCCAGTTGGAGTGCAAATTGAGGTCTTGCCAACATACAGAAAACATAGGAACAAAACAGTGTGTTTCTAAAAATTAGGTTCTTATGGAATTAAAATACTATCTGAAAGCAGTTCCAATTGCAATCCAAGAAAAATACTATTTATTTTATTGAGAAAATCACATTTTTCCTTTTTTCATGTAAAAATGAGTGCCTTGGTAGAAATAAGGTAATGTAAAAATTATTTACAGATATTTTCTGCACAAATATATAGGTATCTTAATAAATCTGTTCTTCCTTTTGGAAGAGGGATGGAAAAATATGTCAATAGCATAAACACTTAGAAACAAACTCATATATATATATATATATATATATATATATATATATATATATATATATATCAAAATGGTTCCCATAATCAATGTAATTAGAAGGGGTTAAATTTTAGTAACAAATATAAGTACAATTTTACATTCATTTAAACAATAGGCAATTATACCATTAATTGTTACATATATGAAATTAAAATGCACAGAATAAAAGCTTAAATGCGAATAAAGAAATAAAATTATATAAGAAAATAAAGAAGTGATATAAATTATAAGTATATTTAAGAGAGCTTATTAATCAAGACTAAAAAACCAAATCCAAGACTTTTGAACAAGCTCAGGAACTACAAATATGGACTTCATTTATTGAACAACATACCAAAAGGTAGCATAAACAAAATATTTAGACAATGAACTGAAAAACATTTGCAATGCTGGAGTTATTATCTGTAGTTAATGGTGTTATCTCTAATTTACAGTATTACTTGATAAGTAATAAATGTTTTAAATGCTACAAAATGAATAAGCACTTGAAGAGGTAAGTCAAAGAAAAATAAATCATAATAAAATATTCTCAAACATGATACTTTCTAGAACAATAAAAAGTAACAATGATCATGTTATAGGAATGAGACTGTCAACAACTGAAATTTCCTGGAGGAAAAGTTGGCGCAAGCATTCTCTCATATATTGATAATAAAAAACAAGAAACTATTGATATATTGTTATAGCCTTTCAGCAAAGCATTATGGTATATTTCTCTATATTGCCCTGACCCAGTAAACTTTCCAATGGAGAGAAAAACTCAGGATACAAAGGCTGCTGTCCATGGTGGTGTAACAAGTTTACGCATTTGGCTGCTAACCGAAGGGTTGACAGATTAGGTTCACTTAAAGGCGCTTTGGGAGAAACGTCTGGCAATCAATTTCTGAAAAAATTATTTATTGCAAAGAATCATGTGATTTCCTTGTGTGAGAACCAACAATGTTATTAGTTATTAGAACTTTCAGAAAGGGAGGAATAATGTTATAGTATTATTAGAGTTGTGTTACAAAGACTTTTGATAAGAAATCAATTGTATAAAATATGGTATTATACATTAGAAAGCTATAGGTCCATTAAAAACAATAAGTTGCAATATAATAAGTGATTTGAGGTTATGTAATAATTTAATTACCAGTCAAGATTGTTTACTACAAAACTAATTTTATACAGAAAAGCAAGTATAATAAACTCAGTGAAATATATTAAAATAAACAATGTGAATATAGGAGATATTGAAGATAACTTTTATTATATATAATGTATATGTTTTGTAAAGAATCAGAATATGAAAATAATAGTCATCCTAAATATAAAAATTATGCATGTATCATCACACCGAGGTGACTATTAAGATCTTTTATGAGACTATGAGAGAGAATGAACATTTTACATCGCTGATTATTTATTGTTCAGAACACTACAACTACATGAGAAATAGAAAGGATGCATAAGTAGACTAGGGATTGGATTACATGTCTAGAAGACCGAAAGCAGATTGCTCTTTGCTGATGAAGCAGAGGAGTAGAAACTGCAGACCTCTGAAGAGATGAACTAGGCTCTCAACCTGCCATAAATGATCATAAGAAGGCCTGAGGGCAACTCTTAAGAGGAATGTTTGAAGGGACTGGAGGTGTGGAAAATGGCTCCCGGGAACCCACACTGCTCTAGTTGAAGGACTACCCTGTGGATTAATTATTCGACTTTGAGCTTCCACACATTGGTTCTACAAAAATAGCATGTAAGCAAATAAAATAAGTATAGTCAGAGTCAATAACTCTGTAAGTAAGTAAGTCCTGCCCTTGGAAATAGGATGCATTTGATTTGCTATCATTGACCATCATGAGTGTTATAATGGCAGATATTTCCTTTCCTTAGTCAAACTGAAAGACCGCATCAGTTACTAGTATTTTCATAAAATGGTTATAGAATTCTTTGGAGAAAATGAACAATCTTTTAACATTCCTCATTATTCTAATGGGAGTCCATGAATCACTCAAATGATTAGGTAGTTGGATATTAATTAAAAGCTAGATGGGCTCAGACCATGTGAGATGTTGTGTTGAAAGCTTATAACCTTGATAAACCTGTGGATCAGTTCTATACTGACACATATTGACTCACCATGAGTCAGAATGACTTGGTGTCAGCTAACTACAACAACCATTTTATTTCAGAATATTCAAAAAATTTAGAAAACCTTTGCATAATACTTTAAAATAAAATAACATGGCTGTGAATAACAGAAGCAACAAAACTGTAAGAAATAATTGATAGAAATCATTGTTGTTGAGAAGGTAAGAACTAATACATGTCTCCCAAATACATATTAAAAGCACAACCTCCTGCCGCCGACTTGATTCTGAGATGTAGTGACATATAGGACAATGTGAAGTGGCTCTACAGGGTTTCCAAACTGTAAATCTTTATGGAAGTAGATTGCCTCATCGTCCTTCTGCAGAGTGGCTGGAAGGACTGAGCAAGTGAACTTGCAATTAACAATCCGATGCTTAAAACTACTTTATGAAGGCTCCTTAAGGATGTCTTGTTCTTGTTAGGTGCCATTCAGTTGGTTCTGATCTATATCCACAATGACCCACAGCACAGCAGAACGACACACTTCCTGATCCTGTCTGCCCATCCTCACAACTGTTTCGAAGCTTGAGTCCACTGTTGCAGCTACTGTGCCGATTCGCCTGGTTGAGGATCTCTCTTTTTTGCTGCTTTTCTTCTTTACCAAGCATGATCTCTTTCTGCTGGATCTGGCTTCTCCTGACTACTTGTCCAAATTAATGAGATGCAGTATCATCATTCTTGTCTCCAAGGAACATTCTGGCTGTACTTCTTCCAAAATAGATTTGTTTACTCTTTTGTCAGGCCATGGTACTTTCAATATTCTTTGCCAGCACAATAACTCTGACACATAGATTATTCTTCTGTCTATCTTATTCAATATCCAACTTTTACATGCATATGAAGCAGTTGAGAATATCATGGCTTTGGTAAATATCACACCTTAGTCCTCAGAGTAACTCCCCTGCTTTCAAAACTCTAAAGATGTTTGTGCAGACGGATGGACCCCAGCCTTTAATCTCTTGGCTGTGGTTTCCATGAGTAGTGATTGTAGACCCAAGAAAGACAAAATCCTTGGCAGCTTTGGTCTTTTCTCCATTTATCATGATGCTACCCAGTGGTCTCCTTGTCAGGATTTGGTCTTCTTTGGGTCAGATGCGTACTGCACGTTAATCCTGATGTTGAACTCATATAATCCAGTTCCTTGGATGATTTGCTCAGCATAGAGATTGAATACGAATTGTGAGAGGATATCCCTAACAGCACCTTTGCTGATTTTAAAGTATGCAGCACTTCCTTGCTCTGTTAGCGCAACTTCCTCTCGTTCCGTGTACAAGTTCTTCCTGAGGACAATGAGTGTCCTGGAATTCCCACTCTTCTCAAGGCTATCCATAGTTTATCATGGCCCACACAATCGATTACTGCAGCATAGACAATAAACACAAGTAAACACGGTTCCCGTGTTCTATGCTTTGAGCCAAGATCCATCTGACATCAGTGATACACCTTGTTTCACAGCCCCTTCTGAATCTGGCCCGAAACACTGGCAGCTCCCTGTTAACATACTTCTACAGCCATTGATGAATGATCTTCAGTAAAATTTTACTTGCACGTGATAGTAATTGTACTGTTCTATACTTTGAGCATATGGTTAGTCACCTTTCTAGGAACGAGTACAAATATGGATCTCTTCCAAACACTTTGCCAAATTCCAAGTTTCCTGACACAGTGCGTCCAGTGTTTCATCAGTTTGTTGAAATATTTTTATTGGGGTTCTACCTGGGCCTTGCTTTTGACTAAAGCTTTCAATATAGCTTGAATTTCTTCCTACAGCGATACTGGCTCTTCCTCACGTGCTACCTCTTGAAACGGGGAACGGCAATGCGTTCTTTTTGATAGAGTGAATCTATGGATTTTCTTTCTTCTTTTGATGATTCCAGTAGCACTCAATATTTTATCCATCGAATCTCACTATTGCAACTTGGGGTTTGAATTTTTCTTTAGTTTATTCAGTTTAAGCTATGTTGAATGTGTTCCTTTTTAGTTTTCTAATGCTTGGTCTTTGCACATTTCATTATACCATTTTATTTTGTTTTCTCAAACTCTCCTTTAAATTTTTCTATTGAGCTCTTTGACTTTGCCCTGTCATCCATTTGCCTTCGCTACTTTCCAATGAGGAGCACGTTTAAGTGTCTTTTCTGACACCCACTTTGATCTTTTCTTTTAAGTGGTTTTATGTTTCTTCGTGAATGATGGTCCTGGTCATCGCCCACAGTGCATCACATCTTCGGTCATTAGTATTCAATCCGTCAACTCTGTTCTTGAATTTCACATGGAATAGACTCAAGGTTGTATTGTGGCTGTCGTGGAAAGCAAAATTTCATTTTCTTCAGCTTCAACCTAAACCTACATATTAGCAATTAACAATGCGCTCCACAGTCAGCACCTCACCGGATTTTAGCTGCTAGCACTGTGCTTCTCCATCTTCTTTTCTCACAAAAGTCCTCACTTTGACCTAGGTGTGTTAAATCTGGGTACGTCCATGTGTGCAGTAGCCCTTTGAGTTTTTGAAAATAAGGTATTTGTTATCTACAAGTTGTTTATCTTGCAAAATTCAATCTTGCTATTCCAGCTTCGTTTCTACTAACAAGACTATATTCTTCAACTACTGTTCCTTCCTTTGTTACCACTGTTAGCACTTCAGTCATGTATAATTATTAGTGCTTCTTTTTGTATATTTGATTAATTTCCAACTGAACATGTTAGAAAAATTCTTCTATTTCTTCATAACTAAAGTTCATGGTAAGTGCATAAATTTGAATAATAGTTATATTCATTGGATTTTCTTGAAGGTCAATTGGTATAAAATCACAGACTGCACTATACTTCATATGGAGCTTGAAGTGTTCTTTTTGGTGATAATGCTAGGCCAGTCCTCTTGATTCCTCATTCCTAGCACAGTAAATATAACATTTTCCGATTGAAAATGGACATTTTAAATCACTAATGTCTAGCATATTGATCTTAATATGTTCCATTTTATTCTTGATGGCTTCTAATTTTTCTATATTCATATTTTGTAGATTCCAAGTTCTGATTACGAATTGAAGCTTGAAGCTGTTTCTTCTCATTTTGAGTTGTGTCTCATCAGCAAATGAAGATCTCGAAGGCTTTACTAGCACAGGCTTTATGCCATGCAAGTCATCATCATCATCATCGACTCTACTTTGCGAAGGCAGTTGTAATTGGAGTGCCTTTGAACCAATGGTCCCCTTTGGAACGATCTCCAAAAATCTTCTGCTTCTATTAATTCAGCCTTTATTAGCTGACAGGGTTGGGTTTTATGAGTATGATATTCAGATGCTACTATCCCTGAATTGGACTCTCCCTGGGATGTTTACTTATTTGTAGCCTGCTCTATGTCTGGAAACTTTTCTGAAGTCTGTTCAGTTTGGGTAAACCTACTGGCATTTAACATACCATTGACATAGCTTCCAGAATCACAGCAACACACTGTCAGAGGGATCCAGCCTCTGACAACTAACCGCAGCGTCCGTAGGCACAGTTGGTGGCTATAATATATAAAGATCATAGTAAAGCCATAGAATATGGGAGTGATAAGACAGAAAGTAAAATAAAGGAGTCAGACATGTTTTATGGTAGCATGCTCACTTCAGGGATGGCCATGATCTGAACAGCATTGTCTTGAGACAAATATAGGTAGCCATAAGACATGCATATTCAGTAGTCACATACATCACAAATGGGAGGTAACCGCAGTAATGGCCCTGAACTCACAAGTGAGGATAACTAATACCTGCTTTGGGGGAATGGATGAGGAGGGATGGGTGCCATGGTAGGCGGAGATGACCAATGAATGTCTGCTTCTATAGGGAAACAGAATCAACCATGTGCTCACTTTAAGGCAGCATAGCTGTCAGGGGAGTATCTGTGGCAATGATATGTAAAGCAGGATAATGTATTTAGACTTTGTCTCTAACTCACCAAAGTGGTGGCTTTTCTAACCTGGAATACTAGCTTTTTTATTCCTCTGTTATTAGTTAGGGAATACAGTCCTAATCATATTTCCCTCTGTGTTAGTTTCCTACAACCCACAAACTATGACAAATTGACAGGCCAGTGGTGGACTAATGTCATAGGCATCAAAATTTTCTACTCTTTGGAATACTTTTGGGAATTCATTTTTTAATCATATATTTTTTTATCATAGGGTATGAAGTTTTTATTTCTATAAATTCAGGTGAGATGTGGATAGAAATGAGTGTGATGAGAAGAGTAGAACTGAACCGAGTATGTTCACTTTTGCATAATATACTTAATTAGCAGTGCTTAAGTAATAGCACTAAGATATTTGAGTTTGAATTTACAAACCCAACTAATTGTAAACAATAATTACATTTGTAATTATTTGTAAATTTGTATGCCCCAAAACATACTAGTATACATTGTATTCATTCAAGAAAAGGAAAGATTACCCCCACTTTTTTCTGAAATACTGAGAAAATACTTAAACAATACACATATGTCTTTAAGATTTAACATAAACCACCCAGTTATCACCAATTGCCTACTGCAAAATGAAGATTTTCAAAGGAGAGAATTTTCTCAGTGTCTACAATGGATGCCAACCCATGCAGAGAAGTTATGTCTCTACTTATAGGAGATTATTGTTTAAAAATTAAAATGATTAATTACAATTATGCATTTGATTACTTTTGTTTTTAGAATAAATTTTATATCTTTCATTAATCTGTAAGGTTCATGAAGATAAAACCTGCCTAAATCTCTTCAACACTTTCATTTCATATACACAAGTTCTTAGCTAAAATCTAATTCATTTTTTAAAACTGTAATTATTGTCTTTCTAATAAGATTATATGTAAAACTACTAAAACCAGTGAGCAGTACTACAGGACGTGTGAAGTTGCCAGTATTACTTGGCTTTAAGTAAGTAGATATTTATAGCCATGTTTCTTTAGTTTTATTCAAGTAGGACATAAAAGGTAAGCAATTATATCTCTTAAGTCAATTAAAGATAGTTTAAAATTATATATGGGTATATAGACTTCCAAAGAGAGATGTTTTAAAGGAAGGAAACCTCTAAAAATTCTGAAGTCATCTTTTGAGGTTTTCAAAAATGTGATAATATAATAACATTTTTAAATCCAAGGAAAAATCAATGTGAAATGTTAAACTAAAAATCTTTTAAGCCATAATAATGTTATTTATTATTGACAAACTACTTGATTATAGATAAATTATTATAAACTATCTTAATTGAGGGACACTGCTCATATTCAATTTCTGAATGTACTAGAAGAAATTCTGGCTTCTATTAGTTGTAGAATAAAATGTTTTGAGTCACTGAATTAAAATGTACAGATTTACATGTGTATTCCTTTAGTTAGATGACTTCCATTCCAAAAAGAAGCATATGTGTGGGTATTTATTCCTAGATACACATATATAAATTCAATATATATAAATATATGCAGTTTAAAATTATAGCATAATAATATGACTCATTTTCTTAATGAAAAAATTTTAACTCATTATGTTTAAATTTTATTTCTCTATTTCTTTTTATACTCATTTCACGCACTTAATGGAACTGATTTTGTTTACTACTCCATGAATAAAGTATATGAGTCAATTAATCCCTTTTCCTACATATATTTTTACTCCTTTGGGCAATGAAAAGGTTTAATGATGTATACTGTTAAGAATATTTCAAGCTAAAAATTCCAATCTGCATAACGGTTTAAGAAGACAAATATTAAAATGTGTGTAACATGAAATACCACATTTTATTTCATGAATATTTTTATAATGTACATATTTCTGAAAACTGCTCAATACTTTTTCACAGACACAGTGTTCCACCAGAGGACGCACATCACAGTAGTGGACTGCTATCACAGTAGTGGACTCCTATCCCAGTAGTGGACTGCTATCCCAGTAGTGGACTCCTATCCCAGTAGAGGACTCCTATCCCAGTAGTGGACTCATATTCCAGTTTGTAACTATATTCAATCTTCATTCCTTGTGAGTGAAATACCCTGCCATATTAATGCATCTAGAATAATAATCAGGTTTTCTGTTGCCTGAGCCAGGATTTTTAGTGGTTTGGCGATTAATACGTCGTAATCCTCACGATGGTGACCTAACACATTGTAATAATTCCAATAATGGTGCATGCAGGAAAAACATCAGTTGTAAGAAGAATAAGGTGGAATGCAACAGGCTTCCTCAGGCCATGGCCCTGATGCAATAGAAAGTAGGAGGCCTCGGGTGTGGTTTGCTTCTAGTATAGGTGGACACTGTGGAAAAGTTTGTTTGCTCTCAGTTGGGTCTAGATCCTGCATCTAGCTCATCAATCTCTGGATCTTTGGACTTGAATCAACAACCTGACATATTACCTGCAGACCTTGGGAGCCATCAGTAGCCTACCATCTGAACTACTGATCATACAATCATTTACTTCGGCAGCCACAATCTGGGGTCTTCCTGAGGATCTTGGGATCAGCAGTTTCCACAGCTGGGCAAGTCAGAAGAAGCCTTTAGACTAACATTTGACCTAGGGACATGGAAACTACATGGAGTGGGAATTACATATTTCTACAACTCTATAAGCCATTTTTGATACAAATTTACTTCTATATATACTTATAGAAGTATCACTGGTTTTGCTTTTCTAGAGAAATCAACCTGAGTGTGTTATTTTGAGTGGACTGGAGAAACAAACTGATAGACACTCAAATGTGTATAAGAAATAGCTTTATACAACAAAACAACAACAACAAACCACTGACAATTCCTCTGTCTTGTTTTTGTGCATGTTATTATCTCCACAGGTCTGTCTAAATAAGATAGGCTGGATGAACTTTCTGGAGGAAAAACAATGGGATGACAGTTCCAGGGGGAATTGGGATAGGGGGAGGTGGGAGGTAAGGAAGTGGTGTTAACAAACCCAGGGACAAGGGAAAAACATGGGATCCAAATTGGTGGTGAGGTGAGAGTGGCAGGCCTGGTAGGAAATGATCAAGGGTAAGGTAACTTAATCAAGAGGTATAGCTGTAACCCAGGTGGGGATGGAGCATGATAGTGAAGCAGGAGGAAAGTCAAGGGAAATAGCGGAAAGAGCTAGGAGGCAAAGGGCATTTATAGAGGTCTAGACAAAGACATGTACATGCAACTATATATATGAGGATGGGGAAATAGATCTATGTGCCTATATTTATAGGTTTAATATTAAGGTGGTGGAAGGACCTTGGGCCTCTACTCAAGCACTCCCTCAGTGCATGAATACTTTTGTCTATTAAATTGGCATTCTGTGATGCTCACCCTCCCGACACACGGCTGAAGACAAAGCGGTTGAACGAGCAAAAGTGGTGAAGTAAGCTGATGGTGCCCGGCTATCAAAAGAGATAGCATCTGGGGTCTTAAAGGCTTGAAGATAAACAAGCGGCCATCTAGTTCAGAAGCAACAAAGCCCACATGGAAGAACACACCAGCCTGTGTGATCACGTGGTTCCAAAGGGATCAGTTATCAGGCATCAAAAACAAAAAAATCATATTATTGGGTACACACCTCCATGATACAATTGCTGAGGACAAACGGGTGCATAAGCAAATGTGGCGAAGAAAGCTGATGGTGCCTGACTATCAAAAGAGATAGTGTCTGGGGTCTTAAAGGCTTGAAGGTGAACAAGCGGCCATCTAGCTCAGAAGCAACAAAGCCCACATGGAAGAGGCACACCAGCCTGTGTGATAAGGCATCATAAAAAAAAAATCTTTCCATAGTGAATGAAGGTGGGAAGTGCAGAGTGGAGACCCAAAGCCCATTTGTCGGCCACTGGAGATCCCCTCACAGAGGGGTCTAGAGGAGAAGATGAGTCAGTCAGGGTGCAATGCATCACCGATGAAGAATACAGCTTTCCTCCTGTTTCTAAATGTTTCCTCACCCCCCCACCCCCACTATCATGACCCGAATTCTACCTTGCAAGTCTGGATATAGCAGAGGTTATACACTGGTGCATATAGGAGCTGGAGGCACAGGGAATCCAGGGTGGATGATACCCTCAGGACCAGAGGTGTGAGGGGCGATACTAGGAGGGTAGAGGGTGAGCAGTTTGGAAAGGGGGAACCGATTACAAGGATCTACATGTGACCTCCTCCCTGGGGGATGGACAACAGAAAAGGGGCTGAAGGGAGATACCGGTTAGGTCAAGATATGACAAAATAACAATTTATAAATTATCAAGGGCTCATGAGGGAGGGGGCAGTTGGGAGGGAGGGGAAAAAAGAGGACTTGATGTAAAGAGCTTAAGTGGAGATCAAATGCTTTGAAAATGATTAGGGAAAAGAATGTACAGATGTGCTTTATACAACTGATATATGTATGGATTGTGATGAGTTGTATTAGTACCTAATAAAAGGTTTAAAATATTTTTAAAAATAGGAAAGAAATAGCTTTAGATAAAAGAGCAATTGCACATTGAGAAAACATCACAGCCCAGTCCAGATCAAGTCTATAAATCTGATATTAGCCTATATGTCCAACACTAGTCCATAAAGGCCTCTTTAGACTGACAGAGCACATGCAATGATGCCTAATACACAAAGATCATAGGCCAGTGGTAGAAGGTCCTGTGAATCCAATGACAGTGGAAACATCTCATTTTTGGTATGGGTCTCCACTTGTCTCCTCCAGCTCTCTGTGTCTCAACAGCAAGGAAGGGAAAACAGAAAGAAGGGGTCTGGCCTCTAGTGAGTTATTTATCTCTGATGAGCCTCCAAATGAAGTCATCAAGTTGCAACCAGATTGACAGACTAAACTCCACTGCTTCACTCAATTCGACAAGAGATTATGTAACTGACACAAGAGGTGTAAATCAATAATATTTCAAATGAAAAAATAGATTTCTATCCAAATTACCAATTGTTTTTTATTAAAACTTGATGAATTAAGAAAGCGTTTCCCTTTGTGGCATTTATTTTTGATTCAGCCATATTAAAAAAAATCTTTTGGAGAAACACCTAAGAGTGGAATTGCTGGGTTATAAACAAAGTATATTTTTAACTTTACAGAAAACTCCTAAACTGTTTCTCAAAATAACGGTAGAGTTTTTCAATCCTCACAACAATATATGAGCATTTAAGTTACTGTGAATCCTTGACAACACCTAGCAAGGATAGGAATTCTATTATATATTTTTGGTATGCTTTATTTAATTATTTTGTGATTGCCATTTTAGGGGCAATACAGCAGTATCTCACGGTGTTTCACAATTACCTGTCCCTTTATCACACTGAAGTGCTGTGTGTTACCATATGATAGGAGCTGTGACAATGGTACTTCAAACATCAGCAGATTCCGTCATGATGAACAGGTCCCAGTGGCTTGTCCAAATTAAGAGCAGACTAGAAAGAAGGAATAGTCAGTCCACCTCTGAGACACTAGTAACTGAAGATATTATGAATAGTGATGGAAAATTGTCTGAGATAATATTGGAAAATAGCTCTCAACTTGGAAGACAGTTAAATTACGTTCATGAAAACATTGCCTCTTCAATGTAGAGTTACATTTAGGGTATGTTTAAAGCAAAATTTTAGGGATCTTCATTTGCTGGTGAGGTAAGATTACAAATGAAAAGAAATAGCTGCAAACACCCATTAATAGTTAGAACATGTAATATATAAAGTATGAATCAAAATTTTGGAAGTTTTCCAAAATGATATGTAATAGAAACAGATCAATAGCATAGGTTTTAGTGAGTTGAAATGGCCTGGCATTGGCTATTTTAATTGAGCTCAATATTTATATGATTTACTATGCCAAGATGGACAAATTAAAAAGGAATGACTACATTCATTGCCAAAAATAACCATTTCAAGATCTATTTTGAAGAATATATATTATATGATAATCTCTTTATGCCTACAAGGAAGACCAATTAATACAATTATTATTCAAATGTATGAATGAAACACTGCATCAAATGATGAGGAAATTGAAGAATTTTACATACATTTTAGTTTGATGTTGATCAAACATGCAAACAATATGTATTGATATTTACTGGTATTTGGAATTCAAAAGTTGGAAACAAAGATAAAGGACAACTAGTTGGAAAATTAGGCCTTGGATATGGAAATTGAGCTGAAAATCACATAGCATAGTCTTGAAAAACCAACACCCATTTCATTACAAATACCTTATTCAAATTCATAAACATTAACTCTACATATAGGCTTTTGTGTAGCGAAGCTCAATATCATTTGACAAAACCAGAGGCATTGTGGAAGAGACAATTTATTGCTCATATGCAATTTAAATATGAAACGGAAGAAAATTAAAACAAGTCCACGAGAGCCAACATATGTATATCTCACCTGTATTTACAGATCATCTCAATAGCCGATTCGATTTGTTGACAACCAATGATGGGAGACTAGAGGATTTGTGGGATGACATTAATAATATCACTCATAAAGAAAACAAAACTTCATTAAAATGATTAGAACAAAAGGAAAGACCAAAGTGGACATTGGAAGGACTGTAAAACTCGCTCATGAATGTGGAGTAACTAAAACAACGTAAAGAAATGATGACTTTAAAGGCCTGATCGGGAAAAATTTGAAAGGCTAGCCAAGAAGAAAAAGTAAATAATTACAATGTTTTTCCCTAGACCTGGTGTTAGAAACCCAAAAGAGCAGAACATGGTCAGTATATCTCAGTCTGAAAGAACAGAGGGGGAAAAAAACTTCAGCCCAAGTGGCAATGTTGAACAAATATGTTGCAATGTATGGACAAACATTTGAGTGATGGAAGAACCAGTAAGGAAGATGGAAAGAATACACAGAGTCACGTTAAAAAGAAATTGACTGTCAAACATTTCAAGGAATAACATGGATCAAGAAGAGATGGTATTGGAGGAAGAAATCCAAGCTGTACATGAAGCATTGGGAAAAAACCTAGCACTCCAGGAATTGACAGGAAAGCAATTGAAATGTTTCCACTAATTGTACAGTACTGGAAGCAATCACATGTCTATGCAAAGAAATTTGGAGAAGAGCTATTTGTCTACAGATGTGCCTATTCCAAAGAATGGTGAGTCAACAGAAAGCAGAAATTATCGAACAACAAAATTAGTATCACATGTAAGTGCATTTTTGCTGAATGTAATTTTTAAAAATGGCTGCAGGAATACATCTACTGGAAACTGCAAGAAATTCAAGCAGGATTCAGAAGGAGACATGGAAGTAGAGACATTATTGCTGACATCAGATGGAAACAGAGCATACAGGGGAAAATGTTTACATTGTGTGGCAATAAATATGCAAAGACAACAGTGGGATTTCCAAAACAACTAATGTGTTCCTGCAGAACCTGTACATAGACCAAGAAGCAATTTTTGAAACAAAGCAAGAAGATACTCAGTGGTTTAACATCAGGAAAGACATGTGTTGGGGTTTGTGGTAGGCCTGGTTGACCTCATCAGACTTATGCAAAATGCAGGACTATCACAGGCGAGTGGGTACAAAGTCATGTGGATCCAATGGCAATACCTCAGGCAGCAATCAGTTTCAGCGAACTGGGAGGTGAAGGCAGAGAGAGTGGGGAGGTTTCTAGGACCCTCCTGATGAGAAAGCCATGCCCACAAGGAGGCGCCATCACACTGTGACCGACTAAACTCCATCCCTCCACTTTTATGTATCTTCAAGTTGACTTGAAATTATGTAACTACCACAGGGTTGTATCATTTCCTGTGCTTATTGAATGTGTAGGCAGAATTAAAAAAAAGAGAAAAATCTGAACTAAATGAAGAAAGATATGAATTTATTTTTGGAGGCAGGTTCATTTACATCCTATAATGTGCAGATCATACAACCTTGCTTTTTGTAGGCCAAGAGAACTTGAAGAAACTAATTGATAAAGACCAAAGACTATACCTTCAGTATGAATTAAAACTTCATGTGAAGGAAGCAAAATATCAGAACTGGAAAAATAGACATCATAAAGATAATGGAGAAAAGATGGAAATTGTTAATATTTTCATTTTACCTGGGTCTGCAACCTATGCTCATGGGAATAGCAGTAAAAATATCAAACATATTGTACTGGGGAAATCTTCTGCATAACACCTATTTATAGTGTTACAGAGCAAATATGTCACTTGAGGAATGAAATACACCTGACTTAAATCATGATATTTTCAATGGTCTGAAATACACATGAAAGCTAAGCAACGAGTAAAGAAGATAACAGAATCAATGCATTTGAATCACGGTGTTGGTTGAGACTACTGAAATACCATGGTCTACCAGAAGCACAAATAAATCTATCTTGGAGAAAGCATAACTAGAATTCTCTTTGGAGTGAGGATGGGTAGACTTTCTGTAACTTATCTTGGACATGTTTTCCAGTGAGATCATTCTCTGCAAAAGGATAGATATTATGATTGGCAAACGGAGCATCCATCAGAAAGAGAAAGACCTTAGATAAAATGGGTTGGCAGAGTAATTACAATAATGTGCTTAAATATAACAACACTGAGAATACGATGCAGGACTTGGCTATTTATCAGAGTACACTCAAAGACACCAAACAACAAAAATGTGGTGTTGAACTTGTTTTCTGAGGACAAATTATGGTAAGCATATTTTACATGATATGTTTATATTACTTTGTATTTATTAATTATTCCAAGCATTACCTATATTATAAGATATCTGTCTAAATCTTTTGTTACCATATTTTACTGGGTTTAGGGATAAAGAAAGAGAAGTGTATATTAGAAATGTTGGATTTGAGACCCTCTGATTCAACATCTACATGACTATACTGAAATGGAAGGCCGATATATAGGTTCTATGCTTCAGGAATTAATTCCAAATATGAAAAATGTTTTAAAGAGTTACCAGGATATAGATGACAATAGTATCCAAAAGAATAGGCAAAGTTGGTGACAGTGGTGGGCCTAGTCAGAGAAGGAAGACCTTAACTTCAATTAATACTGAAACTGTGACTCAAGCCAAACACGGGCCAGAAAAGACCACAGAACCACCATTAACCGGACAGCTATTAAAGGTCGGATCTCATATGTTTTGGCATTTTCAATTTTAGCTAACATCTTGATCAAAGCAAGCTTTGAGCTGGTGGTCTACCAAAAGCATAGCAAGAAAATCATCTAGGCCATTAGCTGATCCTCCTATACGTGTTTTAAGCAAGCTCACAGATAATTAAGATGATTATGGAATAGAGAGCAAGTAGGCAATGGAGAGAACAAATCAAAATAGTGTGTTCCAGGTGGATCTGCTGGATCTATTAAATTCAAGTCAGATAAATCAACCCAGGAGGTTATAGAAGATCATTTGTTGTTGTTGTTGTTTTTATTCCAAAGGAATAAACTTGATAGATTGTCTTAAAGGGCATAGGATGACCTTGGGGGTCTCTTAAGAAAAGGTTAAAAGAATCTTGAAAATTGTTTGGGTGAGAAATTAAAAGTCCCGAAAGTGATGCTGAAAGTTGTTTTTGTTCCCCTGCTTCTTGCCCATGCACCTGCTCATTCTCAGGAGAGAGCAAGTGCTAGCTGAGAATCTTATTGGTAAACTGGCTGCATGTGCCCAGCATCTCAGATCTTTCCTCTTTGAGCTTGACTTGTTCCCACAAAGCAAAGGACAGTTCCTGAAATTTGCCTAAATTAGATTTTTTTGTCTATATTGGACTGTGGAATTCACTGAAAAGTTGAAAAGAAATGGAAACAGTGGCTTCAGAATCATAAAGACATAGATTGAGAATCTGCAGAGAAATAACAGCTTCACATCTTGATATTTTTGTTTAATAAAGGTACCAGTAATTTTTCAGTAGTACCTTTTGACTTACACTCTTACGTCACTATTCTGGTCCCTGGAGTCTTGAACTTGCTTGGCAAATGTACAGCAGAGAGATTGATTTAACTATTGACATTCACCACAACATAAGAATTTCCTCTGATTTCTCTAAGTATTAGAACCACTAATTTAATATTTACTATAGTTCCAGTTGTGCTTTATTTGAATTTACTTCATATGGAGATTTTTGTCATCTGAAGTGCAATTTTCTTACTTGAATGATCAAATATGCACTTATTTTGCACCCCCTTAATAAATGAATATATTTCCTGCGTTACAATGTGAAATCCTGTCTTATGAATATGGATCCTCCAAGATTAGATTTTATAGAGGCAATCAAAGCCAAAATCTCTTAAATTTACACATATATTCATACCAAATGCCTTAACACTGGCATTATATATTACCCAGTTGAAGTTCTAAATAGCTTATGAATTATCTGTTGAAAATAAATGAGCACTAATGTATTATTATATGGCTATATTTTACAATTATCTAAAGCCAAAGTAATTGCAATTTTATTTTAGTGTTATTGATAGTATGCATTTTGTTTTCTATATAAAATATTATAAATATATATGGATATATTGCTTCTGTAACTAAGTCAAAATTTCAATTTGAAGATACTTTTGTAGCCTTTTTCATGATACATAGTTCAATGGTAAATACTGAATATTGAATGTAAACTTATTGGTCAATATTATTAATTGAGGAAATAGATAACCAGGATGGTTTTTTTTAATTTCAGCTCTCATTTATGTTACATGGAGTAACTTTACTTTTGTGCTACTTTCAGGGAATTTTCTCTTTTTCAATAAAACATTAATGGCATCTCCTTTTATAAAACTGTTAAATAAACAGAGTATTTACAGATCCATACAATGTATTCATTCATTTAATACACATTCACAGAATGCCCACTCTGTGTCAGGTGGTAGAGGTCTGAACAAGACTGACAAAGCCCTGCCACACCGATGCTTACATTGTAGAGAAAGTGACAGATAATACAATAAACAAGAAATTGAATCATGTTCAATGGGACTCATAGCATGTTTATTCCACAAAACATGCTGGACTTCAAGAAATCTGCCAAGCTAAAAGATGGACAAAGAATAATGTAGGTATGAAAAAGTATGAACAAAAACGTAAGGTATAATTCTCATGTCACATTAGCAATGGTATCGAAATTCTAGCATGGAATCTGAAAAACAAGTTGCTTTTGACTCATCAAAATTCTCCAGACCTCAATACGACGTTTCTTTCTTTATTTTTTTACCATTTCAATTTCATTATTTTTTATTTTATTGTTTAAAATTTTATTTCATTGGGGGCTCTTCTCTCACAATTCATACAGACATCCATTGTGTCAAACACATCTCTACATATGCTGTCATCATATTTTTCAAAACATTTTTTTCTACTTGAGCCCTTGGTATCAGCTCCTCATTTTTATCCCTCCCACTCTTACTCTTCCTCCCCCATGTCCCTTTGATAATTTATAAAGTATTCTTTTTTTATGCTTTACATTTTTTGTCTGTCCCTCTCCCTGGGAGTGGAGCCCATGCATCAATTATTGGGATCAATTACCCCTTACCCTCTTCCTCTTCTCTTACCCTCCTAGTATTACTGCTCCCCTTATTGGTCCAAGGGATTTATCTGTTCTGGATTCCCTGTGCTGTGAGCTCTTATCTGTACCAGTGCGCATGCTCTAGTCAAGCCAGATTTGTAAGACAGAATCGGGGTCATGACAATGGGGGGAGATGAAGCAGTAAAGAACTAGAGGAAGGTTGTTTGTTTCATCAGTGCTATACTGCACCCTGACTGGCTTGCCTCTTCCTTGTGACCCTTCTGACAGAGGTGGTCCAATTGACTACTGAGGGGCTTTGAGTTTCCACCCTGCCTTCCTCCTCATTCCCATTGATATAATTTTTTTGTTTTTTTTGTCTTTGATGCCTGTTACCTTGTCCATCATCACCTTAGGCCAGTATGCTTCTTCCATGTGGTTTTGTTGCTTCTCAGCTAGATGACAACTTGTTTAACTTCAAGACTTTAAGGTCTCAGATGCTATATGTTGTTTTTGTTTTGTTTTTTATTATTTTTTTATTTTTATTTTTTAATGAATTTAATTAATAAATATTTTATTGGGGCTCATACAACTGTTATCACAATCCATACATACATCAATTGAGCAAAGCACCCTTATACATTTGTTGCCCTCGTCATTCTTTTTTGTTTTTTTTTAATGCATTATCGAATTCCTCAACTCCACTGCTTTGCTTCCCTTGATGCTCCACTGGCTCAGTGTTTCACCATGGTGAGTCTGGTTGGATGGGGCTTGTCTCCTGCATCATGTCCCCAGTGCTGTCCCCTTAGTGCTGTCAGTGAGGGATGTCATCGTCGTGTCTTATGATGGGCCAGCCCTATGATCCTTTCTGTGCATTGGCTGCTCTGAGCTAAAATGTTGTCCTCAGGGCTTGGTGGGCTGGGTGTGTTCCACTCTCTCCTTTCCTCTTCCATTGCTCCTGATCATACACACCCCTCTTCCTGAGGGGAAGCTTCAGTGCTGTCCTCTGAAGGGTATTCCTCTGGGGTGGGATATGGGTGTGCTTACATAGTTGGGACTGGGGTCCAGCCCCACAGGCCTCTCTATTGGTTCCCTGCTTCATGCCTGTATGTTGAATTCATGTCTTGGTGCACCAGGTTGAAATCTGGTCCCTTTTCCCTCTCCTCTGTAGAAATAAACAACACCCTATACTTGGGTGGGTTAGTGCCCTGGTTGCCCACTACCTGTCTCTCTCTCTCCCCTTCCTGCCCCCCTCCCCAGCCCCTTTTAGTTGGCTGCCATACATATCCCTGGGTTGAGTTTGGCATGTGCCATAGCGTCTGGTCATCACACCGGGAATGTATGTATACAATCGCTTTTCCCATATGCCCTTTTTTGCAATTTTTTTGGGGGGTTACTGCAGTGGACTCATGGTGTACTTGTCCTTTTGTGTTTGGCTTACTTCGCTTAGCATAATTTCCTCCTGTATACCACAGAGGTTTCTTATAAGACATTTCTCCGTGAACTTGAATCTAGAATTTAAGTTAGCAGGTAGTTGTATTAACAATTTGTACCACCCAGGAATTCCTTATCAAATGACTCGCCAAAACCAAACTCCCTGTCATGGAGGTAATTCTGACTCATAGCAACCTTACAGGGCAGGGTACAGCTGTGCCTATAGGTTTTAAAGCTGTAAATCCTTATGGAATCAGAAAGCCACATCTTTCTCCCTCACAGCAGCTGGTAGTTTTGAACTCTTTGGCCTTGCTTTTACCAGTTTAATGCATAATCCACTATGCCACCATGAAGGACTTCTTTTTTGTATTTTTAATAAACAGTTTTATTGCAACATATAATCAAAATAACATACAATTCATTAGTTCAATCATACCAAGAAAAATTGTACCATCATTACCAGGATTCATTTTAGAACATTTTCTTTCTTGTACTCTTATTATTAGCTACCCATCAAACCCTTTCCAACCTCCCCTGCTATATCCACAGGAAGCCATTAATCCAGTTACTGTCTGTATAGATTTACCCATCCTGGATTTTACATACCAGGAAATATACAAAAACAAAAAAGAGTCAAAATAGCTAACAAAAATTACAAAATACAATAGAGAAAAATCCCAGTTGAATAGAAAACAAAAATATCCACTGTACTGGGAATGATACATTCAAGGGAAACAGCACTGCATTCTTTGTCAAAAATAAATTTCAAGACTTATCTTGAAGCATAATGCTGTCTGTGATAGGATAATATCTACTTACAAAGGAATCTAATAAATACAACTATTATGGAAATGTGTCCATTTACACCAAAGCTATATTCCTATCATTTCCAAAGAAAAGGAAATCAATGGTATGCAGAGTTTTCTAACAATGTCATTAAGGCCATATGTAAGTGAAGTTGTGGTAATTATCATTCAATAGTGGGTGCAACGGTACCTCTAGAGAGAAGCTGTCAGAAATTCAAGTTGGATTCAGAACAGGGCACGGAATTAGGGATATCATTGATAATCTCATATCAATCTCGCTGAAACCAAGGATGACTTGAACCCCTTGGTAGCAAAAAATAAAATTTTCAATATGAATCCTAAATCAATATAAAAAAAATCAAACTTCTCAGACTAGCTCAAAAGAGAAGATTGCAACTGTTAGGGATTACATGCCCGGATGGATCCACAATCGATGCACATTGAAGTTGAATTCAAGAAATAAAAGAAATTGTTGCATTGGGAAAGCCTGCTGCTCAAGACCGTTTTGAAATATTGATAAGTAAAGATATCACTTTGAAGACCAAGGTGTTCCTGACCCAACTATGGTATTTTCAATTTTTTCAAATCCCTTCAGAAGTTGAACATCGAAGAAGGAAGACTGAGGAAGAATCGATGCATTTAAATTGTGTTGGCCCAGAACATTGAAAGTATGGCGGGCTGCCCAAAGTACAGCCGAATCTGTCTTGAAAGAAGGAGAGCTAGGATGCTCCTTGGAAGCTAAGAGAGAGACTGCTCTCCTCCATTGTGGACGTACTAGCAGGAAAAACCAGTCCCTCTTTAGAAAGAGGAGGGGTAGTGAACAGGAGTAGACCGCCAAAAAGATGGATTGACACAGTGCATGCCAACAGTTGGCTCAAACATAATAAAACATGGGGAGATGGAGTTGAACTGGGTAGTATTTTGCATAAGATCAGTATAAACTGCAACCAATTTGATGGCAAGTTAGTAAGCATGCAAAGCATATAAATTCTAGCTTTCTTTTGAGGGCTCTATTTCCAACGGTAGCTTTGATTTTAAAGTATTTGCAATAATATTCTTCCTTTTCATTCTTCTGTTGCTACTGGGCCATCTGTTGAAATCCTGTAGTGTTAACTCTAGAGGAAGTATCTTCTCTCCAGGTGTTCCGAGTGCTCCTTGGCCAGCTTCTGTGTGTGTGTGTGTGAAGAGAGGTTGTAAACTGTTGAGCTGTGTCTTTATGTGAAAGCTGGGAGATGACACAGGACTCCAAAATTCTGCACCTGTAGGTGAATCTGTGCACCTAAATGCCCATATTTGAAGCAGTGTTGGTGTGATCATGGCTTGGAAAAGTTCTTGTAATAAAAATATTATTATTCTGAAATTACTGTATTACCTTGTGACAATTCTTAAGAAAATCTAAGTAAGGATTTTTTGTTTCATTTACATATACAAGTTTATTCTAAAATTTATAGGGAAAAGCCTTGGAAAAGCCAACAAAGAGTAAAGTAGTATGAATCACTTTTTCCAATGTTAATGGAAATATATTGCTACAGTATTCAATAAAGTATAATACTAATAGTGGAATAGGTATATATCAATGAATAGAATTGCAAAGCATCAAATAGACTGACATAAATGTGCCTAATTACATTTTGACAGAAAAATACAAATCATTCAATATAAATATCTAGCGTTTTCAGCAAATGGCAAAAGAATAGTTAGGCATTTATAGGATTAAAAGAAAACACTTTGATAAAATGTTCCTGCTTTCATTGCTTTATGAAAGAGCTGCCTAATGGCTTACAGATTTAAATATAAATGTAAAGGTTAACATTTCTAG
Source organism: Tenrec ecaudatus (assembly GCF_050624435.1). Classification (NCBI taxonomy): domain Eukaryota; kingdom Metazoa; phylum Chordata; class Mammalia; order Afrosoricida; family Tenrecidae; genus Tenrec; species Tenrec ecaudatus. The sequence goes on along the minus strand of NC_134540.1, from coordinate 40,111,098 downwards.
AAAGTAATTAAGGTGAATATTTCATGGTATAGAATACTAGGGTATTTCAGAATTCACGCCAAAATGTTATCTATAATTTTTAAATGATAAATTTGAATTCATTAATTAAAAAAGTTTACTCAGTTTAAAAAAGTATAACAAAACACCTTTAATACTGCAAAAGAGCCTAATAAGATAATGAAAATATAAATCTCAAAGTGGAAAGAAATATTTGCAATTACACTTTCAGCAAAGGTCTTTTAGCTATGATGCATGAAAGGCTTTCAAAAATTTGTGGAGAAATTCCATTATTTTTAATTTTTTTCTTTCTACAAACTTGTTATGCTCCGTCATGTACACAACAATAACGAAACTCAAATATTGGAATTAGACAGTGTACAAAATCCAGCATCAGGAGTCTTGTCAAAAAAGATAGATGCCAAAAAGTATGACAAAATGTGTCCCAAATTATTAGCTAGTAAATTGTTAATTGAAACCTAAATGAGTTATTACTACAATTTATCAGAGTTTCTAATAAAATTGATTTAAGTGTAAACTACTTGTGAAGATTCACATTGTTTGCGGGGATCAGAAACAGTGCCGGACCTCTTGAGAACCACTTGACATTTTCTCCAAAGTTATACCTGTAAGTGATACACTACTCTGCCAAGATCCTGCATGTGAATGCTTTAAAAACATAATTTCATGAAATTATTTGTATTATATTAATATTTTGTGCTGAGAAGCAAACAATTTTGCGAAACAAAGGCTGTGTTCAATACTATCATGTTGCTCTCATTAACTGCTGTCCAATCGACCCCTGAACCAGGAGAACAGCAAGCACAAGGGCAGGAAGCGTTTCCTGTCTGGTTGCCCATGGGGTCATTGCCGTCATGTGGCGTTGCGTGGCTGATTGTTCAAAGCTCACTCCACCTTGCTTGCTCCTCTGTCTTTGTAAGATCTGCTGAAGGCTGTTCAGCATTATATTAATATAACGTAATTAATATCATATAAATCCAAGCCCTAAGGCACGGATGAGATAACACCTCATACCAGCACTGATATGTAAATTAGAAACAAACAAAAGAAACAAAAAAGGAAAAAGAACAACATGATGGAGCGTGTCTGGAGAGACCGGAACACTCGCGCACTGCTGGTGGGATGGAGACTTGGAGAAGCACCACGAATATATGGCATTTCAAATGTGAACAGAAACACCACCAGACCCAGGAACCGATCTACTCCATCTACTCCCCAAAGAATTGAAAACAAAACGCAGACAGAGACGTGCGCGCCCATGTTTATGGCAGTGCTAGCCGCAATCGCAGAGAGATGGAAAATCCAAAGCGGATGCAGGAAAAGATACACAAGCTCTGGCACGTGGCCGCACTGGAATGTTATGCATGCCCTAAAAGCAGTGACAAGACTGCCGCGGACTTCATCAAACGGACACATTTGGAAGACATGCTCAGCAAAGTTAGTCAGTCTCATAATGATAAATATCGTACGTGACCACGACTGTAAAAGAAAAAAAGAAAACTGGTTTTTGAACCAAAAGAAGTGAACTTAGTTTGAGGGAGCCTAGGGGCAGGGGAGATTATCAGTGCTTTGTCTTTTGACCTGAGTGGGGCTAACCTGGGTGGTGTACACTTTCTAAAAATGAATTGAGTTTTACAACTTATTTACATAGTTTTCCCTACAAATGCTATAGACCACAATAAAAAAATACAAGAGTAAAAGCATTTAAGAGCAAGTAATTAAAAAATTATCTGAGAAATTTTATCAGCCATATATTCAAGTCCACCACTTACATTTTCTATCTTCTACCAACTATTTGAACATTAAAAACAAAAAAACGAAATGAACTACAACCAACCATTGTTATTGGATCCATTCTCACTGACAGGAATCCCATGAGAATAGACTATACATCTCTAAAGGGAATAATTTGCCTCCTCTTTCTTCTATAGAGTAGTCCGAGGAACCTCTGACCTTGAGTGAACAGTCCAGTGCTTAACTAGAGTATCACCAAGGCTTCTTTTCAGCATTATAAAACTCCAAAACTCACTGCCATTGAGTCAACATTGACTCATAGCGACCCTGTATCACCGGGTAGAGCTGCTCTTGTATGGTTCTGAAACGAACTATTTACTGGGGTAGAAAGCTCCATCTTTCATCCACATCCATGGCAGGGGTCCTGGTGATAGAGTGATTACCCAATGGGGTGAGATCGGCAAGGCAAGTGGTTCGAAGCCACCATCAGCTCCATAATATAAAGACTGGGCTTTCTAATCCTGTAAACTGCAGGGGGTCACTGTTAGTCAGCATTGCCTGAATAGATCACAGTGAGCTTGTTTTTTGCTTTTTACCCACTGAGAGGCTGCCGAGTTTGAACTGCTCATCCTGCAAGGACAGCCCATTCATAACCACTATGCCATCATGGGTCCTTTCAGCGTTATAGTCGCATGGCTCTGCACCAATCCTATAGCACACGCTTACCACTTTAATGACTATAAACCAGACTGAAGGTCTTTTAGACAATATAATGAAGGTAAGTAGGCACAAAGCAAACGAACAATGCTTTTGGCATGTTGTCTTCCTCCTCTTCACAGAGGCTACTATAGTTAAAATGACAACAAACAGTCATTACAAATTGAGGATATTCTTACATGATTCAACCTCAATTTGTGGCATATTGCAAAGATAGCAGAGCAAAACCAAGCGCAAAACACCTTTTGCAAGGCCAGAGACATTATTTTGTGTTATGATTGAATTATAAAGTAAAGAAGCCTGATTAAAATGCTCTATAAAAGTATAACAGCTCAGCTGTCTTAAAAGCTGGCATGTCCAGAGAAAGGAGAAGAGCATAATTAAAAATAACAAACCACAGCCAAAACATCAATCAGGTGATTTCCTTTGAACCTATTTAGTGCAGCCTGACTTGACTCCTGTGTAATTTCCCAGTGTTGGGGACGGTTGCCTCATGTTTAGGTAGCTCTCTTCTACAGCAGGTCAAAGCTCTTTAGACTTCAATTAAGTCAGTCATGAAAGTCAGCACAAATTTGCATATGCTCTAATAGAGACAGGTGTCTTCTCTAAAATATTAATTATTAAGATCTTAGCTCACTACCATCATGGATGAATCTGGAAGACTCATTTTGATACAAAGAAAAGCCATAGATATAGAAATAGTTCTACTAAGACATCTTCTACTCTTTATAAGTTGGGGTAAAACATTCAGGAGAAGAAATAGTCTTAAAGAAACTGCTTCATGTGGAAAAGCTTAAAAATTTTATTGACAAAGCTGAGCTGAATTTATCAAGATTTATAAGATGTGTCTTGTTTTTCTTGGGAAATTTCATAGCTATTTGAAATAGCTTGGTAACAGAAGCCAATAATTGGTCTCAGATTTTCCATCATCTTTAAGAATTACAAAACAATAATAGATTCATATGATCTCTATAATGATCTAAAATAGAGCTTGAAGAAATTAAGAATGTATCAATTTTGCATACACAATATGCAATGAGCCTCTGGAAGAACTCTTCCAAAAATTTAATAACAACATAGAATGATTCTTGTGATTATGATAGTTATTTTGAAGTTCTTAAGTAATGGACTGGAAGAGCGCATGGTGTGGGACATTTTCCACTCTAGCAATTTTACTGGACATCGGAGGGCTCTTTTTAAAGGCCCTTGAAAAGGAAAGTTGTGAAAAGATGAGTTCAAGGAAATGTCATTCTTTGGAAATACATTTCCTCAAGTTGCTTTTTTAGAAGTAAATTAGTTTTATGTACTTGCTCTTTCCCCTTCTGTTGCACATGAAGTACTGTAAAGGGGTATGCTAATGATCAGTAGTTGCGTAAATGATAAAATGAGAGGCTATTGTGTCACAAACAAATAGCAGCCGCAGTAGCTGCTAACTAATGTCAGCCCTTACACTCTATGTGCTGCTCCTCAATTGTGACCTCCAAGAAAACCTTTGGAAATATGTGATCATTTGGGAGGTTAATCACATGTTAAAAGCAATCCGTGGCAGAAAGCATGGTTTGGGCACTACGGCTTTCTGTTGCAAAGAATATCAAAATTATTACAAACTCAAGATGAAATTGTGCAAAACTGTAAATTACCTTGATTGGACTGAATTCTAAAAGTGGGTCCATTTTCAACAAGCCAAAGCGCATTGTTTTTGCATTTTCAGAGACTTATTTTTGTCTATCGTTCCTTCATTAATGGTAATTCTTAGATAATGTGCTTCACCTATGAAACATTGCTTCCTTTTCCTCGCCATCCCTCCAAGAATTTCCTTCCAATGTGCACACATGCCTTCTCTACACAATGCGACTCACTAGGTTATAATAAAGGAGTGTGAATTTTGCAAACTTTATATGTTAAATTTATTTTTAACTTTATTATCAATAATGTATAGTGTTCCATAGGACACAAATGGAAGGCTGCTAATATAAAATTTTTTTGTTTTGCTTTTAAGACAAACAATTGAGTTCATTAAGATTGCTCTGCTACTACTCAGGAAGGGAAGCCACACAATTAAAAAGATTGAGATTAGCGATTTAGGATGCTTAAATGGTGACTTAAATAGCACGGATACCAATTTATACTCCTTTGTCTTTACAGATCCAGTGCAGTGGAACCAATAGCATTAGCATATTTACAGTGTTGAAGAAACAACTCACAACTCAAAGTAATATTTTGGGAAAGCAGTGGTGCTTGTTCAGGGGAGGGGCACGGATGAGGACAACCAATACTTGGGTCCCCCCTTCTTTTTCCCCACTTACTCTGAGCAATTTAAATCTAAGACTTTGGTCACTCTCAAAATTAACCATTTTAAATATAGATGGGTCAGACCATAAAACATCAAAGTTGAGTGACTTTCACAAATCTCGATCCCAAAATTAAATAAAATTAAAAGATGTTCCTATGAGTTGGTGCAGAATCAAACAACAGAACTGAAATCCCAATCCTCCTAAACAGTGAAACCCCAACTTGCTAGAGGCAGCATAAATTGCAATGACATCACCATACCTGAAGAGAATTTATATAGCTCCTAATATTTGACAACAGCAAATCTAGTTTATGTTGATTATAAGAGAAAATCATGATTTAATTGGTTAAAACTCAAGATTGAAGTTCAATCCCTTCTGCAGGAAGGATGCAAGTTTAACAAGAATGCATAGACATCAAATATATTTTTATTTTCCTGAAAACAAATATAGTTGAAGAGTTAATAGAGATTAACATATAATCTACAAAGAGAAGGAAAATAATAAGACTAAACTGATCCAGAAATACATCAATACAAGCATAGATCTTTTGCTTGAATTCATATACACACTGTCAGTGCCTAACTTGGGTTTATTAAAATGAACTATTGATGCTATAATGACCAAGGTAGGAGTTTTGAGAAGCCAGCTTAGATTTGAAATGGAAGAGCCATGAATGTCAATGACTAGAGAAATTTTGTTCAAACTGTCACCTATAAAGAGGTTTTTCTTCCTTTGTACATTCACTTATTTGTTCCCTTCTTTCAGTAATTAGTTTTTTTTAACAGTCTCCCATATGCAAAACACTGTTCTAGGCACTGATTGTGAATTTTCATTTGGAGTTTACAGTGTGATGGGTCATACATTATCTTAATTACCCATTGCAGCTGTAGCACAAACACTATAAGTCTTTAAAGAAAAGAAATGTGTTTTCTCACAGTTGTTGAAGCTAGCAAGTCCACATTCAGAGTGTGGTTCTAGAGAGAAGTCCTTCTTTGTCTATTTTAGATTGTTGTTAGGGCCCACTGGCCCACAGATATGCTATGCCTAACAGAACCAAATACTGCACGTTCCTGTGCCGTCCTCACAATTGCTCCTGTGCCTGCGTGCATCGATGCAGCCACGGTGTCAATCAATCTAATTAAGGGCCTTCCTCCTTTTTGCTGCCCTTCCATTTTACCAAACGTGATGTCCTTTTCAAGGGACTGGTCGCTCCTGACAGCGTGCCCAAAATAAGTAAGCATCCTCTAACGAGGACTCTGACCTAATTTCTTCCCTAACAGATGGGTTTGTCCTTTCAGCAGTCGATGGCAATTTCAATATTCTCCAGCATCACATTTCAAATCCATTGATCTTTCTTCAGTCTTCCTTATCAATGTCCAACTTTCACCTGCATATGATGTAGTGGAGAATCCCATGGCTTAGTTCAGGCACACATTACTTTTCATAGTATCATCTTTGCTTTTCCATAATCTAAAGAGCTCTTGTGCAGCAGATTTAACCAAAGGAGTACATCTTTTGGTCTCTTCACTGTTGCTTCCATGAGCACTGAGTGAGGATTTAAGCCAGACAAAATCCTTGACAACTTCAACCTTTCCCCATTTTCCCTGAAGTTACCTATCAGTCCAGTTGTGTGGATTTTGGTCTTCCTCTGGTTCAGTTGCAATCCATACAGAAGGATGTCATTTTTTATCTTCATCAGCAAGTGTGTCAAATTCTCCTCACTTTCCGCAAACAAGGTTGTTTCATCTGCATAGTCAGCCTGCTTCCAATCCTGATGCGGCCTTCTTTTACTTATAATCCAGCTTCTCTGATGATTTGCTCAGCATACAGATGGAATAGGTGTGATGAAAAGATGCACACCTGATTTTTAATCATGGAGTGTGCCCTTTTTCTGTTTGCACACCTGCCTCTTGATTCATGCATACTTTGTATGACCCCGCTGGCATTGGAAATACCATTGAAATAGCTTCCAGCCTCACAGCAACACCCAAACCACCACAAGAAGACAAACTGATAGAGAAGTAGTGGGCTTCTTCTTTTAGATACTTGTAATGCTTTCCTCTGTAAGACATTGTCTAAGTAGTTAATTCATATATCAATAACAGCATTATATCCATTATTTCCTTAATTAGCCTTCATTTGTATTTGCATCCATGCCCTTGCAATATAGAAGGTTCTAAGACAAACTTTCTTGAGACATATCAATAGGTGAGCCAATGTTTGGAAAATGTGCTGACTTCGGCATCCTCAAACACATTCTGCCAGTGTGCCAGTCATCTGTTTTTAAGGAGAATCTGGAAGGAATTTGATGTCAATGTTGGAGATTTCAGGGGGAAATACATTTTCTTTTCCGTGTTTAGGTAAAACCCTCTGGGAAAAAATGTGACAATGAAAAGAACTGAGAGAGAGAGAGGGAGAAGGACAGGGAGGGAGGGAGGGAGGGAGGGAGGGAGAGAGAGAGAGAGAGAGAGAGAGAGAGAGAGAGAGAGAGAGAGAGAGAGACTTGAGTTTCAGTTTTCAGAGAATGGGAAAATTAATTCCAATAATTACATAACACTGTAAATTTAAGTCCCAGAGGACTACATGGTCAAAATATCAAAGTTTTCACATTACAGAAAAAACATTGATGATCACAAAGATTCAATATCCTAAAATTATATATCTTGACATCAAACTAGTATCTTTATTGTACCATAATTCCTCATTTTATTTTTGTGAGTAGTACAATAAGAAGTAAAAGTAATTTGGAAAGGATATGAACAAATAAGCATACTAACCAGTGATACTGATAAAACACTAACATCTCCAGATTTATGGATATTTTTCCTTTTATATAGATGCAAAATTACAATTTTGCTTTGAAAAATATTTATCCTAGACCATCAGCAATAAAGCAAATTTGCTGTAGCATATGTAAATGTGGATAAATATTAAGCACACAATTGTTACTATCTTCTGTGCTTCACATATATATAGGCAAAAGTTTTCTAAGTGACTATATTTAATCATTTTACTGCTTCATTTTACATTTAGAATACTTAAGGTATAATTTTATTGCTTAAAATATTTTGAAGCTTAATATTCTATATTGTCCTTATGAAAAAGCATGGAAAACTAACTGAAACATTGGAGAGAGCGAGAGAGATGCAAAAAGTCCCACCTGGTGAAGAAAGCATCATTATAATACAATTCTGATGCTAGGCAGGTACACAAATATAAAGGAATTTCATAGTCTAGAAATTATGTGCCAAATATTCAACCCTTGGGATTTGCTGACAACTGCACATGAGAGGATCTAGTTTAGATAGAAAACATGTTATTTAAGAAATAAGAGGGTCAGAGAGTTCACAAATGAATTATTACTATATTTCATTAGCAATTGTATATTCATTGCATATTATCTGAAGATAGCCAGAGATGGTGATTATAAAGCATTCTGAGAATTTCAAGGTGATGCATAAATGCTGAATAACAATAAGCACAACGGTTATGCTAATAACAAAATGAGGCCTAGTGACTTCAGCATGATTAGTTTCCTATTGTAATCTGTTTAAATGCTTTCATTTGGTAATTTATTATGCTTTTGAGATGAATTACAGTATGCAGGTGACAGAACGATCTTCAAAAGAAAATTCACAAGAGAGGAAGGAGCAATGTCAATCATTCAAGAATCACAAACTATCAACTTAAAATTTTTTTAAGGTATTTGAATTACTTAGCCTTGAATGGAAGCACTAATGATGAATTAACTTGCTTCAGATGCAGAGATTTTTATAAAGATAACTTTCAAGTGGGTTATAATAATCTGAAGTTCCTGTTCAGATATATGAGTTAGTCAGACCTGTGAAACATTATGGACAATACAAAGTTATTACCTGTAAAGTATAAATGTGAACGATTGCTCATATTAAAGCCAATGAATATACAGAGTAGTGTGTGCTCTTAATTACTGGGATACGTAAAGTTTGCGAAAGCATTTAATTCCTTCAAATTTCCCCCTAAATATTCAGAGGACTGACTAGGTGCATTCTGAGGTATCTGCTGGTTCTGAAATGATAGTCCTCTTATCTCCTGGATTCTAATATTCATGTCATGAAGAAGCAAGTTTCACAGCTAACTATGCAAGGCTGATGTCATATGACACATATAAATCTGCATAAGTAAATAAGATATTTTTAAAAAGCTACATTGGTTGTATAATAATTTAAATGCATTGATTGAATATAACTCCATAATCTTGAAATAAGAAATGGACTCTGATACCTTGCACATTTATACATGTCTTCCTTCAGGCATGTATAGTTTACTGTACAGACGTATGCATAGAAACAAGAACAGCCTGCTCAGAGAGACTTAGTAAAATATTTTAATTAATTTGAAGTAAAGGCAAAATGTCATGTGTCAATGCTAACTAGTCACACACAAACACACATACACATGCCAGAATATTTTATTGATATTCCTCTTCCTATATTGAGATTTAAAAAATTAATGGATCTACCATTTTCTGGTATTTCCATTCAATAAATTAAATCTGGATTTGAAAATAATTTATTCAATATTTATCTATTAGGTATGCTTACATATTTATAGCATCTTGCATTCCATGCATTAAAACTCATTTTCATCCTTCTCTTAATTGAAGTGAAAGATTTACACTATTCTGATAAACACCCAGTGCCATAATAGTAAGTCAAACCCTGGTCTTTCATAAGCTTTCTATCCTCTGGGAACAAATCACAAGTTCAAAAAGTTATGATCTCCCAAGTCTAGTAGAGGTGAACACCACTTCTCCTACCCTTTATTTTAAAATTGGATTATTATTCAGCAAAAAATTATGGGAGAATAGTTAATTGCTTATAGCAACGCTGTTCAAGATATATCCACTTAAGCAAGAATGCAGAAGATACCAGGATATTAAATTAACCAAGTAAGACTCCCCAAGAGAGAAAAGTTTGCAATGTTACACAAGGAATCAAGAGATTAAAGAAATTTTCTGGCACTGGCCCAAATGATCCTAATTCCAGGCACAATCACAAAAGTGGTGAAACTAGCAATTGGAGTCAGAGGGAAGCCAAAACCCCCCAACCTCTGAGTAATCGGTGACATAAAAATCACTGTGTAAATTTTTCAGAAGGTTGCAAAATTCAGAGTAAATGAATGTACTATGGTGAGTTGGTAACCCCCAAAAAAGCTATTTGACTGATAATGCATATAAAATAAGCACTTTACAGCCTTTCTTATTGTGTACATAAAGTGAGAAGACACACAGGCATCTGAAGGTACTGAGCACAAAGGTAAAGGGAGCAAGTGGAAGTGGAACAGCAGGTGGCAAAACTCTGAAGTGTATCCCAGAAGCAGCTGTGAGAAAAGAAGCATCTCCCTGTGGTGGAAAATCAATATTACTAGTCATAACAAACACATTGAGTTATGGTAAATAGCCACTGATGAACAATAACTTCATAATATATGACCTGAATTGTGTGCTCCTCAGAAGTCAAGAGAAAGAGTTCAACTATATGTGGATGTATATCCTGTCGTTTACACAAAATATTCATGAGCTGCAGTGGTTCTCAACCCTGGGTGAGAGTTTGCAGGATCTGACAAGTTTTTAAAAGAAAATACAAACCTTTATAATACATATATTCCATTTTCAGAGATTCAAAAATAATTGGACTGCAAGTAGGGCCACAAGCATTTATTTCCCCATCTGTGGTGCAGTGAATTATTTAACATAACCATTATCTCTGTAGTCTTTGTAACTCCCACTAAATGGCTGGGTGAGGCAAAGCAAACAAAGTGAGTAATCTCATTGCCAGCAGAAAGTATGAACCAGGAGTGAAACATACCCCTGGACCCTGAAATTCCTGAGTGCTGCACCTCCTGGATCTAGGAAACAAAGGGCTGTGACACCAGATATGTAACTCAGAAGAGATCATCAGTGTCAAAATTATGAGACAGAGTGATGGACTTCTGGGCCACCAAGCTAGACAAATGAGTGAGTACCTTTGGGCAGAGAATTGGTTTCTGGAGTGGGGTCCATCCATTCATTTAATTAAGGGAGCTAGGTTTGCTGGCCCACAGAGTTAAAGCAGGGTACCTTTAGGCTGGAATGTGTGGTGGAATAGCATGCCCTTTGATCATTTATTGGCAGTACTACAGGAGTTTGGAACAACACTTTCCCAAGCAGGATAAAGCCACATTGCTGAAAAATTGGGATTTGAGTCAGGCTGGGGGTGGCAGAGAAAATATACTCCTAACTGGATGAACTATATTTCGAGCATTTCTTGACTTGTAATCTGTTAGTTAATAAACCTATGATTGTGAGTATGATCAGTGAATTTTGTGTGGTCGTTGCAATGAATTCTCTAACGCAGCAGAGAATCAAGGAGCGCTTTAGAAGGGAGGATTGTGTCAAAATGTAATGAGTCAGTATGAAGGGTGGAGGCTAGTTAGTCTGACCTCCAAAGCAGAAGAATCAGCCTTGGACTGCTGTGGAGTTCAATTCTCCTTACCCCCTTATGACATCACAGAGGGTCAGACATGGCCCTTTAAATTTTGCATTCTTTTTCAGAAGGTCTCATTATATGTATGAGAGATTTGACTATGTCTCTGTATCTACCATCACAGACTCTTATGAGAAATTAAGAGGACATAAATTGAGAAATATGTGGCATACATAATTTTGAAGATTAATTTATTGGGAACTCTTATGGTTCTTATAATAATCCATACATCAATGGTACCAAGCATAAGTGTATACATATTGCCTTCATTATTTTCTAAACATTTACATTTTATTTGAGCGCTTGGAATCAGCTCTTCTTTCCCCCCCACCACCACCCTCATGTCCTCTTGAAAAATTGTAAATTTTATTATTTTCCTGTTTTATACTGACTGCTTTCTCCCTTCCCCCACGGTTTCTTCCGCCTTCCTCCCCCCCACCTTCCCCTTACCCTCCTGGTATCACTATACCCATTTCTGTTCCTGAGGACTTTGTCTGACCTGGATTCCATGTGTCATCAGCCCTTATCTGTATGTGGTATATTTTTAAAAGGATATCTAAGACATGTAAAAGTTTCTTTCTCCCAATATTTATTTAATAACAAATGTGGCATTTAACTGATTATAAAATGATTTAAATAATACACATGACTTTTATGGTCATTTATCTTATCTTCGAAGAGTCTTGGTAGCATGGTAAAGGAGCTCTTGTGGCACTACAGGATACCGAGAAATATTTAATCTCTCTTTTTCATATTGGGTTTATGAAGTGCCTTGACTTGGGGACTGTCATGCTGACTCCCCAAGGAGGAGATCCAGTTTATCCAAGAGGTTTTCTTCTCGGCCAACTGGAACTGAATTGGCGGCCTTATTCTCTGCCACACCTCAACCACACTCAGGTACATACCCTTACTTCATGATCACCCACCGACCCCAGGCTATGAGTTCAAGGAAGCTAACAGCAGGAGCTCTGGTGTGGGGTCCTGGGACTAGTTTTCAGAGGTTCTCCTCCTGTCTGGGATTATGTCCCCTTTCGGGTGTCAGCCTGGGGAAATCGCAGCCAGCACACAAAACCTAGATCTATCTAGTGCATTCTTGGTTTGCTTTGTGAGTGGAAATTTTTTTAAAAGCAGGGTTCAGGCTAGACCCTAGCACTCTGATTCTAATTTCAGAACGCCACCTCCCAGTCTCCTTCACCTTACCTCCCAATTTTCTGGCAGAAGGAGCTCCACATGGGTAGGTCTAGTTGGACACCAGCGTCTTCCCCTCTCTGACATTACAGGATAAATGTTGGGGTGCAAAGTTGATGGTTCAAATCCATCAGCCACTTCTTGGGAGAAAGACGAGGTTATCTGCTACCATAAAGATTTAGTTCCAGAAACCCTGTAAAGGGCAGCCACCACTCAGCATCCCCTGGTTGGCAATGGCTTTTGGATTGTGGGTTCGTGGTATGGTAGAAGGATTAAGTGCTCAGCAACTAAGAAAATGGATGTCACTTCAAACCCAACAGTCAATCTGCAACAGAGAGAGGTGGCAGTTCACTCCCACAATTTTAAAGCGATGGGAAGTGATGGGGTGTTTTACTCTCTTCTGTAGGATCACTATGAGCTGCAATCAATTCGACGGCAACGAGTTTCTCATTCTCATCTTTTTGTTTGAGTAAATATGTCCTTCAAGAGCATATATTAAAAGCAAAGCAACGTTTAAAATCTAAGTTTAAAATTTCTATACTTGAGTAAAGTTTAAAGTTTTTAATCTACTGATAAATTTATTTCCAACAAGTCATTAATTTTTACATCAAAATTCTTTTATTTTGCAGTCTTTTTATATCTAAGAGAAGTCGTAAAAATAGCATCCTCCCAACTAGTATACACATATATTGCAAACTCATGTTCCCTTATCTTTAGTGTCTCATATCAGGATGATATGCTGTCCTTAGTTGCTTTGGGATGGTCTCCAGTTCCCGGCAATTCTACCGGGTTTCCTGGGCTGAGAGACTAGTGGAAGTAGATCCCTTGGACTTTGCTTCTGCAATCCTGTCATGTAGGTTTGCATTGCTAACCATTGGGTTAGTAGTCAAACGTAAACCCTTTGTAACCTAACCTCCCAATGTCCTATAGGAAGCAAATTCAAAAAGTTCCTGAAAATGGAATTAAAAGAAAATGATTTGTCCATGAGCTTTGAAATGCCATTTGTACTTGTGCCATTAAAGAATCAATTCCTCTCTTTATATAAAGATATATATTGTGCCTCATGATCTACTAAATATCTGTAAAAATCTCCTTTGCTGTTTTGGGATGTTACCCAGGCTCTCACACTTTATTTAATTGTCAAATGTCTTAGGATTTTCCATGATATTTTAAAAAAAGATTTTGATGTGTTTGATGACCTTGAGGATTGTGGAAGTGCTGATGAGATATTTGTACAATATCCCTCAATTGGATTTGTCTGATGTCTTCTCATGATTAAACTAAGATTATGGATTTAGGGAGTATGATCCAAAAACTAATGTAGCATTATCATCATATCTGGTCAAAGGTGTATAATAAGAACATCACTGCTAAATCACTAAAATATTGCTACTGATGTTAATTTTTATCACCAGCTTGAAGTACTATATTTCAGGGCATTTTCTTCAATAAAACCATTCCTTGGTCATATACTACCTCATGAAATGTCTGAATGTCAACCAATTACTTTTGATATAGTATATCCTTTTCAACTTTTGACACTTCTTGTCATCGGAGGAGTCTTGGTGAAGTATTGATTATGTGGTTAGCTGCAATATCCAACTCAGAAGTTAGAAAGCCCCAGACCTTCCATAGGGTAAAGGTAATGTTTTCTGCTGCTATAAAAGATTACAATCTCAGAAACTCACAGAGACAGGTCTCCCCGTCCTGCAGGGTCGCCATGAGTAGGAATCGACTCAATGACAGTGAGTTTAGAGCTGTGTCTTTCATTTAATAGTTAATACATGTAATCCTTCAATATTATAATGAAGTCTGGATTTTTTTCATCAGTTGTTACAGCTTGAAAAATGTCTAATGTGTCCTTCTCTTGTGGTTTGCTGACTTCAGGTATTTTCACATTTCATTACAATACTTTATCTCCTCCAGCTGCCTGTTGGGATCTTCTGCTCAACCATTTTGTTTCATCATTTCTTCCATTTGCTTTAGTTAATCTGCATTTAACAAAAATATTCCATTTCCCTGGCATCCAATCTGGTCTTTGTTTCCTGTCTTTTCAGTGACATTTTGCTTTATTCATATGTAATATCCTTAATGCATCCCACACTTGGCCTGGTCCTCAGTCATTAATGTTTGTGTTAGCCTGGGTAAAGTAGAGAAACAAATTCATAAACACTCATATGTATATAGGAAAGAGCTTTATATAGGAGAGCAACTGAATATTGAGAAAACATCCCAACCCAGTACAGATAAAGTCCATAAATCTGATATTAGCTTATGTGTCTGAGACCAATCTACAAATGCCTCTTCAGACTCAGGCAATACATGCAATGATGCCTAATGCAGGATGATCATAGGCTGGTTGGTGGAAAGTCATTTGGATCCAGTGGCAGTGGAAACATCTCTGCACCGGCATGGGTCTTCAAGTGACTCCTCCAGCTCCGAGTCTCTAGAGTAGTTCCATGTGTCTTCTCAACAGGAATGTCTCACAGGGTGTGAGCCAGTATCTTGCCTCCAGCAAGCTATTTATCTCCTTGATGCACCCAGATGAGGTCATCAAGCTGCAACCTATTGACAGGCTAAACTCCACCCCTTTACTCTTAAGTTTCAAATTGACAACAAATTATGCAACTACCACAATGTTCAATTCCTGAAATCCAATTTTTTAGATAGTTTCTAAATTCAAGTGGGATAACTTAATACCATGCTTAGCTATTGTGATCTTGTTTTAACTTCCTTTAGTCTCACCTTGAAATTGTATATGAATAATCCATGGTATGTTTTACTGTCAGTCTCTGGCTTTGATCTGGTTAACTATGAGTTTCTCCATTGTCTCTTTTCACAGATGTAGTTGATTGCTCACTGTGTTTGCTTTAATTTGAGGTCCATGTGTGTAAGAACCAAGTATGTTGTCAAAGAAAGGTGTTTTCAGTGAACAAGTTACTAGCTTTGCAAATTCTATCATGTAATCCCTAGTGTTGTTTTTATTATCAAAGGCATACAAATCTTTGTTCTTTATTTCCAGTTTTTGCATTCTAATCACCAGTGCTGATAACCGCATCTTGATTGAAGGTTTGATTAATGTCAGACTGCTAAATGTATTAGAAATCCTCAAGTTATTCATCTTTGGCATATATATTGGTGTATAAATTAGAATAATAGTTGTATTAACTGATTTCCCCCATAAGTATATGGGTATTATCCCACCTGACAGCATTGTACTTCAGGATAGATTTTAAACTATTATTTTTGATAATAATTGCAATATCATTCATTTTCAATTTGTCATTCCCTGGATAGATTAAACATTTGTTTGCCAATACCAGTCTGTGCCAGCTCACTAATGCCTAGCATCAATCTTTATGTATTGCATTTAATTTTTAATGACTTCCTATGTGTCTAGCTTCCACATTCCACATTCCCAATATGAGTAGATGTTACTGCCTTCCCTTGTCATTTTGAGTTATGCCAAAGCAACAAATGAGAGTCCTGAGAGTGCTCCGTCATCCTTGTCATTACAGGAGACTCTACTTTGAGGAGGCAGCTCTTCCCTGGTTGTGTTTGAGTGCCTACCAGCATGAGTAACTTATCTTCTGATACTCTTGTCAGGCAATGTTCCACAGCTATCAGTGGCTTGATTTTTAGAAGCAGACCACATCTTTCTAGTCTGTCTAAGTCTGGAAGCTCTGCTGAAATTTGTACACCATGCATAACCTTAATGGTACTTTAAATTTTGGGGTTATAGATTCCAATAACAGAATAATATACAAGCCACCAGAGAACAAACAATTGATGGACCATTTCTATAGTTTATGTACAATTTAGTTAGGGTCTCTGGGTGGTGTAACCAGCTTTCTTCAACTACTAAGCTGATGATTGAGGGCTTGAATATACCTAAAAGTACCATAGAATTAAGGCTTTACTAATAAATATGAATAAATATGGGTCTATAAATATTAAAGTGTATAAAACCCAACCTACATAAGGTTTCCATGAGTCACTATTAACTTAATGAAATGGTTAAAATGTATGTGGTTCACTTTAACATACTCGATAACCTTTGTTTCTACTTCAGAGTATTTTACAGGCATGTATTATGAATCACTGTGTATGCACTTGTGAATTGGATAATATCAACATAGGATTATCCACCTATCTTCTTTTCTATGTATTATAGATTTCTTAGTTTGTTTGTTTTTTAGTCAATGGCTGTTACTTACAGTCCACAATCAGGGTCAGTGGAGAAGTCAAATTGAGAAGAACCAGAGTATGTCAAATTTCAATGGGACATAAAATGTATTGTTGAATTGATCTTAACCAACAAAGAAATAGAAAGAAAGTGTCATCAGGAGGATTTTCAGCAAGATGACGGACAAAGACAATATGCTACCCAGATCATCTACGACAAAGATACAAGACACCAAATGAAACTGATACAGATGAAATTCATAGAATCTCAAGCTTCAAAATAAAGAGTGGAGAAGTGTGGAAGGAGCCCTTTCTAGGAGCACAAGCTGAATAGGAGTGGAAAAGAGGATGCAGTTGGAATGAATGGTCATCTAGCCCAACACAACATCTACAAGTTGTAGATGTTGTTAACTCTCTACAAGCTGTGTCTAATCAGCATGGTGACTAAACATTCCTCTCACTCAGGATAGCACAAATGGAGCACTGAGTGATGGTGATCACAAAGATGTGATCCAGCACCCAGGGACACTCTCACCACCCATATCAAGCCTGCTTTATCTGAGATCAGAAGCATGGGTCAGGCGCCAGATGCACACGACCTACATGAGTGGATGCATGTGAAATTGTACTCAGCACCAGCAGAATGTACAGTGGTCATTGGGAGTCTGCACATGGAAACTCCTGAACTGGTAGGAATGCCTTCAATAACAAGTCACCCTGTCATGAGCTATCTCCTACACTCGAAAGAATGTCTTTTGCATGCCAACTGTGAGAAACATTTTCTAATATTATGAAAGTCAGGAAGATCCATGTTGAAGAAGATGAGCAAACCTCTAATAGGATACACCCTAAAAGAAAATTACCGAAATATATCCTAATCAAACTTCCCAAAACCAAAGACAAGGGATAAAACCTAAGAACTAGATCAAGAAAATCAAACAAGAAGTTACTTATAAAGGAGAAACAGTAACACTGAGCTCTGATGTCCTGTCAGAAACCACCAGGAAAGAAGTCAGTGGGAGAACATGCATAAACCTTCAAAGAAAAGGAAAGGGAAAATATCCTGCCAACCAAGAGTGACATTCAAAGTGGAGTCAACTCCCAAATATAATGGGAAAATTAAGATAATCCAGTTTAACTTAAGTTAAAGGAATTTGTACAAGCTAGACGAAATTTGGAAGAAACACTTAAAAGACTTCTTCGAACAGCAAATCAACAACAATACACAGCCACCTTAGGTTACCATGCGTGACAACATCCAAAATCAAGCCCCCAACGGAAGTATCCAAAGTAAAAGAAACCTGAAATACTGAAAAATCAAGAAGCACTCATTTACTGCCATTTAATCAAGTCTAACCCAGCAAGCAGATTGGACAGTAGAATTGCCCATGTGCATTTTCAAGATTGCATATCTTTATAGGAATTAAAAGTTTCATCTTTCTCTCATAGAGTAAATTGCAGCAAATAGCCTAAAGTGTAACTCACTATACTACATAAAGATAGAGAACTGAAAATGAACAAAATTATAAAGACTATTAATGAATGTAAATAAGTAATGTAGATACAGAATTTTCAAATGAAGAGATAAATGAAGTCACCCTTAAGAAAGAAATAGAGAAAGAAGTTAGTAAATTACAGGGTAATTTTTTAAAAAACTCAAACCCTATCAAAATTAAAAAGAATAACCATTAAAAATTAGCAGAAAGTGAAACAACAAAGAAAGCTACAAGAAAACAAACATGCAAAATTAACTCAGCACATAAAATTATGTGAAACAATAAAACCAAAAACCAGCAATGACAAAAATATACATAACAAGTCACAGCAGTAAACACATACCTATTGATAATTACACAAAATAAATGGATTAAATGTACCAATCAACTCAGAATGGATCAAAGATTTAAATGTAAGCCCTAGACACTTAAAGATCATTAAAATACATCAGGGAAAATTAGGAGTTCTAATCCATGGCATGAATACACTATACCACCTAATTGAAAACACACTAGCAGCAAAAAAAACCCAACAAGATTACTGGGACTTCCTAAAACTTAGAAATGTATAGTAAAAAGAGAATCCTTGGATTAGAAAAAACATTTTGGTGATGATTAATGAGAAAAGAAAATGATTTCTAAAATTTATGGAACATTATAGAAATTTTCAGAAAACCTCAACAAGAAAAATATTATTTAACTTAAAAACAGGCAGAAGACATAAATAGGCACTCTCTCAAAGAAGGCAATCATTCAGCCTTCAAAAATATGAAGAAATATTTATGACCAGAGACACCAGAGAAAAGAGAATCAAGATAATAATGAGATATCATTTCACTCAAGTCAAAAGTACAAAGCCAAACAAAGCACAATAAAACAGAAAACAATAAATATTATGATTATTTGGAAAATAAAACAGAAAACAACAAATATTATGAGTCTTTGGAGAACTTGAACCCTCATAATTTAGCAAGATATTGTAAAACAGTGGAAAATAGTAGGGCGCTTCTATTATGTTGAATTTTCTAGAGAAACAAAGCCAGTGAAGATCATATATGTACAAGAAAGAACTTTATATCAAAATAGATATTTATACCAAGAAGTGACCCAGCCCAGGCCAACTCACAATTCAGGGTGTTATGCTGGCTGGAGACCCTCCATATTCACACAAGTCCCAGCTGATGAAGCAGAAAGGCCAAACAAGAAGCTAGGGGTTCAAAGGCTGGTGTGTAAAGAGTGACATGGATCCAACGTTGGCAGTAATATGGCAGGCCACTACAGCTCCCAGCGTCAGCAGGTCACATGGGCCACTGGTCCCAGGAGCCAAGTAACAGGAAAAAAGAAGCGGGACAACAGAGAAGCCAGCTCTCTATAGTGTATCTTATAAATAGGTCACACCCGCAGTGGATATCATCAGATAGTGTCCTATCCTGATTGATAGGTTAAATGTCACCCATACTTTCCTATATGTGCAGCAAGTTAACTAACACCTTCTTTAAAATGTTGTACAGAAGCACCATAGTATCCGGTAGTTCCTATGGTAGGTACGTATCTTAGAGAAATAAGATCTATGATACCAATATTTCAATATATACCAGTCTTCAATGTGACATTATTCCTAATGGCACAAACTTTGAAATAGCCTAAGTGTCTCTCAATGGAAGCATGGATATACAAACTGTGGTTAGACATTTAGTGGAATATCACCCAGTGTCGCAGAATACTGAAGAACCCCTGAAACACATGCATACACCTGGGCAACATGATGCTGCATGGAATTACTCAATTATGAAACGACAAAGATTCTATGAGAACAATCTTCTAAAAGTCTAACAATAAAGGTTTGACATGAAAAGAAACATGTTGGGATGGTTACTAGGGACAATATACTGGCTACCGGGCAGACATACGTTAATTTAGGTGAAATGCAAGGTGGTATATCAGAAGAAACAGTTCAGCAAAATATTATGGAGACAGGGAGAGACAGAGGAAGTGTAGAAGCTAAATACAATATAGCTCAACATTTTTACATGAAAAATCTTGCAATAACTGTCATTTACAAGTAGATGCATGGATAGACATGTAGCCTGAATATGAATGGGAGGGAGCATGGGAGGATACCCATGACTGTACATATTTATATACGGTTACCTATATGTATATCATCTAGGTCTATGTCTAGGTCTATGTCTATGTCTATACCTCCATCGACATCATATGCATATCCATGCTTTCATTATGGAAACTAAAGTTTATACAAACGTTTTTGTAGCTTTTGTGTTGATAATGAAAGACACATGATATTTTACTAAGCCAATAAAAATAACAATAAAAGAACTTGTATAAAGACCTAATAAGAGCTCTGTGCAATTTATAAAAACAAAAGCAGTTAAGTGCATGCATGTATACATGCAGAGAGGTTTCTATCAAGAAATGACTCCCACAGTTTTAGTGGCAGCAAAGGTCCCAGGTGATGCATTACATGTCAAGATGGAGCTTTGTCCTGGTTTTATGGGATTAGGGGCTGTGGGCACTGATTAACTCAAGTTTGGTAGGCAAATAGCAGGCTTTTCCCCAAAGGAAAGACTGAGTTCCAGGTTGGCGGGTAAGATGACAAACTACTTAGGACTCCAAGGATCAGCAGGCAAAGCAGAAGTTGGCTGGCTCTAACCCAAAGAATATGAGTTTAGATTACACTCTAGATCCAAACTCAGACCCAGCAGCAAGCAAGCCAGCTTGTCCACAGCATTCACTTCTATTGGAAGCAGGGCACATCCACAGAGGATCACATAACAGGAGACCACTATGTTTTAACTGCCAAACCACTAAGAATCCACAAAATCTTAAATTATCACAGGCCCTAAATGAGAGTCTATAGAAACAATAAACAGATTTATTTGTTAATCCTGAGTAAAACTAGCACTAATTAAACTTAATCAAAATGTTCATTCTATTTATTTATTTGGGATTATAATGTCTGTTTTCCAATAATAAAATACAGATAATGTATTAAGCTAAGAATGAATGTAAATTCAGGTAGGGCATGCTCAACATTGGCTTCAAATTTTATAAAATGCTGAATATTATTTATCAATATGATACTTCCATATGCTGTTGATTATATGCCTGTATTTCATTTGCTCTAATTCCACTTATGTATATCTTATCAACAATACTAAAAGTGAACTTTACAGTAATAGCCAAAAACTTCAAGTACAATAAATTGAAACACAGCAGACTTAGCAGACTATATTGATATTCTCAAATTCTGTGAGAAATCAACATTGTGTTCACTCATGTAAATAATATAAAAAATAATAATAGAATGCCAATAGCTCAGATATGTATTAAAATGTTAATTATCTGCTTTGGGCTCCAGAATTTGGTTACCTTAAGTTTATGTTGTATAAGGTTTGGATGGAACAGGGAACAGGAGTGAAGTCAAGACACAGACATGTATTTTAAGAATCACAAGTGTAAATAGGAGCTCAAGTGACACAAATGGTTTGCTATTTATTGGCAACCCAAAGATTGCCAGTTCAAACCCAATGGTGGTTCACAGGAAAAAATAAAAAGACTAGGTTATCTTCTTGTTTAAAAAATAACAGCCGTGAAAACTCTAGAAAGAAGTTCTATTTTGTAATGCACAGGCTATCCAATGGGATAAGGATGGGACTTTTCTATTCCCATAGAGTTACAGTCTTGGAAACTTATGTGGGCTGTTCTACCATGTCCTTCAGTATCCCTATGAGTCAGCATCAACCTGATGCCTGGGGGTTTCTCTATCTATCTATCTATCTATCTATCTATCTATCTATCTATCTATCTATCTATCTATTGTATTTATTTATTTCTCTATTTTTCTATCTATCTATTTATTTATTTAGCTATCTATTATTTATTTATTTATTCATTGGGAAGGTATCTGAGGTAGTTAGTTTATTGTGCTATCCTGGCTGATAAACGCATATGGGGTCAATTGAAGGGTGGAGGGATAAATGGCTCAGTGAGCCTCACCTTCCTAGTTCTCGGGTCTCTTTCTTTCTGATGCTCACACCAGGGTGTAGCTGCCTTAGCCTGTTCCCTGCTTTAGCTTGCAAGGCACACTTCCTGCAAGACATCCCAGAGAAGTCACATGGACCTACCCCCAATGTAGCCCTGGGTGTTGGAGCACGTGTGTGGAGACCCCGGCCAGCACTGAGATGTTTACACATTTATTGACTCAGTTTTCCTCCTGCAGTCGGCATCATTGTGTGTTTTGTGAGATGGAGGAGGACTTTGTGGATTGGTGTTGGACATATGGGTTAATGTTGGACTTGTGGGCTTTGACAGCACTGGGTTGGGATGCTTTCTTGATGCATACAACCTTTATATAAAACTCTCTTTTAAACATGAGTTTCTGTGGATTTGTTTCTCTAAAGTACCCAGACTAACACAGTATCCAAGAAATTAAGGTCTGACTCAGCAGTAACTAGTAATAACCGAATAACAGCATATAAGAGGATAAGGAAAATATATATAATGCTACAAAATAATATAAATTAAAAAAATTAAAAATATGAAGCTATTGTTTATCAAATGTCTTGTCCATCTAATTCTATACACTTCTGAAGGCTGATTTACCCATTCGGGTGGCCTAATGGAATAATCACTGAGTTACAGTCACAGGTGAGCTGTTCAAATGACCAGTTGCTCCATCAGAGCAAGATAAGGATTTCTATTCATAAAGATTAAAAGTATCAGAATTCCATGTGGGAACTTTGACTCTTTCCCATGGCATAACTATTAATCGAATGGACCCAATGAACATGAATGTGTCATCTTGCAATGGAAACAATGACTCATTACTTATATCCAGGCCTCTTTCACCAGTGCACTTTTCAATTTTCTTAAAACTTTTCCATACACCTTCATGATCAGCCTGTGTGCTTCAAGTAAATTGATCAAGATTAGGCCCCTGGAGTCCCATAAAATAGTCACCATAACTTTCCAAGTTGAAATTTCCACTTTGACTCTAACTCATCCTGCTGATCCCCTGTGAAGCCACTCTTCACAGGACCTTTTTTGGGGGAAAGAATTCTAAGAAAACAGACAGGTTCATTACTGAGAGAATTTTCTTAGCCCTACACACATCACAGAAACATTAAAAACATAGTTTTAAATAAACCCACACATGGGTGAACTGGCACCCCAAAACAGTCATGTTTGACTGATCCTAATATATGCGATGATGTCTATAAAAAGAAGCACAGATGAAAGAAGGAAAAACTCAGAATCTAGTATATTAATTGAATAGTCGATTCCATTCAGAACAGATGACTCAATAGATCATATTCAATTCAACACAAAGATGCTTTCCAAATTTGTGGCCCACTTGGAACTTTAACTCAATAAGCAGTTTTTGATTTGGTTAGCTGCAGTTAGTGCTGGTAATGGTATTTGTATGGTACTGCCTACAGCGTGATAGGAAGGTTTATTGTGCCCACCTGGCCAATAAGAACATGTGGGATTAATAAGGTTGCAGTTTGATTGGAGGGCAAAGAGATAAATGACTTGGAAGCCACACCTCTCTCTCTCTTGCTCTATGGTGATCGGGCCAATGTGTGCTGCCTTAGCTAGTTCTCTGCCTCAACTTGCAAACTATATTACCTGTGGGACAGCCAACCTGTGGACCATGTCGCTAGAGCTTGAGGTTCTTTCAAGACCTGCTTCACCACACTTCTAGTGTATACATCACTTGAGCTGGGGCCTATCAGATCCTGTCATCTGGCTGATTTTTGGTGACTCCCCTGATGTTCGCTGCCTGTAGCCTGACTGCCTGTATGGTGCTGTGGAAGACTCAGCTGTCTGCTTCCTTGACCTTGGACCTAGCAGTCCTCCTGAGTTGAAGAACTTCCAGTATATTAACTGTTCCACAGAAGTGAGTTGAAGTGAGCCCTCTGTACTTCCATGTGGACTAATTAGCTGTTATATTCCTTCATTTTATATATATATCTTTTTATACACATATAAAATCAGTTTAATTTCCCTAGACAACCCTAACACATACAGCCATCCACTAGATAAAGGTAAGTGAAAGTGAATCAATTTTCATCACATATATTTCAGTTCCACTTGGAAGATAAAGTTTGCTTCATTTTACATATACAAATAATTCCTTGTATTGACAGTATTTTACTGACGAAATATTTACATTCCTCCTCAGTATACTAAATTTTCGATATTGAGAGTTTTGTATTAATTATTAGTCCCAACCTGTGTAAGCTTCTGTGTTGGACAGGGTTCTCTAGAGAGACAAACCAGATTTCTAATGATTACATATGAATATATTTATAAAGATAGATATATAATACAAGAAATGAACCGTTAAATTATATACAGATAGATAATACAAGAAATTAACAGTTAAATTATAAAGCAGTGAGAGACACTAGCAATCCTTTAAGGCTTGAGAGCCGCCAGGTGCCAGTCCCCTTCTGTAGAGAGAGCTGGGTTATATATATCCAGGCAGCAAACAGCAAGGCAGGTCCCCAACTGTCATCAACTGTCAGTCCCCAGCTCCAGAGATGAACATTCCAATCGTGTGGGCTTAAAGGGACCTCAACTTACAGCGACACAGTCCACAGGCTAGGCACCCCACAGGTAGTGTGCCCCCTTTAAATTGAGGCACAGAACAAGCAAGGCGAGGCTCACCGAGCCATTTATCCCTCTATCCTTCAGGTAATCCTACTTGTGTTTATTGGCCAGGCTGGCACAATAAATTATCGCAGCTTCCATGTCAGAATGAACCCTAAGTAGTCCTGTTTGCACTTTGGTAAGTATTTAAGAAAGATACAACGTTGTAAACTGGGATGACAGCTAGGTCTATAGCAAAATTATTATGTAAACGGTACCCTCATTGTCCACTTACGAACTGTTTATTTGAAAAGGAGATTAGTTAAAATGTTAAATTAAGTTGAGTTATATTGAAGACATAAAATATTGAGTACATTTTAATAGTTTAATTGGGACTTATATTCATATTCCTCTATCTTGTCCTTGGAAGAACTTATCTCAAATTCCTTGAAATAAAATAATTTAAAAAAATTTAATTACTGAGAAACTATCTTTGTGAGTAGAATAAGCATTTTTGAATGGGTAAGGAGAGGGCAACCATTCACATGGTGACTACAGAGGGATGAAATGGACATTGATGAAGACAGGTTTGGTATATATGGGAAAATAAGATTTAGTTGAAGACATAGTACACAAAAGATAAAATCTGAAAAAAATGTAGTGTGGTTAAAAAAAGAGGTTTAAGAATAGAAAAGGTGGAAGTGAAAAAAAAAGAACCATTTTTAAGTTTATAGTGAAAACTTTTATATACACAGAATAGACATTTAAAAAGAAAAGCCATATGATTTAGAAATTGTTTTGCAAACATAATTCTATAGCTATTGCAGTGTTGATTGAATGCTCTCTGAGTTTCTTGACATCTAAAACAAAGGGGTAAGATGATGAGCACATATATCTTTGACCTTAAAGATACATGACATCATATTTTTATGAAAACATGTATCTCCTATATCTATCAATTGCTTCCTCTGCCAAGAGGTACTTTTACTAAGTTCATTTATGCCAATTGCCTTTTATATTTTGCTGTTAAAAATGAACATAGAGTGTTTTAAAATACCTGACTGGTGGAGGGATAGTCTGGCAAAGAAATGCATACATCTAATGTTATTAGTATAAAAATATAGTAATTTCAGGGTGCAATAATCTCACATGAATTCTTATAGAAGCATGATTTCTACTATCAGCCAAGCTATTTTGTAGCTGCTTTTCAGAAAAGAAGTAATGTCTTTAGCTTTTGCTTGATAAAGTATACAGAAATGAACATACACCAAGTCAAATAATATTTCATAGAGACAAGAACTAAAGAATTGAAAAAAAACACAACAGGAAAATAAATGCTCAATGGAAATAAGAAATATGAAAAAAATTATAAATAATTAATGGATATTGACATTTTTACTAGATTTAGAAAAATAAATATTTTAAAAATACTCAAATCCTATATAAATATACTGTCATAATTTACATAATATTAAGGCATTTATTTTAATAACTATTATTCAGAACCAGACCATGTTTCCTTTTTCTTTCATTCTCCACTCAAATGATCATTTCTTCTCTAATTTGGATTATTTAGGTTTTTAATTGATTTTCATTTATTTTAAATGATTTTTATCATTTTTTAAAATACTACAGAATATGTACCATTTGGGGAACATTTTAATACTAATGCCTTTTAATACAATCTTACTGAACACATACATTTTTATTCATTTAAAAGTATTTCTTAAATTATTAGTTTTGTTTTCTTTAAAAAAATTAAGCTTAGACTCTTAAGTATTTTTTCTTCAAAGTTTAAAAACTGTGATTAAACAAGTAATATTTTTTTCCAAATCTGTATTTTTGTTGTTGTGAAATTCAATTGTGTTTGTTGTTTGTACCTGTATTATTTTGATAAAAATAGAAAAATAATTAAATGACTAAATTTTTTATTTATAAAATGATTCATTGATTAAAGGATACATTTTCACAATTCAGAGTGATAGTGCACATTATTTGATTTTCATTTTCCAATTTTAATATGTAAATGGGGCAATTAAGACTACCATATTTAGTGGCTGGCTTAATTCAGTCCCCAAAATATGCTTTTGTTTTAAAGCACTTTAAAAGAGCTCTGTCGCAGCAGTTTACCCAATGCAACATGTCCTTGTGTTTTGTTGCTCTCTGTGGGCATTGATTATGGATCTAAAGCAAAATCCTTGACAATGTCAATATTTTCTCCTAGTATCATGATATTGCTTATTCTTCCAATTGTGAATATTTCTGTTTTCTTTTCGTTGGTTTGTAACCTACATTGAAGGCTATAATTTTAGTCTTCATCAGTGAAGTGCTTTAAGCCTTTGCTTTCAGGAAAAAAAGTAATGTTATCTGTATCTAAAAAACTCACTACCATCCAGTTGATGCTGACGCATAGTGACCCTACAGAACAGGGAAGAACTGCCCTTGTGAGTTTCCGAGACTGTAACTCTTTACAGTCATAGAAAGACTTGGAGTGGTGGGAGGTTTTAAACTGTGGGCCTTGCAGTTGGTGCCTGACTTGTGACCACTACATCACCAGGCCTCCTGTCTACATACAGCGGGTTGTTAATGAGCCTTCCTCTATTCCAGATATCCACTTCTTTTTCATGTACCCCAGTTATTCAGATACTTTGTCCAACATGCAGCATATATATCCCCTGATTTTAAATCGGGTTGTATCCCCTTGTTATGTTTGAAAGACTGCTTTTTGGTGCATGTACAGATTCTGCATCTGTGATGTCACTCCATTTCATGCCCCTTATAAATATACTTAAGTTTCTGAATGCTACCTGTCAGTGTATTACAACTGATTTTGAAATTTCTTCAACAGGATTTCCTTCTGTCTGCATAAGCAAGTGTTCTATAATTCCCACTCTTCACGATGTTATCCATAATCAGTTACAGTCCACCCAGTTTTGAATGCATAGCAAATAAATATATGTTAGCATTGTTGCGGTATTCTCTGCTTTTCGACAATATCCACCGGACATTAGTAATATTACTTCTGAACATGTTCTCTTATGAATAGGCTTAAATTTACGGATGCGACTTTTCAAATATTGCTGCAACTGATTTTGAGTTTTCTTTTAAGAATACCTTACATCTGACATTAATGATATTATTAAATAAATTATGTATCTGTTGGATCACCTTTCTTTGGAATGGGCACAGATATGGATCTCTTCCAGTCTGTTGGCCAGGAAGCTGTCTCCAAAGTTTCTTGGTTCACAGCCTAGAAATCTTTACCGAGAAGTCGGTCTCACTGGGTCGCTGTAAGTGGAAACCAGCTCCGTGGCACACCGCCCCCTCCACAACCATGTCTTTATTTGTTCCAGAATGCCAGGTGACATTCAGTCTTCATGCATGTATGCTTAGGCTTCCCTTGACTGTGTGCATTTTTCACTTTCTTTGCTTTCGACAACTTTGGACAATTTTGAAGTGTAGTGGCCACAGATAAATTTTTTAAATGACCCTCAGTTGGGATTGTCTTTGATGTGGCATCACCTGTATGCTATAGTCGATATAAAAGAGCAGGACGCTTAAGAGGAACCATTCTGAGTTAAAATCTAGGGTGTGCCACTCTGACCTCACTGTCATCGAGTCATTTCAAACTCGGGGACCCTATAGGACAGGGTAGAATGGCCTCTTGCAGGGGTTCTCCACCTTCCTAAAGCTGCGACCCTTTAATACAGTTCCTTATGTTGAGGTGACCCCAACCATAAAATTATTATTTTCACTGCTACTTTACAACTGTCATTTCGCTACTGTTATGAATCAGGCGGCCCCTGTTAAAGAGTCGTTGGATTCCAAAGGGGTTGCAACCCACAAGTGGAGAGCCGCGGCTTTAGGGCATCAAAAACCCCCACTTTCTCCCTCGGAGCCACTAGTGTTTTCAAACTGATGATCTTGCAGCTAGCAGTCCAAGTTGTAACCACTCTGCCACCAGCTACTGCTACAACCTACTTACCTAACCGCGGGCACATTTCTTAGCATCTCTGGGTCGTAGTTTCCATCACTGGGATGAAAATAGTTCAATTTACATGTTTGCTTTGAGGTTTAAATCGCTTAGTGTCATATAAAAGTTTGCTAAATAAATTAAAAGTAAACAAAAATAACAACCATAAGCCTGCTTTTAAAGGTAAAAGTAAGTTGAAGTTATTTATTTTCCTAAGAGAAGACATTTTGTTTGTTTATACAGAAAATCATTTAGAGATATAGTCATCTCTTTTAAATATTAATAGTATCGATTTCCCAATGAAAAGGAATGTGGGGATATAATATAGGTCTTTACATGAACAGGATATATTTAAATATGTATTTTGTTTAATTAGAGACATCAATGAAGGAAATTTAATATTCAGTGAAAATGAAATGAAAACTACGTCATATACACTTGAACATATTACTGTTTATGTGTGCATTTCATTTTATGTATACAAATTGTAAAGAATATTTTTCAAAAATCAGTATCAGAGTTGAATATGTATGTGTTTACACACATACTTTCATAGAAATATAATATATATTTGATTTGATAAAAGTACATAAAAATTTAATTGAAAGATAATGAATTTTTGCACTAATATTTTAAAGCTGCTTCATGTATATTAGAAAGTAAGAAGAATTTTGAAAAGCTCATTGTGAAAAGGATATAGAGCAAATTGATCTCATATATTGCTAGTGGGAGTGTGAAATGGTTCACTTGATCAGGAAAATAGTTTGTCCATTTCTTAAAATACAAATCTACACTTACCATATGAACCAGCAGTCATACACTTGGACATTTACCCCTAGGACATGAAAACATATAGCTACACGGAAATCTTGACATGAATGCATATAGCAGCTTTATTTGTGATAAACTAACAATAAAAACAACAAAACTGTCTTGCAATAAATGAAAGTACAGTCACACCATGGGATACTAATCAGAAATAAAATAAGTAACGCACTATTGATGAATGTTCTATGTCAAAGGCATTATGTTGACTAATAACACCAAAGGGTACATCATGTCTGATTCCCTCAAGTTTACTCAAAAAATGTAGATTTAGTCAATATATAATAATATAGAAGACTTCAAAAAGTGTGTGGAAAATTCCATTATCTTTTAATTCTACTTCTTCATGAGCAGCCTGAAGCACCGGAGTAGAAAACAGTAAGATTAGAGTCCAGTGTAGCACCTGGAAGCCATGAGTGTACTCATGTAGACCCTCTGGGGCTCAGAGTTTTCTGTTGACTAACTAACGAAGATCAACTCAAGGGCCCTAGCACAATGCTCTCCAATGCTGACGGTTGGAAATGGGGAGCTAATACGTTCTGGACAGTGCCTATTTTATGTTCTATCTATATATCCCTGTATGGCTTTTGTCATCGAAAGCTAAACTTAATATTGGTTGTTTTATTATTATCAAATCTTTTTTTTTCACAAAAGACATATGTCAATGTTTTTGCTTTTTAAACACACAGCTACAAGACTGTACTTTCTTATAAAGAAGGTAACATAACTCTTAAACAAACATAACTGAGAAAAGTAAGTTTAAATTATGGGCTAAACATTACAACAGACCCTAATGAAATCAAAAGGATAGTTACACAATACTATGAAGGATTGTACTCCAATGAATTCAACAATTTGGAAGACATGGACAAATTCCTGGAAAAACAATCCCTCCCTAGACTATCCTCGGTGGACATCAAGAATCTCAACAGACCCATCGCAATAGAAGAAATAGAAAAGGTTATCAAGGGATTACCAACAAAAAAATCCCCTGGACCAGATGGATACACTGGAGAATTCTATCAAGCATTCAGGGAAGAACTAATACCAATCCTACACAAACTTTTCCAGAACATAGAAAAAGATGGCAAACTCCCAAACTCCTTCTATGAAGCTAGTATAACTCTGATACCCAAACCGGGCAAGGATCCCACAAGAATCGAGAACTACAGACCGATATCCCTAATGAACATTGATGCAAAAATCCTTAACAAAATACTAGCCAACAGAATACAAAAGTATATAAAACAAATAATTCACCATGACCAAGTGGGATTCATACCAGGGATGCAGGGATGGTTCAACATACGAAAGACCATTAGTATTATTCGTCACATTGACATAAAAAAGTATAAAAATCACATGATTATATCAATAGACGCAGAAAAAGCATTCGACAACATCCAACACCAATTCCTGTTTAAGACACTAGCGAAAATAGGAATGGAAGGAAAGTTCCTCAAGACAATACAAGCTATATATGAAAAACCAACAGCCAAAGTCATAGTCAATGGAGAAAAGACTAACACAATCCCACTGAAAAAGGGAACCAGACAAGGATGCCCCTTGTCTCCACTCCTATTTAATATCGTGCTGGAGGTTTTAGCTAACAGCATAAGGCAAAGAAGTGACATCAAAGGTATTCGTCTGGGGAAGGAAGTGGTGAAACTATCGTTATTTGCAGATGATATGATTTTATATATGGAAAATCCCAAAAGTTCCACAAGGGGAGTACTGGAAGCAATAGAAGAGTTTGGCAGAGTGGCAGGATACAAGATCAACAAACAGAAGTCCATTGGACTGTTATACACATCAGATAAGACCACAGAAGAAGAGATCAAAAAGGTGGTACCCTTCACAATAGCCAAACACAAACTGAAATATCTAGGGATACACTTGACTGAAAAAACAAAAGATCTATATAGGGAAAACTATAGAACACTATTACAAGAAACCAAGAGCGACCTCAACAAATGGAAGAATATTCCATGCTCTTGGACTGGGAGACTTAATATAGTTAAGATGTCAGTTCTGCCAAAAGCACTATATAAGTTTAATGCCATCCCGATACAATTACCATCATCTTTCTTCAAAGAAATGGAAAAACTGATTACCAACTTCATATGGAGAGGGAAGAAGCCCAGAATTAGCAGAGAACTCCTCAAGAAGAAGGACACCGTGGGAGGGCTTGCTTTACCTGACTTTGGCACATACTATGCAGCCACAGTTCTCAAAACTGCATGGTATTGGTACAAAGACAGATACTCAGACCAATGGAAAAGAACTGAAAACCCAGAAATAAAAGCATCAGCATACACACAGCTGATCTTTGACAAGGGCCCCAAAAAGATCAAATGGGAAGCAGATGCCCTCTTTAACAAGTGGTGCTGGAAAAAATGGATATCAACATGCAGAAAAATGAAGCAAGACCCTTATCTCACTCCATGCACAAGAATAAACTCAAGGTGGATCACAGACCTTGAAGTTAAACCCCAAACTATTAGGGCCATCAATGAGGGAATTGGGACCAACTTGAGAACTTTGGCGCAGGGAATACACAGGCTATCAGAAATAGGGAAGGACACAAACACAGAGGAAGCACAAATCGACAAATGGGATATACTGAAGATAAAACACTTGTGTACATCTAAAGAATTCACCAAGAGAGTAATAAGAGAGTCCACAGACTGGGAAAACATCTTTAGCAATGACACATCAGACAAAGGCCTTATTACTAAAATCTACAGTACTCTGCTAGCTTCCAAAAAGAAAAAAACCAATAGCCCACTTGAAAGGTGGGCAAAGGACTTGAACAGAAGTTTCTCAGGGGCAGAAATCCGAATGGCCAACAAACATATGAGAAAATGTTCCCGATCTTTAGCCATAAGAGAAATGCAAATTAAAACAACAATGAGGTACCACCTGACACCCTCAAAGGTAGCCCAATTCAAAAAATCAGAAAGCAACAAGTGTTGGAGGGGCTGTGGGGAGACAGGAACTCTCATCCACTGCTGGTGGGACTGTAAGTACGTACAGCCACTATGGAAATCAATCTGGCGATACCTAAAACAGATGGAAATAGAGTTACCATATGACCCAGCAATCCCCCTACTGGGCATATACCCAGAAGAGGCAAGAAACAAACCAAGACCAGACATCTGTGCTCCAATGTTCATTGCGGCACAGTTCACAATTGCAAGGAGTTGGAAGCAACCCAAATTTCCATCAACTGATGATTGGATTAAAAAACTGTGGTATATACATACAATGGAATACTACGCATCACTAAAAAGCAGTGATGAACGTATGAGGCACATAGCGGCATGGGAAGAACTAGAGGAAATCATGCTAAGCGAAGTAAGTCAGGCACAAAAGGACAAGTACAACATGAGTCCGCTGAGGTAAGAATTTTAAAAAAAAAATTTTTTTAAAGCAAAAGTGGCATAGGGAAAAAAGCTACTGTATACAAACATTTTAGGGGTGAAGACTGTGTAGTATGGAAGAGACCAGACCAAAACCAGGGATGTACATGGTAGACAATGGTGGAGGAGGTGGGGAAAGGAAAACAAAAGGATGAATACAAGGAAGAAAAGGGTAGTGGGGTCATGGGGCATTAATCCACCCAAGGGGAGGGTATTGTTTATATCTCCACAGGGAAAGTGGGACCAGACTTCAACCCAGTGTCGCAAGGTGTGAATGCAATATCCCGGCGTGGAGGAGGGAACCAGTGGAGAGGTCTGGGAGGCTGGCCCCAGCACCATAAATTAAGTGGATTCCTGCCCTTCCCCGAAAAGAATTTGTTCCAAAGGACATTGACTCTGCAGCTCCGGGAGATGGACATATCTGATCAGAGCACACGGGAGCAGATGAAGGGGCAGGAGCAGAGAGTGGAGCACAGCCTGGCCCACCAGGCCGTGATGATGATGTTCCTGAGTAGAGCAGCCAGTCCACAGAGAGAACAACATGGCTGGCCCTACTATGAGACATGATGCCCCTCAGTGACTAAGGGCGATACAGGGGACAGCACCGGAGACACAGTGTGGGAATTGCACCTGACCAGATCCCACCACACCGAGGCAAATCACTGGGGGAGTGCAGCGGAACAGCAAGGGAATGAAGTGGCAAGGTCCCCAGGGAATGCTGAAAGTGGACTTTGGGACCAGGGCGTGGTGCCCCAACAGACTGGACTGGAAAACGCTCCTAAGGGCCAGCAAACGATCCCTGAACTAACTACAAGCTTTTCTCTTGTGAACTGTTTTGTTCTGTTCTTTGTCAGTGGTTTGTTTTTGTTGTTTTGTTGTCTGGTTGTATACTGTTGCTTTGTTTTCCTCTGTCTTGTTTTCGGGCATGTTAGTGACTCCACAGGTCTGTCTGAATAGGACAGGCTGGATGAACTATCTGGAGGAAAAACAACTGGACCCACAGTTCCGGGGGGACTTGGGGTGGGGGGGTAGGGGGGGTAAGGAAGTGGTGTTAACAAACCCAGGGACAAGGGAAAAACATGGGACCCCAAATGGTAGAGAAGGTTGAGTGGCAGGCATGGTGGGAAATGATCAAGGGTAAGGTTGCTTAGAGAAGAGGTATACCCTAGCCCAGGTGGCGATGAAGCATGGGAGTAGGGCAGGAGGAAAGTCAAGGGAGATGGAGGAAAGAGCTAGGAGTCAAAGGACATTCATGGAGGTCTAGACAAAGACATGAACATGCAAATATATATAGGAGGATGGGGAAATAGATCTCTGTGTCTATATTTATAGGTCAAGTATTAAGGTGGCGGAAGGACCTTGGGCCTCTACTCAAACACTCCCTCTATGCATGAATACCTTCTTTTATTAAATTGGAACTCTATGATGCTCATTCTCCCGACACAACGGCTGGAGCCAAAGTGGGTGAACAAGTAAATGTGGTGAAGAAAGCTGATGGTGCCCGGCTATCAAAAGAGATAGTGACTGGGGTCTTAAAGGCTTGAAGATACACAAGCGGCCATCTAGCTCAGAAGCAACAAAGTCCACATGGAAGAACACACCAGCCTGTGTGATCGAGTGGTCCCGAAGGGATCAGTTACCAGGCATCAAAGAACAAAAAATCATATCATTGACTGCACACCTCCATGATAGGATCGCTGAAGACAAATGGGTGCATAAGCAAATGTGGTGAAGAAAGCTGATGGTGCCCGGCTATCAAAAGAGATAGTGTCTGGGGTCTTAAAGGCTTGAAGGTGAACAAGCGGCCATCTAGCTCAGAAGCAAAAAAGCCCACATGGAAGAAGCACACTGGAGAGTGCGATCACGAGGTGCCAAGGGACCAGGTATAAGGCATCATGCAAAAAAAACAACGATATAAGTATGTGTATATATGTGTATATGTATATATATACCATATTAAATGAAGGGGGAAGTGCAGAGTGGAGACCAAGGCCCAAGTGTCGGCCAATGGAGAGCCCCTCATAGAGGCGTTTAGGAGAGGAGATGGGTTAATTAGGGTGCGAGGTAGTACTGATGGGGAACACAGCTTTCCCCCAGATCCTGGATGCTTCCTCCCCCCAACTACCATGATCCGAATTCTACCTTGCAGGCCTGGATAGGACAGAGGCTGTACACTGGTGCATATGAGGGCTGGAGGTACAGGGAATCCAGGGTGGATGATACCTTCAGGACCAAGGGTGTGAGGGACGATGCTGGGGGAGTGGAGGGTGAGTGGGTTGGAAAGGGGGAACTGATTACAAGGATCCACATGTGACCTCTTCCCTGGGAGAGGGACAGCAGAGAAGGGGGGAAGGGAGACTCCGGATAGGGCAAGATATGACAAAATAACGATGTATAAATTACCAAGGACACATGAGGGAGGGGGGAAAGGGGAGGGAGGGGAAAAAAAAAAGAGGACCTGATGCAAGGGGCTTAAGTGGAGAGCAAATGCTTTGAGAATGATTGGGGCCGGGAATATGGATGTGCTTTATACAATTGATGTATGTATATGTATGGATGGTGATAAGAGTTGTATGGGTCCCTAATAAAATGTAAAAAAAGAAAAGAGGAGAAAAAAATGATTAGGGCAGGGACTGTACAGATGTGCTTTATACAATTGATGTATGTATATGTATGAACTGTGATAAGAATTGTATGAGCCCCTAATAAATTGTTAAAATTAAAAAAAAAAGAAGAAATTTGGAAAAACACTAACCAAAAAAAAATTATGGGCTAAATAATTCTACTTTATCAAAATAGAATAATAGTGGCTAAAACAAGGTTTAGGATTCTCAGAGTGAAACTCTATCATAAAATGCTGGTCAAATCATGTTGGTTCAATTGCCAGGTTCTATGTTGAAGTTTGGGACATTGTTTGCAACAGTGCTTTCAAACATCACAATGGTGAGGATGGCAGAGGACCCGAGCAGCTTGTTCTATTGTATACAGTTGTTATGAGTCAGAGCCGATAAGTTGGCTCCTAACAGAAACCACACAGATATAAGTTAATCTTTTATTTTCTGAACTCTGATCATAAACGAGGAATGGCACAGTACCAATTATGGAGTTACCAAGTAAAATGATAAAATTTATAGAGGTAGATTTCCTAAGGAAAATCAAATTTGAGTCCTGAAAAGTTTGGAATGTGTTTTCACCCATGGAAATTGATGTCCTTCAATTGCATTTCCAAAGCATGATTCATTATGTTGCTTTGTTCAAAA
This sequence comes from Tenrec ecaudatus, assembly GCF_050624435.1. Classification (NCBI taxonomy): domain Eukaryota; kingdom Metazoa; phylum Chordata; class Mammalia; order Afrosoricida; family Tenrecidae; genus Tenrec; species Tenrec ecaudatus. The sequence continues at coordinate 40,074,865 of NC_134540.1, read as the reverse complement.
GGTACACTAATATCCCAAGGACAGTATTTCTAATCAGTGTGCCCGCCTCTCCCAGCAGGGAGTGTCAGAAGGCAGAGCCTGTGTTGTCAAGGCAGTGATGGATCATCAGTGTTCGGTGAAAGACTCGTAATTTGCAGAGTGAATGACAGGCAGCATTGAAAACGCGCTGCAGTGGCCCTTTTCAGGTACATTTGAGGCTTGTGGTGTGAGCATTTTCTCTCTTTGAGTTATGTTTATTTTAGTCTTCAAACTAGGTTTGACATTTAGGTTCAGAGAGCATAAATGAGATCTTCAGGTTTTGAACTTAAAATAAACTCTTCTTGTAATAGAGCCGTAAATATTTTACTTTTCCAAAGGACACCGAGGATTCATTTAATAAGCATATAGTTATGTTCTCATCTTTCCTCGATGTAAGTGTTGGTCTGTCCTAATGATTTAGAGAGCTGTATTATTATGTGTTCCTATTTCATATCTCTGAAAGTTTAAAGAAGAGTAATTTTAAAAACACAACTTCTCTTAAGAAATAGAACAATTTTTGCCATTATTTTTGTTCATAGGCAAAATCAATTATTCTGGAGACTGGCATTGAGCTTCCGGGAGTTGTGAACAATTGATTTTTACAGTGCAACACAGTTTCCACTTTCGCATCTCCTAGTGACCCAACAACAGAGCCCTGGCTCTCTTTGCACGTCAGGAACGTTTCTACTGCTTCACTGTGGATTGAGAGAATGAAGAGTCTGTAATTATTTTTCTTAAAGGCGTAATCCCATAACAAGTACACAGAAAACTTTTATTAAACATGTGTTGAGTGATTAATTAATCAAAACTTAAAATAATTTACTGCTCCATTACAATAATAGTGGTTGATTCAATCAGATATCTAGCTAGCTACTTAATTTCCCCATGCACGAGTCTTCCCCAAATAGATGGTGAACTCCCTAGAGTCAGGAGAATCTTTGCATTATGAAGAACAAATTAAATGCCTTGTATTTAATATTTCTCATAGATCCTACCCATTGCTGTTTATGCATAGCACAACACCTACTACACAGTTGACACGCAGTAAAATGGATGACAAAAATAGTTGAATAGATTATTATTAAAAACTAACAAAGAAAGCATATAACACAAAACATCAACTCTGAGCAGCTACATTAATTTGCATTGGCAAAACATGATATGCCCCCAAGCTGCTCCTCTGATTTGACAGATGTGTCCCTGATTTGAGTGGAACATTTCTATAAAGTAGGACGTGTGAGTCCTATTTTAAATTGCTTTGTCATAGGCCCTCCAGCAGTTCTAATTTTTAGTTATTCCATCTTCTGCAGCTCTAAATGCAAGTCGTGTCGCCTCTCAGCTGCAGTTTACAGCCACGTGATGCCCACGATGTACTGAATCCCTTCAGCTAAGACCTATGACATACAAACCTATCGAACATCCATTCACTCATTCATCTAATAAGTGAGGTCGCACTTACTACTGTGCTAACAATGACCCTAATGTAACTGGGGTAGGTGTTGTGATGGAAACACATTACAAATGGGGGGGCGCGTAAGTGCATGGAGGAGGTAACGTCACAATTCAGCTGGAGTACTATAACTAGTGTGCATTAGGGAACGGAAAGACACTGTGAATGCATTCCTAACTGATAGGTCTGAAACTTACGATAGAAATTGGGTAGTAGAGAAAGGAAAACCCGTAAACATTTCTTGTTACTGGGTACTATTGAGCTGATTTGGACTTGTAGAGATTCGGCGCCATGGGGTAAAAGGGCCCCACAGGTTTCTTAGACCACAATCTGTACAAAAGCAGCTTAGTCGATCTTTCTCCTAGGATCTTTGCTAGATATGAACCTGCAAACCCTGGTTAGCTGTGGCGAGCTGAGCTACTGAGCCACCAGGGTTCCTTTAAACTTGGTTTACTCTCTCCAAAAGGGAGGCAATCACAATCTACAGCGGGTGCCCGAGGGATAACTGCCTGTCTCGGATAGATTCTTTAAACCCTAATTAAAGGATGAATAGTCAATCCTGCTCCTTCAGTTTGTAGAAGACACTGAGTTGGTGACTATTATGAACAGGATTAACATTCAGCATAACTTTAAAAGAGGCTGAAATTAAAAGGGACAACTTACCAGGGGTAAATATTTTGCATACACATCTAAAGAAAGAGCCCACTGTCCTTGGGTCAAAGGATCCCTGGTGGAGCTGCCAGCTAAGCACTGGACTATGACCCACAAGGTAGGTGGTGCATCTAATAAATAACAAGCTATTTTAAAAATATGTTTTAAAGGATATTTATTAAATAACAACCAGTGGCTCTTCAGGAGAAAGACGAGTCCTTGGACACCTGAGAACGGGTCCAGCCCCTTGCCCATTAGTCAATTCTAACTTGGAGTGGTTTCACAGGGAGAGTACAAGAGTGCGCTGCTCCATGGGATTTCTGAGACTCCATTCTACTGGGACAGATTAGCACATCTTTATCCCAAGGAAGAGTTAATGGATTTAAACCCCCAACTTGAAGTTAGCAGCCTAACTCTTAACCCATGGTGTGACCCATGCTTCTTTAAAGAAATAAAGGATTGAAAATAGCAGTTTCTGAATCATATTGGTGATTCAGAGCAAAAAGAAAAAAACCCTTAAACTTGGCTATAACTTGTATGCAATTGCTAAATGTGAACCCAAGTTTTGACTGTTTAGTCAGCTATGGAATGTACTAAGTAAAGAAACTATTTATTCTCTAGTCTCTATATAGTAAGTCCTGGGGGTACAGTGGCTATGTGTTGGGTTGTGATCCTCATGGTTGTCAGTTTGAAACCACCAGCAGTCCCCCCAGGAAAAAGACTGGGTTTTCTGAAAACGTTACCATCTCAAAACCCCACAGGGTGGGCATTATGAGTCAGCATTGACCTGACAGCAATGAGTTTGGCTTTAGTGTTCTTATGGCATTGTGTATTTTCATGTCATGTCTCCATGTGGTGAGTGACAGCTTGAAATACCTCCAACCAATATTAAGAGGGCACTAAAGGAGGATGCAAAAAATGATGAAGTAAAATAAAATTGACGGTGCTTCAGGTGAAGTTGATGGTTGATGATACGTTTTCAATTTATGTCAAACAAAATACCACAACACAATCTGGTTATTTTTAACGGTGAGAGAAGATTAGAGTGAGACGTGACATCTGCTTTCAAATGTTTGAAAGGCTACCATGTTGTGAGATGATTTGTTAAGTACCTGACTTGCTGCCGAGGGTGGAATGGAGAGCAAGGAGAAGGAGACCAAACTCAGATGCTGCCTATTGAGTACAGATCACACAGAGCTAGTGTGTAACAAGTCAGGGGGCTGGCGAGGACCAGGCAGCATTTCTTGCTGCGGATGGTCTGGGTCGGGGTCGATATACACCCATCCTCATTTCCATCCAGTCAATGCTATACAACAGGGTAGAGTTGCCCCAGTGGGGTTTTGCGACTGTACCTCTTTATTGGATTTGAAAGCAGCTTCTTCCTCCTTCGGAGCTGCTGGTGGTTTGGTACCACTAACCTTGCAGTTAGCAGTCCAACCCTGCACCACTACACCACAGGGCCCGTAAAACTAGACAATAGGTAACGATAAAATTAGGTGTGATTCTTTCTAAACATCATTAAAATTACGAAGGGCAATTGAAGTTCATCAAAACTTGAACTAAAATTTGATAGTGTGAAAAAAAGTTTGAGATTTTGTTCTGAAGCTAAAGTGATCAATGATCTGATAGTTAAATGTCTTAAATGTTAGAAATTGTAAGCGAACTTAAAATAAATATATTTTTGTGTGTTGGGTATGAAATATGTCACTTTTGCAGAAAACTTTTATGAGCACATACTTGGATACTTTTCTATTCACATTTGACAATATGGTTGTGCCAATCATCATTCGTGAGTCAATAGTACACAGCAGAGATTACTCTGTTTCTCTAGTAATCCTTTGATATTCGAGTTGGTCTCTTTGGAAGCATTCAGCATGTCATAAATATTTTATGGAAATATTTGCTGGAAAAATTCGATTGGATTGAATGGCTATCTTCTTAAAAGGCTTTGTTTCAACTCAAGCTTTCTTCATCAAGGATTTTATTTGTAAAATAAAATTCTGGTTAATTTTCCACTGTTTTAAATGATCAAATATTCAATATTTGACAACCCACAGATCTTTGATGGTTTAATTCAGAGTCGATTATAATGCTGGCAATTGATGGTTTATTTAGGACTTCTATAACGGATCTTAACTGTGACTATTTTGGTAAGAAGTAATTAGTGTACTTTGAGATACGATGTTCAATTTTCTCTTCCCATTCGAATTTAGATGAAAGGGACCCATAGGTGGAGATCATGAGCATGTCTCTAAGGACGATGAAGAATTATCTATAATACATGTTTCACTTTGTTGTGAATAGGGTCACCATGAGTCAAAACCAACTCAGTGGGACTTAACACGTAGGAAATATAATTCAGTAAAATGCAATATCTGCTCATGTATATGAAAGCTTTCCTAAAATAATTCTTGCCATTTGGAGCTTATAGAATTGTTAGCTTTATGATACTAAGTATATTAATATATAGATAAACAATAATTTACATCATGCTATATTCAATATACTGTGTTGGACTATGTATTTTTATCTTTTGATTTTGATACAAAATGTATGAACTCGATATTGAGCTAATAACTGCCTGGTCAGTAATTTGAACCCACCAGTTGCTTTGAAGGAGAAAGATGAGGTTTTCTGCCCTTGTGGAAATGCACAGTCTTGGAAACCCCCAGGGGCAGTTCCAGATTATCCAATGGGGCCATCATGAGTTAGCTGGACTTGATAGTAAAGGGTACAGTTTTGAGAGAGACCTTTGAAATGTAAGTCATTAAAAATTTGGAGCAATTAAAATTTGGAGAAACTTATAAGCCTAAACTTTGGAGCCTCCTCATATCTAAAGTATTTCAGTCTATATTTCATTTCACCTAATTATATAACCAGCCCTTGGGTCTGCTTACTCATTTTCCTCAAAATCATGAAAAGATGCATGATGAGGTTCAGATTCATTGTGTATAAAACTTTGCTGAATTTATGATTTAAAAAAAAGTTGACTTCCCTAGTGTCAATACATGTGTCATGAAAATGGTCAATGTTTTTCTTTCTAGAAAGTCACAAAAACCATTTCTTGAGTTATCTATGACAAAAGTTTAATTCCTAGCTAGCGGAACATTTGCTAGTCTTCTGTTTTCCAATGATTCTCTTATTTTCAGCCATTGTGCTTCAGTCCCATTGAGCAGGTTTTGACTCATGGAAGAATCACATACAATGGAAGGACACATTGCCTAGCCCTGTGACGTCTTCATGATCATTGTTACGTGTGAGCCCATTGTTTCAACCATTATGCCAATCTACCTTCTTGAGCTCCTTCTTGTTTACCAAGTAAAGATGTCTTTCTCCTGAGGTTGGTCCCCCCTAGTAGCATGTCTCAAGTCCATAGGACTTGATTCTGGCTTCGAAGGGGCGCTCTGACTGCGCTTCTTCCAATGCTGTTGTTCTGGCCATCCGTGGAAGACTCCGTGCTTTTCACAGATGCCATAATTCAAATGTCCCAACTCTACTTAGGGCTTTTATATTCCTTATCCAGCCTCGACATGCATAAGAGGCGATTAAAAACACCACGGCATGGGTCACGTTAGTCTTCAAAGTAGCATCCTTGCTCTTCAACGTTTCACAGAGGGCATGCGCAGCAGATTTCCCCAATGCAAAACATTGATTTGTGTGTGTGTTTGACTACTGCTTTCTGGAGCATGAACTCTGCATTCAAGCAAAATGAAATCCTCAAGAAAAAGTCTCAGTCCACAGTTAAGACTTTAGTTTTGGGCTCATCAGTCAGGAAGGTGGCATTATCTGCGATAACTACTTGCTAATGACCCTTCCCCAATATTAACTATCATGATTGCGCAGCACTTTGACAAGTTCTCTAGAGGCTTCTTAGGCATATCTTTCCTTATTGATTTTAGCTCATAAAATAACAAAATTCATCTTTTTTGGTTATTACATTTAGGAATATATTTTATTCTTTCTACTTCACTCATTTTGACAGAGGATTGGGATTAAAATATGATTTCATATGTTTTGAGTGAGTACACGAGCTTAAGCTAGATTGTCTTAAATGGAATACAGATCATGTGGCTTTATTGTTTGTTTGTTTTTGTTTTTTCGCCTAACATATCCAGAAAACAAACAAATGATCCCTCCTTCCTTGACAATTAAGAAGCCTAAACACACTCCGGACCAGTTACTGCTCATTTGCTTGCTCCTCTCTTCCTATATTACTACCAGAAACCCTAGTCCTGCTGCCAGCCCGCAGGTGTGAGATTTGGTCGCTTAGCTGCTCCTCAGTCCGCAGAGAAAGATGCATCAGTTTCCTTCCGTAAAACCTGCGGTCTTGGAAATGCTACGGCCCAGTACTGCTCTGTCCTGCAGGGTAGGTAGGACCTCATCCCAAGTCATATTACATCGGAACCTTTTGGCTTCTTCAGAGCAAAGTCCAAGCCTATCCATCCTGTAATGCCTGGTTTATTGTGAGTGCAATAAAAATTAATCAATCAATTCATTCGTTACTCTATTTCAGAGATAGTTACTGAATGTAAAACTTAATAAATATATGTAGGTCACATTTATCTCAGCTTGAAGTTAAATTGGGAATACAGTTGTTCTTTTATTCTGTTATAAACTAAGATACAAAGTAATATACAATTGTTACAAAGATTGAAAATTATAAATAATTTGGAAGAAAGACTTCTTCCAAAATGTTTATTTACCTCCCGGTTGTTCTGTTTATATGTTTACTTGCTTCCATTTGGATGGAATGATAATATGACAGGGTGGATGGAGCCCTGGGTCCAGAGAAGACAAGATGACACTGGTTCTCTTCACTTATGTTAAAAATATAAAGGAATGCTATACACTCTGTTTCATTTCAAAGGAAAACACGTTAGCATATATTTTCCTGATATTTTCCATATTGGCACAATGACATTAATCAAAGGTTCTCCTCTGCATTGATCATCTATCTTTCAGACAACGTTTCCATGTGCTGCATTAAGTTTTCAGCAGTGACATCCTCTGAAGTGGGCAGCCAATTCCTCCTTTGTTGTCTGTTTTTCGTGTGGAAGCTCCACTGGCAGCGGTTTCCATTGGGTGACCGCCCCGGCACGTAAAAGCCCAATGACGCTGCTCATAGGCTCCCAGGCACACACAGCCTTCACAGAATGACAAGCTAACACTTGAGGCACTGGCTGAGGACCATCAAGGTCCACAGCCGTTAGTATTTTCAATTGTTTCATTTACATGTGAAAAAAATCGGACAGTGACTAAGGAAGATGGAAGAGGAGTTGGTGCATTTGCAGTGTGGCGCTGGGGCAGAATACTGAGAGTAGCAAGGCTGCTGGAAGGACAAACAAAGCTGTCTGGGAAAGAGGAGAGCCAGAGGAACCCTTAGTGGCAATGATGGTGAGACTTTGTCTTACACATTTGGACACGTCAGGAGAGACCAGTCCCTGCAGAAGAGCATCATTCCTGGCAAAGTAGGGAGGCAACAACAAAGAAGAAGGAGGCCCTGAATGTGAGGGGGTGACACTGGCAGCCACAGTGGGCCCCCGCAGAGGAGCTCTGGTGGCATGGTGCAGGACCAGCAGTGTTTCCTTCTTGTGGGCATGGGTCTCTATGAGTTGAAACCCACTTGATGGCAGCTATCTTTCAGACATCATCTGTATCTTACAAGTGCAACATACATCCAAACTTGGTTAATATGTCTCCATATATCAGCGACAGCCGCATTAACCAATGCAAATAACTCCCCCGCCCCCGCCCAATATTAGAGAGGTTAATTAACTTGGAAAATCATCAAGACACAAAATGTCAGAATCAGAATTTTAACCCATTTCTTTCAAGTTTGGAAGTTGCATTTCTTTTACTTCAGTGCATCACCCCTCTTAGACACTAATGCCAAGATTTCAATTAGATTAGAGTTTAAAATGCGGGGCATATTTTACAATAAATGAAGAGTTTGTTCTATACACCATGTCTTAATACGTATTTTCTAGGACTTAGTGCCAGAGAACCGAATTCAATGGATTGCATCTCTCAGGAACTTTTCTGTTACTGTACACAGATTCATTGTAAGTTAAAATTTATATGCCTTTTTTGTAGACTCTGAAGACACTTCTCTTAAGGAAGACATATCCTTAAACATTTTATTTATAACTTTTGGCACTCAGATCTCTAGCCAACTGCCTGGACTGTCCTTTTGTTTCATTTAGAGTATGACAGAGAGGACAATGGGCACCTGGGCCGGTTCCCACATTTTGGGATTCAGTTCTGTACACAGCTTTTCTACTGCCATTTTGGAGAAAGAAAAGGGCTGTGACAATAGTTATGACAGCAGATGTGTTTTTTATGTGGTGCCAGCCTTTTTTTTCCCATAGAGGTAAGCAATATGGGAGGTTGGTCTAAAAATGCACAATATCATGCCAAGATAGAATGCAACTTTTCTAAAATTCCCTTTTGCTGCATTGGAAAGGTAGCCTTAAAGTTAGGATAAAAAATTAAAGGAAACAATATGCATGTTTTTGGGAAAATGTGTTCTTTCATTTATAGTAAATTAAATTCAAATTCCATAAAAAATAGCACAAGTACAGCAACAAAGCAGTTGTGTATAATGTGAATCTGTGCCCTGTTATCACTTGTGGTATCTCTAGAAATTATTATTCAATTTAATTTTAAATCAAGAATTTTTCTTGGAAATTGTGTGCAAAAAAAATCACTTTGCTCAATGATGTGAAGATTAAAAATCAAGGTAGAGAGTGATTACTATTAAGAGTATCTTGAACAGAGATTTCAAATGGTCTATTTTTATTGTTTTCTTTTATTATAGGACTGATTGATTGATTTTGCCTGCTCTTCACCCTTGACTGGAAAGAAAGACCCTTTCCAGGCTTCTGGGGAGCAAAACACACAACACTGGAATTTGTTTGTAAGAAACCAGCAGGACTCTTTAGTCGATCACTAGATTAACAGATTCTGGACTTGCAAAGCACCCACATTCATGATTTCCAATTTCTTCAAATCTATCTAAATCTACATTACAATATCCCTACTAGGATTCCAGTTCATACATTCATGTGATTATTCCAAATGAAACTTGTTTCAGCATTTCTCTGTAATCAATTGATCACTTCAGAAAAGCTCTCTTAGTCATACATTTAATCTCACTAGTGTGCCAGGGGGTGGGGAGTGGGCAGTTTTTGAGATCATGTTTGATATGAAATGTTTAGTAAAACATAAGTGAACATCCTCCTAAATCACCGAAGTTTCACAAAAATTGACGGGAAGATTGCTCCACATAAAGCAACGGGTTTTTTCAATGAGCCCAGCATATTAAAGACAATCTGAAAGACTTGAAAAATGAGCTGCAAGAAGGAAGACTGTCGACCTCAAGGAATGATGACACTGTGGCCGAAGTCCAGACACTGGTGAAAAAGGACTGTAGACTTGCCATTGACAAGCTAAGTCCTCAAGGTGACATCTCTCTCGGGTCTGCATTTTCAATTTTAGTGAATAGCTTGGTCTCAGATCGATCGATCAATCAATGTCATATCATTTCAGTTAGGTCAGCTAAAATTGCTAATCTCACTAACATTTTAAGCTAATTAAAACAACTCAATAGAATGAATAATATTGCCCAATAAGGTTTGAATTTACCAAAATTACCAAGAAAAAGGCCAAGTAATATAGTGACTTTGAAGAGGGTTAGCTGGGCCAGTTAAATTCAAAGCGGATCATTTTACTCATATGATGGCAGTTGTTCGAGGGTGATCCAAAGGGATCCTCTTGATAGAGTTTCTCCAAGGACACAGGATGATAGCAGGGAATTACTAAGAAAAATGAGTAATGTGTTGTTGACTAAAAGGCCAGTAACATTTTCTGAGACTTCTTTGTCCCCATCACAACAATGCACCTCCTCACTCTTTGAATGGTGCAAGGAGTGACTTACGGGTATTCCATTGGGAAACCTTAACTCATCAACTCTAGGGTCCAGTCATGCCCCTTTAGACTTCTCCAATTCAAGTAACATTGAAAAGGAACCTAAACTATGCCCCTGAAGGATGAAAGATGAGGGGGTACCCCCAGCCAAAGGGATGTTTTTTCAAAGCTATGTATTTACTTTTTTCGTTAAAACAAAAAAACTTTACCACTGTCAAAGTACTTTCCATAACACTTAATACATTTGTCAATTTGTGATTCCATTCTTGGAAAGACTTTTCAAACTCATCACTTTCAAACTTAGAACCCTTTCCGCCTTTTTTGCTTCACCTCCTCTATGTCATCAAAGTGCTGTCCTTTCTTGTCCCTCTTCATTTGTGGAAACTGAAAGAAGTCACACAGAGCATGGTCAGCTGAGTAAAGTGCATGGGGTTTATAGTCCAAAACTGGTGCGCTGAGAGGCTGCATGAGCAGGTGCATTGTCAAGGTGGCAAAACCAGCGCCCCATCTGCCATAAATCAGGCCTTTCCTGGTCACACAATCTTTTCAGAACCTCTAATTAGAAAGCTGGATTTACAGTTTGACCTGGTGGAATGAACTCCAAATGCACTATGCCCCTCGTGTCAACAACAACAACAACAACAACAAAAGGAGCATCGTCTTGATTAAGATTTCACTTGATGAGATATTGGGGGCAAGGTGACGATGACATCCTCGACTGGCTAGATGAATGTTTGCTTTGGGGGTCATAGGAATAGCACCATGCAATGACATTGGAAAAAGTCTGGGGCCCTTTGGAACTGGTCTTTCAAAGCACAGCATGTTTCCGCTCTATGGTCTTTTTCCGGGTCCGACAGAACCCGAGGCACACATTTAGCAGTGACCCTTCTCATGCTCAAATCTTCAGTTAAAATCTGATAAACCGAGCTCCAGGGCGACCCATATAACTTCTCCATCCCTTCAATGGTCCATCATAGGTTTCCAGGACAAGTGCAGGAATTTTGTTGACATTTTCATCCATTTGGGAAGTTGACGAATGTCCAGAACACGGTTTCTCATCAATCAATATTTCACCTTTTTTGAAATGAGAACAAACCACTCGTACATTTGAGTTGTTCCCATAGCACTGTCCTTGTAAGCTGTGTTCAACACCACAACAGTTCCTGTGGCTTTTTTCCCAATCAGGAAACAAAATTTCAGAGTTGCATGCTATTCAGCCACCACAAAAAAAAAAAAAAAACAAAAACCAAGATTCGAGCAAAACTGCTTTTAGAAAAAAATTCACTGCGACCAGAGAAAACCTTCCCAGGTGACCCCACCGGGGCACTAACTCAGAATGAGTTGCTTGATGCTCACCTAGAGGAAAAAAAGGCTTACCCCATGCAGTAGAGTTTGTTTTTTTTTTCTTGGGGACCCCCTCATATACCTTACTGATTGTGCTAGTCCAGGTGGACTAGAGAACCAAATCCAGAGACACTCGTATCTGTATAAGAGACCTTTTTATCAAAGAGCAATTGCACATTAAGAAAACATCCCAGCCTTGACCAAAAATCGGATATTAGCTCATATGTAAGCACCAGTGCACAAATTCCTCTTTAGAATCAGGAAACACATGCATTGGCACTGGATGCAGGAAGCTCACAGGCCAGTAGCTAGAAAGTCTTATGGATCTAGTGGCGGTGGAAGCATCTCAGCACTGGCATGGGTCTCCACGTGGCTCCTCCAGGTCCAGGGCTCTGGCTGCCATCAGCAAAGCTCCATGTGGCTTATCAGGGTATCAGAGAGAGATCTGGCCTCCAATGAGCTATTTATTTCCTTCGTGCCTCCAAATGAGGTCACCAAGCTGCAACCTGATTGACAGGCTAGACTCCACCCCTTCACAAATCGACAGGAGATTATGTAACTAACACACAGATTTCTATCTGTAGTAATTTTTTCCTGTGGTGATATATACACATGAAAGTATATTAATGTGGCTAAGACAAGTATATTACTGAGATAACTCTTCTGAAACCACAACTGTCAGAGAAAGGAAGCAAGTTTTGTTTAGAATGAGTACATGCATGTATGAATTGGATCCTAGTAGCCTCTGACACCGACCCCTGCTTGCTCCATACCTGTGCCCCAATATTTCCCCTGCTCAAGGAAGTGTTACTGTTCTATTACCCTCTTCTAGGAGACACCCTAATATGCCAGCATACGTCCAGACCAGAAGTGCTCAAGCATTTTGCTCTGTGAGTCAGCATGTCCTACAGTTATCTCTGTGTTTTTTTATCTAGAGGTTCAAAGGATGCACTCTGCTCCTGGATTATTTTGCTGATAGTAGTAAGGTGTTCATCAAACTCTGTTGGATTTAGTTTTTTAAGAGCACAAAGATGGCAAAAGAGACAAATGTTTTTAATTAGGTCACAGTCCCTTAGTTTGCCTAATAATTGACCAGTCTTCACAGGGGATTTACAGTGCTTATTTGCTAAGAAGACAAGCCAAATTCTTTGCAACACGGTGATCCAGCAAATCATCTTACAGAACTAGAAACACAGGACCATAACAACTAAATATAGAGACATCCATTGCACTACATTTTAACTAAAACTGCCAAGATATCTTGGGTTTGGTTAGGTCTTTCTGTTAGTGACACCATGTCTGGAGGCATTGTCCTGGCAGCACACGGACGTCACAGCACAGGACACGTGATATCAATAGCAGCTTATTAAGTATTCCATAAGAATGGACTCTACACACTATATAAGGCAACACAGTGAATGCACTTGGAAATGAGCAAACACCCAAGGGTGAGATGCTGTCTTTGTAGTAGTAAGAGGATGAGGCCATCTTTAGTTCCTGCAGCCTATGTGACTGGTTTGTTTGACTAACCGAGAGCTGACACCTAGAAGGCTGGAAATTGGATAGAGTACATCTGGTCTGGTTGTTAAGGGGACTTGCTAAGTAGGAAGACTTTTCGGCAGGGTAAGGAAAAATCTGTCAAGAGCAAAGATATATGTTATCTCTTTGGGGTCTTGTGAGGCTCACAGAAGTCAAGGCAGCACATGGGCTTTTCAACTTAAAGAATGAAAGAATTTTGCTGTTAGAATAATACACAGTCAGGAAAAAGCAAAGTTATATGTTGGCATTGGAAATTAGAAATTTTAAAATGGATATTAAAAAAGTGAACAGAAGATAAAATTTTATTAATGGTTTGGGTAGATTTTGATGAACTTGAGTGCCAAGCTAATGTGACTCTTATTTATTTAGTAATTCAGGGATATTAAACATTTTAGAGCAGGTAAGATAACTAGTACCATGCTTGAAAACATGGAAGTAATGATGACCAAAGTTCTAGAACATTCAGATTAAGAGGACGAACCCTGACATCACTTTGTCTGAGTTCATGTAGCCTTGTCTTTACTTTTTATCTATGTAAATGTGTAGTTCACGACAATTACTTTTTTTCTATCTTTTACTATTAGGTAAAATCAAGAGAAGTATATCAATGTAAATATATCATAGCATTATGGGATTAAATGTAACACTATATTAAATGAATATGATACAAATTACAACTAACAAGATGTGTTAGCTCATTTTCCTAAGTTTCATATTTTGGAGTCTCTGGTTGGTACAAATACTTAATGCATTTGATTACTAACCAAAATATTGATGTCAATTAGAAAGATTAGGCATGTGAGTGTACCCAAAATAGTGAGTTCATTTGATTATTACTGAAAATGTATAAATCACACTAACTTTGCAGCCATTCCAAGTTTTTCATAAATTAAGATGCTTTATATAAAATATTTTAGAAAATAATTCCTCATTAGATTTTTCTCTCTTTTTACACATATAATCCAACCAATATTTTCCTTTGAAAGTATAAATACATAATTAAGAAATATTAGATTTGAGAGTAGGGAAAACACAAAAGAAAAAGCAACATAATCGTTAGACTGTAAAATATGAGTTAATGCATGAATTAATATAAACAAGAAAAAGACAACACTAAGATTATGATGTCAATAAAATTGGATAGTATTGATTCTGGACAGTTTCAAAGAGCTTTGTAAATGTTGATAGGAAATTATTATACTTTATTCAACTGATCCTTACCAGAATATTATGATAGAGGCTATATTTCAGTTTAAGGAATTCTAATTTATGGCCTCTGTTCTGTACACATTTAAAACTATTTGAGAGATAAACACAGAAATCAAACAGATGCATTCATTTATTCATTGGAGAGATATTTACTTAACTCTTCCTGTGTGCCCATGCTCATAAAGACACTGGGATTCATTCATATATGACACAATGGTCCCTGCCCTTGTGGAGCTTATTGCACACAAAAGGAAGAAAGGTGTGGTAGAATAGTGACAGGAGAGCTGTAGAAGGTGAGAATAGAGACACAAATATGGATACCTATTCATTTCCTCAGTCAGGGATCTATTCCATGCCAGACATAAGCATGTGAAAGTTGGGTGTTGAATAAGGAGGACCCAAGAGGAGTGGATAGTTTGAACTATAGTGCCGGCAAAGAATATTGCAAATACCACAGACTGCCAGAAGAACGAACAAATCTGTCTTAGCAGAAGTATCGCCAGAATGCTCCTTAGAGACAAGGACAGCCAGAGTTTGACTTCTGTGCTTTGGACATATTGTCAGGCGAGACCATCCCCAGAAAAAAGGACATCAGGCTCAGTAAAGGAGAGGAGCAGGGAAAAAGAGGAAATTCTTGAACAAGATCGACTGGCAGAGTGGCTGCAACAATGGGGTCTATGTCAGTCAGGGTAGACAAGAGAAACAAATTCATCGACACTCATATGTGGCTAAGGAAGATCTTTATACCCAAGAGCAATTGAACATTGAGAAAACATCTCAGCCCAGTCCAGATCAAGTCCATAAGTCCGATATTAGCCCATATGACCAATACCAATCTATAAAGTCCTCTTCTTACTCAACAAACACATGCAATGCCACTGAATGCAGGAAGATCACAGGCCGACGTGGGGATGGTCTTGTGGATCCAGTGGCATTGTCAGCATCTCAGTGCTGACAGCGTCTCCCTGTGGCTCCTCCAGCTCAGGGGACTAGTGTAACTCCATGTGCCTCGTCAATGGAAGTGTCTGCCAGGGAGAGAGCCTGTGCCCTCCCTCCCGAAGCTATTTTTCTCCTTAGTGCCTTCAAATGAGATCATCAAGTTGCGACCCGATTGACGGGCTAAAGACCACCCCTTCATTCTTCAGCCTCTCAAAGTGACAACAGGCTGTGTGACTACCACACGGGGAAATATGAGAACAATCGTGACGATGGCGTGGGATTGGGCGGTGTTTCATTCTGTTGGACGTGGGGTTGCAATAAGTCGGAATGATTCGAGCACACCTACTAATGGCAATTAGAGACCTTAAAATGGCACTTTGCAGAACGTGCTGCTTGAGGAAAATGAGCTGCTCTGGAAACGTGGGAGGCAACGCATCCTTAGACCAGTAGTAGTCCTGCCTACACAGATGGTTTCCTACCAAGAGGGACATCCAACCTGAGAAATTACATACGACTAGTCTTCTTGGAAGAAAAGTGACAGGAGAGTGTTCCACTACGTGCCTCTCTTCCCCTTAGTAGGTGTTATTCTCCATCAGTTTCTTCTAAAAACTGGGATGGTTTGAAACGTTTCCTCTCTGTGGATTTCCGGGCAACGAAAAGCACAAGAAAGGTTAACCTTCTGACCACACAAGGAGCGGGCGGTCGGTCACTAACTCACCCCAAGTCATGCTTCCCTCACATTCCCTGATAGACTCTCTTTATTGGCAAAATGCCAATGGCTATTTGACTCTATTAGTTAACTTCACTGATCGCCGTAAATGGCACGGAAAGTGGCTTTCTCCGAGCTCCTCTCGCCATCTCGCACCTGCCTCCACCCTCCGTCCTCTTTAGACAATAGTTCCTCCCAGGGCACTCTGCTTCTATCACGGCTAAAGTGTAGTTGCAATGGCTACACCGAACTCACAGACAATACCATTAGGGGATTTATAAGGGAACTTACTAGGTTGCCACCAGTTATGATCAGTAAACAGTCAAAATGAAGACAATAGTATAAAGCAATAAAGTGTTTGGTGTAAAGCAATGCCTCTCCTTAACCAGCAACCAAGTCTCTCTCTCTCTTCCTTGGACTCCCAAGCAACTTAGTCCCTTAGCATCTTCTCTGTCCACCAAGAAGTCTGCCTGTGTCCTGTCTCACATTCCATAGTCTCTGGCCAGACAAGGACAAGGTACCCCACAGTCTAGCACTGCATCTCTGAGGCTCCATGCTACAGTTTCTGATTTTGGCCCGTGCCACTTCGAATAGAGACCTACAATGTGTTCTTCTAATGGACCTGTTCTTTCTCTGTACCTGCTTCAAAAATAACTCAACCTTAGAGCCAGCAAATGACAACAAAATCCTGACCAATTCATTCCTTAGTGTTTCCCATGCATTATTTCATATTGCCATCCAGTTATTTTGTGGGAATTACAGAGAAATTAATAGAAGAGTCATTTTAAGAAAATTCAAGCTCTGATACAATTTCCTCCTTCTGATTTGGATTTAATTATTTGAATCTTTGGATCACGTAGGCTGGTGCGTTTCTTCCAGGTGTACTTAGTTGACATTTCACTTAGATGGCTGTGGAAGACAGCGGAAGCCAAAGATCTATTCAAAAAATACATACATGGATTAAGCCCAGGAGGAATCCTCTCTGATCACAGTAGGGGAATGTGAACAGCCTTGTTATCAGACAGAGAGTATTGTAAAGTCAATTGTAGCAGATGCTGTTAGGTTATAATATAGTATCTTATTGTTTGATCTCCCTTTTGACCCATTTTAAAGTGGTTTCAGTTAAAAATAAAGTGAAGGGGAAGTACATGTGGATTAAACCTCTGATGCACCCCCAACCACAGACCAGAGATATGAATTGCTATCCTGGTGAGTGCATTGAAAAGCGCATGGTAGCAAATGCTGTGACGTTAAAACTTAGCACCTTATCATTGATCTCCCTCTTGATCTACTTTAAATTTGTTCTGGATTTTGATATTTTCTGTTTTCTTTTTGATCGAGGTGTTTATCAGTGTTACTGTGTTATTGATTTACTTGTGTTTGTTTAATATTTGCCTGTATATGGAATTCAGGAGAGGTAAACCTTTAGGGACTGTAATTGGATGGGTGGTTCCTTGAGGGCATGGCAGGAGGGGAGGTTAGGGAAGAGCTAATTACAGTGAGCACAACGGCAAATACCATGCCCTCAAATCAATTGTAGGGATGATTGGACAGCTCTTCTTGATGTCGTTGAACTATTGAATTGCATGTTATGCGAATTATATGTCAATAAATCTTTTCTTCAGGTGAGGTAGGGGATGTGGTGACAGTTCAAGGGGAGCCACAGTCTCAGCAAGGTTTGTGACACCTGCAGCCTGCTTTTCTTAAGCAGGCAGGGATTGGCTGTTTGCCTATGAAGGAAACAGCACAAAATTGAAGTCCAACAAAGAAGACGAAAGACAGAACCTTTACTCGCCCTCATGGATGCAGCCTTTTGCTGTTGATGGGAACCGGCCCGCAGAGTAGGAATAAGCTCTCCATGCTGAATCTACCTGGGGAGACGAGGACGCACGCGCGATGGCACCGAGCACTTTTGCGCTGGTTTACCAGAGTTGGCACTCTTTTTCCCCCTTTACAAAATAGGACCACTCATTGTTAGCTGCTCTCAGATTGTGTATGATCCCTCCAGACTCTGGACCACAGAATGGAGCACACCCCAGCCTTATGCCCTGACAATGGTGAGGACCTGTAATCCAAACCCAAACCAAACTCACAACCAGGAAGTTGACACCAATTCATAACAACTTCATAGGACGGGGTAGAACTGCCCCTGTGAGTTTCTGAGACTGTGACGCTTCACAGCGAAAAGAGCCCCACCTTCCTCCCACCGACCCGCTGGTGGTTTCAGATGCTGACCTTGTAGTTAGCAGCACAGCGCTTAATCAGGGATGCTGTGTGAGGACCTAGACAGGGTAACGATCTTGGAAATCCACCGAGGCCGCTCTACCCTATCCTATAGGGGCCCAATACGTTGCCATCCACTCCATGGCAAGGAGTTGTTTTTATAACAAAGCTATGCAAATCACATCAACTGCAAGTGAATTTCCACACTTAACCCCTGAGTTGAAGGCTTCATCATGTCCTTCCAATATGAGTATTTCCAAGTCCATATGTATAACTTGTGCTGACCGTTACACTCAGCCCTAATATGATACCTCTGTATCTGAGTTATCATGAAAACAATTATTTCTTATCTAAGTGTTTTTATTTTAATGTACACACACTTCTAACAGAAATCCAAGAAACAAATGACACTACTATGGTTTATGGCAGCTTGTCTGAGCCCTGGTGGAGTAGTAGGTACTCTTTGGGCTTTGATCCTCAGGGTCTGAGGTTCGAAACTATCAGCAGCCCCAAAGGAGAACGATAGGGCTTTCTACTTCTGGAAACAGTTAGTCTCTGAAACCCACAGGGGTCGCTGTGAGTCACCATTGACTGTTTCGCAGTGAATTTTTTGTATGTCATTATGCTTATTGTGACATGTTAAAGGAGATCCAACCCTTACAGATAAAACGGTCTGTGGGATACAGTGAGAATTTAGTAACAGGAGAAAAAGACAATAGAGTTTATACTAAAAATTGGTATCACTTTAAAAACATTTGAAAACAAATCAATGTTTTAGAGGGAAACGATCACAAACAACAGAATTGTCAGCATTGAAGATTGGCTCTAAATCAGCCATGTTTAATTTTTAATGATGCCAACAATAGCAGTAATCCACTCTCTTGTTTTGTTTTGTTTACGCGATGTTGTTATTTTGCCATTACTTTGACAAGTGCAGTTCAGAGGGAGTTCACCCCGAGATGCTGCATCTTTTGGAAGATTCAAAGCTGACGATGGAATCCACAAGGGACTCTCTGCCTCACACAGTCTAGATAGGAACATGCTTGGAACAATTTGGGATTTTCTGTGTCAGGCTGTGCTCCCAGCTATACTGTTTGTGGGAACCTGTGATCAGATTACAGAAAGATTACACTTTAACCTACATTTAATCTAAACTAAATAGATATCTGAAGCCATGCTAAGAAATTCAATTTTGTAGCTTTAAGAGTCAGGTTAAGGGTGGGACGCTATTTTGCTATATTAAATGTTGCCGAGCAACATAACATTGTTTTCAATATAGTTTATATCAGTGAAGGGCAAATATAAGGTGTTCCTTCATTCCAAGGGGATACTTTCTATGAAATTTTCTCCGTAGATAGCAGCATCTCAATGGACAAGGGGCCAGGAGGCATTATAGCAAAATGAAGGTTGGAGAAAATCTGAAGGGAGCAGTTATTCCTCCTACAGGGCATTTCGAAGTCTTAGACACTGCAACCTTGTCCCTTTGTACACTGTGCTTACTTGGCTGTTGTTTCCCTATAGAGACTCTGCCTGGACCATGTCATTCTTTTTTTGATTATTGTTCTTGTTCTTGCTCTTGGAGACCAGGGACTCGAGATTCCATGCTAAGCTCATCTTTAGGAAGCAGGGACAGTTGCACAGGCCTGGGTCACACTGCTGACTCGCGCCAGGTGTCATAAGGTCCGAGGCAGTTTAATAGGACTTCCTGTTTCATTAAAATGAGGGACTGCTTTATGGCTTCTCAGGGCACAGTTTTTCAACTGAGTGAAATGTTTCAGGAAACATGAAGATTATAAGCTTTTTTTTCCTTTAGAAAAACAACACAATGTTTAAAGGAAACTCAAATAACTTATTCAAAAATAAAAGAAAAAATTCTTAAAGTACATGTAATTACATAGAAGACAGCTACAACTCTAAGTAAAATCCTTTTTCATTGTAACATCTGGCAAAACTTTATTTCTCTTTTTAGAGAAAGTAATTGAAGTAAAATGTTAATAAAATTTAATTAACCACATAAAGAAGTTGTCTGTGCTGTCATCTATGCATGAACAATACCTCCCCTCTTTTTATTTTATTTTATTTTACATGCTTGGATTTTTTTCCTTGTTTCAAATAAGTGAGAGTAAGTAATCTTCCTTTTCCAAAACGGAAAAAAGAGAGAGAGATGCAAAAGCTTTGACGAACTGTAAGGCACTTTAAGTTGGCAGGATTGCCGGCTGACTTTCTTTCTTTCTCTCTCTCTCTCTCTCTCTGTGTGTGTGTGTGTGTGTGTGTGTGTGTGTGTGTGTGTGTGTGTGAAGAGGAAGAACTATCTTCTAAATTGATGCTTCTCAGAGTCTTCTGTTTGGGCTATTGCAAGCCAATTCTTGGCTGCATTTCTTGAGAGTATATAAAACTACCATTGTTATGTAGTTTCACTGACAGAGGCGCGCTCCCGTAAAGCAAGATGGATGGGATGTCTGTTTTCTCTATCATGGGATCTCCATTTAGTGACCCAGATGCGGACTGAGAGAACTTGTCACAGGAGCATGACAGGGCCAGATACGGCTTTAAATGGAGCTCCAAATCTCATATAGATTTGAAGTTGCTGCTAGAGCACAAAATTTGTCATAAAAGACTTGTCAGTACAGAGTTCATTAAGGTAAAGGATGATAGTGTTTTATCTGGACACAATTGAGCTCTCCGCAGGCCGCCTGATCTTCAGTTAGAAGAGCGGGAATGTTTGTTCTTCTTGTTTTCCTCCAGTTGTGTTTTTTTCCCCTTTAATGGCATGATGAAGTGTTTTCATTAAGGTTTTCTTTGCACTTTAATCTTCCCACAAAAGTTTCTTGTGGCAGGCACAATCATTTTCCGTAGATTTTACTCCTTTTTTTTTCTCCTTTGTTAAATTTGGAGGTGTGTTTATGATGTCAATTCACAGTCGCTTGGGACCTGACTGAGCCTTGAGGTGAGGTGCTAAACCTCACAGGGCAGCTTGGTAATGCTGAAGGTGAAAGACAGAGCCCTTAATCACTTGCACTGTGACTGCCACACTGGAAATTTCATGACTGCCACTCAGCTTGCTTCTACTTAGGGTCCAGAGATCAATAAAGGTATTATTCACAAGCATCGTCTGTCCAGGATTTAACTGAAATCCCAATGTTTCAAAGTCAGTAAAGGTTTATTCCCAATTGCAGAATTCTAGGACATAGGGCTGTAGTTTTAAAACATTTCATTGTGAAAGTAGCTTAGTATTGTGAAGGTTGGCACTATTCAAATGTTAACCCTTTTTCCAAATGTTTTATCTTATCTTGTATTTTCATCCATTCCTCATCTTGTAATCCAGGAAGCATACCCAGGAGATCACCAGGGCATGATTGCTATTGTCAGCATTACATGGATGGCGGGAAGAAAAAAGGCAAAGGAGAACTCAACAAGAGCAGGAATCTCCCTTCTTCTCAGAATTTTGGGCCAGAAAGCCCGCTGTGGATGCTGTTGGGTGTCGCTGAGTTGATTCTAACTCCTAACCATCAAGGGGCAGAGGCCAATGGTCTTCTTGACAGTCCCTCTGAATGCAGCAGAATAGCAGCTCTCCTGTGGAGCCATTGTGTGGTTTTGAACAGACAACCTTTCTTTTAGTCGCCAGACACGTATACACCACAAAAGCTCTGGTAAACCCGACTGGATGCATGCTGTTTATCATTTATTAAGAAAATAAAACAAAACAACTTTAACTTCTAAACTTGTATTTTAATATTTATTGTGTATATTAAAAGGAATACACTTTATTACATCATATGCAAATGGTTTTGCCAAATATTTAGTTTATGCAGAAGGGCATTCTCATTAAAGATCATGCATATCAGAAAAGCAATGTACAGGTAAGAAATGGGTATATTTGGCCTTCTGTAATTTTGAATGTGAATTAAGAGTGGCCTTTGTGAAGTAACCACATCAATACATCTTTGAAAACTAGCCCCCCCCCCTGTAGACAGCACAACTACCCCCCCTACCCCCCGGGTAGACAGCACAAAACACCCAACTTTTCTATAAAACCAGGGAGTTAGGGCCCAGTGATTTCATCTCCCAATGAAATGCTGCCTTGGGTCTGAGGGTCATAACTAAATGGGTAGTGAAGCAAAAGTATCTATGTTTGTGGGGGGGTTTTCAGGACAGTATATTAATTTTCTCTTTGTTTTATTGTTTGTTGTTGTTTATCCCAAGCATAGAGGTCTAAAGGCCATGTGTTTTCTAGATCACTGCTGCGCTGAGGCCTCTGGCCGGACTCTCAAGGCCTCAGTCAAGTGGCAGCTCGCTGGAAACTTTGCTGGGAAAGGATCAGCCTCACCTTCCCCCCAGCTTCTGGGAACAAGTATTTTCTTGTCGTTGTAGGATTCCGCGCAGGTTTCACCCTCTACCTCGCTAAAGGAAAAAGAAACTGAAGCGAATTGAGAGAGCGACAGAGTGAGAGGGGGGAGACTGTTGCTTCCGTGTGTGACATTTAGAACCAGCTCATCGATGATAATCTCCTTTTCTATTAATTTAAAAGCAACTCGTCACAAACTTTATTACTTTTTCCTCCCCGTGTCATTTTGGTTACAAGCAAGTGACATATTGCACCATTCTCAAGTGAGAGACATGATCCACGCATGTAGGTCATGGGGTCATCTAAGAAGTGTGTCTATCACATGAAACGAAGTTATATTTAGGACGGGTACCAAACCAGTGATTTTTGAGACTACAAACTGCTTATTTGCCAAAAGGAAAACCCATCACCAGACAGTTGATTTTGGCTCATAGCAACTCTGTAGGTTTCCAAGGCTGTCCTCCCTGTAGAAGTCTGTGAAGCAGCTGATGAGTTAGTTCAACTGCCAACCTCTAGGATAGCAGCCACGCACTTAACTATGGGATGCTGTGCCAGCAGGGCTCCGACGGCTAGCCAGGAAAGTGCGATATACACAGAAAGGATGCTAATTTCATTTTAGGAAGAGTCACACAAACTGGATTCTGCTGCCTTGACGTAGGGGCCAAACGGCTCCAGAGTTTCTTTGTTTTACTCTTTCACTCACTTCTTAATCGTATGTGTTCCTGAGCAAGCCATGCTCCACATGTGCTTTCTACAAAAGCACACTCAATGACATTTCAAAATTCTGTTCAATCCCACCTAGACGGTTTTTTTTAATTGATTGCTAACCCAACACCAATTCTGTACAAGATTCGTAGTATGTCTTTCTTTCCTTTTCTTCCTTCAAAATGACAACATATCCAGCTACATGTACAGTATACTGGATCGAAAGCTTCAATTCTTCACTGTCTTTCTTTGTGGTGTACAAGGAAGGGTGGAACATTGTAAAATGTTCTTCTAAAGTTGACATTAGCCTCGTAGCTTCGTCTGGCCTACAGAAAGTTAGTAGACAATGCAGCAGTGGTTAGTTTGGTATTGGCCTTCTTTCTTCCTGCCTGTCACTATTTGAAGAACTTGATTTGAGTAGTCACTGGTTTGAGTTGAATGAGAAAAAGGTGGAACGGGCCTGAAACCCACCAACACTACAGAACTAGCGTGGTTCGCATACACATAGAATCATAGTCTAGCAAGCCAGCCTAGATGGACAGTTTATAACCCAACATAGTCAGTAGAAGAAGAAAACATGTCAATATTAATGATAAAACAATTTCAAATATTGTGTATATCAAATAAAATGTAAGGCATATATCCTAAGTATTAAAAACTTTAGATATGTTGAAATGATAATGAAATATTAGTAACACTAATTATTAAAATAGTAATAAAGGCTAAAATGTGTCATGATGTTCCTGAGTAGAGCAGCCAGTCCACAGAGAGAACAACATGGCTGGCCCCACTATCAGAAATGATGCCAATCAGTGACTAAGGGCGATACAGGGGACTGCACCTGAGACACAGTGTGGGAATTGCACCTAACCTGACCCCACCACACCGAGGCAAATCACTGGGGGAGTGCAGTGGAACAGCAAGGGAATGGAGTGGCAAGGTCCCCAGGGAATGCTGAAAGTGGACTTTGGGGCCAGGGCGTGGTGCCCCAACAGACTGGACTGGAAAACGCTCCTAAGGGCCAGCAAACGAACCCTGAACTAACTACAAGCTTTTCTCTTGTGAACTGTTTTGTTCTGTTCTTTGTCAGTGGTTTGTTTTTGTTGTTTTGTTGTCTGGTTGTATACTGTTGCTTTGTTTTCCTCTGTCTTGTTTTTGTGCATGTTAGTGTCTCCACAAGTCTGTCTGAATAGGACAGGCTGGATGAACTATCTGGAGGAAAAACAATGGGACCGACAGTTCCGGGGAACTTGGGGTGGGGGGGTAGGGGGAAAAGGAAGTGGTGTTAACAAACACAGGGACAAGGGAAAAACATGGGACCCCAAATGGTAGAGAGGGGGGAGTGGCAGGCCTGGTGGGAAATGATCAAGTGTAAGGTTGCTTAGAGAAGAGGTATACTCTAGCCCAGGTGGCGACTAAGCATGGTAGTAGGGCAGGAGGAAAGTCAAGGGAGATGGAGGAAAGAGCTAGGAGTCAAAGGGCATTTATGGAGGTCTAGACAAATACATGTACATGCAAATATATATAGGAGGATGGGGAAATAGATCTATGGGTCTATATTTATAGGTTAAGTATTAAGGTGGCGGAAGGACCTTGGTCCTCTACTCAAACACTCCCTCAATGCATGAATACATTCTTTTATTAAATTGGAACTCTGTGATCCTCACTCTCCCGACACAACTGCTGGAGCCAAAGTGGGTGAACAAGTAAATGTGGTGAAGAAAGCTGATGGTGCCCGGTTATCAAAAGAGATAGTGACTGGGGTCTTAAAGGCTTGAAGATAAACAAGCGGCCATCTAACTCAGAAGCAACAAAGTCCACATGGAAGAACACACCAGCCTGTGTGATCGAGTGGTCCCGAAGGGATCAGTTACCAGGCATCAAAGAACAAAAAATCATATCCTTGACTGCACACCTCCATGATAGGATCGCTGAAGACAAATGGGTGCATAAGCAAATGTGGTGAAGAAAGCTGATGATGCCCGGCTATCAAAAGAGATAGTGTCTGGGGTCTTAAAGGCTTGAAGGTGAGCAAGTGGCCATCTAGCTCAGAAGCAGAAAAGCCCACATGGAAGAAGCACACTGGCCAGTGAGATCACGAGGTGCCAAGGGACCAGGTATAAGGCATCATGCAAAAAAAGAGATATATATGTGTGTATGTATATATATGTGTGTGTGTATGTGTGTGTATATGTATATATATGTATATATATACCATATTAAATGAAGGGGGAAGTGCAGAGTGGAAACCCAAGGCCCAAGAGTCGGCCAATGGGGATGCCCTCATAGAGGGGATTAGGAGAGTAGATGGGTTAATTAGGGTGCAAGGTAGTACCGATGAAGAACACAGCTTTCCCCCAGATCCTGGATGCTTCCTCCCCCCAACTACCATGATCCGAATTCTACCTTGCACGGCTGGATAGGGCAGAGGCTGTACACTGGTACATATGAGGGCTGGAGGCACAGGGAATCCAGGGTGGATAATACCTTCAGGACCAAGGGTGTGAGGGGTGATGCTGGGAGAGTGGAGGGTGAGTGGGTTGGAAAAGGGGAACTGATTACAAGGATCCACATGTGACCTCTTCCCTGGGAGAGGGACAGCAGAGAAGGGGGGAAAGGGAGACTCCGGATAGGGCAAGATATGACAAAATAATGATGTATAAATTACCAAGGGTACATGAGGGAGTGGGGAGAGGGGAGAGAGGGGAAAAAAATAGAGGACCTGATGCAAAGGGCTTAAGTGGAGAGCAAAAGCTTTGAGAATGATTGGGGCAGGTAATGTATGGATGTGCTTTATACAATTGATGTATATATGTGTGTGAATTGTGATAAGAGTTGTATGAGTTCCTAATAAAATGTAAAAAAAGAAAAGAGGAGAAAAAAAATGATTAGGGCAAAGAATGTACAGATGTGCTTTATACAATTGATGTATGTATGTGTATGAACTGTGATAAGAGTTGTATGAGCCCCTAATAAATTGTTTAAAAAAATCTCTTTATTCCAGGTACTTTTATAGATATTTCAGATGTACTTACCCTTTTTCTCTTACCTAAAACCCTGTAATGTTAGTCATTATTCCCAAGAAGGTTCATTAAATCTCTCAAAGACACATTCAATGATGTGAAATTTTTCAGTATGCTCTTCAACCCATCATGTTTATAACTCCCACCAAATAATAGTGTGAGGCCATGCAAAAAGGGTTTGTGGGACTATTAAAAGGGGATTTGGTCAGTTTTGACACTCCCCTGAGGAAAGTGAACGGTTGAAAAGGAAGAGAGAGGATCCCACAACCATAGAGAACGTGGAGTCTCCAGTTAAACATTACCACCTGTGACAGAGGTAACAGAGGCACCCAAAGCTGACTGTGATGATGAAACCAACCTGAGACCATGACACAGAGCAGTGGTCATGGATCTGTGTGGCTAGAAGGCTTAGGGCCAGAGCGAGAGGGACCCACACAAGCATGGCTGGGAAATGGTGCTGCAAACTCCCCAAATTGTGATTTGTACGAGCCTGTGTGGCCATTGTACAGAGGGAGTCATCAGGAGAGAAGTAAATCACTGTGACAACGCAGGATGCTCAGTAGGCCATAGCTGACCACTGCCTATGGTCATCGGTCTTGGGCTGGCGTGAAGTGGGGGTCTCCTTGCCCTTACTGAAGGCAGAGGCGATCAGGGATGGCCCAGAGCTGTGCCTCATCACTGAAGGAGTTCGTTGTAAGAGGCAAGGATAGAGTTGATACAAAAAGCAGACACCGATATAAATGCATATGTGATCAATACACATATATTTTCAAAGATGGCATCATAACTTGATGGTAAAAGAATTCTGTTTTTAGAGTCAGGCTGCTTGAGTTCAAATTTCAAGCTTGTCATTGTGAACTCTTAGAATAGTAAGTGACCGACAAGATAGAAAATGCTGCCTCAATGTCAGCTGTTAGCATCACTTGGTGGTCTTCAAAGAATTGCTTGAGTAAATTGTTAGCTATTAAAAAAACCATCATAATAAGTAGACCTGGCCATGTGAGAGACTGTCCAAGGGAGATTGGTGCTTGTGGACCCCCGTGTGACCTTCAAGGTAGGAGAGCCCCTGTGGAACTTACATCAATTGGTCTTAAAAACTCACGTAGATGTCGTTTCTCACAATGTGCCCTGCTTTAGTTTCTATCTTTGCTTGACTTGCTCTTGTGAATTATGGTTTCGCAGAAAGATAATGAATTTTGCCGGTGCTCGCATGAGCCTAGCTTCTGATCTTCATCAGCCTTGTTCTCGCCAACCGCTCACCACTGCCACTGAGCCAATTCCAAACCATAGAATCTCTAGGGTTTCTATGGGCATGGGATTGCAGAATCTACAACTTCTGCAAATCTCTATTCTTTCCAATGCAGAAAAAATATAAACTACGCAGATTGTGTCTATTTATATCCCTTTAGTTTTATTTTTTTTCTCTAATTAGTGTCAGAGTTTTGTTTCTTCTGCCTTTTCTTGGAGTAGATCACTGGTTCTCAACCTGTGGGGCGTGACCCCTTTGGGGGCCGAATGACTTTTACATGGGTGGTCTGATTTATAACAGTAGCAAAATGACAGTTATTAAGGAGCAACAACAAAAATAATTTTATGGTCCGGGGTGGGGGGCGGGTCACCACAACATGAGGAACTGTACGGATAACTACTGGAGTAGCTCCTTGCCCAGGGGCATGCGGACGAGGCCCTCTCATGCCTCAGAATTCAACTGAGGCACATAGCCCTGCAGGGGTGCTGTCAAGCGTGAGGCCTCTGGTCCCCACGTTAGCACTTGGTTCTCAACCTTGACGTGAGATCCCTAAAGGCGCAATAGCTAAGACACTTTCAAAAGGATATTGGACCCAACAAAAGAATATAGTTTCCACAAAAAATGTATATGGAAATAATTTATATAATTTATATTTCCCCTTTATTGAGCTATGAGGAGTCCTGGAGATACTGCTGGCACCCCCTGCATGCCAAGCAGAGCGCCCCACAGGCTTCTGCTTCTGCGGCCACCAGCTCTCAGGAGTTGGTCCGCTGCTCCGTGGTTCATGTTGCCATGTATCCAGCTAGAAGTGGACATCACTTTCTGTCACATTAAGCTGGACACTTTTGAGGAAATGGCTGCTTCGCTAGAGTGTATTGGTGGTGCCAGTGACTAGGAAGAGTTAAGAAAGCTTCTAGAAAACAATTGTATTCCAGGGAAGCGTCTGTGCACTGGAAGACTGTTGCTTTAAAAAGGTGTAAAAATAAGTAAGGCTTTGTAACTCCTAATTACCTTCATTTGAATTTAACACTTTCCTTGATGTCCTCATTCCTGCTAACGTCTCTCAGAAGCTGAAATATATCATAATTAGCAGCTTTATTCATGAATTTCATGTGTTTTCACTGTGCGAATAAAACCCTAAAGTTACTAATTAGAGGAATAAAGTCTTTCTAAATGGTGAACTTGGAATGGCTGTTCGATTTGAGACAGCATTATCATTCCTAATAATAATATTAGCCATAATCCCCATATTTCTGACTACTAGCATGTGGCTCTTTTTGAGAACATCAAATGGTCTAACTTTCCTAATTTTCTTTCTACATGAAAACATTTATATTTTTACTGCCAACCACATTAGACCATGTATTTGAAACATTACTTTTCTAGGACTGATGCCTGCATGTCATTATCATCTTGTGTCCTTGTCACTAATAAATGTTTCCCTCTGGGAGCCACATGGCTCTTATAACTGCCTGCAGTCTTTCCAGCAGGCAAATAATTAGCCACAGAAATAATTCATTTCCAGAGGGAATTTAAATTAGCTATATTCTCATGCATGGCTCCTTTATAAAAATGGATTTCATTTTAAGTTTAGTCAAACTGCCTCTCTTTGGATTTTTTTCGGAAAGTTCTTTTAGTTGTGCAGAGGAGAACTGCTGGCCTGAGGCATGCCCTTGCCAAAGAAGAGATGAATCCCTCCAGGTTCAGTGATCTTGCCTTCACAGTTATGTCAAATTAAGTCAAATACAATGGAATTTGAATAAGAAAGAATTTATTACATTAACTCATAGACCCATTATGGATATAATTATATGTACTAAGTAGTCAAATTAAATATACAAATATTAATTATATATTCAAGTAATCTATCAAATGTGACTTGATGTCTGTCTCTTTCACTGTGGGCTAATTTGACATCTAAATGTTTATCTTTTACACTCTTTATGAAGTTCTGAGTTTCCTTCTTAATTCTTCTAGTTATGTTGGTCGCTTTTCTCATGGAACCATTGCTGGAGGTCAAACGGATTTTAGGCCTTTTATCCATTCCCTCTTATGGTGACTGATTCGGTATTTGTTACTACTATTATTACTAAATTTACCATCCTTGATCAAACCTTCAAGAATCTCTCTCTCTCTCTTTCTCTCTCTCTCTCTCTCTCTCTCTCTCTCTCTCTCTCTCTCTCTCTCTCTCTCTCTCTCTCTCTCTCTCTCTCTCTCTCTCTCTCTCTCTCTCTCTCTCTCTCTCTCTCTCTCTCTCTCTCTCTCTCTCTCCTCCCCCACCCCCCTCTCTCACACACTCTCCCCCCGTGAATTGTGCTCTGTTTTTCCTTACTTGCAGGCTGAATATCTCGGCTATTATTGCTATTAGCTGCCCTGCTGTTTGCCCCGAATGTCTGGCGACAATGTGTTACCGCAGGGATGCTCAGTGCGTCCATTGCAATCTGCTAGTTGATCACAAATGCAGTGTGGGTAGATAGTATGGCATTTAAAAAATAGGTGTAACCCTATCATCCATCCTGTGAATTAATTGATAGCGCAGCCAATCTGATGCAATCTTACATGTCAAACGCATGCGCAAACAACTGTGCTAAGTGCACCAAAACTATCTCAGTTATTGCTAATTTTTAAACCTTGTTTTTTTTCTCTTAAACATAAGAAAAGGTATTAAAATGAGTGGGGGAGCTGGACCAAGTAAGAAGACAAAAACATGTCACTTTCATTCAGAATGGGAGATTTTGACACCACGAACAGTTCTGGAACTTACTCACAGAGGGAAAGTGCCCAAACATGAGAAAATGTGCTACCTCCTTGACTGCATAATTTGGCTCTACTTATTTATGTGAGTCAGCCTTTTCCCACGAAAAGACCATTCAGTTCAAGTACCATTCCACGACTGATGATCATTCGGAACTGTGCCTGAGTCTGGCTGTCAGCAGCTACTGTCCGGACTAGGCATCCCTGGCTCGTTCCAATCAGTGTAAGTCATCTGAATAAACTCAGGTAATGACAAAAAGTGTACATAGTTAATTGTGTTGTGTTGTGCAATATGGGCTCATGCGGTTACGCAAGGTACATTAACATACATTGTACATATAAAAATTCTCAATGCATTTATGAATAAATATAATAAATAAATTAAAATGAATATATTTTGCATTTTTCTAGTTGGTAGATCATATGGACTTGATCATTTTACAAGTAGCCCGCATGCTGAGAAAGTGTGAGCACCCCGTGTTACAGAGTAGAGCTCCTCCACAGGGTCTTCTCACTTGCAGTATTTGTAGTAGGAGATAGCCAACATTTTTTTTATACTAAAGAGCCTATAGTAAGTCTTACCTGCCAATCTATAGGTTGGCAACTAATGGCAAACAGCTCATACCACCCAGGGCCTTTAAATCTTCCTACCTTCTGCTACCTGTGTACCAACTAACACAAACAACAGCAACACTATTGTCATGGAGTCCATTCCAACTTGGCCATCTTCGTAGGTCACACCTCCCCTTATTTCTTCAGTTTGCCACTCATTGGACTCTTATAGAGCCTTCCCAGCTACTTGGGTACCCGTATAGTAAACATGACTACCTTTCATCTGGTGGTATCACAAGCATCCTTGTTAGGGAAGTACTCTCGTTTCATGATCCATTCCATACCTGTGCTTATCTATAGCTCTCTTTTCCTCTCACTTACGTATCTGGTCCTCAAGAAAGATTTATTTGGCTAGAAGATAGCTAACTTATGTGTATTTCCTTCTAATACTTCTCATCAAGAAATTTATATTGATAGATATAGATGTTGATGTGTATATATATACATATATATTTAAATGCTTCCTGCTTCATTAAAGCAAATACTTGTATATCAAAGAATATGACTTGCAGAGAAGAGAACACATATCCTCAATAATTTTATCTTTAAATTATTCTCAAAAATCTGGCTGTTACTGAGTTGATCCTGATACATAGTAATCCTGTGGAGCAGAGGAGTACTGTTCCTATGGGTTTTCAAAACTAAAAATCTTTACAGGTGTAGAGAGCTTCATCTTTCTCCCTAGGAATGACCATGGTTTCAAACTGCTGACCTTGAGGTTATCATCCCAATATGGATTATTTTCTCCTGGGATTGTTTCCCTGAAATCATGTGTTTTCAGTAATGGAAGGAATTTTTAAGAAATCATTTTATCGGGGGCTTGTCCAATTCTGGTCACAATCCATCCATCCATCATGTCAAGCACATTTGTACATTTGGTGCCATCAGCATTTCCAAAACATTTTCTTGCTACTTGAGTCCTTGGTATCAACTTCTGATTTTCCGCCTCCTTCTACCACTCTTCCTCCCTCATAAATCCTTGATTATTTAGAAATCATTATTATTTTTTCATGTCTTACACTGATTGATGTCTCCCTTCACCCACTTTTCTGTTGTCCGTCCCCCTGGGGAGGAGCTATATATAGATCATTATGATCAGTTCCCCCTTTCCCCGCCCACCTTCCCCTTACACACCTGGTATCACTACTCTCAATATTGGTCCTGAGGGTTTTAATCTGTCCTGGATTCCCTGTGTTTCCAGCTCTTCTCTGTACCTATTACATGCTCTGGTCTAGTAGGATTTGTAAGGTAGAATTGGGGTCATGATGGTGTGGGGGGAGCATTAAAGAACTAGATGAAAGTTGTATGTTTCAACAGTGTTATACTGTACCCTGAATGGTTCTTCTCCTCCCCATGAGCCTTCTCTAAGGGGATGTCCAATTTCACCTATAGATGGGCTTTGGGTCTCTACTCTGCACTCCTCCTCATTCACAGTGATATGATTTTTTTTCTGGGTCTTTCATGCCTAATACCTAATCCTATCAAAACTTCATGATTACACAGGCTGGTGTGCTTCTTTCATGTGGGCTTTGTTGCTTCTCAGCAAGATGGGCATTTGTTTAGCTTCAAGCCCTTAAGACCCCAGACACTATATCTTTTGATAGCCAGGCATCATCAGCTTTCTTCACCACATTTGCTATGCATCCATGTTGTCTTCAGGGATCGTGTCGGGAAGGTGAGCATCATGGAATGCCAGGTTATTAAAACAAAGTGTTCTTGCATTGAGGGAGTACTTGAGTAGAGGCCAAATGTCCATCTGCTATGTTAATACTTAACATAGAAATATATGTACATAGATATATTTCCATATCATTATATATAAATATATTTACACATGGACATCCCTGTATTTAGACTTCTATAGATGTCCTTTGCCTAGTAGTTATTTCCTCTATTTCCTGTTACTTTTCTTTTGTCCCATTATCAATGTTCAGTCTTCATTTGGGTTTCAGTAATTCCTCTCAGTTACATTGCCCTTAATCAAGCCCTACCAGGCCTCCTATATGCTCCTTGCCATTGATTTTAGATCACTTGTTTCCTTGACCCACTTCTTTTGCCCTATCTCCCTTTCTTCCATGCCCACCACCCCCAGAACCGTCAGTCTATTGTTTTCTCCTCTGGATTGTCTATCCCACCTATCTTATCCAGATAGATGTGCAGACAATAATAAGCGCAAAAACAAGACAGAGCAAAACAAAACAACAAAAGGAAACAAAACAACAATAAAAGAAAAGCCTATAAATAGTTCAACGTCTGTTTGCGAACCTTTAGGAGTGTTTTCTGGTCTAGTCTGATGGGGTGCCAAGCCCTGGCCCCACAGTCTATTTTTTTTGTATTCCCTGGGGACTTCATAGTTCTGCTCCCCCTTGCTGTTCTGTTGCACATTACACACCCTTAGTGTTTCGCTTCAGTGTGGTGGGGTCAGATTGGACACAGTTCGCACACTGTGTCTCCAGTGTTGTCCCTGTAACGCTATGAGTCGGTGAAGGACTTAGTGTCTCATGGTGGGGCTGGCCCTATGGTCCTCTCTGTGTATTGGCTGCTCTGAGTAGGAAGATTGTCCTCGGGGCTTGGTGGGTCAGGATGTGCTCCACTCCCTCTCCCTCCTGTACGTTTGGTCCTGTGTTATCAGATACACCCCTCTCCCTGAGCTGTAGCATCAGTACTGTCCTCTGTAGTGCATTCTTATGGGGGAAGTGGGGGCTGTCCACAAAGTTGGGATTGGGGCCGGTCCCTCAGACCCTCTCTATTGGTTCCCTGTTTCATGCTGATATATGCATTTATGTTTTGGTGCATGGGGTTGTTCCCTCTTTCCCTGTGGAGATATAAATAACACCCTCCACTTGGGTGGGTTAGTGCCCTGATCCGCCACTACCTATGTCTTTTTTTTCCACCCCTCCTTTTTAGTTGGCTACCATATGTATCCCTGTATTTGGTCTGGTCTCTGCCATATTACCTGGACATCATCCCAGGGATGTATGTATGTAGTAGCTTTGCCCCTATGCACTCCTCCCCCCTTTTTTTTAAAGCTTCCCTTAATGGAGTCATGTTGGATTTGTCCTTCTGTGCTTGGCTTGCTTCACTTAGCATAATTTCCTCCAATTCTTCCCATGCAGCAATGTGCTTCATGATTTCATAACTGTTTTTTGGGATGTGTAATACTTCCTTTTATATGTGTACCACAATTTTTTAATGCATTCATCTCTTGATGGAAATTTGGGTTGTTTCCAACTCCTTGTAATTGTGAGCTGTACCGAGGTGAACATTGGAGCACAGATGTCTGGCCCTGGTTTGTTTCTTGCCTCTTCTGGATATATGCCCATAGGGGGATTGCTGGGTCATATGGTTGTTCAATTTCCAATGTTTTAGATATCGCCAAATAGATTTCCATAGTGGCTGCACATACCTACAGATCCACCAGCAGTGGATGAGAGTTCCTAGTTCACTACAGCCCCTCCAACACTTGTTGCTTTCTGATTTTTTTAATTGGGCTATCTTTGAGGGTTTTAGGTGGTATCTCAGAGTAGTTTTAATCTGAATTTACCTTATGACTGATGACAGAGAACATTTTTCATGTTTGTTGGCCATTCAGATTTATACCCTTGTGAAACTTCTGTTCAGATCCTTTGCCTACCTCCTCAGTGGGAAATTACTTTTTTTTTCTTTTTGGAAGAAAGCAGAGTACTGCAGATTTTAGTAAAAAGGCCTTTGTTTGATGTGTCATTGCTAAAGATGAGTTCTCAGTCCATGGGCTCTCTTATTACTCTCTTGGTGAATTATTTTGAAGTCCACAGGTGTTTTATGTTCAGTATATCCCACTTGTCAATTTGTGACTCATCTGTATTTGTGTCCTTCCCTGTTTCTGATAGCCTATGTATAATGGAAGGAATTTTAATTAATTAAAAAACATTTGTTGAAGGGTAATGGATTTTAAAGACAATATTTGGTTCTGCCTAATTTCTGAACAAAAGCTTGAAGAGCAGACGCATGCTCTTTGTTCAAGCTACCAAGAAAAGAGACAATCTAAAGGGTAGTCCTAAACTATCAACCTAAGCCCTGGAGAAAGATGGACTTAGAACGAAGACTCTAATTGATCTTCAATTGTTAAAAATCCAGGAAAGTAAAAAGAAAAAAGAAAATTGAAATAACTCACAATTCAAATCCAAAATATAGTCACTACTACTAAGAATACTAATTTGTTTCCATTGCACATAGTGTCACCAGGAGTCGAAGCCAACTGTACAGCACTCAGCAAGAAGAGCGTTCCTAAATGATATCTCCTTTGGACCCTCTCCATCTCTCCACCTCCGTAGATAGACAGACAATCAGATATATACACAGACCAAAGCTAGACTATTCATTCATCTGTCTGTCTGTCCCCAGGTAATTAAAGTCCAACTTACCAACAACATTGAAGTAACTCAGGAACGGAATTGAAATTTGATCATTTGGCAGACTGAATATGCTCCCCAGGAAAAGAAATATTGTAGATGGAATTCGAGGCTCAGGAGATGAATACGGAGTCATTTTAGGCTTACAATGTGTGAGGTTTGACTATTGGTAGTCAAACCTTCCCTCCTGGCTGCCATGCCCTCTCTGAAAGGCGTGCCATCTGCTCGAGTGCACGGCCACTATCTTTGAGCTGGTCAGCGCCCATTCACACTGTGTTCAAATGTCAAGGGCAAGAGGTCGGATTGCTATGCAATGGGCATGCTGCCTTCTCTTTCAGAAGGAGCTCATGTTTCCAGTAAGGCGTTGATTCATCGTTTGTTTCCAATTCCTGCAATCTTTCAAGTTAACTCACTATAAATTTTTAAATTTTGATTTGTTCTGGTACTGATTTCGCTGTAAACAGGGACTGGCTTTCCATGGGTGTGTCCTAAAGATGGTATCATAAGAACTTGCTTTTACTTAATTAGAATTTCTTCCCAAGAAAGTATATATATATGTATATATATATATATATATATATACAGTTTAATGTTAATTATACAAGTTTTTGCATTAAGTAGTTATATTATATCTTATTTAATAACCATTTATTATTTGGTGTTTTTCACATGTTAAATATTTTTATGATACTTCCAATATACATTCTAACTGCAGAATATTTTGATTAAAGATCATTAAATTATGAGGACTAATCTCTACATGTAAAATTTCTGGGTCAATTCATATATAAAATAGTATCTTTGCCATGGTTTCCCTTCTTTTATTGAAAATATATCGATTTATTTTATGCCTTTACTAAAAGAAAATTAATTTTTCTTAACTTTCTACCAATTGTATTAGAGGAAATTGTCTATGATTATTGCTTTTATTTCATTTGTTTAATCACTCTTGCAATGCATGAATGCTTTACTGTGTTGTTTCTTATTTGGTTTTGCATTTTGTCTGCAAAGTATAATATAGCTAAAGATTAGGACTCTGTGTTGTGGGGTATAATAATGTATATTACAATATTTCTGGGCTAAGCCAGTAAGGAAAAAAAAGCACCTTTCTTCCTTGGAGAAAGAAAATATTGAACTGCTTTAGAAGTGAAGCTACTGAATCTTATAAATCTGTATGCTGATCCAATATAGACAATCAACTTTTCCCTTTAGGCTGTAAAATTAGGATACAATATAAATTGTGTTTTCACTGGGATATCTTTTTAACTGTCTCCAAGAGATTTTCTGAAGACAAAAGTCGTTTACATTTTTATGATAGCTGGCAAGGTAGTGTCATATTTTTATTTGATCAAAACTAGTATTAAATTTATCAAAGCAAACTGAATTTGTTTGAACTCTTCATGATACATATGATTTGTTTTAATTTTGGGTAATTGAATTTTAGTAATGCTGGATTATTTTCCCACCAGAAATAGAACAGCAACTATAAACCCCCAACAATGTAATTTAATAAACTGCAAGGCATCTCATTGTCACGATGTCAGTAGGCATAGGATCAAAACAATTATAAGAGAAAACTAGTCTCTGACAATGATTTTTAAAATTTTAGATGATAATTATCTGATTTTTTTCTACAAGAACAATAAGGAATAGAATAAGTGGATTTCATAGGGAGAAAAAGAAATTTGAGGTATATTTAAGTGCATTTGTAATTCTATTTTAAGGAAGATAAATGAAACAAAGGCATAGGTCATCAAATGCTTAGATTTGAAACTTGAGAAAAAGAGTAAAAGGATGGGGATTCTTATATAATATGAAATATAGCCAGATCTTAGCTCTGCATTAAAAGAGCACAGGCCAGTAGTAACCAACATAATTTCTAAATATATAATTAGATAATTGCATTTCTCAAGTGGGAAATGGATACACACAAACATTTTGTGTGAGTGTGTGTGTGGACGCTTTGTTTCACATTTCTATCCTAATTGCGCCCTTGACACAGAATAACCACTGTATCTCTTAAGTCATATCTCACTTTCTGAACAATCACTGCCTTGGGTCTTGTACAACACACATCCTTGTTGTTGTTTTGTAATTGTTGTTTTGTCTTATTTTATTTTTAATCAATCCATCTTTTCTCTAAGTCTGTACTACAATAATAGTAGTAACCTATCTCCCAGGCTAAGATTTTTAAACTTACGGCAGGGGTAGAAATTGAGTCGGTCAAGTCAATCCTCTCTGTGGGCAATGAATCAAAGAGATCACTGATAAAGGCTGTTCCATCTCAGAGCATATTCCTTCCATTGAGAGAGAAAATGTGATTGCTATTCCATACCCAAGGAGATAGTCTCAATATTGTCACACCGGTAGGTGTTATAAATATTTTATTTCTTTACCTTAAGTGTTCACAGCAATCTTAGAGTAAGAGGAAAAACCAAGCTCTGTAATAGGAAAGCTGGCAACTCCTCCAAAGGAAGAACAAGTCTTAAGCGAACAAGACACAAGTACTTTAGGGCATGCAGTTCCATCATTTGTTTCTGTTGCCTTATTAACATGTAAATTGCAAAATATCTATGAGAGCATCATATGCAAGGTTTAAAAACTTTATGTTTAAATATAATTAATAGTTGGGAACAAAAAATTATTGCTTGCTGTTAATATTAGCCAAAAATATTATACGAAATAGAAAGCAACCTACAAGCTTCAGTAAGCTAACACAATACAAGTTTATTTCTAATTCACACAGAATTGCTATAGTTTGTGTAACTCTCCAGATGGGGATTCAGAGATCTAGGGTTCTTTAAACTTGTGTTCACATCACATACATAAAAGGGTAAAATAGAGGGATCAGAGAGTCTTTCTTTTCTTCTGGGGCATGGAATATACTGTTGCTGCTCACATGTTGGCCAGAACTTGATTGTGTCCGTATTTAAATTCAATGAAGTCATAAAGTGAGATTTTTTAAATGAAAAAGATGAAGAAATATTAGGTAATTTGTGATGACAGCATAGCAAATACCTGCCATTTTGGGATAATTGTTTACTGCAGTTTTACAAATTTATAGAAAAAAATTTTTTTCTCTATTATATAAATAATAATTATAGGCTAAGATATGTGCAGTGATTTATAGATGCAAGGTTTATTCCACTGCATAATTGAACATTTAGTAGACTGCAGCATACAATTGTGAATTTTTTATAAAGAATGATCCATTTAATTCATTGCTTGATCATTCAGCTAATACTTATAAGTATCTCATTTCTACAAGGCACTGTTCTAATACTTACAATTACCACAACTGGGAGAAAAAACAGAGTCACTTCCGAGTTCATTTCTAATGGATAATGACAGAAAGAAAATGACAAAAATCAGTGTAAAATTTACTGAATTTTAAAATTGCTAATGGCAGACATAAAGAGGCACGAAGATAGGAATGATGAACATGATAGATAGAAGCAATTCAATTTTAAATACTGAGAGCATAAAGCTATCTTCATTAACGAGTTCTGAGTAAAGACTAAGATTGTGAGATGCGGATACCGGCAGAGAGATCATTCAGGACAGGCCAGCAAGAAAGGCTCGCCTCAAGTAGACGCACAGGTGGATATTCCAGGAAGAGGAATGAGGACAGCGAACGAAGAAGGGAGAAACCTGGGAAAGTCAACGAATCTAAGATCATTGAGGTCTGGGGTGCGCAGGTACATGCAATGGGATCTTGTAAGCCATGGCAATGGACGTGGCTTTTAGAGTTAGGAAGTCTGAGGAACATTGAAAGTAGCACCAGAAGAAAATATGTATTCCACCAGGGCCACTCTGGCTGCTGTGTGGATGTATCCTAGATGGTCAGTGTTCTTCAGGAAATCAGTTAGCACCAAGAACGTATGAGATAACTGAACTAGATAGTCATGGAGGGGGTGTGAAATGTTTTGATCTATTTTGATGACAGAATGAATATTGAAGTGTTGACAGATCAACTTAGGAAATCGGAGAGAAAGTGATGATGCTAAGATTATTTACGGATTTGGTTTCACCACCTGAAATGTTGCAGCTCCCCTGTGTGGGAGCAAATAACCCCATCTTCCTCCTTCAGAGTGCCTTGTGGGTTTGAATCGCGGCTCTGGCAGGTGGCAGCACAATGTTTATTGCAGTCTACCCATTGGGTACCTAGACATAGAATCAGGGGATGTTTAATATTTGATGACAGGTGACTAGACATAGAATCAGGAGACATTTAATGCTAAACTTAAAGTTTTTGGCAATCAATCAATTAAGAGTGTTTGTTCAGAAAACATTTATACATAAATTTAAAAATCAATTGGAAATTTTTGTTCAAAGCGACAGTGGCAATACAAAGTGATGTTTGTATTGTACTTGTTACATGGCAGAAATACTTTATATCTTATTTGTACAAACTGATTAATTCATATAATATTCCCACAAGGTAGGTACTATTTTTCTTTAACAAATATTTAAAATAAGGAAATTAAACCCCCCAAAAGTCAGGTATTTGTTCCCAAAATAAAGCTATTAACCAGCAGTGCAAAGGTTGATGTGTCTATACACCCTACATACTGCTTCTCTTAGTAACTCATTGTCATAGTTAAAGCCATAAACCTGGAGAAGCGTCCCAAGAGGATCAGGGGAAGTTGGAAGTGGTCCAGGCACTGAATGCTGGAGCACTTCAGAATGAAGAGATAAAGGAATTGAAGGGGAAACTCCATGGCACGAGAAGAAAGGGAAGAATATAAACTGTGCTGTTCTGGAAGAGGAGGGTATGCTCACTTTCGCCAAAGATGCTGACTACCCAAATAATAGAGGCTCAGCACTGATATTTGGATTTAACGCTGTTGATGAAGTTGGGGCCTTGACAAGGTCAGGTTTGGTTCAGTGCCAGGAGTGACTGTCAGAAGATGAGGAAATCAAGCCAGGATGCATAGAAAATTCCTTCAAATAATAGTTGCTTTGTAAGGCATTAGAGTGAGGATGTAGGTCAGAGGAACAGTGGGATAAATAGAGGAATATTTTCCTTGTCTTTCTTTTACCGTTTTTAAAGTTAGATAAATAAACTACTCATTCTACTCCCTCAAGTTCGAGTGTATGGACACAGGTAAACATAGGGGTCGAGAGTGGAGGACAGTCCCTGCCAGTTTGTCTGTTTCACGATAAATGAGACAGACTTGCTAGCTCAGAGGAAGGAAAAATGGCTCATGGCATCCTCGCAATCCTTGCTCTGTTCCCACTTACTTTGCAGCAAATATCTTATTTTTGCTAACCTTCTACATTCCTGAGCGAGATGCTTTACCTAGAGACAAGTTTCTCCTGGTAACATTACAAAATGTCATGAGACAACATTTGCTTTTCCTCCCTCTATGGACCATTCTAGTGCCTCCTAAGAGATATTCTCACTGTACTTCCGAGACAGATTTTTTCATTTTCCTGGCAACCCACAGTATATTTAGTATTCTTGGCCAACAACACAATTTATATACATAAATTCTTATTTGGTCTTCCTTATTCATTGTCAAGATAGGGTTAGACATAAGAATACTTGTATGGGTGGTAAAGGGCCGGGTAGCAATTCATTTTGGTTTACATCAGGCCAGCAGGAATTTGAACCAACTAGCTGGTACCTAACAGGAACAACATTCATTGTTAAATGCTTGCGTGTGCATGAAGAGATTGAAAATAGCATGGCTTGGCTCAGGCCTACCTAAATCCTCAAAGTGACATCTTATTTTTTTTAAAACACTTTCAAGAGTCTTTTTTGCAGCAGATTTGACAAATGCAATATGTCATGCAATTCCTTGACTGTACCTTCATCAGTATTGATTGTGGATCCAAGGTAGTTAAACATTATTGAAACTTAAATAGTTTCTATTTTTCATGATCTTTCCTATTGGTCCAATTGTGATGATTTCAGTTTCCTTTATGTTGAAGTGTAACTAAGCACAGTGACGGTTTGGGTCTTTATCATAAATGTTTAAAGTCCTCTTCATTTTCAGCAAACACATTTGTGTCATCAGCATATTGAACATTATCAGTTAGGCTTCCTTACATCTTGGTGCCACATTCTTCTTCTATAATCAAACTCCTCAGATTAGTTGCTGAACATAAAGGTTCAATTGAATATTTGAATATACGAAGCGTACCCACCAAATAAAACAGAATTTCCCCCCAATGCCTATGCATTTAATTTTTTTTAACCAAACAACCTGTCACGTTCAAAGTTCTCTCCATTACATTTAATACATTTGTCAAATCTGCGATTCTGTCTTGAAAACATTTTTCAAACTCATCTGTTTGGATGGCTGACAGCACCTCCCTCCTTTATCCTCCACTTCTACATCATCAAATCGCTGTCCGTTCTTACAATTTGTGTTAGTCTGGGTAGACTAGAAAAGCAAATCCATAGAAATGCATATGTGTATAAGAGAGAGTTTTATATAAAGGGTAATTGTACATTAAGAAAGCTTCCCAACCCAGTCTGGTCCAAACCCATAAGTCTGATATTAGACCACATGTACGATCCCGATCTATAAAGTCCTCTTCAGACTCACAAAACACACACAATGACACCAAATGCAAGATAGTCATAGGCTAGTGAGTAGAGTCTTTGATGCTAGTGGCGGTGTAAGCATCTCAGCACTGGCTGGGGTTTCCATGTGGCTTCTCCAGGACTGTATCAGGGTAGGTCCATATGGCTTCTCCTCAGGTTTGGCTCGCAAGGAGTGAGTCTTGAGCCTTGTCAGTAGAGGGTCTCTCAGGGAGTGAACAGAGAGAGAGACAGGTGTGTCTTCCACCTCCAAGGAGGAAATACAGGAGTTCCTAGAACACTCAAGAGAAGGCCATGCCCACACAGAGGCCTCATTGACTATGATTCAATTGACAGACTAAGCCCCACCTCTTCACTGTTAATCTTCTCAAGGCCCAAATTGATACAGGATAATGTAACCACCACATTCTTCTTCACTGATGAAAACAAAAAGAAGTTGCATGGAGCAAGGTCAGGTGAATGAGGTGTGTGGGACAAGACAGTCATGCTCTTTTTTGCCCAAAACAGGTGCACTGAGATGGCTGCATGAGCAGATACATTCTCATGTTGGCAAAATCAGTCCTCTGTCTGCCTCAAATAGGCCTTTTTTGTCCACACTGATAAGCAATATTACAGAACCTCTAAATAGAAAACTTGATAAGCAGTCTGGCCTGGTGGAATGAACTCCAAATATATTGCGAGTTGACATTTTCGTCCATTCAGGAAGTTGACAGAAGTCCAAAGTGAGGTTTGTCATCAATCAATATTTAACATTTTTTGAAATGAGAAAACCACTCATACATTTGAATTTTTTCCATAGCACTGTTCTTGTGAGCTGTGTTCAACATCACACCGGTTTCTGTGCATTTCTCCTGAGCAAGAAACAATTTCACGGTCACATGATGTTTTCTTAAATCAGCCATCACACCAAAAAAAATGAGGTTCAAGTGAAACTGCTTTTTGGAAAAAAAAATCATTTTGACCAGAAAGAACCTTCCCAGGTGAGGCCACTGGGTGCGCTAACTCAGAGAGCACTGCTTGACGCTCATCTACCGGGAAAGATGCAAACTACGAAAACTCCATGCAGTGGAGCTTTCTTACGTTTCGAGGGGGGATCACCTTGTACATAACATACTGTCTCTCTTGATGACAAACCACATAGGCCCAGGAAATATCCATTTAAAAAAAATGTCAGCCATGAGGAAATGTTTGTTCAATAGTACTATTTTCTCTCATTCTGATATAGTTAAACTTTTCCTTAATGGTAAGAGGAGAACAGTTGAAAATGTGTGTGTGTGAGTGTGTCCTTTCCACAGACCTTTTCTTGCACTTGAAAAGGTGAATGGCATCATGAATTTTGAGTAAAATTGAAGAGGAATGAAAATGAGTTGATGAGGGAAATTGAAAGGGTACCAGACACAAAGGATTGT
This sequence comes from Tenrec ecaudatus, assembly GCF_050624435.1. Lineage (NCBI taxonomy): Eukaryota > Metazoa > Chordata > Mammalia > Afrosoricida > Tenrecidae > Tenrec > Tenrec ecaudatus. The sequence continues at coordinate 40,031,816 of NC_134540.1, read as the reverse complement.
TGATACAGATGGTAATGTGATTGTTGGAATTAATGAAACAGGTAAATTAAGCTAAAAATTAAGGAGTTCAGATTGTTTAATGCTTAAATTTTTAGTATAAATGTGGAGCAGATGTTCATAATGGAAATTATCACTGTAAAATGATATCATCATTATTTATAATAAGGTAGATTTGCTTGAATCACTGATTGTACTGTACGCATAGAGCTACTCAGTGTTCATGTTGGCCCATACTCTGGAACAAAGGTTCTCAACCTGTGGGTGGAGACCCCTTTGGGGTTTCATAGGGGTCCAATTCATAACAGTAGCAAAATTATAGTTATGAAGTAGCTACGAAAATAATTTTATGGTTGGGAGTCACCAGCACATGAGGAACTGTCTGAAAGGGTCACGGCATTAGGAAGGTTGAGAACCACTGCTCTAGAAGAAGGTCAATGTGAGTACTTTTGTTGAATAGATATTTTCATTAGGAAAACCAGAAATCAGGAAGCTGATAAAAAGAACTAACAAAATATGAAAACAAGTACAGTATCTTTCAGATATAAAATTGTTTCCCCATAAAACACAGTTCACATATATCTTTATTCATTTTTTTCAAGAAATGCTATTGCTGTTGTTGCTAGGTGCTAGCTTATGGGTTACAACTTACAATACACCGATGTACAAGAAAACAAATCACTGTCCACTGATGCCCCATCCTCACAATCATAGTGTTTAAGCCCACTGTAGGAACCACTGTGTCAATCCATCTCATCAAGGGTCTCCCTCTTTTCTCTGCCCTTCTATGTCACCAATGTCTTTTTAAGATGACTCTTTCAGTGACTGGTCTCTACTGATAAGAAACCCACTGTATGTGAGATGAAATCTATCCATCATGCATTCCAAGCAGCATTGCGCCTGTACTTCTCTGCGATTAGATTTCTTTCTTGTTCTGGCAATCCATGGTGCTTTCAGATTTTGTCACCAACACTATAAATCAAATGTGTTGATTCTTTCTGGTCTTCTTTATTCAATATCTAACTCTCAACTGTGTAAAAGGCAATTGAAAAATCCTTTGACCTGGTCAGGTGAATCGTATTCCTCAAAATGACACCATTCCTCTTCAACACTATAAAAAGGAATTATGTGACAGATTTTCCCAGTGGAATATGTCCACTGATTGATTGGCGACTGCTTCCATCAGCATTGATTGTGGATCCAAGAAAGATGAAATCCTTGACAATATCAATATTCTTTATATTTCTAATGATGTTACCGCCTGGTCCACTCGTGGGGAGTTTAGTGTTTTGTTTTGTTTTTTCACATTGAGTTTTATTCCATACTGAGGACTACAGTCCTTGTTCTTTACCAACAAATGCTTTACATCCTCCTCACTTTCAGAAAGCAAGGTTGTGTCATCTGCATATTGCAGTCTGTCAACAAGCATTTTTCCAATAATGATGCTGATTTCTATTTGATAAGGTCCAGCTTCTCTGAGAATTTACTCAGCAAATACATTGAATAAGTATGGTGAAAGGATACATTTTAAATAATGCAGTATTCTCCTAGTCTCTTCCTATGACTGCCTCTAGCTCCATGTAGAGATTCTACATGAGCATAATGAACTCTCCTGGAATGCCTTCCCTTCTCCATGTGATCCATAGTTCTTATGATCAATACAAATGAAGACTTAATATAGTCAAGAAAACACAAGTAAAAATCTTTCTGGTTTCCTCGACTTTTAGCCAGGACCTTTCTCCCATCAGCAATAATATCCTTTGTACCATGTCCTCTTGTGAATCCAGCTTGAATTTCTGGCAGCTCCCTATTTACATGTTGTTACATCCACTTTTAAATTATGTGCATTAAGAAATTATGTTATCTTAATGATATTGCCTGATGATTCCCATATGCAGTTAGTTTTTCATAGAACCTTTCAGTACTGAAACTTAAGGATTGAATTATTTCCTCGGTAATTTCAGCATGCAATGTACTGTGGTAGTTACATAATCTGTTATAAATTTCCGACTGAAAAGTTGCAGTTTGATGACCTCATTTGGTAGTACTAAGGAGATTGAATAGCTTGCTGGATGTGAGACACACACTCACTCCCTGTGAGACATGCTTGCTGACAAGAAACATGGAGCTAAGCTAGCTCCCTAGAGTTGAAGAGCCAGGTGGAGACTCCTGCCACGCAGAGATGCTCTACCTCCACTGACTCCAAGGCTCTCCGCCCACTGGCCTGTGAACTTCCTGCCTTCAGCATCATTGCATGAGTCTGAAGAGGCATTTATTGATTGGTATCAGACATATGGGCTACTATTGGACGCATGGACTTGATCTGGACTGGGCTGGGATTTTTCTCAGTATTCAATTGCTCTTGTATATAAAGATCTCTGTTATATACATATAAGTGTCCATGAATTTGTTTCTCGGGTCAACCCAGGCTAACATGTATATTGAGCATGTTTTTCCTTTTTGTTTACGGCAAGTAATATCTTACCTTGTCTTAACAAACTGCCCCTTGAAAATTTCTGTTCAGCACTTTTAATTTATTTTTATTCCATTCACTTTAGCTGATGCATGATCAAGAACAAGTTTCTGAGTCTCTTCCAGCATCTACTTTGATCTTTCCATTCTTTCATGTCTTTTTAATGACCTTTTGCTTGCTTCACGTGTGATGCTCTTGATGTAATCCCATGACTTAACAGATCTTTCATGAGTGTTCAGTGTGTCAAATCTCTTCTTGAGATATTCTCAGAATTCAGATGGGGTACACGCAAGATCACATTTTGGCTCTTGTGACCTTGTTTTACATTTTGTCAACGTCAACTTGGACTTACATATGAATTGTCCGACAATCTGTTAGTCTATTCCCCAATCAACTCCAAGCCTTTCTTTGGCTACTCATATTCCGATTATCCATAGCCTCTCCCCACACATGTAGTCAGGCAGATTCCTGTATGTTCCATCTGGGAAGTCCTAGGTAGAGTCATGGTTAATGGTGTTGAAAATGAAGCATTTGCCATGAAAAGACATTGGCCTTGCTAAATTCCACCATATGATCCCAGTTTCATTCTGATTACCAAATCCACATTTTCCCACTACCATTACTTATTCTTTGTTTCCAAATTTCCCATTTAGTTGTCAATAATTATCAATACACCTTAATTATATGTCTGATCAATTTCACACTGAAAAAGTCGATAAAATTCTTAAATTTTCTCATCACTAGCTTTACTAGTTGGTCCACAAATTTGAATAATAGTAGAATTAACTAGATTTCCTTGTTTTTACATAGATATTGTTTCATGTCAGACAGCCTTGTACATTTAGATAGATCCTCAAATGTTCTTTTTGATGATAAAGGGGATTCCATTCCTCTTCAAACGGTCATTTCTAGCTTAGTAAACCAGAAGATTTTCTGATCTAAAATTGACAATGCCTGTCCACTCTGCTCACTAATGCCTAATATATCAACCTTTATGTGTTCACTTTAATTTTGATGATTTCCAGTGTTCCTAGATTCTTATGTTGAACATTCCACTTTAGGTACCCCATGAGAGAAAAAAAAGTTTCTACTCCGGTAAAGTTAAGCATTCTTTACACCTACAAGGGCCATTTCTACTCTATTCAATAGATGCTAGGCATCACAATTGACTAGAAAGCAATGAGTTTAGTTTAGTTTTTTAAATTTTGTTTTGAGAAAGCAATGTTAAAAGGAGCGTGGATCTCAGCTGCTGACCTCCTCTGATTTTACAAGGAAAGAGAATCAAACTTTAACCAGCATAATGAGCGAGACTAATGAGCTAGAATGAATAATGAGTTAGACTAGTGCTATTGCTCTCCCACTGCATTCCCTATTTGTTAGTTGGGCTCCACAATTCACTGCAACAGCCTCACAGACATCACAGACTATGTACACAGTTATGGACTTTACTAGGGAGTTAACTGGTGTATTAGGCCGGGCTGACTAGAGAAAACAAACCCGAGGACACTCATGTATGTATAAGAAAGATTGTTATGTCAAATATTAATTGTATATTAAGAAAGATTCCCAGTCCAGTCCAGATCAAGGCCATAAGTTTGATATTAGCCCATATGCCCCATACTAGTCCATTAATACCTCTTTAGACTAACACAGCACATGCAATAATGCAAAATGCAGCGTGATCAGAGGCCACTGAATGCAAAGTCTTGTAGATCCAGTGATGGCGAAAGCATCTCTAAGGGCTCTGTTTTATTTTGCATCTCAGTCACAAGACTCCTTGGTCTCCGTCTAACTCTGGCACTTCACTCTGCCATTAAATCGCCCTAAACATATTCTGCTTTATCTCCATTGATCAGCAAGCCTAACTCCTGAATTAAATGCATGTGAGCACCTCATTGTCAAAACAAACCGAATGGTAAGGGACCCAGAAGCACTCAGCTGTTTCATGCTCTGGCTCTTGACTCTGCTGCCACATTCCTCTATTGCTCCTCAAACACGAGAGGTTTCTTCTTTCTCTGGTAGGCTACCTCCTGTCCCTGGATCCGGGGGCAGGGGAGGGGTTCAATGAGAAGGGATCTCAGGGTCCAGAGAGAGAAAAAGACCCAAAGGCACTCCTGACTCTTCTATCTCAATAGTATTGAGACCTCCCTCCTGCTTCTGAGATGACTCATTTTATACCTATCAAGATGGCATAATTGCCCAGTCTTCACATTAGAGTTCCAAGTTTTTACAATCAAAATAGCTATGCTACCAATCCCTTACAATTGAATACAAAAATCCTATCAGCATCTTCTCTACCTGTTCTTTCTTCAGGCTCATTGGGAAAAGAAGTAATATACCCAATCTTCACAGCTCCACACAATAATTTGAGGGGTCTATGTTTAAAAGTTATGAATAGAAGAATAATATCAAGTAAATCATTTCACAACAAACAGAATAGATTATGGAGATCCAATATTTGATTTAGATTTTTAAAAGTTGTTTTAAATGATGATTACCAACATACAATTATTTTAATGTGAAATATGATCCTGTTTTTCTCTTTAAATATTCTTTATGTTGAAGGGGAATTGAACTAAAAATAAGATATAATTCTAAGAACAAAAATATATATAGTTAGTATGTTTTATAAATATTTGAAATATTATCTGTACATTTTCATATTGTCCTTAAAACATCCAATATTATTGTATCTATGCTGTTATCAGGATATCAGCAATATTTATAACAATAATAAGAAAGTAAATGAATCTCATTGATGTAAATCAAAGGCAATATTAAGGATTTAGTAAAAATTAAAGAAGAGCAATTAATAAAATAAGAAAATCCTTGATCTAAGTTAACTCAGAACAGAAGGTAATGTGAAATAAAGTAACCAGCAATACCATAAAAAGCACACAACAAAATGACAGAAATAAACTCCTACAGTCAATAACTAAACAAAATGTAAATGAATTGAATGCACCAGTCAAGAGACAGAGAGTAACAGGATGGGTAATAAAACAGGATACTTAAATATGCTGTTTATAAGAGATACACTTTAGACATGAAATCAGAAATAGAATAAAATCAAAGGATGGAGAAAATCAAACTAATGTCAGTCAATAATAACTGGCAATGCCATATTAATTTCTAATAAAGTAGACTTTAGCAGTATAAGAAATGAAGATAGACTTTATAAAATGATTAAAAGGTCCACAAGAGGATGTAATCATAATAAATAACTCTGTATCCAATGAAAGTGCCTCAAAATACATTAATCAAACTCTTAAAGAATTGAAGAGGAAACCGATATCTCTACAATAACAGTATACTTTAATACTATTTTCAAAGAAGGAGAGACTAACAAGAAAGAACCTCAGCTAACACAGAGAAAGACTAAGCATCAAAGTAAATCAACTCAACTCTAGATGTGTTCAAAATACCGGACCCAACAAGAACGTGATATACATTATTTTGCAATACATATTGAACAGTCTCTAGAAATACCCTCAATAATTAATAGTAAGTTTCAAAGAACTTAAAAATAACAAATATGTTTAAGTGTGCCATGAGACGAGTCCTCATACATGGCTGGTTGATTGGACTACAAGACAGAAGATGCACTTTGGAAAGCAAACTGATGTTGCCTCAAAAAAGTTAGAAAAGCAATGCCATATGACCCTGCAATCCTTCTAACACACACACACACACACACACACAAATATATATACACTTGAGAAATAGAAGCTACACCATAAAACAGATATATGTACAACCATTTGTATTGTAACACCAGTCACAATAGTAAAAACGATAGAAACAACCTAAATTTTCATTAGTTGAAGAATGGATAAGTGAACTTTGGTACATGCAAACATTGGAGTAATATGTAAGGTTAAATCACAATGATGGATCTGTGAAATTCCTCATAATGTGGATGAATTTGGAGGACAGTAGACTGAGTGACATCATTTAATCACCAAAACTAAAGGGAAATTTTCACACTGGAAGAAGGACTCTTTGGTGAGGTCCAAGGTGGGAGAGGCAGAAAGAGAGGAAGGGTCAAGGACTGGAAGGTAGAAAAGTGTTAACTTGGATGAAAGAGAAGATAATAAACAATAAGAGGGGTCTTGGGGTAAAAATGATGGAGGCAGGAAAACACTTGAAGGTTTGCAAGACATGAAAGCAATTCCTGGCAAATATACAACCCTCCTCTAGAAGTGATCTACAAGCATAAACTTGGATAAAGAGGCAAGGTGGACAGATGTAGGAGGGAGAGTAGTTGTAAACCCAAAAGTAATACATAAAAATATAAAAGCGAGGGAATACATATCCAGATATGAAAATAATTAGTACAACAATAGCAAATGTATCGCATGATCATATTATGGACTTAAAAAGAAATTCTGAGGTAGCCTGACTCCCACCTGCCACTGATTTTTATTATTTGATTTAGTTGAATGATGAATTTGATCTCTAGTACCATATCTTTTATTCTTTTACAACCATACATAATGTCTAAATTATAGAGTTATATTTTGATTTCTTATATTTAAAATTAATCTTTACTACAAAAGAGAACACGAGTATTTTCTATGTATTTGTTATATACAGGATTGGCAGAATAATATATATATAAGATGACATATAGAAAGAAATTCACATATTTGTATCTATGATCTTATGCATGCACATACTATGCATAATATGCAATCATGTAATAGGAATATATAAGCAAGTTATTTTGCGTACTTCTGAGATGTACCCTTAATTATATTATTTATAAATTTAAGCCTTTGGGAAAATATCATTTGGAACTTTAGGTTCCTACAGGGAGAATGAGGATTAAAGGGATTCTTAGAGGCAAAAATTAGAGATAAAAACTAATTAGTAATCATAAATCATTAACATTTAAAAATTAAAACTATTTTGTAGACTGAAAAGAATTTCATTTCAAAATATGAAGTAGTGAGAAAATGTTTCTTTGAAAGAAAAATTACCGTGACTGTGAGTGCTAGGTTTTCTGCCACTTGTTGCACCTGTGTGAAGGGAGGGTTGGAGTTCATCATATCAGTCAGGCCACTGCCGGATGAAGCCTTTTTAATAAGAGACAATGGGGGAACAGACTTGTCCTCTCTTGCCCCTCCTCACCTTTTTGCTTGCCTGGTTCTGGAGCTGGTGGCTCACGTGACCTGTCAACCTTGGAAGTTGTTGGCATTCTGCCATGTCTCTGCTAACTTTGGATCCACGTGACCTGGCACTCAGAGGCCTGTGGTCTCCCAGCTTCCCACTTTACATTCCTGCTTCATCAGCTGGCAGCTAAGTGACTCTGGAGGGAACTCTGCCTAGCCTCTGATTGTGGCAAGAAAGACAAATGTGTAGTAAAATTTCCTTTTGGAGATTTCAGAGAGGTAACCAAATGGTTTGATACTAGTTATCTATTTATTTAATTCTTGAGTTCAGTATTGATAACCTTTCAATAGCTTTCCCCAGGGTATAAATGATTCATTTGTTGCCGGTTAAGTGCTTTAAGAAGCTTCATTAACTTTTCCAGGAGCCAAAAGTATCATTCATCAAATGGTTTTGCCTTTTCTCATAAAAAATGGCCCATTATGTCCAAAGCAAGTAGAATATGTCTAGCAAATAAAAGTCTTCTTTCTTGATTACGGCAAAGATAAGAATCTTTCCAAGAGAGAAGAAAATGGATCAGGGCTGGGGCCCAAACCTGACCCTACTGACACCCAGTGGAGCTTAGGACGTCATTAGCTCACATTCTCTTCATATTAGCAGAATTCACTTCTGGATACTACCATATTTCACACCGTTTATCAATCCGCAAAGATAGTCAAAGCACTAAGAAATGTGTTCTTCATTGTCGATCAAAGAAGCCAATTACAACTTCTGGTAAATCCCTATGTCAGGGAAGTGCAAGGCAAGCAGAAAAGTCGCTTCTCTAGGGTATGCCTTTTCAGCAAGATTTGACAACTTACAAAGAATTATCTGAAATGGATGATCACGATCATTATGTGTCTATCATACAAGTGTTAAATGGATGTGCAGTATACACATTCTACAAGATTAAGAAGGCATTTTAGGGATATTGAATCAAAATGATTTCACTGAGTTTGCAACCTCACAAACAAATTTTCCAAGTTTCCTTGCCTTCAAAATTCAACCTAAGCAAATAAAAATACATTTTAGAATTTTAAAAATTATTTTTAACTTCTGTAGTGTAGTCATTAAGTTATGATATACCTATCTAAAATATATATTTTTTATTTTAGCATACATATACTTGAAGCAGTTCACAAGCACTAGATTCTGTAGTATCTGATACAAAAGAAGAAAGTATTGTTGTAATTCCTAATGTATTAATTAAAAGTATAATTTTAAACAAAACATACTAAGTAATTAAAAGAACACCATACCCCTGGCTAAATAATGGCTCTAGGTGCAATTATGATTGCTACAGCAAGCCACCATGCAGCAGAACTTGCTTGTACATAGAAAACCTGTAAGTACTATACTTCAGACTTATACCTGAAATTCTATCGTTCCCTACCCAAAACAAACAAACAACAATGGAAAGATTGACACATTATGATCAGGTTAACTCTGACAAATAATGATCCCATTCCAAAATCTTGAGAAAGTATGCAGTGACATGATATACTGACAAGGTCCTTCACTGTATTATTTATAATCATAAAAGATAATGAGCCCTGGGGTACAGTGGATTAAATATTGGGCTAATAAACATAGTCAGCACTCCCAACCACCAGATACTCTGTGGGAGAATGATTCAACTTTTTACTCCTGTCAAGAAGTACAGTCTCATAAACCCACAGGGGAATATCTACCCTGTCCGATATGGATTTAGAACGGACTTGATTGCAGTGAGTGAGTTTTGAGTTATAAAATACTGGATATACTCATTAGCTGTGGAACTTACAAAGAAGCATTGTAACAAGCTAGGTGCCATTGAGTCAATGCCAATTCATAGTAACCCTATGGGAAACAGAACAAAACATTGCCTAATCCTTAGTGTGAATCCATCTCTTTAGCAATCTTCTTTGTAATGATCTACTTTGCCAGCATGATGTCCTTTGCCCGGGATTGTGCTCACGTGATAACATGCCCAAAATATATGAGATCAAGTCCCTACATCCTTGCTTTTATGGAGCATTAGTGTTGTACTTTTTCCAAGATAGATATGCTTATCTATCTGGCAACCAGTCAAAGGTACTGTCAGCATTCTTTGTCAATACCATAATTTCAAAAACTCAGTTCTCAAGTCTCCCCTTTCTCATTGTCCAATTTTTACATTTATACCCGGTCAATGAAAACACCGTAGCTTCTTCAGTCAGGCCCAACTGCATCTCAAGGAGATATCCTTTTTCTTCAACACTTTGGCAAGATTGGTGACTTGCAAACACATTAGAAACACTTAGGAAATACTTTTCACCCCCACAACATAGTGACTATACATGTTGACCATGCATAAAGTATACATGTTGTTCATTTTATATACAAGAATCAAATTATGTCGATGGGGAGAAAAGGAGTCCTAGTGATGTAGTGGTGTGTTAGTCCTGGTAGACTAGAGAAACACATCCAGGGAGACGCATATGTGTGGAAGAGAAAGCTTTATATCACAGAGCAATTGTACACTGAGAAAGCACACCAGCCCAGTCCATATCAAGTCCATAAATCTGATGTTATCCCATACATCGGATATCAGTCTATAAATTCCTCTTCAGACTCATACAACATGTGCAATGACACTGAATGCAGGAAGATCACAGGTCGGTGGATGCAAAGTCTCGTGGATCCATGTGCGGTGGAAGCATCTCAATGCTGGTGTGGGTCTCCACATGACTCCTCCAGTTCCAGAGCTCTGGTTTCATCAGTGTGTGCACATGTGACTTGCCATGAGGAATATGAACCAGAGAGTGTATCTGGCCTCCAGTGAGCGATTACTTCCTTCACACCTCCAAATGAGGTCATCACGCTGTGGCCTGATTCACAGGCTACATTTCACCCCTTCACAAATTGTTAGGAGATTATGTAACTGCCACAAGTGGTTACATATTGGCCTTCTAACTGCAAGGTCAAGCCACTCTGAGGGAGAAATATGTGACTTCCAACTTCCATAAAGTGTTAAAGTCTCAGAAACTCAGTCAACCCAGCCTAACACAACCAACACAATATGCTTGCTCGGCATCCTCATCAGAATGTGGTGTTCCCATTAACTTCTTTTTCAATGTAGCTATTCTGATTGGTGTTATTGGTATATAGCTAATTATGATAAACATCTTTTCATATACCTTTATACCTTGTGTATATTGATTTTGCTGAAATTTGTTTTTCATATTTTAGAACATTTTCTTCTCTTTTTATATTGACGGCCAATGTTTTCATATATCTTCAGGACTTTGTTGGATATGTGGTTATTTGGCTCAAAACCAAACCAAGCTCACTGTCATTGAATGGTATCAACTCCTAATGCCCTTCTGGGGCAGAGGAGAATGGCCTCTGTGAGTTCCCTAGGCTGCGCACCTTTACAGAAGAAAGCCTCCACTCTGAGAGGGCCGGTGGACTTGAACTGCTTGCCAACTGCAGTCCAACAAGTCCCTACCACACCGCCAGAGCTCCTTGTTTTGGGAAATAGAGTAGGCAACTACTTTTTCTCTTTTTAAGCACAGTCTTGCTGAGACAAAGCTTTTAACTTTTATAAGATAAAATTTGTATTTTTTTTTCTTTTAAGAATCATGATTTGGGTATTAAGTTTAACCATGTTCTGCTTAACCCTTGCCACTTAAGAGTGTTTTTCTTTTTTTATCTAATTTTTAAAAATAATTTTATATATTACACTTAAATATTTATATCCATGATTCATTGCACAAGTACCTTTGGTTCAACTGGTTATCTTTCCTTCATTGAATTTATCTTGCAGCTTTGCCAAAACTCTTTTAGGCATATATCTGCATAGGTCTATTTCCAGGTGCTTGATTTGCTTCATTGGTCCATGTGTCTATTCACACACTCTTTGTTACACTAATATCACACACTCTTTGTTACTATGCGTTGGCATAATTGGTTACAAATTTAGCTGTGATCTACAAGGTCAACAATTTGAAACCTCCAGCTTCTTAAAGAGTTACTGTTCTCAAAGAGTTACAGTTTCAGTACTCACCTATCCTAGCTTATTGGGTTGTAATGAGTCGGCACTCACTCAGTGACAGGGAGTTGAGTTGATAGAGTAACCTGCCCATTTGGAAGAAGGATTTCTCTCTGCGTATTCCCCTTTTCAAAATAGTTTTTAGCTACTCTTAGCCTTATGCTTTACTGGTATAGCAATCTTGTAAATGTCTACAAAATATGTTACTGACATTTTTATTGAATTGTATTAAATTACAGATCAATTCTGGGGGGGGATTTAAATATTTTACCATGATGATCCTTCCCGTTTATAGTTACCTTTTAATTTTAATTCTCGTTCAGTTAATTTCCGCTGCTTTCACAATCTTAACTATATGTCTGTGCAATCAGTTTCTAGAACCTTCAAAATAATTTATACCTCAACATATAGAATACAAAAATCTTCATCACTGGATCCATAAACAACATAATAAATGGAGTTCGGATAGAAGTTTTCCAGGATTTCATTTCAATTGGCTCCACAATCAGCAAGCATGGAAGCAATAGTCAAGAAAGGAAACGATTCATCGCACTAAGCAAATGTGTTCCAATTTTTGGAAGGGCACAGTCGTCACTTTGAGGACTAAGGTGTGCTGGCTCCGCATCAAGAGATGCTCAATTTCCTTGGGTGCCTTTGAACACTGGGAAGTGAGTAAGAGAAAGCAGAGTAGAACCTATGCCTTTGAATCATGGTGTTGTTGAGAAATATTTAATATTCCATGGACTGCTGAAAGAATGAATAAATCTGTCTTTGAAGAAATATAAACAAATGCTACTGGCAATAAGGACATAAGACTTCCTTCCCGTGATCCGGACATGTTATGAGGATGGACTAGTTCTTGAGGAAGGAGGGGGACACACTAAGGGACACACTGGATGAAATGGAGTCAAATACGCAAATTGTTGTGAGAATGACGTGCAGTCAGACAGTGTTTCGCACTGTGGTACACTGGGGTGCTATGAGATCACACCCTCTGGACAATGCCGCCCATCAATAACTGTTCTCTCAGGGAGCAGCTCCAAAGTCCTAAAGCACACAAGATAACACATCATTACTTTGCCAGTACAACATACCTAAGAGATACAGTTCTGAATTGTTTCTTTCCATAAACACTTACTCTTGATTTAGCTATTCCCGATAATGGTACAAATTATCCTACTTTACTTGGTGTTGCATTGTGCCAAATGCATGTATTAATTTTCCTTTGTTTCCATATTTGATAGATGGTTGATATACTATCCTACTGCACAAGCTTTTGAATGATTTCCTTCATATGTCTTGTCTTTCAACTGAGATCAACCTATTTCAAACCATCTATATATCTATATGTCACTGATTTAACCTTGTAATTGATATGTACTTCAAACCTCTTCCTAGTCAAACGATCTGACAATATTCTGTTGCATGGTATTGTTCAGAAAGACAAGCTCTGGTCAAAGGTCAGGAGGCTCCACTGTTTGAAATAGAGGGTAAATGATCTACCAATTAGAGTCCTTTTATGTCTTTGTTGTGGAAGAATATTTAACAGGAAGAACAATCAGCATTGAACCAAATCGTTAAACTAGAGGACTTTGTCCCCTTCACAAGCGGTTTTAATAAGTTCTCTCCTTGCAAATCTCTGTTTTGTACTTTAAAGCTGAAAGAAAGAAAAAGGGAGCAAGACTGTCGTTTCTGTTGTTTGGGCTGATTAAAGAAGACTGTCAGTTTAAAGCAGCCAGCTGGTCATTGAGTCAAAGTGTTCAAATAGGGAAAAATATCTAAATTGTTCACAGAGATTTCCCTTCTTTATTGATGTAGAATATATGTATAAATGGGAGATCTGTCACTCCTATTTTCTGCACCAACTATTTTGTTTCTGTACTCAGTTTCTTTTGTGTAGTCTTTATATTATTGTGTGTACTTCTTATATTATTTTATATTAATTCTGCATATTATTAAAATCTGGTTTCTATCTCACATGACTACTTGTTAACACTATAATTTTATTAAGTTCTTCTCTGTTACAGTTTTATATGGCTTTCTGTAATTTCTTTGTATTTATATTTTATAATGCTCATAAAACTCACTTGGATCACAAACCAGGGTTCAGTGTAAATTGTTTCTCGTGTGGAGCCAAGGACCGAGGTATATCTATTCCCAAAGAGATCTAACAGAAGCACTATTTTGCTTTGCAAAATAGTTGTACAATTTACTAGTTATCAGCAGTGTATGAGGGGTCAAAATCTCTCCACACTTGCTCCAGCATTTCTTATTTTCTGTTTTTTAATTCCTGTTAATGCTGGGATGAAGTCATATCTCATTGGTACTTTGATTTGCAGGTGATTCCGCATATTTCTTCATATGTTCCCTAGCCTCCTGGATGTCTTCTTTGGTGAACTGTCGGTTGAATATCTTGTGAGAATTTGTTAATTGAATTCTCTGTCTTTTTCTTCTTTAGGTGATTTCAGAGATTAGCCCTTTCTCTGATATATCATTGTCAACATTTTCCCCAGCATCTAGACTCAAAAGTTAGCTGAACATTAATCCTTACGTGTAATGTAGGCTCCACAAAACTGAATTGTCTTTGATGCTTGTGATAGGCAGGTTTTAGTCAACTTGGTTATACCGGAGTGGCAGTACTTTGGCAGTGGAGACCACACTTCCATTGGTTTGAGCTCACTGCCATCGAGTCAATGCTGACTCACAGCGACCCCTTGGATCCTATGGACTGTAACTTTTATTTATTTTTTTTAAAATTTTTTTTTTATTTTTGGACTGTAACTTTATACTGGAGCAGAGAGCCAGTCTTTCCTCTGTGGAGCTGCTGGTGGTTTCAAACTGCCGCAGCCCAGTCGGAACCACTACACCACCAGGGCTCTAACACATAATAAAAAATTCTATGCTGGAATTTCATGTGAGCAGCAAAGCACTTGCAAGACGCTTAAGGAGGAAAGCAGCCTCCTAAATCTGATGACAGTCCTACTGCCATTGAAGAGATGTTTCCTCAGGAGTGGGGTCCACTCCTCTGTAAGCAGATCTTTGGGAAATCTGGCCTCTTTGTGCTGGTCCAGGTCCCGCATCTGTTTCACCTTCCTCCAGTTCTTTGCACTTGAGTCAGTGGTCACTCCTATTTCACACCAACCCTGTCAGCCACCTGTCAGATTGCTTGCTAATCATAGGCTTGATCAATTCTGTAGCCATGAGCCTGACATATCGACTTTGGATTCATACGACTTCACCTCCAACAACTTGTGGCCTTCCTCCTGCTGGAGTTGTCTTCCTGCTTCTTAGTTCATCTACCCTGGAAGTCATATGGGTCAGGAAAGTCTCCAGCTAAACATTTGACCCAAGACTTGAACTGCACTAGAATGACTCACTTTTGGGACTGTGTAAGCCACTTCATTGATAGAAATTTCTCTCATTAGGTACACATGTCAGCATCGCTAGTTTTGCTCCTCTAGACAGCCCAGTTAAACATGATGCTCGGTATTTTCTCAGTCTCTACTAATTGAAAATACCGTAAATACTTGAATATAAGTCGACCCAGGTATAAGCCGAGGTACCTAGTTATTACCTGGGAAACCAGAAAAACTGATTGACTCGAGTATAAGCCTAGGGTGGAAAATGTGGAAGCTATTGGTGAGTTTCAATAATCAAAACAAATGAAAATAAAACAACTAAAAATTGAGACATCAGTGGGGTAATGTATTTAAATATTTATTTTAAATTAAAAAACATAAATAAAAGGACAACAAGTCATTTTACATTAGTAAACCAGAACAGTAAGTGGAAAATAGGTTCAATAAAAACAATAAGGTATCAAAACTGCTACTTTCAGAGTACTATTCCCTGAGCTCAATCGGCAACCAAGCTAAAATGTAAAGAGTTAAAATCCTTCAAAACTGGACTCCTCATCATCATCCGTATGCCAATGCAGAGCTTCAGCTGGTGTGAGGTCATCATAGACGCTGTCCTCACTGAGATCGCCGTCATCACCATCACTGCTGTCAATTTCATACACAGCACAGTCTTCACTGCCATCGATAGCATTACTAATACTACATTTCTGGAAGGCACGTCACACTATGTCTTCTGAAATGTCTTCCCATACATCTCGAACCCACTTTGCTATTAACTCTATGTCAGGTTTCATGAGATTTCCTCCTTTTGTTAGTCGGGCTTGACCAGATGACATCCATTCATGCCACATCTTTTACACAGTCTTTAAAAGGCTTATTCAAAGATACATCAAGAGGCTGCAGTACAAATGTAAGCACACCTGAAATAATGGCTAAAGTAACTTTACTAGATTTTACCAATTTTTTTTATGTCATTCGATAGGTGGGCTCGAAACATATTCCAAACAAGTAGCAATGACTTTTTCTTTAAGGCTGGTCCTGGTTGTCAGTTCCAAATTTCTTCCAGCCATTTTTTTGTTCCATCTTCATCCATCCAGCCTTTCACATGTGCACGCACAGTAATTCTTGGTAAGATATTGATCTTTTTAGGCAAGATCTTTCTTTAAAAATAATGAGAAGGATGCAGCTTAGTTCCATTAGCCAAACATGATGGAACAACTGTAAAATATTTTTTTATTTCCTGTGGTTTTGAGAAAAAATGATTTTTTCTCCTAACCTTGCCAGTTCTGTTGCTTAGAAGATCAAAAGTCATGGCAGTTTCATCCATATTCCCAATATCTGCCATGTCACAATTATAATCCTTTCTTTTATAATAAATGACTGGAATGACATAATTTTTTATTCAAAGTCTTGTGGAAATTTCTGGGAAATCTTTGTTCCTTGTCTCAAACATAGTAGGCCAACCCTAATCATAAAGCCGGTACACCATTCTGCTGATGCAGCAAATTTTTCAATGCCTGGTGCTTTATATTTGCCATCCTTAGCCATTTGTAAAGCACGTATGTGGAATCCCATGCGTGTTACACAGTCACCACTTTGATGACACTCTATAACACAATTCACTCTCTAGAGCCCCATAAAAAGGCGTTAAAGCGTGACAAGCTTTTTTAGCTTTTGGAATCTGTTCCAAGTCAGCCTACATTTTCTGCCACTCCTTCACTTGCTTTTCGTCAACAAAGAATTCCCTACTTGCAATACTGTTATTGCTTTCTTCTGCTCTTGACACAACCTTCATTTTGAAACCAGCCTCATATGACCGGCGTTTTTGTTTTGGTTCAAGAGTATGCATTTCTAATAGGATAAAAAAACAAGACTTTGAAAAAAAACTTTCATGGTAATGCCCGCCCGCCCCTGCCCCTCCGTGTGAAACATTAGCAAGGTAGAGGGGGGATTGTCCATGCAGGCAGGTGATGAGGATGTGAATTAACACAGAGACCACAGGGGAGAGATGGAGCGCAGCCACAGACACATCCTTACCAATTCAGCTCAGCTGCTGGCGTAAGTGAATCACTACAGGTGCTTCTGCGAATTGGAGCTGTCCATGTCATAGGACTGCTCTGATTGGTTAGATGTGAGTAAACAAACATTTAAAGCTCTACAGTGTCAGTGGGGCTTTGAATTAAGAGCAGAGAAATGGCAATCACCCGAGAGATAATGGGTGCACATCCTGTTACCTCAGGGGTGGGCAGCAAGATGTTACACCTCTCTGGGGTACCCATGACCCATGTATAAACCGAACCCGTTTTTCAGAACATTTTTTGTGCTGAAAAACTCGATTTATACACGAGGATATACGGTATATTTGAACTCTGAAGACGAGTATATACGGTATAATTGAACTCTGAAAAATACATTTTCTTTTATTAGTTCCTGTCTATTCCATTATGAATTTCCATATATATATATATTTGTATCTGCCTTAAGGAATTTACCATTTGAGTTGTATCATTATTTTGTAACTTATAAAATTTCTTCTACGAGATTTTTAAGATTCTTGGAGACACACACTGTCTTTCCTATCTTTCCACCTCATCTCTGCATAGGCTAGTATATAGAATAATTTAATGTTTCAGTAGGTAATGATAAGCATTCATACCCAGAAATTGTTTGTAAATTATAGAAACTTGTATTAAACAAAAATATCCACATGTGAAAGTCTTGTTTCTCATGATATCCTCCATGTTGATATATATACATCTGAAAGTGGTGCGTCTACCTTTCTAGTCTATTCTTGGATGATTCTGCCCTCTTCATTTCTCCTACATCCAAATAGGAGCTGGGAGCCTACTGGAGGGACTCAACTTAAGTCCTTTGAAATAACCTTTGAATTTGGGTAACAGCAAGAAGCCTGAAGTGCCAAGATCAGGGCTGTGGGATGGATTGCATTAAGTTTCCCAATTAAATATCATAGGACTTTCCTAAACACAACCCAGGCTAGTCCTGAGATATCCATACAATTGGAACCCAGTACAGAGCAGAGTGCCCTTGGAGGAACCACTTGTGTCAGAATAAAGAAAAATAGAGGATGGAAGTCAAGGCCGGCTACTGCCAAGGGCGATAGGAAAGCCAGAGGTAGTCAGATGTGGCCCGGATAGCATGTTTGATACCCTGTTACCATGCCTTAGCCTCAAAGTGACATCTTGTCTCCTTAACACTTTCTAGAGGTCTTGCGCAGAAGATATGTCCTATTTAATATGACCTTGATTTATTGACTGCTGCTTCTATGAGCATTGAATGAAGACAAAGTATTCATACCATCAGTACTTCATTTATCATTATGTAATATAGTGACTGAGTTCAGAGAAATTTTGTTTACTTTAAATATACTGAAGGCTGCAGTCTTTGGTGCTTCAAGTTCTTGTTCTCAGCAAGGAAAGTTGGACCATCTGTACATCACAGGTTGTTAATCCTTCTTCTTCAGAGAGTACATCTTCTCAGATTATTCTCTAATCATATCAATAGAATAAGTAAGGTGAAAGGTTATAGAAGAGATACACGTGTTTCCTGACTTGAAATCATGCAGTGTTCCCTCAAATGACTGCCTCTTGGTGTATTTAGAGGTTTCACACTAGCACATTGAAATGTTCTGGAATTCACTACAATGAACAGCTTGGAAGCTAGTCTTCACTGGCTTCTCTATTGTCAAGAGGCAGAGGACAGGCATGCATTCACCCTCCATCATTCTTTACCCATTTTGACTTCAACCCTTCCTCTCATGGCAGTATACCTCTTTATTAGATTCCCATAATTCATTATAATGGCCACATATAACTCATAGGCAATACTCACTACTAAGGAGATGTATTAGGGAAGGTTCCACCGGCCAGGATCAAAATATGCTAAGGACATAGTCCTGGGTTCACAGGAACACTTCTCTCAGTTAGCAGAGAAGTCCTCCGCCTGTCAGCCCCATAGTTCTTGAATCTCGGTTCCCCTCTGTTCTGCATCATGGTTTCCTCGCCTCGGCCTTTGGTGCCTCTGGAATGGGCTTTACTTCCAATGGTCCTGGGATTTTTTCTCTCTGTGTCCCTGCTTTCAAAATGGCTCTCCTATACAGAGGAATGGCTTTGATGGACCAGTGATGATTGTCATTTAGAAGACCATTCCCCCAAGGAAACAAAGGGTATGACTTAGTTCACACCTTCAACCAAGGTCAAGACCTATTTCTACCTGAATCCTATTAGCATAGCAGAGAATTCTCTTCAAAATGTGATTTTATTCATAGGTAAAGTCCAGAATTTTAATACATCACATAAGGAATTAGGGCTAGAGGGACCATATTAATTAACTATATTTCATTTCCTTCTCTGCAATGTTATCCATAATTTTTTATGAGCTACAGAGTCAGATGCCTTACACAGTCAAGGAAACACAAGTAAATTACGTTTTGGTATTTTCTGTTTTCACCCAAAATCTATCTGATAGATTTTATTCCATTTGCTCTTCTGATAAGGCTTGGATTGTTGGCAGCTCCCCTTCAATGTACTGCTGAGGTATTTTTTGAATTAGCTTCAAAAATTTCCATTTGAAAATGATATTAATTATATTTTTGCTAAGTTCTGCATCTTGTTGGCTCACTTGCTTACCTACAGAGCTTGAGCTGAATGTCTTCTGGTTGATACTTACAGCCTAGTGGTATGTCCTGTGTGCATTTATTAACCAATCAGAAAGGACTTTCTAACTTTTCCTGATCAAAAACCGTACCCTGAAAACTTCTCACTAGCATTACAACTTGCCAGCTACCTTAATAAACCCTTAATCATGAATTTTGTCTGAGTTCTGTGTAGCCATTGCAATGGATATTGGAGCTTAGAGGACACTAATTAAGATGTCACAACGTTATTGATAAATCATCATTCATGTTCAATGAAACAGATGTGTTGTTGAGACATTCTCTAAATTCAGGAGGGATATATTTAAATGTCATACTTTGCCTATTGTGGACTTGCTTTCTTTTTTTCACTTTCCACATAAATTTGCATATTAGAAATCCATGATTAGTTCCACAGTTTATGAACTTATTTTCATTGATTATCGTAAACTTTTGCATGGTCTCTTCCCATAGATGTGGTAAATTTAAGACTTGTGTATTCCAGCTGTAATGTCCATTAATCAAGTCACTGTTTATATTGAGGAAAGCAGGTATTTATAGTGAGGGAGTTTGGGGTTTGTTAAATTTTATCACGGAACATCCAGCATCGTTTCTATTACCAAAACCATATTTCCAAATATTGATCCTTCCTCTTTGTTTCCAAATTTCTCAGTCCAATTGTCAACAATTATCCTAGCTTCTTGATCACATGTTTCATCAATTTCAGGGTTAAGAATTTGGTAGAAGTCTTCATCACGACCTTTAGTGGTTGATGTGTAAATTTTAATAATATTTGTGTTGGTTGCTCTTCCCTCTAGGTGCATAGGTATACAGATGTTTTCCGATCACAGCCAGTATCGTACTACAAGTTATATCTTGAAATGCTATTATGATAATAAATGAGACACCATTCCTCTTGAATTTGTCATTTCCGGCATAGTATTGATTGAAAATGGTCAGTGAGGTAATTATCCTCACTAATGCCTATGATATGGATCTTTATGCGTTCCTTTTTGATGACATCCCATTTTCTTAGTTTCCTACTTCATCTATTCATGTTCCAGTTACTAATGGATGTTTTCATCTGTTTTGTCTCATTGTGAGTTGTAGCACATTAGCAAATGGAAATCCCAGAAGCTTTACTCCATCCACACTATGAAAGGCAACTCTTTGTTCAGGAGACAGCTCTACCCCAGTCATACTTTAAGTTTCTTACAACTGAGCCATTCAATAAGTGTTCAGTGTTTAATCCCTCACAAGTGGTCAGCCAATTTCTTCTTGCCAGTCTGTTCTTAGTTGGAAACTTTGCTGAAAACTAGCTACCATGAGTGATGCTGCGGACAATCGAAATCCAAGAGGCATGGTTTCATCATGGCAAAAAAAATGACCATAATATCTCTAGCCTCTGGTGAGTTTGAACCACCAACCTTGTGGTTAGTGGCCTACATCTACTTGCTATTATCACAAGGACTTCTGTCATGTGAGCATGTGTGTATTCATCTATACACACATTTATTTGTCATTTGTGCATATATCTAAACTAGATAGTACTGGTTTGAGAGTAAATATTTTATCAGGTATCTACAAATATATATTTCAAATGCCACTTAAAATAAATATTACCTGTACAAAGATTTATAGTTTTAGGGAAAGTTTTTTTCTTTTTCCTTTAATCACAGATTTTTATCTTGCACTCATGAACTGTTAGATAAAACATAATTTACTAAATTTGGAAATCAAACCTCTAAAGTATTGGTGAGCATATAACTCAAGCTCATAGGTAAATTCAAATGGGTGCCATTTATAGTGGGTCACGATGAAATAAGAAATATTTTTAAATGTCACATTTAGATTTTGTGCACATCCATTCTCACTATTCTGAAACCATATTTTAATGTTTAAACTTACTTTAAAATTTAATTAAATGCACCTTGATTCTCAAGTTTCGATATGTCAAACTTTGGGTAAAGAAATAGGTATGTAGGATTTTAGAACTCTGGCAGATGGAAGGTGTTCATTATTGTGTGGTTTGGTGGTCATTCTTTGTCAGAATAATGATACTCTGTAAAATCACAAGAGGAAACACACACACAATCTGAAGGGAGGCATGCATATGTACTAGGGTACAAACGTTTTATACGACTGAGATTCTCTTAGCATAAATAGGAAGAAGAAAAGCTGAGCGTGGAGATGTGAATTTTGGTTGTCTCTAGGTTGGACAGAAAAAGGGCTTCTCCAGAGCATTAAGAGTAGCCTTGTTATAGATGTGGTCTGGTTCAAGGGTTTCAGACTACTTTAGATATCATTGTCCTTTCCAGTTCTTTCTTACCTGGTCAGCTGCTACTGTCCTTCATTCTTGGTTCATAGCTCCTCCCCCAATTAGGGAGAGGCCATTGGATAACAGACAACATGGGTAAATCAGTTTGGAGCCTTCTCTGTTTCCTTGGAAACCTTTCATGCCCTTTGATTTCAGGGACAACTTTTCTGCAGGGGTGTTTTAAAAGACAATATGAGGTCTCTTTTCATTGTCTGCCGACTGAACCACACTTACAGCAATCTCTGATACTGACATTTCATTAAGTGCCAGGAATGAAGATGCTAGTTCATAGTATGAAAGCTTTGTATTCAGAGCATCATGCAACAGCTAAGTATGAGGATTTGGTTAAGGAGGAAGGCATTAGTGTGTGTCTACCCAATTCGTAGTAGGATCAAGCTGAGTGTAAAATAATCATCCACAGAAAAGGGAGTTTAGTAAAATGCAATACAGTGTTTTACAACCCAATAAATAACTATATATTCTTCCTCTTGCATATTTCAGTATTCAGTCAAATATCTATCAAAGTTTTAGCACTTTAACAGGGAGCAATTGTGATGATTGCTCACAATTTCTAGGTTTCTAGAGAGGGCACAAGAGAGAGCAGAATAGAAACCGATTCACCATGATTTTAGTCTTACAAAGTTATATCTATTAGATCTACTGCAAAAATGATTAATTTTCATTTTGGTTTTATTATTTGAAGTAGTCCATCTTATTCATAGTTACTTGAATGTACTATTAAATATATTATATACATAAATAGCTACTCGTATAAACATGGGACATGAACATCCGAATTAGCTTCAATTCAACATATGTGGCACCTGAGTGGTGATTAAGGCAGGCACGTGGAAAGATGGTTAATTTTCAAATTCTAAGGACCCTCAACGTAGTTAGAAAGCCCTTTCTGATACATGAGAAACAAGACTATTTAACGACTGCACAATGAAACCATATATTACAGAAAAAGCTTTGTAATTATCTGGAGATACGAGTTGGCATGTACTTTGTAAAACGGATGGCATGATCAAGGTTCTTTATGATTTCAATAGTTTAAAAGCCCACAAATTTGACTAAGCAAAATCGTTGACTTGCATTTAAGGTTCAAAATAAGTTTCGCAAGTTCAGAATGCAAGAGAACATATAGTTCCAAATTATTTGAAAACTGCATTGAAATATCCAGGATGGGAGGAAAAAACAATGAACAGTGGGATAGAACCATTAAAATAAGTGTGTGTATTCTTAGATAGCTCATTTAATTTATACATTTATTAAATTGCATGTTTCAAATATCTCCACTTAAAGAATGAACCTATTGCAATGTGAAAAGCATAATATTCTGTAAAATTAAGTAAATAGAACAATGTGGATTTAGATACATTTTAAATTAATAGAACTGGATGAATCAGATCAAGGATTAGCCACCCTACACTTCAAAATATCTCCACACTCTTTAGATTATTCTAGGCTATGAATTGAAATTGACTCGATGGCAGTTTGGTTTTGAGTTCGAGGCTACATTTTCGAAGGAAATACAAAGACACTAGAAGATATTATATCTCGCCCCCACCACCACCAAAAGAGAAAAGGAATCTGCAAGCAATGTAATAGGAACAATCAAAGGTATACTTATTCTAGACAGTTATACACTGTATAAAATATTTGCTAATAGTTTTAAAAACAAGTACAACATTTTTTAAAAATTAAAATGTATGTTTAGAAAAAATGTATGTTTAGAAAATAAAGAATGCATGTTCGTTGTTACTTCCTGAGAAGAACTAGGATCAATTAGCTTAAGTTAAGAAGAGAAACGGTTCGGCTTACTTAGAAAGGAGAAATTCCTATGCCTTTGGAATTGACCAGCAATGAAATGAGCTTGTTGAGTTTCTCCAGTGGATCGTTCCTTTACTCTGGCTTCTCAACGCTGAAAGAGCTCACGCAGAAGAAGCGCTTTTGTAAAACCAAGTGACTTTCTGAGGAAAAGGGAAGTTTCCGATATTCACACGAAATCCCAGGGACCAAGAGCAGGAAGTCCTGAGAGTGCTCTACCCTTTGAGGATGGCCTCTGAGAGAACTGGGCCCCAGGTCGTGTGCTGCCTCCCCCACTGTCCCCAGCAGCATCCACCACCCTCCGACCTGCAAGAGGGAACCTGAACAAGAAAAGTAAAAGAAGCTTGGCCTTCCTGGGGCAGGCTCTTTCCCACCAAGGTATTGGCCAGCCTCATTGACTGACGTTGGGCCCACCTGTGTGATGTCAGGTGGACCTCCTCCCTGGGCACAGAGGGTCTCTGTCTAAGCATGCTCAGTTTGGGTCTTTCCATAGGTGTCTAGTAGGTACCTGATTTCCCTGGAGCCCCCTTGTTATGGCCCTAGGCAGGCATCTGGGGGAGACAAAGCACCTTAGTCCCTTCTCTGGTTACCTAACAAGCTAACTTGTGAAGCGCTCCTCAAAAGTTGTGTATCAGAAATGACAGAAAGAAATAAAATTGCTGCACTGGGTTAGTTTATGGCCCACCCAAATACTGTCCAAAATTTTACAATTTATTTCATGGTGAAATTTATGTATTTATGAAGAGTATTTACATTTGTATTAGCATAACTATTAAATGAATTACATGTGATGGAAATCATTAAGTTCTGTACTCTCAAGACTTAGCAGATACTTAAATACCTTTGCAGTTACAAACTGATGTTTAATTGGTAAGCCTCCTCTCTTATCTCCTGTTTCTTTGTCAATGTGTCATGCTATCTGTGGTCCTTCATTCTAATCTGCTGTCAGGCCCACAAACCAGACAACCACTCTTGTTAAATCAATAAACTTAACTATGCATACAGTTCTGACTCAGTAGCTCTTGGCTTGAGTGAGGCCAATTAAAGTGAGTGAGCTTTCAGACAGGCAGGCACTTGATAAGCTATGAGACCATTCTTTATTTTCATACATATTTGTTGTGATCAGAAACAGATATTGTTCAAAAACTTATCTAGAAATTGAATGTCACTGAAGAGGGAAGCGAACTATGCATGAATTGGTTAAGCATTAATCTTAGAAATAAATAATGTTTTATTTCATTTTTTGATGGAGAAGGGGAAGGGTTATTTTAAGAGTGAAAACTTGATAACAGAGAGGAACAATGGAGCTTAGCTAGGTAGTAATAACTAGAGTACTCTTACTAAAGCAAAAGAATCACTCAAAGAGGAACGAGGAAGAAAAATGAGAATCTAAATGACATGACACGGCCACATTATTGGGATGTCTCTGATGGCAGGTTGTAAAAAAATTGAACAATATAAATAGAGATAAATGTAGATAACTGTGTGTACACACACGCTGTTTCAATTTTTCTTCTTCTATCCCCCATTTTACAAACCTTTTAGTTTAGTAAAATTAATATAAAACTTTCACCTATCTAGCAACTCTAAAATTCTTAGAACTCTTTTTGTAATATTATAGAATTAGTTATACCCTTTTTTTACTTATTGGAAGGTGCTGCTGAAACATATAGATTATATATGGCAAGAATGAGCCTTTTACTGGTTCAGATAATTGATTTTCTCATATGGTGTGGCAATTATTCATGATCCATCAGTACACAAAATTGTGGGAACACAAATAACATGACAACCCGTGGTTTTAAGTTAACCAGCCAATACAAAATGTAGATATATTGAAGCTTTGGGTGACAAGTAGCCCGACACTCCTCTCTCCTGGGCAGCTGCTGATAAGTTAAAACCTGTCCCTCTTTTGTTAGTTGGCAACCATTTTAACCACCCATCACCCAGGGCTCCTTTTTCTAGACAAACAACAATAAGTTCAGCACAATAGTATTTTAACATCCCCAAATTCAAAGACTATGCCTTATTCTCATTGCTACTTACCCAGTACCTATTTCAAAGTATAGCCAATAAAAATGCTCAGTTATAACTTATTTAGTACATTACTGAATTTTCCCTCAATGGCTATCTTGAGTAAAAGAATAATAAGCATTATAGACTTTGGCATTATTTACTATTAACATATTTGTTAAGTTTCTTAATTAGGGTATTGCTGTACTAATGTGTGACTTTTTTATGATCCCAGTTTAATTTAAAATATCTGTAGAAATTTCTGAAATACTTTTAATTGTAGGTAAAGTTACCAGTATTTTATTTTATTTTACTTTTTTAATTATATCCTTCAAATTAGGTACATATATATCCGGAAAAAATAATGGAGGAGGGATTCAAAGTCAGACTAGTTTGGAAGAAGCAACAAATCAGAGAGCACCTTTCAGGAAATATGTGCTTAATATGCATTTAGTGATCGCATCAAAAACGCATTAGTGAAATGATTCATAGACCAGACTGAACACATGTGGAAACATATCATGGGCTAAGTATGAAGAATAGACGAAATCACAAAATGAAATTGAAAGAATAAAAGGAAATAAGCATAACTAATAAAAAGATGTGGAAACATTCCAGTTTCCTTGTGTTTTTTATTATACATCTTATTTTAGAAATGCAAGTTATTAATCAGTATCATTTGGAAACTCAGACATTCACTCTTGTTTACTTATTTGCCAGTTAAATGAAGTTGTTCGTCAGAAAGGCACTTAGCTGATCAAACCGCCAGCTATTCCTCATGAGAAAGACAGGGCTTTCTATTTCGGTAAACAGTTACAGTCCTGGAAAATACGGGACAGCTCTACACTATCCTATGAAATCACTATGAGTTGGCATCACCTTGATAGCAATAAGCATGATTTTTGGTTTGGTTAATTAATAATAAGGTGCCAAGAATATTTTAGACTTTCGTTAGAAAGCCAGGGTGGAGTCATCGTTATGCAAGGTCAACGGTTTGAAAGCACCAGCTACTCCATGGGAGAAAAAGTTGGCTTCCTATTGTCATTAAGAGGAGAAAAAAAAAGAGAAAATGATTAGGGAAAAGAATGTACAGATGTGCTTTATACAATTGATGTATGTATGGATTGTGTTAAGAGTTGTATGAGCCCCTAAAAAATGTTTTAAAAAAAAAAAGAATTACAGTCTTAGAAACCCACAGGGACTGTTCTATGCTGCTCTAGGGGGTTACTATGCACTGGCATCGACTTCATGGCAGTGAGTTTGTGACTTAACCTTTCTTAATAAATGTATTGCAATATACCAGTGATAAAATTTAGAAAATAGTGAACATATTATTAAGTACTTTAAAAGCTACTAATATTCCTAATTATTATTCCATCGCTTTTCCTAAATAGTAATATAAAACAACCAAGAGTATGAAAATGTGACTGCACCACATATGGAACGAGATAAACAAAACGAGTCATTACTCATATTTGTCATAACAAAAAGTCAGGATTCCCCTTTGTTGTGAGGGAGAACAGACAATGTGGGAGTAGGTTGCATTAGGAAAATTTGTAGAATTCCGCATCATTAGAAAAGTTGTTATGATAATTACTACAGCAAAGATGTCATTGCTAGTTAGAAAATACATTTTGTTGTTTTCTTTCTTTCTTGGCCACTCCAGAAGACATATCTTGTTGAGGAAATGGATGCATAAAGGAGCAGGACACTCCAACTGCACATCTGTCCAGGGTGATTCCCAGGAGGTCGCGTTCACCCCACGCCGTCCTTCTCTATCCTACTATAGCACACACCATCTCAATTGCAGCACTCTACTCTGCTGTGGGGCTTTCTCCTTGCAAGGAGGCCTGCTTGTATAGGGTGGCGCCTTGGCCTGGGATCCATTAAACCGGCAGTTGGAAATCACCAACAGCCCATCAACAGCTACAACTTCAGAAACCGACAAGAGTTCGCTCAGTGTCCGCATTGACTTGATGGCAGTGTTTTTTGTTTTTTTAATAATCTGTTACAATGATGACTCAGAGCTCACAGACAATACCCACAATTTTGGGCTTTCTTACAGAAATTAACAGATTACATCAAGCCAGGATCAGAGAATATTAAAAATACAGACAGTCCTTTTATGTACAAGTCCTTGTCTTAGTCGCGCCTGCAAGCTTACGCTACTGGTCATGAGGTTCCTTGACCTCGGCCTTGAAAAATAATAAGAGGACACTACCTGCCTGAAGACACCGTGTGTGTGTGTGTGTGAGAGAGAGAGAGAGAGAGAGAGAGAGAGAGAGAGAGAGAGAGAGAGAGAGAGAGAGAGAGAGAGAGAGAGAGAGAGAGAGAGAGAGAGACTCGGAAAGCCACTTTCGTGGTCTGGGCCTCACAGTCTTTGCGCAGGTCTCCAGCTCTAGTTCTTCAGCTCTCGCTCCTAGTCTTGCTCCTACTATCTCCAGTATGCCTGCTCTTGGTTCTCCTTTCCTGAATTCCTGCAATTTTCTGGGTTGCATCTGAGATGGGTCTCTCTCATATCCAACAGCATAGTAAAATGGACCAATCTCTAAGTTAGATTGGTCTACCCCTTATTAGCATGATTCCACCCAGTTCAAAGACGATGGACAAATGAGCAATACCAAGTGATTTCACTTCTCTGAGCAATTGGTTTTGACCTGGGCAATATTGTAACTCTGAAAATAATATCAAGTCTACCTCTAGCAAATGTGTAAACAATTTATTTTGTTAACTCACATCATGTCTGTGAGTCTACCACCATTGTTTGTTTGTTGTTGTTAATTTTAAATATACACTTTAGTTTTTTATGTCCATACTGTATATATCTTGATAAAGTTCTAAAAATCCTTTTTGGACAGACATGGGTCTAGAACAATTGTTTTAGCATAATTAAGGGATAAAGAACAATGTCCCTCAGTAAAATCCTCCCTTATTTGGATTTTCATAATCACTCTCTTACCCTCAGCAAGCCAGGAGATCAACTTTCTTTTCTTCTGTGTTTCTCATCCTTGTATGTTGCTAATTTTTTTTCAACTGCTATTTAATAGATGTGGGAAACATGGATTAAGTGTATTAGTTAATCTTTTCTATGATTAGTTGACATTCATTCATAGTTGACATTCATTCATAAATTGTCAAAGTTATAATTCACATAAGAAAACTTCATAGTAATATCTTGGTCATTTCATCAGCAATAAAAAATATCAAAAATGTCTGCAATATTTAAATATCATGTCATGTACATAGCATGACTAATAGTGACATCTTTTTATCTATTATCTATGGTCTCATCATTTTTCCTCACCTCAAAAATAGTGTTCCCTGTAATATCTTACCTAGCTTGAGGCCACAGTATTCTATTTCTTCTATCTCATTCCAAATTTCTTGCCTTTCCTTGTTATATCTACCTCTTTTCATTGGTTGATTTCTACAATGAACAGCACTCTAACTGGGTGCTATAATAAATGACAAACTGCCTACAAGTCAATGATGAAGCACACAATCCTATGTAGGATTTCTTAATGTTAACATGTTTTCCCCAGTGGAGTGGCTGGTAGGTTGGAAATGCTTATCTTGAGGTTAGCAAGCTACTGTCTAGCCCTCCATCACGTCACTGTAGTCTATTTGTCCTTTATTGCCCAACTTTCTCTATTGTTTTTGCTAGACAGCCCTCCCATCATCTGATGATGTCTACCATTTAAAAACAGATCATTCAAAGAATGTACAGATGTGCTTTATACAATTGATGTATGTATATGTATGGATTGTGACAAGAGTTGTATGAGTCCCTAATAAAATGTTTTTTTAAAAAAAACAGGCCATAGGGAGAGGCAGGAGGGGCATCTGACAAGTTCACACTAGGAACCTGAACAGTCCAAGAACATCCAAAAGCAAATAT
Source organism: Tenrec ecaudatus (assembly GCF_050624435.1). NCBI lineage: Eukaryota > Metazoa > Chordata > Mammalia > Afrosoricida > Tenrecidae > Tenrec > Tenrec ecaudatus. The sequence continues at coordinate 40,002,115 of NC_134540.1, read as the reverse complement.
ATTTGCTCCATGACATATATTCCTTGTCTTGTGCTTTTCTACTTAATAAAATTCTTAGAGTATTTAGAAACTAGCAAAAAATTCTCGTATTCTTTGTGAACAAAAATGTTAATTACAGCCTCTTAAAGGTATGAGGAGGATATGAATAATCATAGGACTTCTTTTATTCTCTTTTTAAAACTGCATCTAAAGAAATGGAACATTCTTTCATCGTGCTTCTAGTTTATAAATGCTAATGACCGTCAGGTTCTAACCATGCCAATATAAAAATCCCATTTTTATTCTTCCTGTGAAGGGGTCGTTCGACCCCCCACAGGTTGAGAACCTCTGTCCTATGCCATCCTCACAATTGTTGTACTCTAAATCTAACCTATTGTTGTAATCACCATTCAATCCATCTCATTGGGGGGTCTTCCTCTATTTTGCGACCACAAGCATGATATCTTCCGGAGATTGATCTCTCCTGACAATATGTCCAAAGTACATGAGATGAAGTCTCCTCATTCTTGATTCTATGAAGCATTCTGGCGGAACTTCTTCCATAACAGACCTATTTGTTCCCTTAGAGTTCATGGTGCCTTCAATATTCCTCACTAGCACCGTAGTTCAAAATGCAAAAATTCTTCTGTAGTCTCCCATATTCAGTGTCTGACTTTCACATGCATATGATGTGATTGAAAGTACCATGGCTTAGACCTGAACCCCTCAGTCTTAAAAAGCCACATCATTATTCTTCAGCACTTTAAAGAGGCCTTGTTCAGCAACATTACCCAATGAAATGTGTTGTTTGATCTCTTGACTGTTGCTTCCAATGAGCATTGATTGTGGAGCCCAATAAGATGAAATGCTGACAACTTCACATTTTTCTGTTTACCATGATGTTACCTATTGGTCCAATGAGGAGGTTTTTGATGTCTTTAGATTAAGTTGCAATGCACATAGAAGGTTGCAATCCTTAATCCTCATCAACAAGTGCTTGAAGTCCTCCTCACTTTCAGCACACAAGGTTGTGTCATCTGCATATCGAAGACAGTTAGTAAATTTTACTTCAATCAGGATGATTTGCTCTTCTTCATATAGTCCAGTCTGGCTATTTTCTCAGCATACAGTTAGGATACATATGTGAGAGGATACAACCCCAGCATACACTTTTCCTAATATTAAACCATGGAGTATTCCCTCGTTCTCTTCACACAACCTGTCTCAGGTACACGTTCTGCATGAGCACAATTGTCTTTTAAAGTTCCCATTCTTCTCAAGGTTACCTACATTTTATTATCCACACAGTTGAATGTCTTTGTACAGTAAATAAAACTCAAGTAAATATCTTTCTTGTAGTCTCTGCTTTCAGTCACAATCCATCTGTCACCAGCAATGATGTCCCTTGTTCCATATCTTCTTCTGAATCTAGGCTGAATTTCTGGTCTATATATTGTTATATTCATTGTGGAACAAGTGTCAGAAAATTATCATTTGAATATGATATTAATGATAATAGTTCTATAATTTTCACATTCTGTGGAATCATCTGTTTTTGAAATGGGTACAAATATAGATCTCTTCCAGTCCATTGTGGAAGTGAGAGAGGGCTTCCATCTTTTTTTTTCTAGCTTGTTTAGCATATTTCACTTATTGTCCCAGCACCATCGGGAATCTTGTTTTGGGCTAATGCTGTCAGCACAGCTCGAATTTTGGAGTTTTTCTTTCAGGACCATTGGTTCTTGATCAAATACTACCTCTTGTAATGACTGAATGTCAATCAGTTTCTTTTGGTTCAGTGACTCTATATTCATTCCATCTTCTTTTAATGCATCATTCAATATTTTGGCTACAGAAACTTTCCATACTTCAAATTTGGGACTTGAATATTTTCTTCAGTTTATTTTAGCTTAAGATTTACTGAGCGAGGTCTTTCTCTTAGTTTCTAACTCTAGGTCTCTGCACATTTCACTATAATAGTTTGTCTTTTCAAGCTGCCATTTGAAATTTTCTGTTCAGTTCATTTAGTTCATCATATCTTCCACTTGCCGCAATGGCTCTATGATCAAGAGCAGGTTTTGGAGTCTATTTTGCCATCCATTTTGATAGTTTTCTTTGTTTCCACTGACGTTTTGCTTTATTCATGTTTAAGGTTCTTGATGCCATCCCACAGCTCTTCAGATATTCTTTCACTAACTTCAATTGAATCTGTTATTGGGATGTTCTTGGAACTTGAGTAGGGCACACTCAAGACCGTATTTTGACTCCTGTGGAATTGTTTTAATTTTATTCAGCTTCCATCTGAACTTCCTTATGAACAATTGATGGTCTGTTGCACAGTCACCCACTGGCCTAACTTGAGCTACTGTGGCCTCTTTCTACAGCTGTGGTCAAAGTGACGTCTGCTTCTACCATCTGGAGAAGCACATGTGCTTAGTCGCCTTTTTGTGTTGTTGTGAAAGGTAGTGTGATTGGGAAGGTGTTGGCCTTGCCGAATTCTCTCGTGTGATCTCCAGCTTTGTTTCTATCACCTGTGCCGTATTTTCCAACTACTGTTCTTTCCTCTTTGTTTTCAACTTCATTGCCAATAATTATAAATGCCTTTACATTTCAAGTTGATCAGTTTCAGATTGAAGATGCTTGGTGGTTTGTACATAAATCTGAATAACAATTGTGTTGACTGGATTTCCTTGGATATAGATAGAGATTTCCTATCACAGACAGCACTATCCTTCAAGACAGAGCATGCAATGCCCTTTTTGATGATGAATGCAGCACCGTTCCCTTTGGATTGTTTATTCCCAGCATAGTAAAACCTGTGCTTGTCTGATTCAGAATGATCAATACCAGTCCATTTCAACTCTCTAATGCCTACGATATTGATCTTTATGTGTTCCATTTCATTTTTGACAACTTCCAATTTTTCTGGGTTCATTCTTTGCACATTTCAACTTCCAATCACTAATTGATATTTACAGCTGTTTCTTTTCATTTTAAGTCATGCCCAATCAGCAGTGAAGGTCTCCGAGGCTTTCTTTACTCCAGACAAATCATCATGGTCAACTCTTCTTTGAGAATATAGCTTTCTCCAATCATAATTTCAGTGTATTCTACCCTGAGGGGCTCATCGTGTGGCACTATATCTGATAATGCCGTGCAGCTACTTATGAGGTTTTCAATATCTGACAATGTCTCACTGCTCTTCATAAATTTTTCAGTGGCTAATGCCTCTGAAGTGAATGGCCTGTTCCTTCTTCATAGTCTGTTCTTCATCTGGAAGCTCCACTGATACCTGTTCACTTTGGGTGACCCTGCTGATATTTGAAATGCCAGTGACATAGTTTCCAACATCACAGCAACACACAAGCCACCACAGTATGACAAACTGACACACAAGTAGATAGGTTGGTTACTAGTCCACAAGTTACAGGTTGGTCACAGTGAGTTTCATTACGGTTGCCATTGTTTAGCATCAAGAGGAAAAGAAGGAACACAGGTAGGCACTGGTCCTGCATTAGTGCTTCAGGAAGACACTGCTCTATGAAGTTACATATGTAGACAAGATTTCCTCTCTGTGTTTAATTTCTATGCATGAAATGCTGCTCCCAAGAATGAAATTAAAGCTGAACCAAACCAAGGCAACGATAAAAGTACACTTTAATTAAACGGATACATAATAAGATGATTTCTTCACATTTTATAACTATGTTAAGCTTTTACTTACTTTTACTAAATCACTAATTTCTATTCTAGAAACAACAGCCACAACAAGAGCAACAAAACCCCTCACAACTCCCTATGATTTCATCAACTCTGACGCACAACAACCCTCTGGACAGAGTAGTGCTGTCCCTGTGAGTGTCTGAGAATACCAAGGTTTGGGAGAGTAGACAGCCTCATCTGTCTGCAACAGACCGACTGGTGTTTTTAAACTGCTGACCATGTGGTCAGCACCCCTATGAGTAACCCACCACACCAGTGAAAGGGATTTCTAAGCTACACAGGTGTAGTCTGAATCAATGATGCATTCCTTTGACGATGCATTTTTTAAATGGCTTCTGTTAATCATCATCATCATAGGGATGTCCTTGGAAAATGAAAATAGCTTGGATGCTAGCCAAAAGAGCCAACGTCTAGTCTACCTGCAGCACACCTCAGAAGAAAGAACTGTGATCTAATCTGGAAAAAAATAACCACTAAGAATACTGTGTGTGGGAGGGAGGGTGCGGTGGAAAGGAGGAAACGATTACAAGGATCTGCATCCAACCTCCTCCCTGAGGCATGGACAACAGAAAAGTCGGTGAAGGAAGACATCAGATAGTGTAAGATATGACAAAATAATAATTTATAGATTATCAAGGGTTCGTGAGGGAGAGGTGGGTGGGAAGATGGTGAAAAATGAGGAGCTGATAACAAGGGCTCAAGTAAAAAAGCAAATGTTTTGAGAACGATGATGGCAACAAATGTACAAATGTGCTTGACACAATGGATGTATGTATGGATTATGATAAGAGTTGTACAAGCCCCCAATAATATGATTTTTAAAAGTAATAATAATTCCATAAATAACAATGAGTACAAGGAAGAAGAAAATGTTTTGGATTATTGGTGGTAATGATTGCACAACTCTTCCTGATATTATTGGATTATTGAATGTATGACATGTGGATGAAGTGCCAATAAAACTATTTATTTATATTGGGGGGAAAAGAAATACTGTGTGTGATGTATCTTTCTACTCTGATGCACCTGAGGTCAACAAGGATAACAATTAATTCAATGGCAACTAGTACTGATAGCCATCCGTGTGGGTGGGTCTAAGAAATTTCTACTATTCTCTTTTTAATGTCATTTTTAATGGATAATTTAAAAGAAATGCTCTTTATTCATGAGCAGTCAAGTTCAATGCATGTAGTATAAGTTTAAAATTACAGAACTTTTTTTTTAAGTTTTTCTTCTGGAGCTATATTAAAGTTCTGATCATTTTTTTCTTTTATTTCATTAAGTAGTAAGCGACTATCAGTATTATATGTTTGTTATGAAATTTAACTGTGTCTTATTTTAAAACTATTTACTCCCATTTTCTACCAACTATCATTCCATAATTCACATATACTATTATAAATGTCCCTGTAAAATTTGTCATTAAGAATCATATCATATACAATCATAGAACAGCTTCTTTAAGTAGCGAACATACTTTGAGCACACTGCGACATATAATTGCCATTTTTGGTAGTCAATTTTCTGACTCTTATGAAATTTTAATTATAAAACAGTAGATATTCCTCAACGCTCACCAATATGCCATTTGGATGAAAAATTCATTAAGGACAGTTCTAAAATGTCATCCACTTTCAAACTTTAATCCATATGAGATGGAATTAATGTAGATAAGCAATTTTACAATGTTTATTGCAGTTGCTATTGCAAATAAAATTTTATTACTATTTTTCTATATTCTTTTCATTTTTCCATGTCTATAATTCACAGACTGCTTTGAATAGAATGTCATCTTTCATTATAAATTTTATTTGTATAAAGAGTAACTATCAAAGTGAAATTTAGCCAATTTAGCCAGTATAGAAAAAATAGAAAATGTGAAATACGACTTACTTTGAAACAAGTTTTGTAAAACAAAAACTTATTAATTCACACATACTTGACTTGGCATTACTAGTTTGGTAAGCACTGATCACATCTAAATGCACCACCCAAAAAATATCTTTTAATTCTATAGATGTTTTACTAAATGCTCTATTCTCTGCATCTCATACTTTATGTAAAATCGGACTTTAATGCTTGTATAAGTCTCTCTCTCTTTTTTTATGTACATCTTCAAATAATCTGTCTCATATAATGCCTTTCATTTGCAACCTGCATTATGTGTAAGTATCAATTCCAACAACTCCATTAACCTTGATCCTTTCTAATCTGGCACCAGGCATTCTTCCAGGAAGCTCTTTCAGTTGTACACTTCTTAAATGTCTAATATGACACTTAATCACATTTTTCAAGTGGCTAAACAAAATCTCTACTTTGCGTTTAATCAATTTTGTCAGGTCACCCAATGGAAATAGTTCAAGTTTATCAATACATTTTCAGTACAAGTGAATTTATTTAATTACTGATAAACATGATGTAAACCATGACCAATTTAGAATATTGTGTCATGATCTATAAAGGTTTTGAACTGGTTCATTCTAGTTTTGCTCCTCACTGAAATACTACCTTTCCACCATGCATGGGGTAAGCCAAAATAAATTGGTTCAAAGACCTGGTTATATTTAAGGGAAATCTTTTGAATTTATTTAATATGAAAAATAAGCACAAACATTCCTAAATTATGAAACAATTCATTATAATCTCTTCATTGAAAAAATATCTCCTTTGATATTAATAATACTTTGTGGAAGGGGTTTTGTTTTTCTTTTTGTTGTTTTTGTTGCCCAATGCTAGTAATTGCAATCACAGTATTTCTGAATATGCTTTCAGTTTTTCTTTAGTTTACTTTCAGGACATTTTACTTACAAGAACTGGAAAACACTCCTAAAAACCAATAAAGAGTCCTTGAACTAACTACAAGCTTTTCTTTCTTATTGTGTTTTATTTTGCTATTTGTCATTGGCTTGTTGTTGCTTTGTTTTATTTTGTTTCTTGGTTTGGCTCTGTATTGTTTTTGTATATGTTATTATCTCTCCAGGTATGTCTAAATAAGATAGGCTGAACAATCTGGAGGAGGAAACAACAACCAACAGTTCTGGGGAGACATGGGATAGGGGGAGGTGGGGAGAAAAGAAGTGGTGTTAACAAACCCAAGGACAAGGGAACAACAAGTGATCCAAATCAGTGGTGAGGAGGCTATAGGAGGCCTGGTAGGAAGAGACCAAGGGTAATGTACCCAGGAGAGAGTACTGAAACCCAAATGAAGGCTCAACATGACAGTGGGACAAGAGGAAAGTAAAAAGAAATAGAGGAAAGAACTAGGAGGCAAACGGCATTTATAAAGGTCTAAATACAGGCATGTATATATGTAAGTATGTTTATATATGAGGATGGGAAAATATAACTGTGCATATATTTATAGGTTTATGATTAAGGTAGCACATGGACATTGGGCCTCTACTCAAGTACTCCCTCAATGCAAAAATACTTTGTTCTATTACATTGGCATTCCATGATGCTCACCTTCTCGACACAATCATTGAAGATAAAGCGGGTACACAAGAAAATATGGTGAAGAAAGCTGATGGTGTCCAGATATCAAAAGATATAGCATCTGGTGTCTTAAAGGCTTGAAGGTAAACAACCAGCCATCTAGCTCAGAAGCAACAAAGCATACATGGAAGAAGCACACCAGGCTGTGTGATCATGAGGTGCTGAAGGGATCAGTTATCAGCCATCAAAGAACAAAACATCATATCATTGTGTGCTCACCTCCCCTATACAATTGCTGAAGACAAATGGGTGCAAAGCAAATGTGGCGAAGAAAGCTGATGGTGCCTGGCTAGCAAAAGATATAGCATCTGGGGTCTTAAATGCTTGAAGGTAAAAAAGCTGCCATCTAGCTCAGAAGTAACAAAGCCCACATGGAAGAAGCACACTGGTTTGTGCAATTATGTGGTGTCAAAGGGATCAGGTATCAGGCATCAAAGGACAGAAAATCATATCATTGTGAATAAGGAGGAGTGCGGAGTGAAGACTCAAAGCCTAGTTGTAGGCAACTGGACATCCCTTTATTGAAGGTTTGCAGAGAGTAGATGAGCCAGTCAGGGTGCAGGCTAGCAATAATGAAACATACAACTTTCCTTTAGTTCCTAAGTGCCCACCCCTACTATCATGATCCCAATTCTACCTTAAAAATCCAGCTGGACCAGAGGATGTGCACTGGTACAGATAGGAATTGGGAACACAGGGAATCCAGGACAGATGATCACTTCAGGACCAGTGGTGAGAGTGGCAATACCAGGAGGATGGAAGGAGAGTGTGGTTGAAAGGAGGAAACAATTACAAGGATCTACATATAACCTCCTCCCTGGGGGATGTACAAGAGAAAAGTGAGTGAAGGGAGACGTCAGACAGTATAAGATATGATAAAATAATAATAATTTATAAATTATCAAGGTTCATAAGGGAGGCAGACTTGGGAGGGAGGGGAAAAATGAGGAGCTAATGACAGGGGTTTAAGTGGAGAGTAAATATTTTGAGAATAATGAGGGCAGTGAATATACAAATGTGCTTTACAATATTATGTAAGGATTGTGATAAGACTTTTATGAGCCCCTAATAAAATGATTTAAAAAATGAATAGTAGCTTTTGATTATTATACATATATTTAAACCTTTTCAGAATTATCTTTTTTTTTCTGTTTCTTAACACTAGAAGAGCAGTTTTCAACTAGTCATTCAATTTTGGCTCAATCAAACAACAACCTCCATTCAGTCATTATGCATGTAAAACATTCGATCATATGCTGGACAATGGTAACAGATTAGAAAGATGTCATCCTTACCCTCAGGATAAAGAAAACATAGCTGGTAAGAACCATTTCATCAAAGTCTCCCAGTAATGACTGATGGGCATTGTTATAAATACAGGTATGGTATGCAACGACCATAAGCAAAGCTTCCTTCTACATGAATAGCAGGCAGGAAGGAAGGAGTTATGTAACTTTATACTCAGTAGTCAAAAACCTGGAAAGATAAAATAAAATAAATGCTTACATAGTTACTTCTTTATATATATATATTTATATATCCCAGCCATACTAAGTTGGGCTTTAGACTGTAAAAAATAAGGAACTTTTTAAGCCAGCATTCCCTAATACATAAACGAAAACTTTTGTCATTCTACTTTTTTATTTAATTACAACAGTTTATTTTTAAGTATATGCTTTTATGCATTGTCAATGACTCACAGATTAAATATATTATATTGTCACCTTAATATTTTTCTTAAGTCATGTCTAAAACATGGAGACACTAAAATATATAAAGAATGAATGGAAAAATTTAAGTTTTTTAAACTTGTTAAACCCAGAGGTATAATGATGGACATATACCTACAAGGGGGTTCTCAAAACAAAAAAAGGTCGGGGGGGTGGGGGTGGCGGGGAATGGAAGCTCCACTGGGACGAGATTTCTTAGTACACATTTTCCTGCTAGGCGAGCATCCAGCGACTAACTCTCATTTAGTGCACACAATGGCATCACCTAGGAAGCTTCTCTCTGGTCATAGTGAATTTTTCTATAAAAGCAGTTTCATGAAACTGTTTTTTGTGATGGCTGATTTAAAAGCCCAGCTTGTGGCTGTGAAATTTTGTTTCCTGCTTGGGAAAAATGCCACAGAAATTTGTTGTGATGTTAAACCCAGCTTACAAGGACAGCACTATGGATAAAACTTAAGTATATGAGTAATTTTCTGGTTTCAAAAGAGTTGAAATGTCGATTGATGTCAAACCTCATTCTGGATGTCCATCAGCTTCTCTAATGGATGAAAATGTTGACTGGTAGTGCATTTGGAGTTCATTCCACCAGATTGGATTGTTAATTAAGCTTCCTATTTAGAGGCTCGGAAAAGACTGCGTAACAGTGTGCAACAAACAAGGCCAGATTTGTGACAGACAGGACACTGGTTTGCCCACCACTCCAATGAACCTGCTCACACAGCCATCTCAGTACACCGTTTTGGGGGCAAAAAACAGCATGTCTCTCTTGACCCACCCACCTTACTCAACTGACCTCATGCTGTGCGACTTCTCTTAGTTTCCATGAATGTACAGGGACATGAAAGAATCGCAATTTGACAATATAGAAGAGGTGAAGGAAAAAACAAGGGAGGTGCTATCATCCCTCCAAACAGATAAATTTGAAAAATGTTTCTAAGAACAGAATCACAAATTCGACAAATGTTTTAAGTATAATGGAGAATACTTTGAAGGTGATATGATTGTCTTATTAAAAAAAACATTTAAATTCATTTCAATATTTTGAAAAAAACAAATTTTGATTTTTTGGGTTACCGTTCATGTTTATCTATGTGGAGATTAATTGATGAATGATAATTTATCCAATCAGAATATTATATATCATGTTATTTTACTATAGGAAACATATCTCAAAATTTTCCTGGGTATTTCATCTCTCTTAAGATAGCACCTAAAATAGCAGATGTTTATGTGTGTGTGTGTATGTGCTACTGGAAATCTTGTATAGAAAAAACATGTATATCTATATATATATGTGAGATGTAGCTAATCAAAACATGTAATCAAAGGTCGATATTTTTACTTAAGGTTAAAAAAATAGAATATGCTTTAAATATGTCTTTTCCATATGCAATGTGTATATTAACACCGTATTTTAATATACCAACTATTTTTAATTAATAAACTTATTTATAGAACATTGTCATTTTAATATTGCTTCAAGAGAAATGAGATGAAACGCATTAGTCATTTTTAAAAGAAAGCAAGTGTTTTTGACACAGAATCAAGATACACAGAACAAGCAAAGACATAAATTAGACAAAGAGCTCTTATAAGCTGAACATTTCCACAGGACCTAGTAAAATCAATTTCATAAAGTATTAGATATTTACAACATAAAGATATTAGATTTTGAGGACACTTTTAGCACTGATAACATAAAGTTTTAGACATGTGAGTTTTACAATAATTTCATCTTCCAAGCAAACTCATTGTCATGCAGTTGCATCAGACATACAGGGCGGTAGCGAGTTACGTGTGGAGAACTACAGTGTCAGCGGTTTGAGATCTCCAGCTGCTCCAGGGATGGAAGAGGAGGCTTTCTACGACAGTAAAGGGTTACAACCTCAGAAATCCAAAGGGACAGGTCTATTCTCTCTTCTAGATTTACTAGGATAATTTCATCTAATTATACTGTATACCTATGGTTACACAGGTATAAAATGGGATATTAAAAAATATTTGGATATCTATTTTACATATTCAACTTTTGACCTCATAGAGGTTTAAATGAATTTTCTATATCAGCCTACTTTTATTTGTCAATATTTACCAAATACTGTAAAGGTAATTTTCTTTCCATTTTTTAATAAAAACTCTATCCTGAAAATTAAGATTATATGTTAACATATAGGAATATTTTCTTTCTGGTGAATCAACTCTAAAAGTCAAAAGATATTTTGATTTTCTGGTTCAATTTTGTAAAATGTATTTTCAAATACGTCAAAATCACTAAAAGCAGTCCTAGTTGAAGAGAGATTTCACTAATTATGTTACTATTTTTTCACAAACAATATCTGTTCATGTGGATTTATTTTTTTCTTACTGAAAGAATAGTTGAACCTCAAACCAAAGGAGCAATATAAAAAATGCCCAATCATATTCAGATTCAAATTTGACATTCAGTTCAGTCTGGAGATACTTAAAAACAAGAATAGGTCCTTGCATTGTTTCTTTGGTCTTTTCATTTCATGGATGATGTGATTTATATTTTTTCCAAAATAACTTACATATATATCATTCTTCTGTGTGTTTTTTAATGCCTATGAAAGTAGGTTGTCATTGTTGCTGTTTTTCCCCCTCTCATAATAAAAGTTCCTTTGTATTTATTTATTTATTGCCCACAAAAAAAAACTATTTGCCTGACACATAATGACAGTACAATGATATTATTTAAATGTCTGTAGAAACATTTTTAATTCCAGTTTGGGTAATCTCCAAAAGTAGAGTATTGAGGTGAGCTATCCCAAGATCATTGTCTTATACCATGCTGCTTTAACAGCAATGCTGTTAGAGTTTTTTTTGAGAATTAAAAAAATAAATTAATATTTTCACAGTTTGGCAAACTGGAGGTTTAAATGACCTCCATGGGAGGGCTTTTTTTGTGTCACCTGTGTAGAACTGTCCCTGTCTCTTAGCTCTTCGGCTTCTGCTCATTTTCATGTGGTCTGATGTCTGCTTCTTTTGATTGCTTATTAATCTCCTTCATATCTCAAAAGAGTTTTACTCAAGACACACCTTGCACAAATCCTGTCTCACAAAGATAGCAAAGGTAATCTATTTCCAAATAAGATTACAATCACAGAGGTAAGAATTGGCAGCACAAATTTTGGAGGGACATAATTCAATCCACAATATTCGACCATTTGATCATCCAAAATTGATATATTTGCCATATGCAAAGCATATTTAGCTCATCATAGTATTCCAAAAGTCTTAAGTCATCCTCAAGTCAAAAATCCCACTTTCTGAGTCATGTAAGTAAAATGTGAGTGAGATTGTAGGTGTATCTCTCCTGATGTGAAATTCCTATGTATTTGTGAAACTGAAATATAGAGTACAATTTACATGCTTTCAAATTACAGTGGCCCAAAGGACACACGATGCTCATTTCTATTATCAGTGAAAGAAAGAAATAGCATACCAGTCACTATGCCAGTCCCACACTCAGCAGAACAATTTACATTAGGGGGGCTGCTGGATAGCCAAAAGTTGAAGCCCGAGGTTTCCTGAAGCATAGATACTCCAGAATCTTGGATTTCCTAGGGGCAGCTTGAAATACTCTGTCATGTAGCTTGCATTTTGTGCCAGGATTACACAAAAGGACAGTTCACAATTTGATGGTTAACAAAGGAGCATTAATACATGCACAAGCTGGAGGGGGGCATGAGACTGGGGACATGATAGCCAATGACTGCAGACTGCTGCCTTCTGCAGCTTGAGCCAGGGAACAGGAGGCAAATGTCCGCTTATCTCAGGCAGAGAGACAGGCCAGCCATTGCTTCACATCGCCCATGGCTGAGCTATCAGCATCTCCCACAGCCAAGAACTGAGGAAGCTGGTGGCCCTGTCCTGTTTACCTAAGGAGCAAACAGCTTCTACCCCGCAAGCTAACATTTCTGAACTTTGTCTTTGGGAAAAAACTTCCCCTTGATCTCAAATGGCTAGCCTAAGGTGTGAGTACCTCGCAAGGGCTATCGTCCCACAGCGTTATTGTTAGGGCTCTCTAGTCTAGTCGGTCCCGTGACCGCAGCCCTCTATCTAGCAGAATCAACAAGCACCAGGCCTGTCCCCTTCTGATCATTGTGGTCAGGTTTGAGCCCCTTGTAGCCATTATGTCAATGCACCTGCTGAGGACCCTCTCATTTTCTACTGCACCTCCACTTTACGAAGCATGGTATCCCTTTCCAGGCTCTGCGCTCTTCTTCCAACATGTTCAAGGCATGTAAGATGAAGTCTTGCCCTCCTTGCCTCCAAGGAGATGGACTTCTGGCTATACTTCTTCTAAGACATATTTTTTGGTTATTGTTGTTCTTTTGGCAAGCTATGGTACTTTCAATAATTTTCTCCAGCATCATAATTCAAATGCATCGATTCTTCTTTGGTCTTCCTTATTCAATGTTCATATGCTTAAAAGGTGAGTGAAAATACCATGGCTTGGGTTAGGCACTGCTTAGATTTTACAGTAACATCCTTGTTCCCGCTCATGGACCTGTGTATTGTTTGGCTGAGACACTGAGTCTCAGAGGACAGTTAAGATCCAGACTTGAAGGGAGCCAAAGCTACACTGATTCACACATTACCTCTTCTCTATCCAACCACCAAACGTAGTGTCTTTCATAATTTTGAATTTTGAATGATCTTTATCTCCTTCTCTATCCAGGCCTGTGCAATGTGATCCCTTTTAGTTAGCTGTTAGTGGTATCCAGTCACCGTCTAATTCTTCTGGTCTCCAGAACATGTTCCACACGTTCCCTTACACCTGTGGTTCTCAACCTCCCTTATGCTGCGACCCTTTAACACAGTTCCTTATGTTGTGGTGACCCCATAACCATAAAATTATTTTTGTTGCTACTTCATAATTGCAATTTTGCTATTGTTATGAAATGGGTGACTCCTGTGAAAGGGTCATTAGACGCCCAAAGGGGTTGCGATCCACAGATTGAGAACCACTGCCCTGTGAGATTATAACCAGGACCATGGATATAACGATTTGCAACACATTTTGGGGACCACAATTCAATTCAGAATAATTTAGATATGTTGCAGCATGTATGTAAAAGCTTTGATGGTGAAGAAATCTAATTGAAATATAACTTGGCCAAATGTTTCTTCTTTTTTCTTTGAAATTGTGCCTATAGAAAACTTGAATTTAGTATTAATGTATTATTTTTTCAATAATATCTTGGCAAATTATTTTTTAACTACAAATAGCATAAACATTTGAATTATTAAGATTTCCAGGTTTCTTACCTACCAAGATGACTTAAGGATAATGCACTTTTTCTACAGCTTAATTTACTAAGGCATTCACTCAATGAAAGAGATTCAATAGTCCAAAGTTGGAAAACTTCTCCAAATGCCTTAGATAATATTAACCTCAGGTTAGTTCTGGGATAAGATAATGTCATAAATATTATTTCATTTTTGCTTAGTGTTGCTGATTGGCACAGAATATTTTTTTTCCACGAAGCATTTTGTATCTTGTCTTTCATGGCAAACTAAATTTTGCTTGGCTGGGAATGATATTATAATACCAATAAAAATACATGAGGGTTGAAGGTACATTATGCTATTGGCATTTCTTTAGCTTTTATGCTTTTAAAGTGCTATTTCACTCACCCTAAACAGAAAATCATTCTTTTCTGTCTATGCAACGATCAGATGGTCTATTTAAAACAACAAATTGTAATAATTCTTTGGAATAACAAAGTTTAACAATTGTAACATTATGTATGAGCAGCATAATTTTTTCATGTAGACTCATAAAGAATTATACATTGTCATTATACTTAGTAATTATGTTGGAAAAATATAATTACATATTATAACGCATTTCCTGTATTACAAGTAATTAAACTAAAAAAACTATTATTCTATGAATAATTCATTTTAAATTTTTTCTTTTTTTAAGAAAAGAAAATGATATAAAATAATTGCTAGAGACTTTAAATGAAACAAGGAACCAAGTAGAGATTCTATTAAAGCTATAATATTTTAATAATTTTGTGGAGGAAATTCAGAATATTATATATAAGTAAATAAAAGAATAATATTTAGGGTTAACTGATCTATATCATAACTCTAAACTGAAGTGTGTTCAATTTAAGAATGTCCTCAGCAAAAGAGGATATATATATACAAAAATAAACATACGTTATATGAGGCCTATAAGACCTACTTGTTCTAAGCCTTTTTATTGGTACAGAAAGATGCTCTCCTCTCACATACTCTTCTTCACTAGCTACTCTTATTCAGTTCAAATGATTTTAAATACAATTAATGTCCAGATTTTATATTAATTTGCTTACATCATAATATTCATATATATATCCATTTTTGTGAATTAAGGTTCTGTATGATGAGTGTTTCTGGTGATTTGGAAATTACCCAATAATTCAAATATATATTAAATTTGCACTAAGTTGCCTAAAACTCTTCAAAATAGGTCTAGAGATTTTAGAAATTTAAATATTGGTTTCTACATTACTATCGATTGACTCCTAGGCTCAGAGAGTGCACTCTTTATGCATTAGAACATTTTTAGTCTTTCAGGAATCCTGAAGCGGCGTCCATTCTTGTTTATGCTAGTTACTATCAAGTTGATGCTGAATCAGGATGATGATTCATAAGAGAACAATATGTTGTAGGTCCTAAACCATAGCCTATTGGAAAATATTGAATGATGCAGGAGCATCAAGAGATGATGGAAATATTACACCGAATCACCGTACCAAAAAGAACTAGTGGGCTTTCCACCATTTCAGGACTTAACGTATCTGCAAGACCCAATCGTGTTGAAGGAAGACGTTCAAGTGGCGCTGAATACATTAGTCAAAAATAAGGCTCCAGAAAATGTTTCAACAACCCGATGAAGCACTGGAAGCTCTCGCTTGTCTAATTCAAGAAATTTGCAAGTGGGCTCCTTGAACAAATGACTGGGAGAGAGTCATATCTGTGCCCATTCTACCCAGCAGACGGCTCAAACTATAGAACAACATCACTGATATTGCATGCAAGGGAATTTTGGTTGAAGATTATCCAACAAGAATCGCAGCAGTACGTTGACAGGGACCTGCCAGCGGTGAAGGCTGGCTTCAGAAGAGGCTATGGATCAAAGGGTACTATTGCAGGACCTTGGCTCAAAGAGGAGAATGCCAGCACAGCGGACAAATGTTTGCTCGTGTGTCATTGACTGTGCCAAGGCATCCGACTGCGCGAGCCAGGAAGGACTGTGGCTAACCTTGAGAAGAATGAGAATTCCAGAACTTGTGTCTGAGGACAAACAGGCGCTTATGTGAATAGAACAAGTTTAAAACCGTTTGTGGTTTAAAACCAGGAAAGGTTGTATCCTGTACCATGCTTGTTCAGTCCGTATACCGAGGAAATCATTAGATAAACCGGTTTATATGAAGCAAAATGAGGCATCAGGATTGGGAGAAGCCTTATTAACCACCTATTAAATGCAGGTGACATAACTTTGCTTGCTAAAAGTGGGGCAGATGTGAAACCCTTTCTGATGAAGATCATGTACTGCAGCCTTTCAGTGGGGCAAAGAAGGCCAAAATCTCAGGACTAGGCCAATAGGTAACATCCTGATAAATGGAGAAAAGGTTGAAATTGTCAAGAATTTTATCTTGCTCTGATCCACAATCAATGATTATCGAAATAGCAGTCAAGGGATACAATGACATGTTGTATTTGGGAAATCTGCCTTATGCGACCTCTTCTGAGTATTGAAAAGCACAACACCACTTTGAGGCCTAAGGTGTGCCTGACGCAAGTCATCATAATTTTCATTGGCTCATATGCATGGCCATTGAATAAGGACGACTGAAATCCATGCATTCGATTTGTGGTGCTGGAGGAAAATATTGAGAGTACCATGGGTGGCTAAAAGAACAAACATCTGTCCGGAAAAAGGTATACCAGAGTGCTCCTCAGAGGAGAGGATGGCTACACTTCATCTTCAAATTCTGGATAGGTGGTCAGGGGAGTGACCACACCTGGAGAAGGACATTGTGGTAGTTACATAATCTGGTATCAATTTGTGAAGGGATGGAGTCTAGGCCAGCTACAGGCTCACGCCCCTGGAACTGGAGGAGCCTTGTGAAGACCCCTGCCAGAACGGAGATGCATCTACTGCGACTGGATTCAAGAGACTTCCCACCCACTGGCCTGTGATATTCCTGCATTTGGCATCACTGCATGTGTTTTGTGAGTCTTCAGAGGAATTTATAGATCGGTGTCAAACATATGGGTTAATATTGGACTTATGGATGTGATCTAGACTGAGCAGGGATATTTTCTCAATACACAATTACTCTTTGGTATAAAGTTCTTTTTTATAAATATTTCAGTGTCTTTGGATTTGTTTCTCTGGTCAACCCAGACTAACACAGCCCTCCTGCTTGGTAAAGCAGTGAAAACAAGGAAGGCCGTCCAGGATACAACTGGCATGGTGGCTGAACCAATGAGCTCGGGCACAAGAGCAATTGTGAGGATGGCCCAGGTTTCTGAGTAGATCCTTTGACCTGCGGCTTGGAACCAACTCGATGGCACCTAACAATGACAATAAATCATCTTCCTGAATCTTAGTATGTTTGGGTGCATTGATGATGCTTTTTTGTAGAGCCTTCCTGCTTGAAGCACATATTCCATAACACTGTGTTATACAATATACTGTTGTAACCAATAATATTTTTCTTGCAGACTTTTGGAAGTAGTTAGGCATTCCTTTCTAGTCTGTCTCAGCCTTGACGCTCCGTTGAAACATGTACATGGGCGATCCTGTTGGCATTTTAGTGCCAACATTTCCCAGAAGCTCTGGTTGTGCTCAAAAGAAGGTATTATTAGTCTATTAACTGGCAAGCTAGCGGTTCCAATTCTCCAGTTGAGCTGTTCCTGAGGGGGGCAGGAATGAGCACCTGACTAGGACAGCTGTGAGTCAGAATTGACTATGCGGTTGTTTTTAATAACTTCCAGCATCAAAGCAATAGGCAATTTGCCATAGGACAAATTTGCAGGCAATTGGCCGCTAATAAGAAAGAGGTTTACAGAACTTAAGTAATGGTATCAAGGAATGATTGTACATAGTGAAACTGAGTTTGAATTCAGAAACTTAATTTCAGAAGTAATACTATATTAATTGTCACAGAACACAAGATTTAGCTTATCTAAATCCAAAGATAGCTTTAAATGGTGTCAGTAATCTATGGATATAATTGTTGTTAGGTGCCGTTGTGTCAGCGGCCCTATGTTAAGGGGAACAAAACGTGACACCATCCTGCGCCATCCTCACAATTGTGTTTAGGTTTGAGCGTGCTGTTGCAGCTTCTGTGCTGATCCATCTCATCGAGGGCCTCCTCTGCTTCCTTGCCTCTCTGCTTTACCAACCATGATGTCCTTCTCCAGGGACCAGGCCCTCCTGCCGATAGACAGGCAGATGATAGATAGATGGATAGATAGACAGATAGATGATAGCCATAGATATGTATGGATGTATAGATATGTGTATGTGATTATGCATTCTATAATCATATAACAGGTATATAATTATGTCTAGCACCTTATATTATTATATACAATATATATGTGCTATGATGAGTTATTGTCCACTTGATTGACTCATAGCACCCCCAGAGTAGAGTTGAACTGCTCCATGGTTTCTTCATGGCTGTGCTTCCTGGGGCAGGTGGTCAGGCCTGTCAAACGTCTGTGCTGTTTCTGAGTGGGTCTGAAACATTAGACTTTTGGTTACTAATTGAGCACGTAAGTGTTTGCAACTCCTAAGGATTCCATATCATTCTTTATGACATAGATAAGATTTGATATTTAAATATATGTAAGGGGAGTTTCTTAAATTATCCTTATGTATTGAACATACCTAATAAGAATAGTTTCATGGAGATTTCTGTGGTGTATTTACAATTATTTGTGTCCAGGAGCTTCTCATATTGCCCGCCCGTTGCCTTGTTTGCGTTCTATTGGCTTCAAATAGAAAAACTTGGTCCCTTTCAGTCTCTACTTCAATAGCCTGACAAATGCCTAAACTTGTACTTCTATTTTAATAGAGCTGAAAGTGGCAAGCTTTTAAGTTAAGCAAAGCTGGAGCCCAATGCTTATTCTTCTACTGTATAAACTGAAAGAAGATGCTTAAAATTAGTTTATATATAAATATAAGGTAACCTTCCCAAAGTTTATTTACAAATTTTCATAACGCTGGTGATACTTCCATATTATATCAAATGTTGAATACAAAATTACATAGAAAATATTAGGTGCTCAAAAGATACTAGATAATTATCAATAAAAAGGCATTTCATGGTTGTTGTCAAAGATAGCTTTCTTCAGATATGGTTCAAATAGGCACATTGTCTGAGACACACTCTACTGTTTTCCCAGTAACAAAAATATCTGTGAAGGTTATTTGTGAAATTGTTCTTGTGGTGACTAGATGAAATAAGATTGTTAAATCTGTAAAGATGACTAAGATAGTACATACAAATATATCCCTTTCTTTATCAGGAGGAGAAACCATAAATAGTGCATTTGTGCATAAATGACTAGTAAACCATCTGCTGTTTTGAACTAAGCTTAATTAATCTTTGGAATTGGATTCAAAAGGAAATTGATCTTGACATAGAAGAAAATAGACCTATGTCGATGGAGAAATCGACAATTTGGAAAACCAAGAGAATGAAAAAAAGGCTGAAAACCAATGACAAGTTACCTTAAGCGTATGAATACACACAAAATAAATTTTATTTTCTGGTAGTAGAGAAAAATTAGTTTTCTGCTCCTCTCAATTAACCACTGCTGCAGATATTAATATTTCATTATCGATGTCACTGGGGCCACAGTGTGTAGTCTTCATGGCGTGGTTACATTATGTTTAGTTTGGGATTGTATTCATAACCTAACAATCCGCAGACTGATATTTGCCTATTGCCAACATTTTGTGCCTCTAAAGTGGTAGAATCTTTATTACTTGGATACAACTTTCTGCCTGATTTATGATATTATAATTTTTAGTCTATGCAAATGTTAAAAGCCTGTCCATACATATATAAGTTAACATAATCTGTTTTGGGGTAAATTTGTCTAGACTCAAGCCTTTGGACTGGTCCAAGTCAGTTCACTCGTGGCCCACAGAGTGAACAGATGGAAATTTGCAAGCTTGAAAAAAATGGTGGTATAATAATAATAATAATCCGAGTGGGAAAGATTACTTATGGGCGACTCAGACACATTATAGTGAGCTATTTCAGGGCCCCAATGCAGGAGATTGAATTGCTGTCAGGTCTGTGGGGATAAACACACATTCAAAGCAGTGCAGGTTGCCACCCTCATCGAGCTGGACAGTATTGTTTCTGGCTGTGCCTAGAAAGGGATTTGGCGTACACTATGCATGCCACCATTTTTTTCTAAGAGGAGATAACATTTATATCTGGGTAGAGGCAATTCTATATATATATTTTCTGTTCTTGTTATCGTTATGCTTTTTTAAATAAATTTGGTCCATTCTAGTTTGTTTCATTGGCCATGACAGTACCAAGAAAAACTAATTCAAAGCCCTGATTTTATTACAAAGAAAATTCACAGATTTACCATTAAATTTTAGCTGAAGCATGTCTGGCAAATATTGGACTCCGATAAGGAAAATGTTCATTTTATCTACACTTTTTGACAAAAAAATTAGTCATCATAATCACACTATTTGATAGAAAGCTTGAAACACTATTTCTCTCCAGGACATGTGCCAGTGACTGCTTGCATTAGTGAGTTCAGCAGCATTGATTTCCATGAAGGAACTTCTAAGATTTAGTCAGGACAGATGTGGTAGTTACATAACCTGCTGTCAATTTGAGACTGAAAAGTGAAGGGGTGGAGTTTAGTCTGTCAATCCAGTCACACTTGATGGTCTCATTTGGGAGCGCTAGGGAGATATATAGCTCACTAGAAGTGAGACATAGGCTCATTCCCTGTGAGACACACTTGCTGTTAAGACACATGGAGCTACTCTGGAGCCCTGGACCTGAAGGAGCCACGTGGAGACCCCTGCCAGTGCTGAGGTGCTTCTACTGCCACTGGATCCACAAGACTTCCCTCCCACTGGCCTGTGCTCTTCCTAAATTCCACATCTTCCTGAATTGCATGTGTTACATGAGTCTGAAGAGGTATTTGTAGACTGGTATCAGACTGATGGGCTAACAGCAGATTTGTGGACTTGATCTGGACTGTCCTGGGATGTATTCTCAATATTCAGTTGCTCTTGCATATAAAGCTCTTTCTTATAGATCTATAAGTGTCTATGAATTTTGTTTCTCCAGTCTACTCCGACTAACAGAGGAGGGGAGACAATTTTTAAGAAAAGAGCGAGGGTAGAAAAGAAATCATGGTGATGATGGTGGTAAATGTACTGGGAGATGGGTGGGGTTCCTTGCGCTGCTAGGTCCAGCTTCAGTAGTCTGGAAGCAGACAGCATTTGGACTTAGAAAGTGTGATTTTATCTGCATCTTTACTCATCTGCAGCAGCCAGATCCTGTTCGGACTCCTCTCTTCTACTCACAAAGCAGTTTAGCCCTTTATATCAGTTGAGTATCCTGCAAACAAGAAGCTTTTCTACCACTCTGCCCAAAGACACAGGCCATTTCCCTCTGCATTTTCCTCAGCATCTCTATCCCTAAAAAGAGGTGTTTTTTTTTTCCCCAACAGTGTAAAAGTTACTAGACTTTATAAAATCAGGAAAACATAAAATTAGAACTGTATTAATTAAAGGTATCCAGAAATTATTGGCATACCAATTGAAATATTTCAACAAGCTGATGAAGGAAGCCCTGTTTTGTTTTTACCAAGAAATCTGATCACTGAGAAGAGATCCATAGTTGTGCCCATTCGCTATGAGTGGCTCTATGGAAGTCAGATCACCTTTTTGTTTGTTTGTTAAGGAAGATGATCTCACTTGTGCAGACATTATCAAATAATACTATTAATATCAAATGCTGGAAACTTTAGGTGCAGTCAATCTGAAAACAGTTGAATCAATGCAACATGGAGCTGCAAGAAATGCCATTGCTGATATCATATGGACCTTGCTGAAAGCAGTGATGTTGGATGTTGGAATGGTGTTGACTTTTGTTTTATGGGTTATTCAAAGGCATTCAAGTACGTGAATCTTAACAACTATGAGACAACATAACAAACATTGAGAAAAATGGAAATTCTAGAACACTTCATTATTCTCACATGGAATCGGCGCATGGGTCAAGAGGCGATTTTTTGAACATAACAAGGGAATACTACACAGTGTAAAATCATGAAACGTATGGATTAGGTTTAGATCCTTTTGCCGTGCTTATTAAATCTGTATGCTATGCAAATCAGCTGAGAAATTTGACAATATGAAAAGAAGATTGGAAGAAAATTTAATAACATGCTTTATACGGATGTGGTAACAAATTTCTTTTAGATGACTTAATACCAGTATAAGGCAGTAAATTATTCAATGTAGCCAAAAGTTTCTCACTCCCACCAAATTACCTTTTTTTCTGCTCGGGTCTGATAGAATTCACCTGTGATTAATTGTGAACAGGAATTCCTAGGGTACAATCCTATTGTGCATAAAATAATCTCTAGTAGAAGCAGGAGGAGGGATCTCATTACTGGCAAGAGCCAGGAGTGGAGAATGTTCTCTGGACACAAGGTCCTTAAGTGGGGATCCTCCTGGATCCAGAAAATGCTGTACCATCTTCAGCAGAACCAGGAGCCAGAGCAGGGGACACAGTGATAACATTTCCTAACTTCTGGAGCCAGTTGAGCTGAGGGTTTGGGTGCAGGAAGCTGGCTGGTGGAGGGGAGCATTTCTGGTCACTTCATTGGGGCAGTGGGACTTGCTGACCCATGGAAGCTGAGTGCCTTAGGTTCAGAGTAGTCTGCTCCTTTGGGAATTTATTAGCACATCTGAAAGAACTTTGCAACATGTCCTCCCAAACAACTATTCTGAGCATTTCTATTAGCATTACAACTTGTAAACTTCTTTTAAAATAGTTTAATCACATATTATGTCTATGAACCCTGTGTAGCCTTTGCATTGGATACTAGAAATCAGAGAAGTAAAATAGAGTACATTAATTAAAACAAAACCAGTTGAGTCTCATGGAAGAGGAAATTAAAGATGTTCCAAATGTCAAACTTATTCAAGATGTTATATCAATTCATTTTCCCTGATATTAATCACCATTCCTCTGCTTAGGATATTGCTGCACATCCCTGGTTCAGCAGTGCAATGCTATGCCTCATAGAATTCATGAAGCTTTAAGGAAATGGTTCACTAAGCAATGGTTGCTGTTAAATCTTCAATCCCAAAATAAGATATCTGCCTGGAGGATGCTGCTCATCCACAAGGTTGCAGATGCTGGTAAAATCAGGAGAGTCCATAGACTGGCACTCATACACAAGATATGTAAATCAAGCAGGAAAAAAAGTCTTGGAAGTCAAAGGAGGTCGTTCAGCTTCTACAAATGCTCATCAAGGAAGTAACAGTTGAGAAAAGTAGGGTCCTGATGGAAGCCAGTTATTTTGCTACTTCCAGCAGAACAAGTTCCCAAGACCTCAGAAGAGGTGACTGCACTCTCACCCTCAAGTAAGGAGGACATTCAGAACCCATTTGACTTTAACCCGGTCCATTAGCACAACAGAGAACTTTTCCAAAATGGGATTATAGCTAGCATAGAGGCTAGAGTTCACAATGCATCACAAAAGGCATTATGGTCATATCTCGGCATATGACACAACCTTGCTTGCTGAGAGAGAGGAGGACTTAACACTTGCTGATGGACATCAATTCAGTGTGGAATGAAAAAGCTACATAAAAAGCAGAATCCTCCTGACTGGACATATAAATAATATCATGAGAGGCCAATAAAGGTTCAAGTTGTCAAGGATTTCGTTTTGTTCGAATGCACAGAAAATATTCATGGAAGTAGCAGCCAAGGAATCAAACGACATATTGCATTGGGCAAATCTTCAGCACAACATCTCTTTAATGTACTGAAGACTAACAATGCCACTTGGAAGACTAAAGTGTGCCTAGCCTAAGTCATGGTATCTTTCATAATTTTATATGAAATTGAAAGTTGAGCAATGAATAGGAAGATTGAAGAAGAACTGATGCATACGAATTGTGATGTTGGTGAAGAATACTGAAAGTACCATGGGCTGCCAGAAGAGCAAACCATTTGGATCTATCTTGAAATTCATAAGCCAGAATGCTCTTGAAGCCAGGATAGTAAGACTTTGTTTCACGTACTTTAGATAAGTTAACAGGAGAAAAAAAATAGTCCCTGGAGAAGGATGACAAAAAAGAGGAAGATCATTAAAAAAAACATAGATTGACACAGTGCCTGCAACAACATAACAACAATTGTGAGGATGGTGCAGGTCCAGGCAGTGTTTTGTTCTATTGTGCCGAGTCATTATGAGTCGGACTTGAATTGGTGGTATTTAACAGCAACCGGAAGAATTACCAAATATGTTGTGATGCCTTCAATTATTATGTCCCTTCTAGACATATTCTGGTGCTGTTTATAACATTTTTATGCAGTTTACATCAGGCTTGTAATCTTTCAGTGTACATGTTTAATCTGTATGCTCAGCAGACAATCACTGAAACTGGATTATATAAAGAATTGCTTATGTTTCCACAAGAGAAAAACAGAGGAACCAGACCTCAACCTAACAAACGAAGACGCAAATGCAACACACCAGCCTGAAGCCATGAACCAATGGAGAGGTCTACAGGGCAGGCCCCAATCCTAGATATTTAGACATCACCCCCACCCCAGAAGAATGCACTACAAAGGACAGAACTGAAGCTACAGCTGAGGGCTAGGGGCATGTCTGATCAGAGCACAAAGGAGCAAATGAAGAGGGAAGGAGAGTGGAACGCATCCTGGCCCATCAAGCCCAGAGGACAAAATTCCTGCTCAGAGCAGCCAGTGCACAGAGAGGGTCATAGGGCCAGGCCCACCAGGAGACACAATGCACCTCACTGACCCATAGCACTACAGGGACAACACCAGAAATAGAGTGTGCAAATCGTGTCAATTCCAGAAACCCTAAGTGTGTGCTACAGAATAGCAAGGGGAGCAAAGCAATGAACTTCTTGAGGAATTCCAAAAAATAGACTTTGAGAGCAGGCTGTGACACCTCATCAGATTTGACCAGAAAACACTCATAAAGGTCAACAAACAGGCCTGGAACTACGTATAGGCTTTTCTTTTTGTGCTGTTGTGGGGTTTTTTTTTACTATTTTGTTTTGCTTTTATATTTATTTTTGCTTTTGCATATCTACCTGGATTAGATAGGTGGGATGAACAATCTTGAGGAGAAAACGATGGATCAGTGTAATACATTAAAAAATAATAATTTATAAATCATCAAGGGTTCATGAGGGAGTGAGGGTAGGTGTGGGAGAGAAAACAAAGAGCTGATACCAAGGGCTCAAGTAGAAAGAAAATGTTTATAAAATAATGATGGCAACATATGTACAAATAGCCTTGATATAATTGATGTATGGATTGTTATAAGAGCTGTAAGTGTCCCCAGTAAAATGCAAACGCACCTAAAAAATAAAATTAACCATAATCAATAAAAAATTTTAAAAAGAATAACATGACTTTAGAATTGGAGGGAGGCTGTTAGCACCCTTCAGCATGCAGATAGCACCACCCTGCTTGCTGAAAGCGAGCAGGTCTTGTGACGAAGGTCAAGGACTCCAGTCATCAATATGGATTACAACCTAATGCAAAGAAAACAAAAATCCACAACGGGAGTACGAGGCAACATCATGAACAGATTGAAGCTGTCACTGATTTCATCTTGTTTTGGTCCACAATCTATTCTCATGGAAGCAGCTGTCAAAAAACCAATGGAAACATTGCACTGGGGAAATCTGCTGCATAAGACCTCTTTAACGTGTTGAAGAACAAGGATGTCACTTTGAGACATAGGTGGTGTGTTAGTCTGGGTACATTAAAGAAACAAATCCACAAAACTCTTATGTATAAGAGAAAGTTTTATATAAAGGGTAAGTGCACATCAAGAAAACATCCCAACCCAGTGCTGCCCAAGCCCACAAGTCCAACATTAACCCATATGTCCGACACCAATCCACAAAGTCTTTCTCCATTGCACAAAAACACACTATGATGCCGACTACTGGAGGAAAGCCATATCAGTGAATGTGTAAACATCTCAGCAATGGCAGCGGTCTCCACACAGGTGCTCCAGCACCCAGGGCTGCAGTGGGGTAGAACCATGTGGCTTCTCCTCAGGGATGTCTTGCAGGAAGTGAGCCTTGCCAGCTGAAGTAGGGAAGTGGCTCAGGCAGCTGCACCCTGGTCCAACCATCAGAAAGCAAGAGACCCGAGAACTAGAAAGGCTAAGATCACTGAGCCATTTATCCCTGTGCCCTTCAATTAACCCCACATGTGTTTATCGGCCAGTTTGGCACAGTAAACTAACTACCTCAATTAAGCTAACTAATTCAATGCATGTGTTTTGTGAGATGGAAGAGGACTTTGCGAATTGGTGTCAGACTTATGGGCTAATGTTGGACTTATGGGTTTGAGCAACACTGGGTTGGGATGTTTTCTTGATGTGCACTTAACTTTTATATAAAACTCTCTCTGATCCATATGAGTTTCTATGGATTTGTTTCTCTAATGTACCCAGACTAACACAGGTGGGCCTGAATCAAGTCATGGCATTTTAAACAGCCTGATGTGCATGTGCAAGTTGGACGTTGAATAAGGAAGAACAAAGATGAAAGCATGGATTGAATGATGGGGCTGGCAAAGGCTATGGAAAGTACCACTGTCTGCCTAACCTATGTACAGCTCTGTCTGGAAAACAGGACAATCAGGATTCACTTTAGAACAAAGGCTGGGGAGATTTTCTCTCAGGCTCTTTGGGTTTATTATCAGAAGAGATCAGTTCTGTGAAAAGGACATCAATCGTGTTTGGTAAATTCAAAGGGAAGGACAAAAGAGGAATATACTTGATGAGATGGATGGACATCTTGGCTACAATAATGGTCTCAAACATGGCGGCACTTGGTGAGTTCGGAGCAGGATCGGACATTGTTTCCTTCTGACGTATGTAAGAGCTGCTATGAGGCAGATCCAATTCAGTGGAAAGTTACAGCAATCTAGTTATATTCTCATGTGCCATAATCCATTTCGTGTTGTAGTGTAGATTCTAGCCTCCGTGCTTGGTATTATGAATTCCTTTTGGAAGGATATCTCTTTTCCAGAACTAGGGTGAGAGGCAGCTTAGATCCTACTTTATTAGTGAGACTAAAGTCACCACGCTTTGTTTCGCCTGGAGACATAGTGGGCTGAAAGGTGAAAACCACACCTCTACCCAACATCCCCTTTGTTGTGAGCTCTGTTTCCAGATGAAGCTTTTGTAGAAGAAAGAAGACCTGCTTTGACTTTCATACATTATTGGCTCTGGATCTGGACCCTGCATTTGGCTCACCTCTGCCTGACCTCTAGATTTGGGACTTAATAACACCCACAATGATGTTAGCCTTTCCTTAAACTTTTGTGAGTTTCTGTGAGATCTTGCAGCAAACTGCAGGACCCAGATACATGAGAGAGTAAAAACAAGGGAGGAGTGGCGAGAAACATGGAGCAGAATAATATCTTGAAACACTTAGACTTTGGGGACATCTTTACTATCCAAATACTTGGGACTAATCTAGTATTAATTGTTCTAAAAGAATTGCTAAAAAGAATCTGTTCTGGAAGAAGTAGAATCAGAATGCTCTTTAAAAGCAAGGATAGCTGGACTTTGTCTCACTTCCAAAAAACTTCACCAAATTCACTGCCATCAAGTCAAGTCAGTGCTAACTGAGAGCAACTCCCCTGTGGTTTTCTGAAAGTATAAGTATTTATGGAGTAGAAAGTGCAGTCTTTAGTGGGCAGCTACTGATGGTTTCAAACTACCGACCATGTGGATCTCAGCTCAATGTATAACCACTATACTTCTGGGCCTCCTTGTCTCGATTACTTTGTGTGACTAACAGACTCCTGATGACGGACTAGTGGATAACTTGGCTGCTAACGCAAAGATCAGTAGCTGGAACCCTTCCAGCAAGTTGACTGTACAAAGATATGAGCAGTTCTACGCAGCTCCATGAATCAAAAATCAACCGAGGGTGTCAAACAACACGGATTTTGTGTAGCTGAATTCCCTCATAGTGAGTCAAGAGAACACCTCTTTGTTATCTTGCCTGTGCCCAGCAGATAAGGAGGAGCTCTGCATTTTTTCCTAAACTAATTTGCACCTAATTTTTCCCCATTTTTTTCTCTTTGGAGTACAACGGGAATTTTATACATTATTCTGTCCTTGCATTTATTCTGCCTAAATGTTTCTCGTTGAATCATTATTTTGTATTACTCTATGGTCTGCATAATTTAATTTTATGAATTATTTTTACCAAAATGTGTCAAATGAAAAAAAAAACATCTAGCATTGTATTTAGTTGGCATACTTGGTGTTGTGTCTCATTCCATTCACAGTCGTTAGCAGGTGTGAATTGCTTCCTAGCCAGCATAGGCTTCCTGCTGCGCTGCTCTTTGTTCACTTCAGGCTGCTTTCCGGCTCGATTATGACTACAGAAATACCTGACTCTACCTTAATGCAATTTTAAATGCTTTACTGCTTTGAACAATGTTTATTTGCAAGGTGATTTCTGACATTACAGTGAATACAGTCGAGCCAGCAAAGACTACGTATTGCATATAATACCAATTCTATGTAGACTATAAGACTATTGTACGCACATACAGATTTATGAATATTGCATATGAATATATATACATATGCACAATTGCTTTTACATCATGAAGATAGAATAAAAGGGGTACAGGACCAGGTCATGTTTTTATCTGTTATCTGTGAGGTCACCATGAATCAAAGCCAACTGGATGGCAACTAACACTAATGGGAAGAGGCAGCCAGGATTTTCTCTAATGGGTGGTAAGTGGATATGAACGACGAGCCTTTGGGTGGACAGTTCTGACCACTATTTCACCAGTCTTCCTATATACTCACACACACATACGTGAGCACACAAACATGTGTACATATACCTATATAGAATCTACACTTTAATACATATACACAAGCACACACAATGTAAAATATTTTGGACAATTCTGGGATGCCTAATGGCAATTGTATGAAATTATTAAGAGATTCAAATATGAAAAACTAATATTTCTTCATAAATTATTCAGACTATTGTCATAATCTGGGGACCTTTTGGGGTTACTTTCTGAGCCTTTTTGTATGAAAAAAAATCCTGTGTTTAAAAGAGCTATCATTCCACTACCGTAATAAATCTTCCAGAAAATGCAACCCTGTGATAAAGCAGAAGAAACAGAACGTTATCTACTAAGGGTGTGGAAGAAATACGTACCAAATGTTGGACTGGTTTGAAAATTGACGATGACAGAGGTAATGCTAGCAGCCATCTCACTGGCGATGTGAGAGAAAGCACTCAACAGAGCAAGAGTGAAGGCCCAGTTTTCACTTGGCCCTCTGCTTCACGCTCTTACCAGTGTGGCCATACAGCCTGGGCAGGGCACACCTCAAGTGGTCGGCGGGAGTGAATGGCAAGAGTGCGTGGCATAAAGAACAACCTGCATTCCTGAGAGAAATCCAACCAGACTTCTGGGCTGCACACAGCACAGGGAAGAGAAAAACAAGAGATGCTGTCAAGCTGATGCTTAGGAAAACCCCGCGTGGAGTAGGACCTCTACTCCCAAGGATTTCCAAGTCTGAGACTTTTGGGAAGCAGATTTCCATCCCTCTCTTCAGAGGGCATGTTGGGTGTGTTGAAACTGCCAACTTTTAGGTTAGTGGTTCAGTGTTATATTGTTTGCATCGTGCAGGACTCCTCGGCGTATGATAGGATATTGAATGTTTATCTGAGATGCTGTCTTTCTGTAGGTGGAAGCTCTGAGATATCCGATTAAATTGACTTTATTGCACTGGTGAAACCTGGGAACTTACAGATACTGCAGGAATAATTCTGAGCAAATACAAGTTATAAGTGTGTACATAATACAAATGTGACAAAAATAAAAATAACCTCATCTTTTATGTACCATACCTACTTCTACTTATCAGAATCTGACTGAAAATGCTGAAGGTGATGGAGCAATCCAAGACAATAAAAAGTACAAGTAAGAAAATGAAAAGATGCCACAGAAAACAAAGACAAATAAAATATTAGCATGCAAAGTGTTTCCTTTCAAATAAATTACATAGCACTTCCATCTACAGTGCACAGACCAGCTGAGCATGAGAGGCTTATCAATAGATGACAGGCTCACATTCAGTTCTCTCTCAGTGAAGTTTGGTGTGTATGTGACAGAGAGAGAGAGAAAGAGAGAGAGAGAGAGAGAGAGAGAGAGAGAGAGAGAGAGAGAGAGAGAGAGAGAGAGAGAATATCTCACAGTTGCCCTCGGGTGACTGAGTACATATTTCAAATATTGGCAATGAGAATTCCTCTTATGACATATATAAAGTTGACCTAACCAAAGCTCAACTAATCAAGTGTAAGAGCAGAGGTGGGGTGGGGGGAGCACATGACACAATGATGACTCCTTTGGCAGAGCAGCATGCCCAGGTTGGTTGGGGGTCCTTCTTTGTGGGAGGCGACTTCTGCTGCTACTGAGGCTAAACCTGTAAAGTTGTCTGCAATTCTAGTTCTGAGTTACCTGAGTCAATTACTACTGCATTTGCTCCTATCTGACCTCAGCAATACAATGAAGGGATTTGATTAGACCAGCCCAGGACATCTCTTACCCAGAGTTCCCTTTCCATCAACTGAGTTAATGCTCCAATTGCCATCAGAAAATACCAGCACGAGGACGCAATGCTAAGTGCTTTACGGTGCTTCATCTCACTTAACTTTTATGATAGTACATTGTTATGCTTATTCTGTTTTATTATTAGTTGCTATTAATCTCTTTCTGTTGCTAGCATAAATTAAGTTTGATCATAGGTATGTGTAGATATAGATAGATAGGTAATATATATATATACATATATATATATATATATGGAAAACAGTAAAACTAGGCTTTGTTAAGTACTATTGTGAGTTCAAGTGTTCACTGGAGGTCGTAGGTAGCTTCTTTTCAAAGTTTACAGTCTGTGAAATCCAATCAGCAAATTGCATCAAAGGAAACGGTTTTTTAATTTAATTATGCTGAATTCTCAGTTTCACTTGGTTTAGGAACAACATATGGATATAAACATTTGAAAAATGTGTAATGTTAAGCAAGTTGGAGATCATATGCTATCTTGTTTCTTTTAGAAACAAGGGCTTGTAAGGAAATTGATTTAACTTTGATGGCAATGTTTTAAAATAGTATAATCATATTACTATTGATGGTCCTTGCCAAATAATATATTTTCATACAGACAAAAGCACACACACTCCCCTATATATGTATAAAATAATGCAGCCAGCCATATAAAAACACAGTAAGAAACTCCTGTGATTCCCCTTACCACTCCTGATCAAGTACATTGACACAACTTCTAATTCATACATTCTTATAGTCATCTGTGTCCATTTCTATTCGGGGTAGTGGCAGGCTACCTTGTTGAATATTAGCATAGCATGACTTGGAAGGGGCTGCCTATACTGCACTTTTAAGCAGTTAAACAAAATCCCTGAACAAATATCGAGCTACTCTGTCATCTATGCACACCTAACTAGATAATTTATGAAATTTAGGCACATGAAGTTGGAAATGCCATGTCCATATTTTAAAAGGTGGTATTGTAATGATTAAGAAGTCAGAAAGATTTTAATACAGTAAGTAGAATATGACACCTCATGAAGAGAGCAAATTTCATTTACTTTGCTGTTGTGTAGCTTGTCATTGAATTTTGATATTCTTGAAATTCTCTTTGAAATAAAACATTATCTCCACTACTGATTTGAAATTTAGTTTTGTATTCTTTAGCACTAAAATCCCATCATAGGTACCGTACATACTTTAGTATAAGCTAACCCAAATATCAGCCGAGGAACCTAATTTTACAACAAAAACTGCATTAAAAATGTGTTGAGAAACTCAGCCTATACACACGTATATACAGTATATTTACAAATTATAAACATATTCATTATTTCTGTCTCTTTTATTTCTAATACAAACTTGAATGTTCGAGTCAAATTGCTTGGGTTTGAATTCCAGTTTTTTTAACTATACAATATACAAGCTTGGAGATCTGCCCCAAAGTTTCCTTAATTATAACCCTCAGAGAGTTCATCTTTATAATTTGAGTGAATATTTTAACCATTTCATCTCAGTGGAAGGTAAAACATAAAGAAAACCAACTGTTGTACTCTGTACATAAGTCAGAAATACATACGCATGTGGGTGGCTAGTGGTGATGTTGGGTAAGTATTAGATTGTTAGCCACAAAATCAATGATGCAAACCCGCAAGCCATGTTGTAGTTAAAGGATGGTGCTGTCTGCCTTCTTAAAGATTTTAGAAACAAAAGAAGGTTCAGGACCCTATTTATCTCAGTAAGTAAGTAGACAGATGATAAATGATATAGATGGATGATAGTTGACAGGTAGATAGATGATAGATAGATAGATAGATAGATAGATAGATAGATAGATAGATAGATAGATAGATACATAGAACAAACTATAAGTTGGAATTTACTCCATGACAGTGGATTTGGGGTTTGAGGTATCTAGCTTCATAAATGGTCCTCATTATCCAGAATGGAAATTGAACTTAGGTTAAAAAAATTGAGTTGCTTAAATGACACTATGCATGCTATAGAAATTGCATAATTATAAAATTTACCTCATTGCAACTATAACATGTTCAACTTTGGTAACTATATCTCTTTCTAACAAATTGGACCAATTCAGTCATCTAGAAGTTTCATAACCCTAGTTATTAGTTTCTGTAAGAGCTTGACTGGAGCCTCGGTGTCTCAAGGGTTAAGCGCTCAGCTGCTCATTTGCTGCTCTGTGAGAGAAAGCTGTGGGAGACGGCTCTGTAAAGAGTACTGTCTTGGAAATCTACAGGATGCTTCTACTGTATCCTATAAGGAGCTTATCAGTTGGAATCAACTTGATGACAACGCATTTAGTTTGTTTGTTTGGGGTAAAAACTTGAATGTTAGATCCAAATGACTTGAGTTTCAGTTCTTGTTATGATTATTATTTGGTTTATGTATTTAATTTCTTATTGTCCAGTCACTTCTTTTGTAGCACAAGAATAGTAACTAGAAGAGACTTATTGTAAAGATAAACTTAGTTAGTGACATTTGATTCTTTTTTTAAACCATTTTTAGGGGCTCATACAATATTTAACACAATCCATACACACATCAATTCTGTAAAGCACATTTGTACATGCATTGCCCTTATCATTCTCAAAACATTTGCTCTCCACTTAAGCCCCTGGCATCAGCTCCTCATTTTCCCCTCCCCACCCTGTTCCCCCCTCCCTCATGAACCCTTGATAATTTATAAATTATTATTTTGCAACATCTTGCCTTGTCCAACGTCTCCATTCACCCACTTTTCTGTTGTCTGCTCCCCAGGGAGGAGGTCACATGTAGAACCTTTTAATCAGGTCCCCTTTTCCAACCCACCCTCCCTCTACGTTCCCAGTATCGCCACTCAAAACACTGGTCCTGAAGGGATCATCCGCCATGGATTCCCTGTGTTTCTGGTTCTTATCTGTACCAGTGTACATCCTCTGGTTTAGCCAGACTTACAAGGTAGAATTCAGATCATGGGGGGTGGGGGAACAGTCAGAGACGAAGCATTTAAGAACTAGAGGAAAGTTGTATTTTTGATCATTGCTACATCACATCCTGACTGGCTCCCCTCCTTCCCAAAATCCCTCTGCAAGGGGATCTCCAGTGGCTGGCAAATGGGCATGGGTCTCCACTCTGCACTCCCCTCCTCATTCATTATGGTAAGATTCTTTTTCTGATGAAGCCTGATACTGATCCCTTCAACACCTCATGATCACACAGGCTGGTGTTCTTCTTCCATGTAGGCTTTGTTGCTTCTGTGCCAGATGGCCACTTGTTTACCTTCAAGCCTTTAAGACCCAGATGCTATATATTTTGATAACCAGGCACCATCAGCATTCTTCACCATATTTGCTTATGCACCCATTTGTCTTCAGCGATTTTGTCAAGAAGGTGAATATCATAGAATGCAAATTTAATAGAAGAAAGTATTCTTGCATTGAGGGAGTACTTGAGTGGAGGCCCAATGTCCTTCTGCCACCTTAATTCTAAACCTATATATATATATGCACATAGATCTATTTCCCCATCCTCATATATAGATATACAAGAATGGACAAACTTTACAATAAAATATCAGTTAAAATTAAATAATCAAAAAAATCTGTTGAAATGGAAAAATATTGGTAATAAATGTATTTGAAAAATTATGGACCCCAGGTGTACAAAATAATCTTATAACTTAATTATATGGGGACAAAAAACAACAAAAATTGTCAACATCTTGAATTAAAATTTCACAAATAAAGGTGTATGAAAAGAAGGGACTACATGTACATGAAAATACCATTATTGGTCATCTTACTATGCACATTAGAATAACAGTCAAATTTCAAAATGTCTATTTTCAAAATGACCAGTTTAGCTCAAGCTAAACAAATAAAACCCTGACAATGTAAAGTGCAAAATGTTACAACTACTTCAGAAAACAAGTTGGACATTTCTTATCAATTTGGATGTCAGTTTACAATGTGTACTGAGAATTTAATTCTGACGATAATTATATGAAAATCAGAAAATGCGATTCTAAGAGTCATACACAAAGTTGCTAACCATTTTATTTTTTATAATAATGGAAATCAAGTCAATGGTCATGAGCGAGTGGGATTGATGCAGGTGACTAATGCCTGTTAATGACTATGCAGGGGCTTTCTGCCAATGTACATACTTGCGCATAAGCCCAACCGAGTATCAGTCGAGGCACCTAATTTTACGAGAAAAACCATCCAAAATGTGCAGAAAAATTCGGCTTCTACACGAGTATATCCGTTATGTTCTATATGTTTATTAGTGGGGCAATGCTGGGTGGTGATTGTTAGCTTCTGTTGGATCATTTGTTAACGAATAGACTAGTAAAAGGAGGAGTGGAGCTAAAAAGGATTATTATCAAGAATATTTGTTACATGAATAAACTATGAATATGTACACTCTGCATGAAACAGTGGAAAACGGTACCATTTTTGTAACTGAATTTCTGTTGCTATCAGGTGCCACAAAGTTGCTTCTGAATTGTATTGATGATGTGTACAATAAAACAAAAAGAACATTCATTGATTTATTAGTTGCTGTTTCTATGAATGCTAATTGTGTTTCCAAGTAAAATAAAATCCTTGGCAACTTCAATCTCTATTTGTCCTGATGCTGTTTACTGGCATAATTTTGCTGGCCAGTTCATACTGAAGGCTGTTGTCTTTGATCTTCAGCAGTAAACACTTCAAGTCTACTTTATTTCAGCAAGCAAATTGGTATTATCTGCTTTTATTGGGTTATTACTTTTTCTCCAATCCTGATCCATGAGATCAGAGGGGTTGTGTCATAGAGTACATTCTAACTAATTTCTTGGGTGCCATTTAGTCAGCTCTGAATCCTAGCAATCCTGTGCATAGCAGAAGGACACCTTGCATGGTCCTGTGGCATCCTTGCAATTGTTTCTGTGCCTGAGCCATCATTGCGGTCATGGTATCAACCCATCTTGCTAAACACCTGCCTCTCCTTCAATGCCTATCCATTTGACCAAGCATGATATCCATCTCCAGGGACTGGTCTATGCTGATAAGATGTCAAAGGTATGTAAGATGAAGTCTTGGTATCCTTGTCTTTAAGGAGCACTCTAAATATACTTCTTCTAACACAGATCAGTTTGTCCTTTGAGTTGTCCATAGTACTTTCAATATTCTCTTCCAGCACTCTAATTCGAATGCATAGATTCTTCTTCAAAGTGTTCTTTTTTTCAATGTCCAATTTTCACATGCACATGAGGCAATGGAAAATGTCATGGCATGGTCAGGTGCACCTTAGTCCTTAAAGTAACATTTTTGCTCTTTGGTATTCTAAAAAGCTCTTGTGCAGCGGATGTTCCCAATCCAATACACCTTTCAGCTCTTGACTATTTCTTCCTTAAACATGGATTGGGGATCCAAGCAAGACAAAAATCCTTGACAACTTCAACCTTTTCTCTGTGTATCCTGATGATTCCTATTGGTCCAGTTGTGAGGGTTTTTATTTGCTTTTATTATGTTATAATTCATGGCGTTTACTGCAAACCTGATCTTTATCATCAAGTGCTTCAAGATGCCTACACTTTCATTCATTCGGCAAGCAAGGTTGTTTCATCTGCTTATTGAAGATGGTGAATAAGCCTTTCTCCAAATATGACCGTGTTCTTCAGAGTCCAGTTTCTCTGATGTTTCCTCAGCATACACAATAAGTAGGTATGGTGGTAGGACATAACTCAGGTGCACACTTTTCCAGATATTGAACTGCAGATTCCATTTACTCTGTGCCAAAGACTGCTTCTTGAATCATATACAGGTTCTGTACGCACACAGTTATTTGCTCTAGAATTACCATTCTTCTCGAAACTCTTCATAGTTAGTTATAATCAACACACTTGAATGCCTTTGAATAATCAATAAAACACATAGGAATACTTTCTGGTATTCTCTGCTTTCATCCAAGATTCATTTGGTATCAGCAATGAAAACCTTCTTATATACCCTCTTCTGAATCTAGTCTGAATTTATTACAATTCTTTTTGAATGATCTTCTGAAAAATGTTACTTGATTGCCATATCAATGATTTTGTTGTATAATTTGCACATTCTGTTGGAATGAGTACAGATATGGGTTTCTTCCAGACAGTGGACCATAGCTGCCTGGTCCAAATTTTAAATTCCAAATTTCTTGGCATAAATAGTAAGCTCACAGTGTTTCATAAGCTTACTGAAATAGTTCCCCTGGTATCCTTTCCATTTCTGGAGGTTTGTTTTTTGCTAGGAGCCGTGGTGGCTTATGTGTTATGAGATGGTCGGCAGTTTAAACCAAGAGTTGCTCCAAAGGAGAAATATGAGGCTTTCTACTTCCATATGGAGCTACAGTCCTGGAAACTCACAAGGGCAGTTCTACCCTGTCCTATAAGGTTGCTATGAGTTGTAATCCACTCAACGGCAGTCAGTTCAGGTTTAGTTTTGGCTAAGGCCTCTTCCCAAGCACCATTGTTTCCTGATTATATGCTGCCTCTTAAAACTATTGAATTCTGACTAGTTCTTTTTGGTACCGAGTCTCCATGTATTCTTTCCATCTTTTCTAATACTTCCTAAGTCAGTCGACATTTTGTCCATAGAATCTTTCAAAAATTCAAGTTAAGGCTTAAATCTTTGCTTTATTTCTTTCAGTTTAAGATATATGTGTTGTTCATTTTTAATTTTCTAACTCTAGGTCTTTTCATTGTAATATTTTCCTTTGACTTTTGGGGCTTCCCTGTCAATTTTTCTGTTACACTCCTTGATCCAATCATTTCTTCAATTACTACAGTAGTCTGTGATCAGGAGCAAGTTTCAGAGGCTCCTCTGACATGCACTTTGATCTTTTCTTTATTTACTGCATTTTAATGACCTTTTGATTTATGCATGTTCTTGATATCATATAGAATGTCCTTGATGTCATTTTAGAGCTTATCAGGTCTTCAGTCATTAATGTTCCATGTGCTAAATTTGTTGTTACAATATCCTTACATTCAGATGGAATATATTCAAAGTTGTAATTTAACTCTTGTGGACTTATTTTAATTTTCTTCAGTTTTATTCTGAATTTACCTATGAAATATTGATGATCTATTCCACAGTTGATAAATACCAAGTTATTTCAACTCACTGATGTCAAAGGTGTTGATCTTCATGCATCCCATTTCATTTTTAATGTCTTCTGATTTTCCAAGATTCATACTTCTTACATTTAATTTTAAATCATTAATAGATATTTCCATCTGAGTCTTAGGACTTGAAGTAAGGCTCCATCATCAAATGTAGGTCTTAAAGGCTTTGTTCCATGCATACCATTATGGTCAATTCTACTTTGAGAAGGACGACCTTCCTCCGTCATATTTTGAGTGCCTCCTGACCTGAGGGGCTCATCTTTAGAAATTATATCTGAAAATGTTTCCCTGATATTCATGAGGCTTTCAGTATCTGACAATGTTCTACTGCTACTCATAAGGTTCCCAGTGGCTACTCACTCTGCAGTAGACAACTATGAATTTTTCAATCTGTTCTTAATCTAAAAACTCTCTTGAAAGCTGTTAACTTTGCGTGCACCTCCTGGCATTTCAGATACCAGTGACATAACTTCCAGCAACACACAAGCTATCACAATACAAAAAAAAACCACACACCAAACCTGACATCTATTGGGTTATTAGTCTTCCTCCAATCCTAATGCTATGGAATACACTGTTGTTAGGTGCAATTGAGTCAGCTCTGACCCATACGTGCCCTATGTGTGCACACACACACAACCCCAAACATTTCCAGGTCATATGCCATGCTCACAATTGTTCTTATCCATGAGCCCACTGTTGTAGCCCTGTGTCAATCCATCTTGTCGAGGGTCTTCCCCTCTGTCTACTGCACCAAGCCTGATGTCCCCAGGGACTCCTCTCTTCTGACTAGGTGTCTAAAGTGTGTAAGCGAAGTCTAACTATCCCTGCCTCTAAGGAGCATTCAAGCCTATTTCTTCCAAGACAGATTCGGTTTTCCTATTCTCAGTCCACTGTACCTTCAATATTCTTGTCTAGCACCCCATTTCCAATGCATTCCAACTTCCAAATGCATTTGAGGTGACTGAAAATACCATGGCTTGGGACAGGTACACCTTAGTCCTCAAAGTAATATCCTTGCTTTTCAACTGTAAAGAGGGATTGTGCAGGAGTTTTATCTAGGGCAAAGCAACTTTTGACCTCTTAACTGCTGCTTCTTATGAACGTTGTGTATTCATTCAAGCAACACAAAATCCTGGAAAACATTTTTTTTCCTTTTATCAATGTGTTACTTACTGGACCACTTATGAAGATTTTAGTTTTCTTTTTTTTGATTTCTAATCTATACTTAAGGCTATAATCCTCGATCTTTATCAGCAAGTACTTCAAACCCTCTTCAATTTCAGGAAGTAAGGTCATGTCATCTATATATCACAGTTTATAAATAAGCCTTTCTCCAATACTGGTACAATATTCTTCATATAATCCAGCTTGGTACACAGTAGTATTATATAAATGACCTATTAGGAGATATTATATTGGTGCACATACAGTTAAATAAGATTGATAATTCTCTCTAGAAAAACAATACCCATTTAGTTAAGATATTGTATTATATTTATTTTTGCTCTCTCTCAAATTTACCACATATTTTCAGTTTCTTTAGCTTCTATCCTATTTAAGAGACTTGCTATTAAATATCTAAAATAACTTTTTCAATGTTCTCCTTAACCCAAATTCTCACAATTTTAAACCAAATGTCATTGTGAAAGCATTGTGAAAATGACAGGCTAGCTTTCTGAAGGCAAGGATTTGGCCAGTTTACCACATTACTTGCACACTCTCAATTTCCCACACTTGTATGAACGAAATAGATTACAGACTATCTTTGTTTTTGTGTCTCTTCCAGATGTGTTCACATGGTGTCTTGCCAGCTCAGCTACCTCTATGTCACCCTTGAGTCCTCTAAAAGTCTACTTGCTATCCACGTACTACACATAGAATTTTTCCATCTCACTCTTTCTGCTAACACTAATTCCTCTCTAAAATATCTAACTTTAAACACCATTTTGCCCTTAATCTCATTAATTCCCAAGTCCCTAGTTTAAATATACTTATACTTTGAAAAATTTCTTAATGGTAGCTTGAAATAATCTTCCTTTCTTTTTAACAAAGTACTATACATCTCAACCACATTTCCTAAAATATAATTTAATAGTAAGAAATGGTATAATGAGGTAGTTAATATTAATAATACATTTCAATAATGAGGTATTATCTTACGGCTTTAGTGCGGCTATAATGGAAGTATCAATAAGTTAGTGGCTTTAGGGGAAAAACCCATTCCTCACAGGTTAGGATGTTAGTCGTGCGAGTGGGAAGGCACGCTCCGTCACTCTGCAGAAGGTCCTCACTTTCTCTCTGCTTCTTGCATGGGGCCTGGCATCTGTTTGTCCTTGAATTTGGTTTCTAACTTCTGTGCATGATCCACACTTTATACTTTAAAATCAGTTGGTTTAAAACACATTTTATATTGATATGGCCTAATTAGCATAACAAAGAAAATTGATTCTCAGGTGAGAATATAGCCACAGGCATAGGGGTTAGGGTTGACAACGTATTTTTGGTAGGACATAGTTCTATCCATAATATGTCATATAATTATAGTTCATACAACTCATATATTCATATTAGGAAGTCCTTGTCAAAATATATTTATAAATATACTTTCCAACATACAGCCTGGAGAATTAGGTAGAATAGAATTTTTACAAAACATAAGACAGATTTGTTGTGTTCTTTGGGTAATCCATGATATATTCATTATTCTTCACCACTTCTACAATGCAGTCATTTGTCTTTAGTCTACCCCATTCATGGTCATGTTTTCACGTGTATGTGAGGAGATTGAAAACGGATATGGCTTTAGCCAGGGGCACCTTAGGTCCCCAAAGTGAGATCTTTGATTTAACACTTAAGGAGGTTTGCAGATCAGATTTAACCAATTAAATATGCTTTTTGCTGCATCCTTAACTGTTCATTATGGATCCAAGTAAAATGAAATCCCTCACCAGATCAATATTTTTTCTGTTTATTGTGACAATGCTTCCTGAATATTTATGTGGATTGTTTTCTCTAAATTAAGCTGTAATCTATACTGGAAGCTGTAATACTTGATTGTCATCAGTAATTGCCTCTAGTCCTCTAAAATTTCAGCCAGCATCATTATATTATATGTATATCACAGGTTGTTAATGAGTCTTCCTGTCATGTTGATGTCACATTCTTCTTCATATAAGCCAAACTCTCCAATTATTTGCTCAACATACATATAGAATAAGTATGGTGAAAAGACACAACACCAAAGCATACATTCTGAATTTAAGATATGCAGCATGCCCTTGTTCCTTCGGAATACTAGAACTTGGTCTAGGTACGTGTTCTACATGAGCATGCTTAGCTGTTCTGGATGCTCCATTATTTACAGCATTGCCCACAATGTGGTAGGGCCCGCATAGTTCAATGCCTTTATTTAGCCACAGGAGAACATCTTTTGGTTATTCTGTACTTTCAGTCAATATTAAACTGACATAGACAATTATATTTCATATCCTCTTCTGAATATGGCTCAATATTATGAGTTTTTTGTGCAACTAGACTGCTGCAATCATTTTGAAAAATTTACTTGCATGTGATATTAATGATATTGTTTCATACTTTCCACATTCTGATGGATCACCTTGCTTTGGAATGGGCTGGTGTGGAATGCCCTTTAGTTGGCAAGTCAAGTTGCTGTCTTCCAAATCTGTATGTATAAATGAGAGTGTGAATTCTAGCATTATATCCATTTGTGCAACATTTAAGTCAGTATTCTGTTGGTTTCTGGTACTTTCTTTCCCCCCAATGCTTTGAGTGCAGTTTAAACATGTTCCTTCAGTATTATCGATCCTTGATAATATGCTACCTCCAGAAATGGAATGGCAACCAACTCTATTTGTGATTATGACTGCATATTACTTTTGATATTCTTTTATTTTAAAAACAAATAATAAACAAAAGAGCCTTATAATTTAGGATTAGGTTTACAGTTTTAAATTTGACAATTGATTCGTATTTTGGTTGAATTAATTTATTTCAATCCACTTAAGGTACCAATGGTAATCCCACTTCTTCCTCGTGTTTCTGTTTCCACTCCTCTGGACAAAGAGACCTGTGGTCGAAGTTTATATGGTTATTCATGAGCTCTTAAGACCCTAGTTGCTATTCACCAAAACAGGGTGGTGTTGCACCCCGTGGTGGTCTCATTTTGAGTGTTTCAGTTGTTGGTTTTCTGCCTGTAAAGAATTGGATAGTACTGTTGTAATGCTGGCTTTGTTTTTATGAATTCTCTAAATATTTCCTTATTTGAGAAAAATTTATTTCTCCTTCAAATTTGATGAATCCTCTGCTGGATAAAGGATTCTTGGATTGCAGTTGTTTTCTTTCAATTTTCAGAATATGTTGCTCCAATCTTTTCTTCCCAGCACAGTGTCTGTGGAGACGTCTGAGTTTACTCTTATCTCTTTACCTTTATGAATGGCTACTTTTTTCTCTCTATCTGTACTCAAGATTCTCTTTTTCTTGAAGTTGGATAATTTGACACTATGTCTTGATGTGTGTGGGTTTGGGTTTTTGTTGTGGCCTCCTCCTTTGTTATATTGGAGAAATTTTCTTGACAAAATTCCCTTACTAGTTTAACTGTAGACTTATTTGTTTCTTCCTACTCAGGAACCCCAATCATTCAAATATTGTTTGATTTCATGGTATCTCTAATCATCTGCAGGCTTCTTCAGATCCCTCTGCCTTTTTGCTTGATTGTTTTTCTCAT
This sequence comes from Tenrec ecaudatus, assembly GCF_050624435.1. NCBI lineage: Eukaryota > Metazoa > Chordata > Mammalia > Afrosoricida > Tenrecidae > Tenrec > Tenrec ecaudatus. Next base: position 39,959,362 of record NC_134540.1, on the reverse strand, counting down.
TTACTGATGTCTGCTTGTTTATTTTCAAGTTCACTGATTCACTTTTCTATTTCTTCCATTCTATTGGTCAGATCTTATACATTTTTTTTTTTACTTCTGGTAAGTCATTACTTAGTTTCTGAATTTCTTTTGTGTGTGAGCTTTCAGCATCTCTATTTCTTCATCTGTTTTCAGGATTAATCTTCTAATATCTTGTAGGGCCCTAGATATCATTCTCTTGTATTCTGTATCTGGAAATTCAGGGCTTCCATTTCTATGTAATCCATTGGATTTGAGTAAACTTCAGTTGTTGCCTTTGTTTCTCTTGATATTTTTGTAGGAGCTTCTGATGGCTGTGGTTTCTGTCACCTAGTGGCTTAGCTGTAGATGATACCTCAGCTTCTGGTTTTTGCAGGGGTGGGGAGGGGCTGGCTCTTTAGATTACAGGAGGCTCAGATAGGATCTGGAAATCATATTGTGTAGAAATGAGGAGGGAGTGATAGTTGAGTGGGTAGAAGAAATAGGAGATATGTCCTCAGGAATAGGTTTAATGTGGTGGTGTTAATTATAGTAAGTCTCTCTGTTAACTAGAATCATTTTTTTATGAGTTGGATAATAGGGTTATAAGAGATGCATTGTCACTTGGTAGATTATAAGAGAGTGTAGGCTACTGAGAGAGGTGGGGGAAGTGGGGTCTTGAAGTAATGGTGGTTGGGGTAGGTAAAGGGTATATTATGAAATCTACTATAGCCACTGTTGACTATAGCCACTTGTTGACAGTGAACCCTTCTGCTATTGAGTTTCATAACATAAGGTGGGTATTAGGTAGGTATTATTGTGGGTATTAGGTTTCTGCATAACTCAATACTCTGTGCTCTTCAAGTCTGATTCCATGGTGGAAGTTGGCTATTAGAGTGGGGGCCCAATGTGAGTTGGGGGACTTCTGATCAGGAGGAGGTCTGCTAAGGATAGTAAGTCCAAGTGTTAGTCAGAAGTCAGATAAGGAAGGGGAGCCACCTAGCAACACTGGAATGCTGAGTTCCAGTCACTCTGGTGGGCAAAGAGTTCTATGGTTAGTTTTAAGTCTCCAAAGAAAATATGGGGGAATCTAATATACTTTTAAAGCCCCCAGAGAGCTCAAGTTGTGTTTCTGTCTTGCCAGGGGCCAGAGCCCTTTTGAGTTAGCTGGAAGTATCTATCTAGGGGCCATTGGAGCTGCACCCTTGTAAGGAGTGGGGAAGAAGGGATCCAGTAAGAGAGCAAGACTATGAAGGCTCTGTCCTGCAGGCTGCCTTGAGCTCCAGCTTCCAGGGCACCCAGTGGTCCACTCCAGGACATGGACTCGGGGGGGCGGTGTCCATTTGGAGGACTCCATCTATAGAGTTCCCTTGGGAGCTCCATTGGGTTGGGGTATTCCCCAGGCTGGCAGGTCGCAGAACTAGAGGAGAATGGAGGAGGTGGCATGTTCCATAGGCAAAAAAAAGAAATCAGAGAAGGTCTAAAATAATCCTGGGGTGGTGAGAATCTGGTCCTGCTTCTAAATTCTCAGATTTTGCCTCTTCACCTATCAATCTCTGGGCCACACAAGGGAAGTTCTAGGCAGGGGGCTCTATCTTGATGCTATCTACTGCTCTTTTCTATGTTTTTATATTAATCAATTTGAGGTAAAAATTCATACAATGTTTAACTCTTCTGGCATATACGGTTTAGAGAGAATCACATATACCTGCTATACTCTTGAAATGTCTGATAAACTAAGAGAGTTGGAATAATTGGTGAGAGTATGGCATTGTCAAGTATCTTCACATGACTTAGGAAAAATATTGAAAATCAAACTTGTATTAGCCTCAAAAACAAGTTCACTGCCGCGAGTGGTTTCCAACTCATAATGATCCTATACATCAAGATAGAGCTGTTCCTGAGAGTTTCTGAGTCTGTAATTCTTTCTGGGATTAGAAAGTCTCATTTTTCTCCTGCTGAGCAGGCTACTTAGAATTTTTACTGTGATATTATAATTCATGAAAGGCCCACTATGGTGGAGTGTTTTCTTGCTCTGGATCCTACTTCTGGGTCTCAGAATCTGACCTCAATTTTGGGATTGGAGTCTGCCATATTTCTTGGTAATCTTGATATCTGTTAGCTTCTGAAACCTGTAAATCTTGCCTCTTACCCTGGAGTTTGGATTTTTCAGTGCCTACACCTTGAGGAAGGCCACACGGAGTGGCACAGTGGCTGTAATAATAGGATCAAGCACAGGAACCATTGTGAAGATGGCACAGCACTGGGAACTGTTTCATTATTTTGTGCATAGGTTATCTATGGGTTAGAACCAACTGGATGGCAACTAACAACAACAAAAACAACAACTTTGTAAGCCATTTTCTTGAAAAACTCCCTCTCTCTAACTGTTGGAGTGTGCACCAGTGTGCATATACATCCCCTACACATACACACCCAAGGTATTTCAAAAGTTTGTGGAGACATAGAAGTAAAAGGTGAAAATATAAGCTTAATTTTTCAACTCCATCAAGTTCAAAATACATTTATAAGTGATGATCCCAATCATACAGCCCATCCCTAAACAACTGAGAATTTAACCATGTCAATGCAGTCTTTCACATTATTATCTTAAGAAAAACATGTATCTTTTAAAGGGTTTAAGCTTAGGAAACGAAAGTAAATCAGAACAATCAAATCAAGACTATAAAGTACATGTATTCCTTATTATTTCCCATCAAAATTCTATTATAAGAAAAGATGCCATCGTTCATTGGGTCTTCAGAAAGTCAACCAGAAAAATACTTTGAGCATCCCCAAAGTGTCTTGCCATGACTTTTGCTCTTCACTGATCTGCTTTTGCTTGGATGGGACAACTCCCTCCCCTTGTTAGCCATTGCTTTGTGCGTTGGTCTTTAGGGTCATGCAGCTAAACCCTGCTATCATCTCTTGTCACCCTTCAAAGAAAGTCTTCAGTATCTGCATCCCACTGGTTCACATTTCCATTGAAAGCTCTGCTTTTGAAAGAAGCTGATCTGGATGCAACTGTTTCCATCACCATCAAGTAGACAGTGTTCTCACTTTAAATTTTTCAGTCAGAATTATGCAAGCGGTGTCTACTGAGCCATTGTGGTGCTGACTGTTGTTTCTGCCGTGAATCATCAGTGCTTTTCAGTCAGGGCCCAGACAAGATTGTCTGCTGGCCAATTGATGTGGATGCTATGCTGACAGGGGTCCCATATTTGACGTTATTTGATATCATCTTATCCTTCTTAAAATGTACTATCCATGTATAAATATAAATTTTTGGAAAGCATCAATGATTTAATAATTCTTTAACTCAAGCATCACCATAAATTTGATATTTGTTTTTGTTTTAATTTTAGCAGAATTAATGCTGCTCTGACAGACTTTTGGCAAACTTATCATTTTATTGGGGGCTCGTACAACTCTTATCACAATCCATACGTACATCTAATGTGTAAAGCACATTGGTACATTCGTTGCCCTCATCATTCTCAAAAAATTTACTCTGCACTTAAGCCCTTGGCATCAGCTCCTCATTTTCCCCCATCCCTTCCCAAAGTTATCATTCTTAATGTCACAAATTAGATCCTGTTCAGGCATGCTATAACAAGTTCAGACAAGGGTCCTTTTTGTTGTTGATGTTTGTTTTTGAAAAATAGTTAAATCCATACATATATTTTCATAATATATCTTTTCCAAAAGCACATAAGAACCATTGTGAGCATGAGTCCAAACCAGGCGGTGCTTCCTTCTGCTGTGCACAGAGTGACTGTGCGTCAGAACCTACTCAAAGGCAACTACCACCACCACCAACACACACAGACATGCACGATCCCACTGGTTTTACTTCTGTGCCTCTCTAGAGAGCCTAGCTAACCTAAGGCACATAACTTCCTTGTTGAGCACTTTGTCTAGATGCTGTTCTATTTCTGCTAAAGTCTGACTAGGCACCCCTTTAAAAGACCAACAGGGAAAAACAATATTCCCCAAGCATTAACAGGCAGCTGCAGGAAGCATTTGTAAACATATGGTATTTATACAATTAATGTTTAGGTAGAGAATTAGCTTACAGTTACAGAATTACAGTTAAGAAACCTTAGAAAACCTGATCATTAAAAACTAAATGATAGAGAAACCAAATATTCCTACTGTCATCTTAGTACTTAAAAATAACTTGGCCTGTTCAATTATTGTTTAGAGGCCAGCAGGCTCTTAAAATTATATCAATGATTGACAAAAAGTGGGTGTAAAGAATAAAATGCAGACAGTATAAGAGCAGACAGTATAAGAGCAGACAGTATAAGAGACAGTATAAGTGGGTGTAAAGAATAAAATGCAGACAGTATAAGAGACAGTATAAGAACAAGTATGCTCATGGGAAGAAATAAGTAGTCAATAGTGTTTTACCTCAACCTTAGGATTCTCCAAATTTTTCTATGTTCTATGGCTTAAATTCTTCAAATAATATTACACTTTCCCAACTTCAACTTCCCAAACTCATATTGAGTGTTGTAGTGTGCTGAAACATGCCACTTCCCACTACCTGCTATGAAAGAGGCAATTGCTCAAGGGTTTAAAATTAAAGAAGGTATGCATAAGAGTTATATACTTTTGCTATGCTTCTTTGATCTGAATGCTGAACAAATAATCCAAGAAGATGAACTACATGAAGAATAAAACTTGTGGTAGTTACATAACCTTATGTCTATACGGGACTCGAGAGGATTAAGACTAAAGGGGTGGAGTTTAGTCTGTAAATCGGGTCATAGCCAATAAGGCCTCTGTGTGGGCATGGCTCTCTCCTGAGGATTCTGGGAACTCTGTTATTTCTTCCTTGGAGGTGGGAGACATTCTCTGCTCAGTCCCTTGAAGATATACTTGTTGACAAGCCACATGGAGACAGGCTGATGGCAGCCAGTGCCCTATACTGGAGAAGCCACGTGGAGACCCCTGTCAGTGCCGAGATGCTTACAATGCCATTGGATCCATAAGACTTCCCACCCACTGGCCTGTGATCTCCCTGCATTCGACAGCATCGCATTTGCTTAGTGAGTCTGAAGAGGAGTCTATAGACTGGCATCAAACATATGGGCTAAAATTGGACTTAGGGATTTGATCTCAACTGGGCTGAGATGTTTTCTCAATATTCAATTACTCCTGTATATAAACCTCTTTCTCAAACATATATGTGTGTTTATGAATTTGTTCCTCTAGTCTACCCGGACTAACACACAACTTTAAGACTGGAATTAGAGTATTAATAACATGTAATATACAGATCACATACAAATCTGAGTTGCTGAAACCTCAGATAACTTGAAGCATTGATGAAGATCAAAGACTAGTCTACACTATGGATTATGTATCAAGATAAAGAAAAAATTAATCCTCAAAATTTGCCAAGAAGCAACTGCATAAAAAATGGAAAATATTGAAATTGTAAAAGATTTCTTATTCCTGAATACACAATCAACATTCACAGAATCATCAGTAAATAAATCAAATATTGTACTGCACTAAAACTACTGAAAAAGATCTTAGAATGCTAAAAAGTAAACATCTCATTTTAAGATTAGGATGTGCCTGACCCAAGTCATAGTACTTTAATGTAATAATTGGGTTATTAATAAGGAAGACCTAAGAAAAAGTTACAGCCTTGAATGATGGTGCTTACCTATAATATTGACTAGTCTCCAGAGGGAACATTTTCTAGAGAAGGACATCATATTGGATGTGTAGAAGAACAAGATGACCCTCAATGATGTGGATTGGCGCAGTGATTCCCACAATGGACTCCCGCCGAGCATGATGGTGAACACTAAGCAGTGTTTCTCTCTGTTGTCCACCTGGTTGCTCTGGGTCAGAACAAACTCCATAGCACCAAGAAATAACCTTCACCTCTAGTGACACAAAAGGATTTCCAAACAACCATGCCTCCATTGCCCTCCAGTAAATGCTGACTTAGTGTCTAATGCAAACGTCCAAACTTTCACCTAGCAATCAAGTCTTTTACCATCTGTACCACTCAGTGACTCTATAAATAATCTTGGTCCATACATGTGAGGTTTAAGTAGACTCGGTAGTTAACATTTCCTTGAAAGTTTGGCCATTCACACTAACCCAGAGTCTTTGTTAGATAAATACATCAGTACATTGATCTCTTGATGATTAAAGCCTAGAAATCTCTAGGAGAGTGATTCTCAACCTTCAACGACCCTTTAAAACAGTTCCTCATGCTCTGGTGACCCTCCCCCCCAGCAATAAAATTATTTTTGTTGCTACTTCATAACTGTAATTTTGCTACTGTTATGAATCAGGTGGCCCTTGTGAAAGGGTCATTTGACCCCCATGTGGTCACGACCCACAGATTGACAACTGCTACTCTAGGGGCTAGTTCTACTCTTTCAAAGTAACTTGATGGAACCTCAGAAAAATTACCAAAAAGGAGAAAAATAACCATATTAATAGATGAAGATAAAAAAGAAAGATGAATGGGAAAAAGAAGAAGAATAAAAAAATTCAAATGGCAAAGAAGGCAAAAATTAAGGAAGAACAAACTAGAAAGGGAACTACAACATTTTAAGATTTATAGCATGTTAAAACCATACTGGGGGAAATTCCCATGACAAAATTTTCTCCCCTTAATTTTTTGTTAATAATTTGGGTGTGGTAGTTTTACAATTTGATTTCAACTTGAAGATATTTTAACTTTCCATCAGATTATAGCCTGAAGATGCCTTCTTGTGGGCATGGCCTTCTCATACGGCGGGCCCCGGGAACCTCCCCTTTCCTCTCTGAGCCACCATCCTGCTGGTTGACCCTGGTTGCTTTGAGTCCTGGGCAGTGACCACCACCACTGGATCAAATGACTTTGTGCCCACTGACCTGTGATCTTCCTTCATTTTGCATCATTGCATGTGGTTGCATGAGTCAAGAAGGACTTATGGACTTGATCTGGACTGGGCTGGGATGTTTTCTTGTTGTATAATTACTTTTTGACATGAAGCTTTCTCTTACACATATGAGTGTCACTGGATTTGCGTCTCTCCTAGCCTCGCCTAACATCTTGGGGAAAGAGAACAAAATTCTATAGTTTAGTTCCCTTTGTGTAAAGTCATAATCAAGGGATGGAGAAACCCAATTCCTGTTCTGTTCCTGAAAGTCCGCATTTCTTAGTGAGGTGGAAAACTGGAAAATTCTGTGGGATAATGGAATCGATGAATGTTCAGAAGAAAAAGAAACTGACAGCGTGTAGAGTGAAAAACAGCATGCTTACTCTAAAAGGTTTGCTCCTTCATTCCTCCAAGTGTGCAAAGGAATGGGGAACATCGGTAGATAAAACGGGACTGGTTACTTCTCTCAACAAGCAATTGTCAGAACAAGAAATTCAAAAGTTTTTCCAAAATCCTCCAAGTATATGTCACAAGTGCTACAGTGAGCACAGATATCTAAAAAGAGTACGCAATTACTCCGCAGCACCAGCATTGTTGGAAGACAGCGAAATGTAGTTTGCCAGGTTCTGAACCCAATGGCAGAACGTCTTTAACATGCCCTACCCTAAGCACAGGGATGCATTGTGCCAAGGAATGCCTAAGAACACATTCTCTGATGACAGCGATTAGGTTAGAAAAGTAGTGCTGGAGGCAGAGTGGAGAATTTCTCTAACGATTAGAGTTTAACAAAGAATAGACAGCTGGTTCCTCTTTCAAAGCCTATGAACCATATTCTATAGTTTTGAAATACATGAATTTTTAAAAAAGTATATGAATTACAATGATGGGATAATCAAACAATGTAACTTCAAAAATAAAGTGAGCCACTGGGCAACAACAATAAGCTAGCAATTTTGAAAGCAGCAGTTTCTCATAAAAGTGGAACTTTAATTTGGATACCAGAACAGAAGCAGAATGAAGATGGGCTGCCTCTCTTTGAGTAATTGCTTTTGTTACTAATGGGAGAGAGCTGCATCCTGTTATCCAGAAGTAGCATTACAATATGTGGCAGCATCTAACTAAAGCAGAGAGGGATAGTTAGAGGATATACAACTATTTGATATATTGACTTCTGGAGCACCATTGTACCCAAGGGAGCCAATAAATAATATTTTGAAAGGTAAGGATACATATAATTAAACATAACTGAAAAGATAAAATAACAAGTTCTCATATGGCTACACCTTAACTTCAAGGCTTGCATCTATAAATATGAAGCAGAGTCTAGTTGTTTATGCAGGTGTCAGAGTTTCCTGAAGGATAGGTTTTAGTTATTCATAAATCATAACATGGGAGAAGGATATAATGTAATATCTAGGCTAGGAAATTGTAGAGCCATGGGAAGAACTCTCACCTGCCTGGGAAAGTAAATAGCTTTGGTCAAAGGACTTCACAACTTTCCTTACTCAGTATATAATTTTAGCATTTAACCTTGTATTGGTTGATATATTCTGCGAGTGTTTGTCTTTTATTTATATTAAACTGTGTACTCAGCAAGAATAAGAACTGCATGTTTTCCCCTTTACCATCAATAGCTCACAGCACTTTATGTCCAGCAGGTGATCCACTAATAGTATTGGCACTTAAACCGCCCAATGTGTATTTGACCTAGCATGCTTCAGGTAGATCATGCCACTCTGCTTTCCCTTTGCATTATTTGTTTATCTTTGTTATTATTTTCTTCCTAGAAATTTTACCCAGTGGCATTCAGGATCATCTAGTGGTTTTCTATAACCCATCAGTCTAAAGTTTCATAGTTAAATAATTTATGCATAAGAGACTGGCCTCCAGGATATAATAATGAAGAGATAAATAGATTGTAACTTCAAGGAGTTTAAAATCTAAAAGGACTAGCTATCTGATGGTCTTGTTTCTGGTAGGTGTCATTGGGTTGACTTTGTCTTATGATGACTCCATTACAATGAAACAAAATACTCCAGCCCGGCGCCATCCTCACAAGAGTTATGTTGAATACATCGGGGTGGTCACTGTGTGAATCCTTTTCACTGACGGTCTTCCGGACCTTTGTGACTCTTAAAATCTGGTACAGATGTGTGTATATGAAGGGTCATAAAATTTTCCAGACAATAGCAAAACAAAACATGCAAATAAAATAAGGAATTATACCTGCTTTAGGAACAGGGTATTCAGCGTGAATGTATACTACAAGACACAGCTTTGGAAGGCAGATGGTTTCTAGACTTGAAAGAAATTTTGAGTAAGATAAATCATTGCCTTCTGCCTTTTTAGTTTACTAATTTGACTAGTATCCTATTAAGTTAGCGTATGAGCTAATTGTGAGTTTAATTAAATGTATGTTTCTGAATGTGGGAGTAGCCAGTTTGCGTTAAGGATTAATTGAATGCATGCATGTAGAGCATCTATATTAGGGTGCCTTATACAAGAGATTAAATGAAAGGGAGATTCTTTACAGCAATATTAAGTATAGAGATAGTGAAAAATTTTAGCAGGTTTAGGGCTGCATCTGAGCAGACTTCCTTACTCAGTTCAAATGAAAACAGGACACGAGTTTGCAGAATATAGTGCTATTGCTAGTAAAGGAGGGATGCCATTGGAGAGCACACATCGCATCTTTTTATCAGCTTCTTGAGTGCTCTCACAGATATTATAGCAATCCACAATTCCATTAGATCAAGTATAGCTGTACAGTTGGTGCCACCAACATTTTCAAAACTTTTTATTTCTTTTTGAACTCTTTGCTATCAGCTCCACTTTATAAATGGACTTTAAAGTAAAATGGAACCTAACTTATTTAGAACAAGCATAGATGAAAGTTTATACATAGGAAATATATATTTTTAAACTTTGGTTAACTTGTTTCTAATTCTGACTCCCTCATTGTAGCTGAAAATAAGATTCTATATTTATTCATCAATAATAAGTAGGTCTTAAAAGCTGTAGTTCTTTTAAAGTTTTAATACTATGTCTGTCTGATTAGATATAATCAAATGGGGGAGGCAGCTAGGGTGGAAGACAAAGATAACATCAAAATTACAAACTGTAATGAGACTGAAAATAATATCAAATTATGAAATATAAAGAGAAGGCATAATCATTTATGTGGAAGGAAGAATCCTTTTTTTGAATTTAACTACATATTTTAATATTATGATGCTACCTAGGAGGGAAACTCAAGTGAGTAGATTTAGTGGGCAAAAGAAATGTGGGCCTGACAATTCCGGAAGCTGATGAATGACAGAAGTTGGTTTGGAAGTCCTCTACCTAAAGATACCCTCAGTTATTTGACGGCGAATAATAAACACAGAAGGCAGGCTGTTTAGAGAAAGGAAAGTGTAGCTCAAGTACATAGTCTTTATCAAGATATTTGTAGCCCATATGAAAGAATAATCAAAGCAAGTGATATATTTTCAGTGAAATTATAAAGGGCTTTATAATTAAGAACGAAGGGCAATGTTTTGAGAGAGGGATTATTTATATACAGAACCACTAGTCATCATTGAGTTGTTATAATGGCCTCACATGGTAATAGCAATAAGCCAATTGCAGTTTTAATAAAGTAAGTGGAAATCTGCATTCAATTATTTTCAGATGTTGCCCCTTTTCTCAAATCTTAGACATGTCAGACCCATGATTCAAATCTAGAAAGTTCTCATGCCAGGATCCATGTGCTATTAGCCATTGTTTTAATACGATTAGAGAATATAAAGCCTACTGAATTTGGTGGTTGAGATGTTTTGTTCTTCTTAGTGAAAAGCATTCAAATTTCAAAAGAGAAGTTGAATTTCAAAGGGCCAATTTTAGAAGGTCTAGAGATCAATGAGGAAAACTGTTTCCTCAGCCAGTTTGATAATGAAGAAGACACATTTAAAGGGTGGAACTTTGGGAGGAGGACATGGAGCACGGGATATTGTTGCTGATGTCAAATGTAGCTTGGCTTTTGGGAGAGTCTACGAGAAAGATGTTTGCTCAGGTCTTATTGAGTACACTAAGGAATGCCACTGTGTGGACCATAGTAAACTATGGATGTCCTTGAGGAGAATGGGAATTCTAGAACACTTCATTGCGCTCATGAACAACTTGTAACTGGAAAAACAGGCAGTTGTGGGAACAGAACAAAAGGATACTGCATGGTTTAAAATCAAGAAAGGTGTGTGTCAAGGTTGTATCCTCTCACCATACGTCTTGTATATTGAGCAAATCATCATAGAATCATTGTATATTGTATATTGAGCAAATCACAGAATCCATTGCATATGAAGAAGAATTTGGCATCAGCTTTGGAGGAAGGCTTATTAATGAACTGCAAATACAGATAACACAACCTTGCTGGCTGAAAATGAGGAGAATTTTCTGAAGCTCTTGCTGATGAATATCAAGAATTTCAGCTTCCAATATGGATGAAAGCTCAATGTAAAGAAGATCAAATTCCTCATAACTAGACCAATAGGTAAAATCATAATAATTCGAGAAAAGGTTGAAGTTGTTAAGGCTTTGATTCACAATCAATGCTTATGAAAGCATCAACCAAGAAATCAACAAACAAGTTGTCTTAGGTTAATCTGATGTACAAGAGGGTTATAGAAAATTGAAAAGCAAGGATGTTACTTTGAAGACTAAGGTGTACCTGGATGGAGCCATGATATTTCCCATTATCTATCTCATATGTATGTGAAAGTTGGACATTCAATAAGGAAGACAGAAAAGTTGATGTATTTGAATCATGTCACTGAAGAAAGATATTGTAAAAATCATGGACGGTTCAAAGGGCAAACTGGCCTATATTGGAGAAGTATGACTCCTTAGAGGCAAGCATGGCAATGCTTTTTCTTCCATCCTTTGGGCATACTGTCAGAAGAGACCAGTTTCTGGAGAGGGATATTCTGCTTGGTAAAATGGAGGGGACACAGAGGAGAAGAAAGCCCTCACGGAGATGGACAGACACAGGGGCTGCAACCAGGGGCTCGAGCCTAGGAATATTTGTGAGGCTAGCATAAGACTGTGCAGTGTTTTATTCTGTTGTGGATAGGATTGATATGGGTCATTGCTGGCTTGATGATGTCCAACAACAATTTTGTGAAGCTAATAAAATCAAAGTCAAATGTATGATTGAATAGGGTCACTTGATCAATCATTTTGGAAAATAGAGCAAGTAGCAAGGAGAAAAGTAAATAAATTAGAAATTATTGACCACATCTTTAATAACTCCTCTTTGGGATAGGTTGCCTGTGTTTGGATGCTTGATCACCCAATAACTAGCTGTGAGACCTAAACAAGATTCCCATTTATCTGTAGCTTGATGTAATCATCTTCAATGTCATTAATAATCTGTTGTCCCTTGGTGGCCCAAATAATGAAAATCTTCTTCTCTTACCCTGTGGCATCTAGGCAAAACAATCACACACAAGAAAAACTATTTCTGATGAACTTCGGAAAAACCAGCCATTGAAAAATATATGCAGCACAGTTCTCTCTTAACATGAATGGCGTTGCCTGAAGTCAGAGCGCACTTGATGCAAAAATGTGCAGTGTAGGGCTAAGGTCAGCAAACTTCTGAGACAAAAAAGCCAAATCCTGTGCTTCACAACAACTTAAAAGTTTCGCAAACCATACATATATCTTTGCAAACAAATAAAATCCCCATTATCGGAATAATATCCTTTAAATGTTTTCAATTTTACTTCAGAGCCAAATGTGTGTACTAAATGAACTGCATATGGCTTATGAGCCACAGTTTGGTGGCCCCGGGGGATGTTGGGAAGATTAACTGAGTTTCAGTGAAGAAGGTATTTAAAATGGTGCAGAATACCATGTTAACACAAGGAAGTGTTAGTAATTGCTAGAGATATTTCAGAGTCACATAGAATTTAAAATTTTGAATAAAAATAGTAATGTAATTTATGGTAAAAATGAAAAAGCATTTAAGGGAAGAGTAAATTGTCTATGCATCTACTGTGTCCATTACGATAAACTCTTGTTTTGTACATCTCGCAAGGAAATGTTAAAAGGTTATCTATAATGAATGACACATTATTCATTATGTTTGTCAGGGCCTGAAGCATTAACCTAATACCATTTAGGAAGGGCATAATAATTGAGCATTAAAGAAATTCCTTTCTATTAGCCCCCCGACATGATAGAGGCAGTTTCATAAAGCGTGCCGCTTGCAGGTTCCTTTCTGCCTTCCCGTTTGTTTTCTCTCCCCTGTGAGGCTGTGCCTGGCCAAAGGGCAGGAAGATTACAAGGATTTGTCAAGACCTTTGTGAACTGTGGATAACCCATCTCACACATTTGACCTTAACCAACTATTCAAAACCATCATTATTGACACTTTGCATGGATGATTATTGAGAATAAACCAGCCCACTATTTATATATCAGTCTTTACTGCAATTATTGTGTGTCATATATTCTTACAGGAACTATAATAATTTGGGAATATCTATGTTTTGACCATGATGCCATTTGATACAATCAGTAAGTTAACCAGCTACACATCTTTTTTCCTCATCTATAACATCTTTCCAATTTGAAATGAGACCACAAGCTTGTAGAGAAGGAAATTATGGGTTATTTCTGGAGATAAAAGAACATGTGAGATATCTGCTTGAAGGAATCAATACAAATCAAACAAAACATGACTTTAAGGAGGGCTGAGCAGCAAGGAGAAGCCAACAGACCTTTTTGGATAAAATTGTAGTACAGCATGGTTTTCTAGCGTTCCCCAGTAATATTAGGTATACTGAACTGATGCAAAAGAAAGAAAACTTGTTATTGAATGAAATTCTAAGTTAAGGCTTTATCTTTTACTGAGTATAGAAGTTATTTGCTAGCTCAGGGCAGTTCTTACAGAGAAACCCCACTACCAAATCTCCTCTGTCTCCCAGAGACAATCATGTATGTTTCAGAAAGACTACTTGGCTTTCTAAGACTTCTCACACGTCAACATGTCTAACTGTGTGGTTGTTAGATCCTGCAGTGAAGTAAATTATTTAATACACCTTTCTTCCCAGAGTTCTTTTTATTCCCAACACTGGGCAAGAGAAGGTGGTGAAAGGCACTCACAGGATTCAATTGTCTGGGATTGTTTAACAGGCTTACTTGCGGTTGGCATTCTGCTGGGTATAAAATGAGCCAATTCAGAATCAAAAAGGGGCCAATGTTACTATCAGCACAAGAGGAAAGGTCAGGGATGAGTCTGTCTCTTGGAGCCTGTGATGCCTGCACATTGAATTTTCTTGATCCAAGAGAGAGAGAAGCAACAAAGCAGGAACAAGAGAAGACTTCCCAGCCCACTGAACACACAAAGCCAAGTGTCCTTGGGGCAGAAGGCTGGCTCATGGAGGGGGCTGCCTTCAGACTCTTAATTTAGGGAGCTAGAGCTCAGTGACTTTGGACTGACTTATGATGGAGTAGAGGATGCTTGGGCAGTTATTGGAAGCCCTAAGCTAAAGGAGCCTTTTCTTTCTCTGTGACCACTGGCCTCCTGAAACCATGTTCTAACAAAATAGCAGAAGAAGGAGCGTGAAGGCAGAAACACGTCACAAATCTTAAACTTGAAACTGGAATCATGTCACCCCTGCTGTGATTCTCCTGAGGAAAGGAAGGCATGTGACCATATTGGATAAAGCTGTGGACACACGAGGAGTAAAGGACTGTAAATGACCATTCAACCTATCACAGTCTGCGACGTCATGTTTGGACACCGACCCACTCTCTAGCCTCTTCTGTTGCTATTTCTCCACCCAAAGTGTTCCACTCAGACTTGGCTTCTTTCTGATCTATGAACATGCCAGCCAATCTCTGACCACAGATTGAAGCAATAGCTGTTCTCTGCCTCTGATTTCTTCCCGCAGCTTATTATATGGATAGAGTCATCATGAGTTAGAATCGAAGAGATGGTAGCAGGAGATTGTCTGAATTTTCTTTGAGATATTTTTTTGTCTTTTTTTTTAAAACAATTTATTGGGGCTCATACAACTCTTATCACAGTTCATACATATACATACATCAATTGTATAAAGCACATCTGTACAGTCTTTACCCTAATCAGTTTTTCTTCTCTTTTCTTTTTTTACATTTTATTAGGGACTCATACAACTCTTATCACAATCCATACATATACATACATCAATTGTAAAAAGCACGTCCATACATTCCCTGCCCCAATCATTCTCAAGGCATTTGCTCTCCACTTAAGCCCCTTGCATCAGGTCCTCTTTTTTTTTTCCCTTCCCTCCCCTTTCCCCCCTCCCTCATGTGCCCAATTGTCCTTTCACTGAGGCCCTCTTTGTCTCATATTTTAACTTTAAAATGTATTGATGCAGTTTTGAATTTTATATTCTCCTCTGCCTCAATATTTTTGTTAGATAGCATACTATGTTTTTAAATGCCCATGTTCACTACTTTGCTCTCCGTGCACACGTTTTCCAAAACCAAATGCACTGCCTTGTGTCAAGTCCAACCTCTAACAACCCTCAGGAGAGAGAAAAACGTCCCTTTAACTGCCCAAGACTCCACATCTTTAAAGAAGCAGGAAGTCTTTCTCTGTGCAATATGTGCTTTCTGAGAGCATTATTGTTATGGTTTTTAACTATTCGATACACTTCAAGGGTTCTGAATAAATATCTAGTGCATGTACATATAGAAAATGGAGATGACTATCACGGAGAGTAACTGATTCTCCTAATAGGCCTTACTTCCCTCAGATGAGTCAATAGACAATCTAGACAAAGTTTAGCCTCCCACAATTATGTTGGAAATCTCTTCACTGAAACAATTACTTTGCCTCAGCCAGTCAATCTGGCAGTTTTCGATGTGGCCACTCCATTAGGCTCTTATTACTTATTCCTAAAACACAAACTTCACTTGGAAAAATCTTTGCTTTCCAATAAGACCTTTATGGTGATTCAAAAGCTTGCCCTATTCAATTTTTTCTCATGATAAACTCCATTTATTAATATTTCAAAGAAGTAGATCCATGCAGTCCCCTGTGCCTGCATTCTGGTGTGCTTCCTCATCAAGCGACAGAGCACAGCAGGTCTCCGCCCTTGTTGGTTAACTTACTTGAATGAGCCCTATGGCAATGATTTCTGTCCTAACTTACAAGTGTCTGTGTTGCTGGGATACTTCTACATTTCTTTAGACCTTCTGTAATTTAGCGAGTCCTATTGTTATTTTCTTAAAATTTACCTTCAAATAGACTTTTCTTTAGAAAACAAAGGAAAATAAAATTTTTGGATGGAAGGGAAAATTGAATCATGCCCACAATTTCACATAATAATGATTTATGCAAATAATATTTTTTCCTTTTGTATAATCTTTGTTATATCATTAAGCCATCTTTAATTACAGAATGCTACGTGTCTTATGTTTAATTTCCTTAAAAAATTGTGAGAGAATTTTAGATTCTCGAAAGTAACAACAAACGTGCTTTGTTTGTTTTAATAAATGTTAGGATGGGTATAGAGCACTAATCCCTTATTAGAAAATTCATTTTCCATTTTCAGATATGATCAGCACGTAAAATTTCAGGATATGTGAGAGTCAGCATTATCATTTTAGTGCAATTTGAAATTAAAAAATTAAGACCTTCACATTTATTAAAGATAGTAAAGGTCATTTATGGTCGGGAGCTCATGTGCTCCGCCCTCCTCGTTGGGAGTATTTAAAAGTTGCCTACAGGATAGAGGAAGACCTTTAACTAGATGAATTGACACAACAGTGTCAGCAGTGGGTTGAAATCTGCCAGTAATTGCGAGAGGGGCACAGGACTAGGCAATGATTGGCTCTATTGTACACTGTATGTCAGAACCAACTCTAGATGCCCTAGCAACAATACAGTTCATTATAATGGTATACAGTCCTCTTTCCTCTTTGGAACTACCTTTGTTTCTTTGTCTCTTGTCTCTTTGTCTTTGTCTCTTCACCAAAACCAATAATACTCTTTTAGGTTGGCATAGCTTTTCTTAAATGAACTTATTTTTTATTTATAATCAATTTACTTAAATTTCAACTTAAAATTTTGCCTTTAAAATGATTTAATTATTAAGAAAATTCAGCCATTGTTTGATTTAATTTCATAATGCCATTTTTTCATTAAAACATATGCCACCATGTTTCCTTGAATATACCAAATGGCTAAACACACTCAACCATAACTCAAAACTAAATCAAAATATGTAAATTTTAGTCATATTACACTAAAATATTTTTCATTTACTTTACCCAAGGAATTGCATTGCAAGTTGTATCTTCTGCTGTCTAAAATAAAGCCAACCTTCAACCAGATTTACCAATAATTTACTAGAGAAACTAAGCTACTATAATTTATCTACTCACAAAGACTGTAGCATTTCTATTAAATCTATGTTATACTACTCTGTGACATTTCTGGCACATTATAAGGCAAAGGGTCCTGGCAACCAGTGGTTGAAAAGTTGGGCTGCTAACTCAAAGGTCAGAGTTGTGAGCTCACCAGCCACTCCAACACAATGAGACAGCCTGTTTCTTTAAGGAGGTACCTGCTCAGCAACTCTATGGAACACTTTACTCTGTCCTGTGGAGTCTATCATGAGCCCCGGCATGGTGTTCACTTATGATATTGATTTAACAAGTTGTGTGTGTGTGTGCATGTGGTTTCCTAGTCTTTTAAAATCACAACCTTATTTTTAAAATATCCTTACACCTTTGACAGGTAAGATTACTGGCACATTATAGGAAGGTTTGACTACAGTTCAAACATTCTTGTAGCTGAACAATACATCATCTTGGATTAGGGAGTCAATAGATAGGAAATCCCAACAATATGCAAAAGGAGGAGTGAGAATTCTGACATCAAAATTTAGGTCCCTGGAGTCACATGAGTGTAGAACATCTGTTCTCATCAGGAGGTGAATTTTGATGGGAGAGAGTAGAAGAATTTGAAAAATATAACACTTGTTTCTTCATTCTCAGATCTGTCATGCTAAAGGTTTGTTTCTTTAAATAGTTACATGAAGAATAAACCAAAATCAATGTTATTTGCTTTGATTTAGCTGATAATATTTTAAATCTCTGAACTGATCAGTGTAGTAAGAGTTTAACAGTTGCTACTTCCAACAATATGTGAATTAAATGTATTTAGAGTCCCATAATGCTTATGAAAGAGGTATCACTTAAAGCTTCATGTAAATTTATCTACTCTAATTAATCACATTGTAATAATTATAAGAGTATTGATGTGGTTATTAAAGAATATAGGCTTAAGTATTCCAGTAAAGGAGGGATAATTTTTATAATTGAGAAACATGTCAGCCTAAGTATTAGAGTTTTTTCCTATTTGCACCTCTTATTGCCATGCTTCTGTCTCAAATTTATTCTTTAAACTCTGTGATTATTAATAGAGCACAATCCTTCAAAAACAAACTCTGAATTCAGATTAACTTTAGATAATGTTATAATGGACCATGTTTTTCTGGGTGATTTCTCTCATCATCTTTCAATATTATTTGTCAAGTGAAAGATAACCCAGTAGACATAATTATCAAAATAGCTGGAACAAAAGTAATGTTCTCTGTAAGGATTTCTTCAAATAAAATTTTAGAAGCCAAAAATAACAACAACAACAACAACAATACCTTATAGAGTCAATGCCAAATTATGGTGACCCCATAGGATAGGGTAGAATTGTCCCTGTGAGTTTCTGAGACGGCAACTGTAAGCCAGTCTTTCTCCCACAGAGTGGCTGGTGGTTGCAATTTGTTCACATTGCTGATGGCAGCCCAGTACATAACCCCTAGGCCACCGGGGCCCAGAAGACATAAATAGTTCTTTAAAAATAAATAATGGAAATAGTAACATCTAAATGTATGCTCTAAGGAAATTGAAAGAAGCAACCCAGAAATTCTACTTGTAATGAAGCACTGACATGCTGGATTCCGATATTATAGATTCGATTCAATCTCATGTGAAAGCATAGAATTGGTTCACAAAGTTTTCTTTATATATATATATATATATATATATATATATATATATAATGATCTCATATACATTTTACATTTTTCTTTAAACATATTATTATTAATTTGGGTTTAATACATATATCACATCATTCCATAATTCAATTACATCAAGTAGAATTGTACAATTGCTACCACAATTGGTTACATTTAAAAATTTTAATAGCATCTTTACTTTTTACTTTAAAAAGACAAATATAATGTCAATCTTTCTATATCTTTTCTTCTTTTTTTTCTTTCTACATCTTTACATAAAAATTTATCTTCTCTCTTTCTAAATTTTAAAAGTATCCCATTGTATTATATGTAAGGCAATATGATTATGAAAGTGTTAATGGTAAAGAAAGCTTCTATTACTTATAATTGAGCTATTTTAAGCTGTTTTTAAGTTATAAGAAAACTGAAAGTAATACATGGCATTTTATATCTATTACAACTTCTTTTCAGTATAACCCAATGTCTTACATGTATGTTTATTTTTAGATTATTCTTCTTAGATTCTTTTTGGGTAACATATTACTGGCTCTCACAGTAAGATGAACACATGACTTAAACATGTGATATGTGAAAATTTTGTATTTGTATGACAGTCATACATTTTAAATCATTTTATTGGAGGCTCATAAAACTCATCACAATTCATATATCCATCCATTGTGTCAAGCACATTTATATATTTGTTGCCATCACCATTCTCAAAACATTTGTTTCTACTTGAGCCCTGGGTATCAGCGCCTCGTTCTTTTCCCCTCCCTCCCTCCTTCCCCACTCCTCCCTCCCTCCTTCCCAACTCCTCCCTCCCTCCTTCCCCACTCCTCCCTCCCTCCTTCCCCACTCCTCCCTCCCTCGTAATGTTTTCTTGATTGTAATATGTCTGGAAGCAGATCATAGGTTTTACCTAAGGAACCTTTGAATGGGTTTGAATTACTAACCTTTGGTTAGTAGTTTGTGCTTAATAAATCATGCCACAGCGAGACAAACCAAAGTCACTACTGTTCTACTGATTCTGACTGTACAGGATTTTGAGGCTGTCAATCGTTACAGGAATAAACAAATTCATCCTCCAGTTAACAGCCCAGTCCTTAACCCATAACATCAACAGGACTCTTCTTCAATGTTGTCATAAGGGGTTTTAAAATAACAATATAAGTCTTCAGATTTTGTTCGCAATAGATTAAAATCCCAAAAAGAGAAAGGAAGAAAGAGAGCTCACCACCATTAAATCAGCGCTGACTAATAATGACACTCCAAGTAAGGGGGTGCTGGGACTGAGACTCTTTACTCCCAATCTGCTCCGATGGAGGGCCTAGAAGCTTTGAACTTCTGTGCTTTGGGCTAGCAGCTCAATACACAGCTTACTGTACCAAGAAAGGGCCTTAAAATAGATTCATATAAAAATCACATTGCTCCACATATATATTAGAAATAAGTGGACCTCAGGTTTCTAGAGAATCCAACCCTTTGTTGATAGGTGCTATTGCTTCTAAAAGAGTCTTGTAGACTCAGTAGAACACTTAACTATCAATTTAGCCTAAATTAACTTGAAAAATGATTGGGATATACTTCACATACCATACAATTTAATCACTCAATTTTATTAAGAATATTTGTGAAATCTTCACCACAATCAATTTCAGAACATTTTCTTCCTTTGGAATGTTATTTCTAAAATGTTTTTTTTTCTAGATTAAGTTTTTAAAATTCTGTTTTAGTAATTGTGTATCTTCTGAAAAAAACCCAAGTGTAAGAAGAATGCCCTAGTAATCCCCAAACTTCAGTTTGTAAATAATATTTCTTAGACACAGCTACTCATACACAGATGGAACATAACATTGTTTGTCAGACCAAGAGATCTGAATTCTAAAGTTAAACATATGGATATGGTTTCAACAATAATAGATTTCTGGAAGATTTATATTCATGTGCATATCTGCTTAAATTTTATATTCACACCCTTATGTAATGTTTGGTGTATTACAATGTATCTAATGGCATTTATAATTTTTATTTATTAAACATGTTTATTAGAAATTTGTATTTACTGAACATACATTTTGGGGAGAAAATCAGGACATTATCTGCTGATCAATTATAAGGTTATGATAAAATATGCATAGCCCTCTGATCTAGTAATTCAATTCCTAGGTCTATATAATATAGATTACACCATTTTCTGGCAAGAGGGAAACATTGGGAAATATTAATGTCTCCAAATAAGTATTTATCAAATTATAAAATACCTATACAATGAAATATTATACAGTTCACATAAGGAAATTATATATATATAAATTTTATATATATAAATTTTATATATATATATATATATATATATATATATATAAACCAGCAAATCAAACTGTGATGACTAGTCTTACATGTTGACTTGGCTCAATTAGAATATCATTATTTAACCAAATAATAATTTAGACATTGCATGAATATGTTTTACAGCTATGAATTACTTGTATAATCACTCAATGTTTTAATAATGAATATTATTGGTCAAAAGTGCTCAATTAGGGAAAACACACACCAATTCAACCATATTCCCGTGTTCATTTGGAGACAGTGAATACATTATCTAAGTGTCATAACCATTCTCACCAGAATGTTCTCTGTATTCACCAGAATCATCGCCGACTCACGATCTCCAAGCTTCTCAGCTAACCTTTCCAATAGCTTTGGTAAATTTGATCACGTACACATAAATCTTTAAATCTTTAAATATTTTAATGCTAAAAGCAGATGTTTTTTTCTAATTAAGCTAAACTATACCGGCTTGCACAAAGACTTATACTCTTAGAAACTCTATTCCGTGCCCCTGTTAGTCAGAATCTACTCTATGGCAGTGACGGTATTATTTGGTTTAAATATGACTTCAGAGAATAATTTTGGATTATGATTTAAAGATCATTTCCAGGCAATAATTATGGTGGGTCACCTTACCCCCGTGCTTCCAGAAGTTATAAATTCCATGAGAACTCAATGTTACAATCCACATCTCTCCCCTTTGATCAGGATATATCTATGAAATTGTTGAATAAAAGGCTTGATAATGATAGGCAAGCAGGTGCTATCTTGAAGTAAGTAAACTGGTGTTCTAAATGCTCTTCAGAAGACTGGCTTTCCTTCGATTCAGTTTCTCCAGAAAAAATAATCACTAATTGTTGTGCTTGGATAGTTACTCAAAGGCTTACGACTCCATGTCCTACACAGTTACTACAAGGTAGAACAAAAACCCTGAAACATCGTGTGCCATTAAACCAGGTCGCCAGACCTTTAAGAGCAGAAAGCACATGTATGCGGTGTTTAGCTGCACATGAGACATTTCAGTAGCTTCCCGTGGTTGTTGTTATTATTATAAAAGTATATAACACAGTATTTTCCAATTCAACAAATTTTAGGTGAACAACCTGTGAAATAAATTATACTAATCATGGTGTGCAGCCCTTACCCTTGATTGAGGCCAAATTTCTGATTATTATAACCAGAAACTCACTGCTTCCCAATATATAAATATCCCCTTTCTCTTCTCTCTGTCCATCACTTATCACAAATAAGCCTTGCTTCATATTCATATGCCTAATTTTATCTTGTCAAATAAATGAAATAATTCAATACTTGTTTTTTGATTGATCATTTCATTCAACATAATGTTTCTGATGTTTACCCATGTGTTTGCTTGCTTCAAGACGATTCCCATTATAACCAAGTAGGCTTTCTTTTATGCATGTGTTCCATTATGTTTTTCCATTTATTTATTAATGGTCATTTAGATGGTTTCCAATAGTTAGCTGCTGTGAATTGTGCTGCGCTGAATATTAATATACAGCTGTTTACTGTTAAGTCCCTTTGTTTTATAACTTGAGTAGGATTGCTAGGTCACATGGCAGTTCTAGTTGTAATGTTTTCAAGAATAAGCCAACTGTTTTCCACAACAGCTGTGCCCTGATCCTTTCCCACCAGCAATGCATAGAGGTTCTGATTTTCCCATTTCCTCAGCAACATTTGTTATTCTCTTTTGTGTAATCCTAGCTATCCTACTGGGAGGGGAGTGGTATATGATTGTGGTTTTGATTTACATTTCTCTAATGACTAAATGAGGGCTTCCGCATAGTTCTTCCACGGTTAGTCATGGCTAATCAAGCAAAATCAGAACAGACTCTGATTTGTAGAATATGGATATTCCTGAATAATACTGGGACCGGAATGATAAAGTGATGTTATTCTACTAGAAATTGAATATCCTCTAAAGAAACCATACGTGCATTACATAAACACCACATCTCGTGACTCACAGAGTCAGACACTATGGTGCCCAGCTTAAAGATGACAGATGAACGTATGTTATTCTGCACAGCTCTGGCAATAATTTAGTCTCCCTCAGCAGGCTCACGTAAGTCTACTCTTCCTGGACTGTAGTTGTCCCAGGTTTGATTATTGAGAATACACTCATCTTATACAGTTCAGTTCTATTCACTTTCGATGCGTGGCTTTGAGAGAATCAGAACCAATTTGAAACCCTAAACTAAAGATATAAATTATCTTTTCATGGGTGAGGGGGCTTCAGAAAGTTCATAGTAAAAGCCCATTTAAAAAATTTAATTTTCCATGAGCTTTTTAAAACTTCTTTTAATTTTATTCTATTTGAGTGCACCCTTTGGTAAAAGCTCTCTTCAAATCATTTGCACATTAAAACAATGTATTTTCGCTGTTCAATTGCAAATGTTTTATACATATTGAGAATAGAAAAGCCATATTGGAAATATACAACATCAAGCTCACTGCCATCAAGTCAATGTTGACTCATAGCAACCGTATAAGACAGAGAGAACTGCCCCTGTGCATTTCCAGGACTGGAAATCTTTACCGGATAGAAAGCCGCCTCTTTCCTGGGGCAGTTGGTGACTTTGAGCTGCTAACTCTGAGGTTAGAACCCTTACCCATAACCCACTCTGCTCCCAGGGCTCCCTAGTGGGTACATCGCTCCTGAAAATGTCTCCCAATCTGTAGGTTGTCTTTTTACTCCTCTGAGAAAGTCTCTGAATGAAAAATCTCTATATTTTTTGAGTTCCACTTTTCTTACTTTATCTTTAGCATCTCCTGCGTTTGTTTTTATACCAGGTAACCGTTCTGTAAGAAATTAGACTAACAGCTATGCCCCTATATTTTCTTTCAAGAACTTTATGGCTGTGGTTTTTAAATATAAGTTCTTTACAATTTTAAAATGTTTCTTACATATAGTGTAAAGAATGACTCATATGTGGAAATTTACTGAACCATGTACTGAAGAGGTGCTTTTTTGACACCAAATCCAATGGTGTCAGCACCCTTGGCAGATTTCAATTAGAGATGTGTACAGTACTCACTGCCATCAAGTCAATGCCTATGCATGTCAACCCTACCAAACAGGGGAGAATTACCCCTATGATTTCCCAAGACGGTTACTCTTTAGGGAGTAGAAATCCCAGTCTTTCTCACTCAGGACAGGTGGTGGTTTCAAACTGCTTTCCTTGAGGATCGCAGTCTAATACTTAACCACTATGCCACGAGGTTTCCCTATACATATGTGAAATCGTAGAAATTAATCTGATGGACTAACCAAAACACAGGCATTTTATTATTTTAATTTTTGATTGCTAATATGTCTGTGAAAAATCCAGATGGCAGAGATACTTAATTTGGGGGAGCAATTGTAGAAAACTCCACAGTAGCTTCCCTCCATTTCTGTAGGGGGCATGGCTGATCAATGTGTTTACTGATGGGTGACCAATTAATCCCCTGTGCCTCTGTGTCTTTGCAGACAAAAGCATTGCAAAATATCTGTTATTTGTGACCTTGCTGCTAAAAACAGTGAGAGATAACTCAGCTATTTATGTTCTCTTTAAGGCTCTTTTGAATCTTACATATCCATGTGATTGTCTTAGAACATAGTGCTTTTATTATTCAAATGTTAAGAAGGCGTGACTAGTTAAGTAATATTTGCATAGATAAGAGTTTAAGAATGTATTTTTTAATTCCTTGATGTTTGTATTGTAATCAATCCTTTGTAAGAAGAGTTTAAAAACCAAGCTTTGAATATACTCCATACTTCAGTCCATCAGACTGTCTTCCTCCCAATCCCATACTTGGTATATATCTCTTTATTTTCCTTCCATCCGCACGCCTCATTTCAGACCCAGCTTGATGCGGGATAGCTGGTCTAATCACCCGCACATTTCCCAGGAATAAGTTTATCTCCCCTACAGTCAGCTCTTTCCCCTTTTATCTATTTTCTCTCATTTTTGTCTTAGTGCTTCTCATTTTGCCTAGAAACTTTGTCTTACTGTTGTCTATGTTAGTTTCCATCAGGAATAACCTCTTAAAGGATTGTTTTTATGCTTTGTGAAAGCACGAATGACCTCTTTATATGTGTTCTCTAAATAGTCAAGTAGAATTGTACTTGAACAAAAGATTCTGTGTATTCAGTCCCTGATAGGCTGTCACAAATGCCACACAAGTAATGTCACTCATCTTTCAAGAGTTCAACTAGTCACATAGGCTATCTGCTGAATCTTCTGTTCATAACTATTTGCAAATCTATTTTTGAAAAATTCTAAACCATTATCTGTATAAATTGTTATGTTATAAGCTTTCATTTTAAGATAGAAGCATGTGTAATGCTCTATAAACCATTATTATTCATGATAGCAATAATAGCATTACTAGTCAATGATGGCATAACAATTATGACTCTATTTATCCTTTGCAACTTATAATGACTCATTCAATCTTCAGAATAGCTAATAAATATTGATAAAATATGTGTTAAGTTAGTCTTTTATCAAAAAGTGCTGCGTAAATATACAGTGATCATATGACTATTTTAATACTTTTTTCACATGTTAATGAATAGTGAACTATTTTTTTTAAAAACTGACCTCAATTTTAATTTTAAAAATTACATTTAGAGGATTTTATTTTGTTGGTTCAATTTTAGCTTTACATATTCCATGGGACTAAGGACAAAAATAAAAATTAGTTTCATACTTAAATGCAGTGGATTATAATTAAATTTCACACTTTGGAGTTTTGGACTTAACTGTTACTGAAAAGTACATTATTATAATTATATACTAAGTGGTGATGTTTTATTCTTTATTTCCTCTACTCTGAGCTAATCATTTGTCCTACTTTCTCGTGGTCTCATGTCTGTTTGTTAGTCTCAAACTGTTTTCTTGAATCAGTGAACCAGTGGTCACTGAAGTACTTGAAGCATACTAGTAACGGAAACCCACCAATCATTCAATGAACATTTTTTGAATCTTTGGCAAAATTAAACGTCGACAATGTCAAGAATTTAACAATCAGGAAAAAGAGGAAGAGTTGGGTAAAATGATGCTGACGGAAATTTTATTTGAATCCTTTCAGTCAAAGGTGACCACATTCATAATACATTTAGTAACATCTCTCTTCGCTCTCCCCTGAACTACTATCAAATCTGCTATTTGTCATCTGACATCATTTCCTTTGTCTTTCCTTCTCCATTCTTACCTTTCTTTTCCCTTGAATGTATCTAGCTATTCTCTCGAGAGGTAGGCATGCGGGGAGACTCTATGGCAGACGGCTGAAGAGAAAGACAGGAGACACATTAAATGATTTCTATTTGTTATTCATGATTATTCATAATGTAATGGTTAAGCATGAAGGTTTGGGGACTCAGAATACCTAGGTCGAAATTCCATCTACCCCAGTGCCTCTTTGGATGATCATGGAAATTCATGCCCTGTCTTGACCTCCTTCTGCTCTGATTCTCTTGTTACTTCATCGCACTGTGTCTGTTTTCTTATTGTTAGTAGAGGCCACTGCCAATCCGAAGTGTAGCAAGATTATCATATGGAACTTCCTTTTTTATTTGTACCCATAAATAAATATATTAATGGTAACACCCAAGTCATAACTCGTCTCTAGGGTTTGTGTCATGCAGGACAGCAGTGGCCTCACCCCACCCAGGGCTTGCTCTTATCTCAGACTAACCATAGGACACATCTGGTAAGTATAATTGTAAAATGCTGAAATGTGATATTTCTCTTTTGTTGTAGAAATGCTGAGGTTTATGAAAAATAGGTTAAGTAAAGTTAGAAGCACAGAGCTCCTGTAAATATCTGATAATATATAGAATACTATCTGATCATATAGAAAATAAGACATTCTTTAAAATAAAATGACAAGAACACGACCCACTGTTCTGATACTATGTATATTCTTAACAGATTATTTGCATGATCCTGACCTCATATGATTGCTTTTATTCTCCTTTAGCATTCTATGTATTTTCAAAATTTCATGTCTTGCTTTGCCTTCCTCGGTACTTTTTTACTTTTCAGCTAGGTCTGATCATTAATTCCAGTAGAACTCATGGATGATGCCCACAATTATTGGATACATTAAAGAAGTTAACAGTTAAAGTCATGTGAGAACTGCTTAAGGTGTAGATATTCAATCAGGTTAGCTTCTTCTCTTTAATATCCTCACGCAAGCCTCTCTCTGGCCCTCAGCCTCTTGCCTCTTTGCAGAAATTGGGCAGTGTTACAAAGTACTTTTGGGGTGCTGATAAATGCCCAAAGGGCATCTCACTCCACCATCAACTTCAATCTGAAAGCATTAAGCTTCAATTCCTGCAACTAAATCCCTGGACCCCAATCCACAGGCCAGCCTCCTGCCCAACCCACTCAGGTCAGGAACGCTGCAGAACACATGTAACATTTCTTAGATTATATGAATACTAATGATCATATTATTTTAAATTATTTGTTAGTAACAATATTAGTACTAATATTATTAACAAATTCTTTTATTTTTCTTCTCTTTTCTTCAATTACTGTTTCATTCTCCAAAAAATTTTTAACATGAGTTGATAAATACTACTTACAATGTTAGAAAACTTGACCGGGTCAGCCACTACAAAAACACTGATAGCAATGAAAAACGCAGTGCCTGCTTCTAGCATTTTCCGAAGAAACTGTGTGATTTTCAGTGTCACTATAATTGGGTGATAATGACAGCTCTCATCTGTTAGAGTACACTAGGAGGTACACAAAGTACATTGGCATACTAAATTGTACCTCATAAATCTATAGTGTAAATTGACTTAGTACATATATTATTCACATAAGCTGGGCTTACAAAAATGTTTATGTTGTTAAAACCGGTGCAGGGGTATGTTCATAACAAACAGTTCCTGTTTGCTGCACAGAACAAAAAACGGATGGACCGTCACTTTAGTGTCACCCTCGTTGACAGTGTCCCTCAGGGCAGTCTGCACATCCCATACCTTCCTAAGGATGTCGCTGCAATTGCGCCATTGTTCACTTTAAACAAGCAACTAGATCTAAAACCCCTAGTAAAATCTTTAGGAAACCAGAAGTTGCCAAAAAAAGAATGGGAATACGTTGATGATCACATAGTAATTGCTCGATAAAAGTTACTATAGCTTTTATCCACTGCTCATCTGTCCTTTTGTCATACTGTGGTGGCTTATGGATTGTGCTACAAGTATTTCAAATGCCAGCAGAGTCACCCATGGTGCATGGTTTTCAGTGGATCTTCTAGACTAAGAATAACTAGAAAGAAGGAATCAGCGGTCCACTTCTGAGGAATTAGTAACAGAAAACCTTATGAACAGCAGTGGAACACTGTCTAATACAGTGTTAGTAGAAAGCGTGCCCCTCAAGCTAAACGGCTCTCAAAAGGCAACTAGGGAAGGACAGCCCCTCAAAGGAGAGGCATGTGAATGACATGGATGGATCCAACCGTTGAGGACATTTATTCGCTGATGTTGTCTGCTAAACAAGAGAAGAAACAGCTATGACTGCTAACACTCATCAATAATATAACATGGATTACATGCACTGTGGATCTAGGAAATGTGGAAGTTGTCAAACAAGAAGTAGATCACGGGTTGATATTTTAGGATTAAATGATCTGACATTAGCATTTGAATCAGATAATCACCATGGCAAAAATGACTATTCAAATTCAGTGTCAAAAAGTAAAGGCATTTCAAGATCCATCTTGCACTATAATTCTGTCTGTAATACAACTATTATTCAAATTTAGGTAACAACACTAAACTAAAGCCAATGATGAAGAAATTGAAGACTTCTACCAATTTTTACAGTCTAAAATTGATCAAACAAAGGATCAAGAGGTTTTAAGAATTGCTGGCAATTGAAATGTTAAAGTTGCAAACTAAAAGAAGGGATCAATAGTTACAATATATGGTGTTAGTGATAGAAATGAAGGTGCAGATCAGATTTTGCACTGCCAATGACCATTGCTTTCAAATGGCAATTATACATTTGGACTCCACCAGAGGGATTACATAGCAATCACACTGATTATATTATATTGTTGGAAAGAGACAATAGAGAAGCTCAATACCATAGGCCCAAACTATAGTGCAAATTGAGGCTGACTCTGAAGAAATTTAACACAAGTTCACAAGAGCCAAAATAAGACCTTGAGTACAATCCACCCACATCTCGAGGCCATCTCACATACAGACAGTACATTGAACGCTAAGGGCCAAATACCTACAGAGCTGTGGGATATCATTAAGAATATAAAACACACACACACACACACAAAAGAATACAAAACACAAAGAAAGCAAAAAGTCATTAAAATGAGAGGAAATAAAGGAAAAAACCAAGGTCAGAAGAGAATCTTAAACTTGCTTTTGAATGTAAAGTACCTAAAATGAATAGAAGACATCTGGGAGTAAAAGAGCAGAACAGACGATTCCTAAGGTAGCTTGAGAATGGAAGGGGAGTTACGGCTGTGAAAGCTGCAAAGCGCTGGTCTTAGAGAACAGCATTGGAGAGAGCATGCTCAGGATTTCTAAAGTTGAAAAAAACAAAACTAAACAAATCGTAAAAGTTTTGCTTTATAATATTGAAAGTTACCATGGGAAAAACATAGCACAACATAGGAAGCACCACAGAGGATAGAAGGATACACAGTCACTAACAAACAATTGGTCCACCAATTCTGTTTGTTTTAAGAGGTACCATATAAGTACGAAGCAATCATATTGATGGAAGATGTTTAAGCTCAGGTGAAGGCATTGGCAAAAAGAAAAGAGAAATGGCTCCAGGGCTTGATGGAAGGCCAACTGAAATGTTTCACTGAACTGATGCAAAGTTGAAAGCACTCACTGGTCTGGGATAAGAAAATAGGAAGACAGCTACCTTGACAATCCCTGGTAAGAGACAAAAGGTGACCCTACAGAAAGCAGGTGTTGGTGAAACACTGTACCAGAGCGAGACACCATGATAAACAGACAAAGATCGAAAGGTCAAAGATTTCATTTTACTTGGATTTATAACTAATGCTCAAGGAAGCAGCATTCCAGAAATCAACAGACTTCACTGGGTAAGTCTTCTGCAAAATATGTTTTAAGGGTTTTTTTTTTAGAAATTTTTGTTGCTAGTACATTTGTCCCTCATTTTTTAAGGAAAACATTTTTTTTAACAGTTTAATTGGAGTAGAATTATATCATACAATTCAGCAGTTAAGCCACATCAAGAAGAGTAGTACAGTCGTCACCACGGTCAGTTTTAGAACATTTTCTTCATTCTGTTCTCATAATTATTAGCTTCCCACTTGTCCCAACCTCCACTAGCAAACCCATAGGAACCATTATTGCAATGACTGTTTCTATAGATTTTCCAATCCTTGAGTTTATAAACAGAAATAATTTTTTAATTAACAAAATAAAGTAAAGCAGATAAAAATTTCAAGTCAAGTTGATCATTTTGATCTTCTATAGTCATCTCTCCAATGCACTCTATTCAGGAAGCCCTTTCCTTCATAAGCAAACAGTATCACTGAGAACTCAGAGTGGCCTACCCAACCAAGGTGTTGTCAATGGCCTGATATGCATGTGAAAGTTGGCTAACGGAACACAACGACCAGAGAATTAATGCATTTGCATTATGGTGTTGGTGAAGAAAAGTTCAAGTATCATGGCCGGCCAAAAGAACAAATAAATCACTTCTGGTAGAAAAGGCTGATTAGACTTCCTTTCACATACGGCAGCCACATTATGGGTACAGAGTAGGGTCTGAAGTAGAAAAGTGTGCTTGGTAAAGTAGAATGTCATTGAAGAAGAGGAAGACGGCCAGTGAGGTAGTTAACACAGAGGCTGCAACAATGAAATCAAATGAACAGTTATTATGAAGTTAGTTCAGGACTGGATGCTGTTTTATTCCATTGAACATAGTGTTGTATTCATTGGAACCAACCTGATGGTACGTAATAAGAAAGAGAATTTTTATTATCATCGTATTCCTGACTTGAGTGTCTGAATTTTTTTATAATGCATTAACAGATGAATTTATTGAAAAATATTGTTTCCCATGGATAGCCATTGCATAATGAATTGATGGATACATAAAAACAACTGCTACTTTTGAGGACTTCAATATTCAAATCAGGCATGTTTCGAGGAGTTTTTGTTTTGAAATATAGATATATAGTTACCTAGGTAGTTAAAATAAAATTTTCCAAGATGAGAAAAATAAAATGTAATATCATTTCTGTCTGTTAGAAAACTATATATTGAATGCATCAATGTCTTTCAACCTTAAATACACTTGCAGTGCTCAGTAAATGATCCCTATATTCAATCATTTTAAGGGCCAGATAACACGCTCATCTGAATAATGAATGCTACCTGCACAATCTCCGCTGCCAAATGTGCTTTGGATTGTAAGTAAGAGACTCATGCAAAGTTGTTTTGGCAGTGGCCATTTTCTCTGCACAAAAGCACTCCATATTACCAAGGATTCCTTCTGATCCAAGAAAAACTGGTTTCCAGATTAATATATAGAATAAACCGAGTGAACAAAATAAAACTGTGCAAACATGACTCGGTACCAACCAGGTGATTCCAGGTGACCCCAGGTGGTGCAGAGTCGAACTTTGCTTGCTTAGCTTTATCTTAAGCAACAGATCAGCAGGTGGTTCTTCTGAGGTGCTTTTCTGGGGGCGTGAAGTACCAACTTTTGGATAGTAATCAAGTAACATTGTAGTTCAGTAAATGTGGAACAGGTAGAGGAGTCTTCACCGGTGTAAGATTTCACTCTTTATTTAAACATGACATTTACTAATTAAAACTATATAGTCCCCATGTATTCATCAGTACAATTAGATCTTCATCACTTAAAATAGGAAGTGGATAGGTAGGACTATTAATCAATCACCATCCATCAATTGCTCAGAAGGGTAAAATGAGACATTTGCCCTTCTCCCTTCCTGATTTATATTGCGTATAAAAGACTTGTAGAATATCTCTCGAAATTATGGTAAAAATGTCAAATAAACATACAGATTGATCAAAATTCTTCCAAATTTCAAAGAAAACATTGTGTAATAATTTATTTTGAAACATGGTGATTTATACAATGATATAATTCTAATCTTCACATGCCTTTTCCTTTGAAAGTAGTACTTTAAAAGAAAATACCCCCAAACATAATACTTATTAAACATTTTAGAGACTTAATACACAGTTGTCAGTGTAATAATAGTTTTCTTTGAGGCTAATATACAAAACAAAATTTCTTCATTAGTTTGGAGTAAATGTAAAACAACCTGAAGATAGCTTTCGTGAAATACGATTGATCCATCAGAATCTACCTCTCTCTTTGTGATATATAATCCCACCCAAATAAAACTGCACCTATGACTGTTAAAGCAATTTCAACTCATAGAGACCCCAAGTGTGACAGAGTAGAACAGCTTTGTCAGGCTTTCTTCACTGTAATCTTCATACAGTAAGTAATTTGCAGGAACTTCCAAAATGCCACTGGATGAGTTTGAAACACCAAAATGTAGGGTAGTGGCCCATAACAAACCATCTGTACTTTCTTGAAATTTTATCTTTGTATAATTGATGGACATAATTAATTGATTTAATTTAAGCAACAGATATGATTTGTTGCTTTTTTTAGAATTATAGGATAGTTAAGCAAATTTTTGTAAACCCACTATAAACATAATATTGAAGTATGAAAATATGTAAGAACTTATCATTGCATTTTGGGAGTAGAGACTATTTTCTGCTTCCCTAATCTATTTGTTTCAAAATCATTGTCAAAAAGTTATTTAGTGCCCCTAAGGATTTAGCAATGAACTAGATGTTTGAATGCTGAAACTATAAAGAATATGCTTAGTTACTGTTGAATTGAAATGCTGAGTGGTCCATTAGGCAGAATGAGTAACTCATCCATCAGTGACATCCATGGTAACTGATTACTCTGACGGCTCCTATGTTAAACGTGAGCGTACTCATGAGAATATATGAAGTGGAGGCTAGCATAATAACGTTTCTATTATTCTGGAAGTCTTTTATTCAGTAAAGGTCTGTAAGTCTGTGTTTCCTTGTCTTCCACACTCTGCATAGTATAGGCTATAAATTAATTCTAACTAATTCATTGTGTATGTTGAAAGATAACACAAGTGTAGGAACACTAAATCTATTTAATACATGGGCTTGCAATTTTAATTGTTTGCCAAATAAGAGAATATAAAGAAATTAGTGATGTGCAAAATATTTGAAAAGTTCTCATTTGAACACTAATAAACAACTCTATAAGATGACATCAAAATATGCCCATTACATTGCCAAATTTTTCACAACTCAAAAGCAACTGTATGCTTAGTTATATAAATAAGTGGCATAGGAATTGCTGATAAGCGAGTTAGGTTTTTGAGAGTTTTTCAAAATCCTTCCATCTATAACTTTGCTTTATATTTAGAGTCTCTACTAATTAAGCTTAATATTAAAGACAAAAAATCTATATAAATACTATGATAATGAATGCTGATACAACTAAATAATAATAAATATAATAATGAATACTAAAGTCAATGTTAAAAATGAATGCTTAATGTTAAATGAGTAAATATGAGTAAATATGAAATAACAAAGAATAATTTATATTGAGTTCAAAGCATTCTTCACTACAGAAACTAAATCTAACCAGTTGAATAAAAAGGATATCTTTTAAAATTGTACGGCTTGCAATTGTAATTTTGAAGATGTCCTTTTCTATTCTGCAAATGCCTTGAGTGTACACAGAGGCAGAAGTAGGAGGGGTCCGGGCAGCGATCACAATGGGCAACACTATCAGAGGGTTGATGCCACCATGACTATCTACGAAATGAGTGTTCAGCGTTTCAGAAGAAGTTTGGTTACAGAAAACACTTCTGTTGTGACTTATAATGAAAACTATCTTTTTTGTTTTTTTCTGTAAACCCACTTTACAGGAATCAATGTACCTACACGACTAAACATCTATGCTAACTTAGCTTTGACCCTTCTTAGGAGCTCTACTCAGAGCGGTCAGTGCTCTCCAATTACAATGGTGCTTCAAGTCATGTAGTTTTATTTGCATGTGCTACACACATTTGCTGTTTTTTTTTTTGTTGCTGTTGGTATCTTTAAAGTTTCTGATTTTGTCAAATTGTCTGGTATTCTAGGCACAATGTTATGGTAAATAGCATTTGTGAAGCAAGATCAATAGCTTTATAAAGACTAACGTAATAGTTAAAGGAAACGAATAAGAAAATCAAAAAAAAGCATTGTGTTCAGTTACTTATAATCTTGTTATTAAGAATGTAATTCAATGTAGAGAGATTTTACACATCATTTTGCTGTTATTATTCATGTAATCTAAGAAACATCGCATTTAATCATTTGTAACTCTATCACGTAGGGCGCTGTGATTGAAATGGATCATCAGCATTACTAAGGATTTTGCATGGTTTGGTGTGAGAAGCAGGGCATGGGTTGCAGGTGTTGTCACTTATGACATCGGATGAGAGCAACGCCTGTGATGCCAGCAACTCATAGACACCAATGTGGGAAGGAGGAAGAATATGACACGGAGTAGATGGAAGATGAATATGAGAAATAAATATTAATTAAATACATGAATGAAAAGACTATGAAACCCAATTACAATGAATAGACGTTTGTTTAGTGAAGTACAATTTATGAGCACTTCGTTGCATATGACTGGAATTTTTTACATGGTAACATATATAGTACATAAAAATTCTACCATTTTTATATGGTCAGTGGCATTATGTATATGCACAATGGTAGATGACTCATATTTTAATGATATTTTACCACTTCAAATAAAATTCTGCAGATATTGTATAATTCAATACCTATTGAATAACTCCTCTCTTTTCTATCTCAATCCTGAATAACCTCTAATCTACTCTCTGACTCTATGATATTTTTGTATCCCAAATTTCATATAAGATGAATAACATAATATTTTCCTTTTATCTATATCAGCATTATGTTTTCAGCATTCATTTATTTTGAAATATGGATCGAAACATTTTAATGCATACATAATAAAATAATATTCAGCTATGTATATATATATCATATGTTGTCCATTCATGTTTGATCGGCATGGTTGTTTCAAACTTTTGGCAATTAAGAGTAATAAATTCTGCCAAGGACATTAATGTACCAGTCTCTGCTTAAATTTCTGTTCTATTTCCAAGTATTTGAACCAAAAGCACTTGGGAAATTTTGATCTATACCCATATTTTTGGCAAAAATCAATAGGTCTATTTTTATCTTAAACATGTATCAACATGTCAACTACCTCTGTACATTAAATATATTTATATATCAATATAAAGAGTGTCTCATATGCATGTGAGAAGTTGACAATAAATAAGGAAGGCTGAAGAGGAAATTATATTTTTGAGTTATGGTGTTGGTGATGATTACTGAAAACATCATTGGCTCTCAGAAGAACAACTAAATCTGGTTTGGAATGCCAGAAAGCTCCCTGGAAGCAAGGATAGTGAGAGACCATGTCATGTACTTTCAACATGTTACCAGGAGAGCGAGCCCTGAGGAATGGGCATCATGGTGGGTGAAACCAGAAGGTCAGTGAAAAAAGAAAACCCTCAAGGAGATGGATCGAAACAGTGGCTGCAATCACAGGCTTACATAACAAACAAACAAACAAAAAGCTTATCAGGACGGTGTAGGAGCAGGCACGTACAGGTTCCACCCCAGTATAGCCATGCAACTATGTTCCCCTATTTCCCTTCTTCCATATGGAAAGGAAAACACACTTTAAAAATGAAAATAGAACAAGCAACAGAAGAGATAATGAGGGAAAATCGTACTTCATGTTACATGTCAAAGGCTGTTGGGAGTACTTATCAGTTACTGTTTTATGTTCAGAGTTTCAAAATGTTGTGGCTACTTTCAATTCAGTAGAATATAAGGTGTGTCATGTGCAGCTCTCTCTCCTCATGGTATTTCCTGAATGAATGACTAGAGTTCACAAGTAACCATCCTTTATATAACACCTAAATATATCCTTATTGTTGATTGGATCAGTTGGAGGTTTCAGTTGTACAGAAAGTAGACTGTCATTTACTTGAAGGAAAGCTTTTATTCTCTGTATTGTAATCTTAGAACAGAGTCTGGCACAGAGTAGCATTTGATAAATTATATTCAGAATGAATGAATGAATGCTTGATGCAAACATAAACAATAAATAGATCTTGTATCAGTTATTTCCTTAAAAGGTTTCCAATACACTGAGTGGAGCTTAGAGACATTCCATCTTGCTGTTTTATATTGTTATCAAGTTTGTAATTCACTACACAGTTGCTCATCTTTTTTTTTTTTTAGAAATACTCAAAATAATTTAACCCAGATATTTGTTGCTATGCTCCATTGGGTACATTCTAACACATAGCAACTCCATGTAACAAAGGCATCTTCAGACATGAAGGAAAATATGAACCATATGAGAGAAAGCTCAACTATAAGCACCTCTAGCAAGGTGGAATCAAACTCAGATTGGCTGTTTATTTACCTTGAAATAGATTCTCTCAGAGAAGATCAAGAATCAGGAATGATTCACCATTCCAATGGAAAGTTAAGTAATAAGAGTACAAGGTTTTCCAAGGAATTCTAAGAGTCAGTTCTTGGATTCACTGCAGGGTTTTATTGAAAACCAGCAACAATTGTAAAGAAACTCTAAAGATTCAATTATCCTAAAAGGGAGAATATGTGGATACAGAATATGTCAAATAAAGGAGATTTTTATTGTTTAATGGAAATGAACTAAAAATTACCAACTTCAGATGTTTATAGTCACAAGTCATTGTCTATTCCTACTTTGGAGGATATATATATTAAAACCATATTTTGAGAAGTGATAGTATTTTCTCATTGGAGGAGGACATCTTTAAGTCAGGTACATTTCTTCTCTTAGATAACGACCATAATATAATTGATCTGAAGACAGAAGATCTGTAGATCTGAATCTACAGTGTGACTTTAGATTCTTTCCAAAATTATGCTTTAAAAACTTACTCCTCTCCAATAATTAACTACATTTAATTAATTAAATATATTCATTTTTTCTTACTATTTCAACATTATTGTTATGCTGGAATGTTACATATGTTCTGGCAAGACATTAATAATTATAATGGAACAGTGGCAATCATAAGCTAGTATATTAAAAATAAATAAAACAAAGAACAGAATCTTAAGAGCAGTCCCTCATTCAAGGCATCCTGGGTGTGTAGTATTATAATAGATCGCTAGATTCCATACATTGTTGATTTCTACTTGCAATTCTAAATTTCTTTATTTATTCATTGTGAGATCAGCAATAGGATTGTACTGTGGGTTAATAATTTGGAGGTAAGTTACTAATCACAGGAAGTAAAAATCAATTTAGATTTTCACATGAGCAATTTGGTCCCTCGTCCCACAGTAATGTTCAAATAACATCTTTGGAGAAATCTTTTAGGAAAGTTTGTGCTGGGTAATATTGGTAGAAGAGAAGCAAATATCCCTGAACAGAGCCTTTTAAGCATAAGCATTATTGATTTTCACGTTAACTGAGCCCCTTCAAGAGCTTTACATCCAAACTCTAAGTCAAAGGCGGGTGTACAAATCATCTAGATTCTTACTAAGTGAAAAGAAGATGTGATATGATTTAAAAGATCAGGGTAGAGATGTGTAAACAGAATTTTTGTGATTGATCATCCAAAGTACACTTTATTATTTAAGAGCTATTGGACTGTAAAGAAGCTGATTTTCTCTCCAACGATGTGGATTAGATTTACATGGGGTCATAAATATTGACAGCATTATGTGAGTCATGCACTTTGATTTCTCTTTCATACTGAGAATTCTATAGAAATAAGAGTTATATAAACATATTTCGGATGGATGCACCCAGGGGTTGAAATGATGGGACCAGTAACTCTATGACTATTAACTTGTTTTCACGCTGTTAAATATTTTGCATAACAGTGGGGATCTGAGGTACCAGACCTTACTCAGCCTCTCATACCACAACTCTACTTATTCCATAATTGACACATAGATTAAAGTGAATGGCTTCGATTATTTTCCCACATTCTATAAATGATAAAACGAATGCATCAATTTTTTGTGTGTGTTTTTAAGGAATCTTTGCTAAAGTCCAAACTAAAGAAGAAAACGGTTGTCAACTACATACTCATTTCAAAGAATGTTATTCGCATAAGTCCATAAAACATTTTACTTAATGGTAGCTTAACTAGTCAAGGGACTCCACGCCAAACAAGTTATATAATAGAAGACACAAGATAAGAAAAGGATACTTTTGAGTGGTTTTCTGCAGTTGAACAAGGGGTGCCCTTGTTTTGACTATTGACTAAGTTATGGTATTGGAGCAAATATGAGTTACGCTCAAGATATTCCTTTGAAAAGATTGGCATGGGTTCCACATATTCACATGGGAATAACACTTGCTTTCCTCTGTAAGCATTCAGAATGCAGGAATCTTGCTGGAGTAACCATGAAAGTAATGCTAGGAAGGAGAGAGAAGAAATTCCTACCATTTGCTGAAGCGAGAATGAGCTCGTGGGTGGAGAGCAGTCAAGCCGTCCATCCTGATTCCACTGTGCAGTAGACATCGCAGGCAAAGTGATCACTGCAGCAAGAAGCTTTGTCCCAACAACAGGAGGAGAAGGAGAATCTATGAAGCAGCAAAAAATAACTAAATAAATGCATTTCTTGTGAAAGAAAAAGGTAATGTGGGGTTACTGTGCTAGATCTCTGCAATTCAAAACTCCCACAACATACCCAGACTTAAGATGGCTGTCACAATGAGAGCATGGTACCAGCCAGTATCACCTGACAAAATGAAACACAGTTGTAAATTTATGACTATTCAAATGCAATTGGTAGATTGTATTTATTCTTGTATTTCTTCAGTTTTTAATGATATGCTTTGAGACCCATAACTCACATTATATAAAAACTAATTCAAAATGCTTCAAAAGGCTAAATATATGATTTACACCCATCCAACTCTTAGAGAACAAAAGTAGAAAGGTGCCTTAAAGACCTAGTCTTTGACAATGACTTCTTACGTAGGCTACTTCAGACAAAGGCACAAATTACACAATAAACAAATCAGATCCCCTTAAGATTTGACATTTCTGCCCATCAAAAGACTTTATTAACCAAATGGAGAAACAATCTACACACTGAGAGAACTTTTGAGGAGCTATATACCGGAAAAAGGTTTAATATCTAGATTATATAAAGATCTGCTACAAGTTAACCAGAAAAAAAAGACAAAGAACACAAATGAAAAATAGACAAAGATTCTAAATAAATATTTCATCAAAAAGAACACGCAAATGGCTATCAATCACATGGGGAAAAAGGCCCAAAGTAATTTACTGTTAAGGAGATCTAGACCACAATGAGGTACTACATTAATCCCACAATGATGGTCTTGAAATGAACAAATGTTGACTTGGTTGGAAAGAAATTGAAAACTTCCATTGTTATTGGGAGGGGCCCTGGTAGTGTAGTGGCTACAATTTGGGCTGAGATCCTCAAGGTTGGCAGTTGGAAACCACCAGCTGCTCTATGGAAGGAAGACAGGGATTGCTACTCCCATAGACAGTGACACTCTCAGGAACTCAGGCACAGTTTTACCCTATCTTGTAGGGTTGCTATAATTGGCTCAATGACTGAGTGCACACGTGTCAGTATCTTTATTAGGAATAAAATGGAATAGCTACTCTGGAGCAATTTTGTGTTTCATCAAAAAGTTAGACAATCTACCAGTCTCCCTCTTAGATTCATACACAAGAAACTTGAAAAAACAGATGCAACCAGACACTTGTACAACAATACTCTTTGCAACACTATCTATAATATATGAGGTGGAAACAACCAAAATGTACATTAATAGGTAAATGAATAAACAAAATATGATATATATACACATACACACACAATATAATACTCATTTATAAAGTCTTGGTCCATGCCACAAAATGTATGCACCCTCAAAATATTATGCTGTGTGAAATAATTCAATTAAGAATGGACCAATATTATATAGTTAAATTAATATGAAATACCTAGAATAGGAAAATATAGAGATGGCAGATTTTAATACTGTTTGTCAGGGACAGAAAGAAAGAGAAGAAGTAGAGTTACTGATTAGGAAGCACTGAATTTCTGTTTCAGCTGATAAAAAATTTAGCAACAGATACTGGTAAAGATTACATAACAAAATTGATGTAGTTGCCATCACTGAACTGTGGGAGAAAAATGTTGAATTGGCAAATGCTGATTTCTCTATGTATTTTTACCATTCTTTAACATCACAAGCGCCAAAACTGAACTCACTGCCATCAAACTGATTCTAATTCATAATGATCCAATACAAGAATTCCCAAACTGTAAGTATTTACAGGAGTGGAGAGCCTCAACTTTCTCCCACAGTGCAGCTGGTGGGTTTGAATCAATGACCTTGCCATTGACAGCAGGATGCTTAAGGAAGCTGTCACCAGGACCCCAGGCAACAACAACAAAGGCATGAAAAAGACATTGCAGTGCATTTGAAAGACAATGTGAACGGATATATTGGATTGTGTAAGATATGTCAATAACACTATTATAAATTTAAAAAAATCAAACAAAAAAATCAAACCCACTATCATCCAGTTATTTCAAGTAGTATTGCTTGTTCCTTAAATTATGCCCCTCCCCCCTGAAGAATTTACTTGTGAGGATAGCACTGAGGCTGCAGCTAGGGGAGAGGGGCATGTTCGGTCAGAGCAAATTGAAGTAAAGAAGGGGGAGGAAGAGAGAGTCGAGCAGCACATCCTGGCCCATCAGGCCTGGAGGACGATATCCCTGGTTTGAACAGCCAATAGAGAGAGTGGACAATATGGCTGATCCCACTACAAGACACACCATCCCTTGATGGCCCAGGACTCTAAGGGGAACAACACTGGAGACTCAGGGTCGGGACAGGCCCAGAATGACCCTGTGACACCGAGGTAACCACTAAAAGCTTGCAGCAGAGCAACCGTGGTTGCAGAGCAGGGAGCCCCCGAGGGAGTACAAAGGACAGACTCTGGGGCCAGAGCATGGTACTCCATTGGACCTGACTGAAGGACACGCCTAGAGATCAAAAATCAGACCTTGATCTATTTACAGGTTTTTCTTTTTTTAAAATTTTTTTCTTTTAATTCATTTATTCTTCTATGGGTAATTGCTTTCCTTTTTTGTTATCATACCTGTGTTCTCACTCATCGCCTATCTTGCTATGACTTGATTTTTGGTGCATATTATTATGTCTACAAATCTAGATAAGATAGACTGATGGATAGTCTGGAGGAGAAAACAATGGGACCAATGGTTCCAGGGATACACAGGAGAGGGGGAGGGGGCAAGAAGGTGGTGTTGACCAACCCGGGGACAGAGGAGCAATAAGTGATCCAAAACCAGTACCAAGGAGGGTGTGAGTGGCCTGGTAGGGATTCAGCAAGGGAAAGGTAACCAGGTAACCTAGAGAAATTACTGAAACCCAAATGAAGGCTGAGCATAATAGTGGGACAGGAGGAAAGTAAAAGGAAATAGAGGAAAGAACTAGGTGACAAAGGGTATTTATAGAGGCCTAAAGACTGGAATGTACATATGTAAATATATTTATAGGAGTGTAGGGAAAAAGATCTATGTGCATATATTTATAGGTTTAGTACTAAGTCAGTAGATGGACATTGGGCCTCCACTCAAGCACTTACTCAATGCACTTTGTTCTATTAAATTGGCATTCGAGGATGCACACCTTCCCGACACGATTGTTGAAGAAAAATATGTGCATAAGTAAATGTAGTGAAGAAAGCTGACAGTGCCCAGCTATCACAAGATATAGCATCTGGGGTCCTAAAGGCTTGAAGATAAACAAGTGGGCATCTAGCTTAGAAGCATCAAAACCCACATGGAAGAAGCACAACAGCTTGGCTGACCACGAGGTATAGAAGGGACCAGTTATCAGACAAGAAAGAACTAAAAATCATATCAATGGGTGCCCACCTCCCTAACATGATCAATGAAGACAAACATGCGCATAAACAAATGTGGTGAAGAAAGCTGATGGTGCCCAGCTATCAAAAGATATAGCGTCTGGGGTCTTAAAGGCCCAAAGATAAGCAAGTGGTCATCTAGTTCAGAAGCAACAAAGTCCACATGGGAGAACCACACCAGCCTGTGTGACCACGAGTTTTCAAAGGGATCAGGTATCAGCATCAAGGAACAAAAAATCATATCATTGTAAATGTGGGTGAGTACACAGTGGAGACTCAAAGCCCATGGTAGGCAACTGGACACCCCTTACTGAAGGATCGTGGTGAGGAGTTGAGCCAGTCAGGGTGCAGGGTGGCAACCATGAAATATATAACTTTCCTCTAGTTCTTAAATGCTTCCTCCCCCCCACTATCATGATCCCAAATCTACCTTACAAGCCTAGATAGACCAGAGGATGTACATAGGTACAGATAGCAAGTGGAAACACATGGAATCCAGGACAGATGACTCCTTCAGGACCAGTGGTGAGAGTGCTGATGCCTGGAGGGTGGAGAGAATGTGGGGTAGAAAGGGGGAGCTGCTTACAAAAATATATGTATAATCTTAATGGGGGATGGACAGCAGAAAAGAAGGCTGGGGGAGACATTGGGTAGTGTAATATATGACAAAATAATAATTTATAAATTATGAAGGGTTCATGAGGTGGGGGAAGTTGGGAGGGAGGGGGAACATGAGCAGCATATATTAAGGTCTCAATAGAAGGCAAATATTTTGAGAATGATGATGGCAACAAATATACATATATTCTTGACACAATGGATATATGTATGGTTTGTGATAAGAATTGTAGGAGGTCCCAATAAAATTATTATTAAAAAATAAAGTAAAAAGTAACTATGTTAAAAAAAAGAATAAGGAAGTGTTATTAACATTTAGACTATCATTCAAAAGTGAATAAAGACGTTGTCAGTACACTGATATATAATTTTCCATAAAAAATAAAAACTAAAACAAACAAACAAAAACTATTTATAAGCTTTTAAAAAATATGCTTCTTAAATGAAAACTGGTGTCGGCTGGGCAAGGATATTATATAATGGGAACGACAACGACATGTACAAGGTAAACTGACAAACAAAGCCACTATTGCTGTTTTACCTCATGCCCACCCTGCATGCCAGTGTAGAACTACCATACAGGATTCCTAAGACTGAAGTTGTTAAGGACTTTGTCTTGCGTGGATCCAAAATCAATCCTCATGGAAACAACAATCCAGAGACCAAACGAGATCAGGTAAGTCTGCTGCACAAGAGCTCGTGGGAGTGTTGAAAAGCAAAGATGTCACTGTGAGGCCTGAGGTGTGTTTTCAGTGGCCTCATGTGCATATGGAAGGCGGAAGAAAAATTGATGCACGTGAACTGTGGTGCCGGCTAAGAATATTGAAAGTATGGTAGACTAATGGATCTGTCTTAGAAGTAAGGTCAGAATGTTCCTTAGAGGCATGGATGGCTAGACTTAGTCTTACATACTTTGGACATGTTGTCAGGGAGACCAGACCCTGGAGAAGAACATCATGTTTCATAAAGCAGAGGGGCAGCAAAAAGGAGGAAGGCCCTCAAGGAGGTGGCTTGACACAGTGGCTGCAACAATGGGCTCAGCATGGGAACAAGTGTGAGGATGGCCCAGGGCTGGATTGCATTTCATTCTGTTGTGCATTCAGTTGCTATGGGTCAGAACCAAATCGATGGCATCTAACAACAAATGTTTTCAGAATCTGACTCCCCCATCATCATCCCTTGGATTCACTGTAGATTTGAATCAATAACCTTACAGTTTGCAGCCAAGAGCTGAACCACTTGTAGATACAATTAAACTAAAGCTTTTACAGTGGTGAGTGATGGGCATGATAGTTTTTAAGAAGGGTGACAATAGATCTTGATTTTGCAAGAAAATGCTAAATTTTTCTTATTGAGTTAGCAAAA
Organism: Tenrec ecaudatus; assembly: GCF_050624435.1. Lineage (NCBI taxonomy): Eukaryota > Metazoa > Chordata > Mammalia > Afrosoricida > Tenrecidae > Tenrec > Tenrec ecaudatus. The sequence goes on along the minus strand of NC_134540.1, from coordinate 39,914,958 downwards.
TTCATAGTGTGCTCTTTAACTTTCAAAGACATAAGGAATATGGTCATTGTGCATAAAGAATCGCTTCTAAATTGGTAAAACCCAACTATGAATCTTACCAAAAAAAGAAAGAAAAGTTAATGTAAACTCAAAATTTCCTTTTTACGTTTCTAGAATCAAATAGGATAATATATTACAAGAGACTGAAAATATTACATACTTCACAAATTTATTTTCTTTTGCAGGTATGAACTTTTGCCATCAAAATAGTTCATGAATAGTTTATGCCATTTTCAAAGTTTTTTATTACACATTTCTTTACTGAATTAGTTGTAAAGTATGAGTCTACCTTAATCAGAAATATTGGATTCCAGGTGGCACAGTGATTGAGTGCTCGCCGGCTAACTGAAAGGTTGGGAGTTTCAACGGACAAGCTGCTCTGTGGGAGAAAGATGGGATAGTGTGCTCTGGTGATGATTGCAACCTAACAACTATGGACAGGTCTGCTTGGGTCTAGACGGTTACAAGGAGTATGAATCTAGTACATGCCAATGGATATGACTGCGTTCTTCCAACTAACATCTGTTTATTTTTAAACATTTTATTAGGGGCTCATGCAACACTTATCACAATCCATACATACATCAATTGTGTAAAGCATATCTGTACATTCATTGCCCTCATCATTTTCAAAGCATTTGTTCTCCACATAAGCCCTTTGCATCAGGTCCTCTTTTTCCCCCTCCCTCCCCACTTCCTCCTCCCTCATAGCCCTTGATAATTTATAAATTATTATTTTGTCATACCTTGCCCTGTCCGATGCAACTAACATCTTATAGGTCTGTTTTTTGTCTTTTTAAAATCATTCATCTGTGACCACCTGCTCAATGAATTGAAACTGTGGGGGATGGGGGGATGGGTGGGAGGGGGCCATTTAAACAGAATTATGCATTGAATTGTATCTCCCAATAGCTTGGGCAGTAAATTTTAACTAACGTTGTCATGATAGTTTTTCATACATTTGTGACTAAAGAACTCCAGGGGTGCTGTTGGAGAGACATTAGCCTGTGAACTTCAAGGTGGAGAGTCCAGCCCGCCAGTCTCTCCAAGGGCAGAAGGTAAGGCTACCTGCTTCTATGAAGATGTACAGCTTCAGAAGTTCTGGACAAGGTGGCTCTGGCTCAGAACTCATTCAGCAGCACTGGGTATACCTGTGGTTATAATGCCATTCTCAAATGCGTGGATTTCATGTTCCTTAAGGTAATGTGTATCATAAATACCTTTATTTTTACATAAAAATTATTAAACAAACATTCTGGAGAAGCAGAAATAGAAGGCGAGAGGCTGAACCACACGAGGTTTGCTCAGGAACAGAAACTCAGAAAAGGCAAACACCTCTCTTCGGATCGGAGAGGAGAAAGAGAGCACAGCCTGAATGTGGCCTCCTAACCCCCTCAATCGTGCAAAAATGCATGCGTTTCTCAAAGCCACCCTTTAAGTATTTGTGTTATAGATATACCACACACAGATACTGTTGACAAATTTGGACTGAGATTATATTCGGTAACATACTCTGGGGCAGTTACCCGCAAACCCCATTGAGTTGAAATGCATCACAGATAAGAAGTTCCTAGAAAAAAAAAAAAAGAAGAAGTTCCTAGAATGGAGATCCTGGCTAATGTTTGCAAGTGGACTGCGGCTGGAGCAGTTAGGCTACAATTTAGCACCTTGTCATTTGATCTTTCTTACGTCCAATTGACATTTCTTTATTGGCATTCTCTTCTATTAAGATTTTTTATCTGTTTTACTCTTTGATTCTTGTTGGTTTTTGTGGTTTGTTTGCATGTTTTTCTCTACTTGAAATCCAGCATAGGTACATTTATGGAGAGAGTAAGTGGATTAATTTAGGTCTGGCAGAATTTGGGGCAAAATGGGGCTCTAATGTTGAGCTAATGCTGAAACACAAGGAAAAACTTTCTGATCCAAATGAAGCATTTCATTCATATCCCACTTGTTTCTTAATGCTGAATACAATGACTGCCCGAGTCTATAGGAACCACATCCTCTGGTTCAATTCTCTTACCTGCTAAAATTAACAGAAAGAGTTTAGTATTTATTTTATCGATACCTTTAGAAACATGAGTAGCTAGAGAAGACCAGACGCTAACTGATAATCTTTAGTTTAATAACTAGTAAACAAACAAACCAAAATGACACTGTTCTAGAACGAAATATGGCAGTATATTAGGAGAGAATGGAGTTCTGATTCTCCTCTGCCTCCACTAAGGGAGCTCTGTCTGCCCTTCTGCTGGAGGCTGTCTTGGTACATGATTGGAGCCCCAGCATCTTGTTCACCAACAGCCCTTATTTATTCAAAAAGTGCACTTATTTGTGATTTAGGTGCAAAGATAGTATAATATTCTCCTGGGTGACTTACAGAAAAAGAGGGAAACAAAACAAAACATGTAAGCCAGCTGCCAACACTTATATAGATAAAATGGTCAACTTAATGATTTTTCCCCCAACTTTGTGGCTTCACTATATAAATCAATTGATCCTGTGGAAGCACATACGTTTCTCCTGTGTATAATATATTTTCTCAAAACAGTTTTCAAGTCCCCTAACAGTAGAATTTATGTCTAAACCTCTTTGGTATCTGTCTCAATCTATTTATATGTTCTATATAAATATTGAAGGAAAACATGGATAAATAAATGTGTCCAAATTCGGTGTGACATGTCAGTGATAATCTGGGGGTGAGGTGGGGGTGGAAATAGCCCATATTCTGGAAGAGTTGATGTATTCATGGTTTGGAATTATGCTGCATCATAATTAAATATAATGGTCATGGCCTTATTTTAGAAACATCTTCTCAAACTCACATCTGAAATTATTTATGCTGGTAAAAATAGATCGAGGGAAGCTTCATTCATCTCACAGGTCAGCCTTTTTGTAGAAAATCTTTATTGTAGTGAAAACTGAGATGACTGGATTGACCTGAGAGATATAGTTTCTTATACTTAATTTAATGAAGGAAAAAATTTAAGAACTTTAAAATTTTGTCAGATGGATATATGCAAAAGAAAACCAGCATGGGCCATTTGTAAATGTTCCCTGTGCAACTATGAGATTTTTTTCATCAGAAGAGTTCAGAGGCAAATATTTCTTAGCCACTGGAATTGTTTAACAGGAGGCAAATACTAATTAAGATTCTGCTGCCGCCAAGCAATATTTACTGTGGTTGAGCTAAATGAGTTTTAAAGCAGCTCAATCTCATTTCCTTGTTAAGATCTTCTTGCAGACGCCTAGGTTTCTCAGATTTAATCAGTCTCAACTCCCTCCCTGTTCTTCCGCACTAGAGTAGAAATGCATTGGTATTCCGTGACCTCAAGAGATTATTAATCTATGAAATTGTCCTTGCCCTCCCCCACCTCCCAGCCTATGGCAATAATTAAGATGGCTGCTGCAGAACTGTACTGCTGTTAAAAGTGGCAATAATGATGATGAAATTAAATCATCTTCCCTTATATATAAAGGCAACACTTATTCCTATACTATTTGGATGGGATCCATTTATTTCTAGCAGTCATGGCTGTGCATCATTCTTAAATGTACTGTAAATCTCCTAATAATTAATAACTGCTAGGGCTCAGTTCCTTAAGAAATGAATTTATATGAATTATGAATCACCTGTAACTGAATTCATTATCCCCTCTCCCTGGCTATAAACATAAAAGGTAAAGGAATGATTGTCAAATAGGTAGATAATTTTTAAAGTACTACTTAGAAAATATTTGATTGTTTAGTTTGGCTTTCATTTTTATTAGATTTATTATTTTAAATGTGATTAAATTGACAATTTCCAGAGGTGACTGTTTTGGTTGGTTTGATTTCTCAGACATAGCTTTGTGTTCTAAATGGATTTTCTACATTGTGGAATTAAAAAAACTTTAAGAAAAAGTAAAATTGAAACATTTTAATAAACAAATTGTGATAAATAAGTTTATTGTGCCAACATGGCCAATGAACACAATGTGGGATTAATTGAAGGGCAGAGAGATGAATGGCTCAGAAAGATGATCAGACCAGTGTGTGGCTGCCTTAGCTGGTTCTCTGTCTCAATTTGCAAGCTACACCACCTGTGGGACACCTAACTGGTAGACTGTGTCGCTGTAGTTTGAAGTTCCATCAGGACCTGCTTCTGGAATATACATCACCTGAGCTGGCAACTGTCAGACCCTGTCATCTGGCTGACTGTTGGTGACCTGCCGTGCTGTTTGCTGCCTGTAGCCAGATAGCCAGAATTGCTCTACAGAGGACTACCCAGAAGCCCTCAAGACTTGAAGGACTGCCAGTGTATTAGCTATCTCACAGAAGTGAGTTGTACTGAAACATTTGTACTGCTTTATAGGTTAATTAACTGTTTATATATATATGTATATATATATAAAATCATTAGTGTCCTGGTTTTGTCTCTCTAGAGAACCTTGTCTAACATACAAATATAACACCATATCAGATTATCATTAAAATATTTTAGCATATTTACATAGACTACTATGATATTTTAAAGATATTCACATATAGGGTTATATTTGTATTCAAAGCAGAGGATGCCAGAAAGATGTTTGCATGTGTTCTATTAACTATGCCAAGGCATTGGAATGTGCTGATCATAATAAACTATGAATAATCTTGAGAAGAATGGGAATTCCAGAATATTTGATTGTGCTCATGTGCATGGATTTTGTACATGGATCATGGGTCAGTTTTCAAAGAGAACAAGGGAATCATGCATGGCTTAAATTAGAAAAGGTGTGTGTCAAGGTTCTTTGCTCCTACCATACTTAAAATCCGAATTCAGTGAAAGTCATCAGTGAAGTTGGGGTAAATGAAGGAGGGCATGGCATCAGGAATGGAGGAAGGCTTATCAACAACCTCAAATATGCAGATGACACAACCTTGCTTGCTGAAAGTGAGGAGAACTGCAGGTCCTTGCTGATGAAGAGCAGGATGCAGATCAAGCCTTCAGTATGGATTACGACTCAATGTGAAAGAGACCAAAATCCTTACAACTGGACCAAAGGTAGCATCATAATATATGGAGAAAAGACTGACATTGTCAAGGATTTCTTCTTGGTTGACTCCACAGTCAATGCTCATGGAAGCAGAAGTCAAGAGATCAAAAGACAAGTTGCATTACTTAAAACCTCTTTAGAATATTGAAAAGCAAGGATGCTACTTTGAGGATTAAAGAGTGCCTGACACAAACCAGGACATTTTCCTTTGCCTCATATGCATGTGAAAGTTGGACCTGAATAAGGAAGACCAAGAAAGAATCAATGAATTTTAATTGTTGCACTGGAGAATATATTGAATATACATTGGACTATTAGAAGAACAAACAAAATCTGTCTTGAAAGAAATATGTTCAGAGTGCCCCTTAGAGTCAAGGATGGCAAGACCTCATTTTCCATACGTGAGATATTTTGTCAAAAGATGCCGGTGCCTGGAGAAGCACATCCTGCTTGGTAAAGTGTACCAACAAGGAAAAGGAGGAAGGTCCTCCAGGAGATGAATTGGAACAGTAGCTTCAGCAATGGCTGGACATGGGCATGAAGGTGAACACGGTACGAGGCCATCTGTTCTGCTGTGCCTTAGGTTGCTTATGGGTGGCAACAGCCTCAATGGCACCTAACAACAACAGTGCACCCAGAGCAGTTCTTCTCCACCTTCCCAATGCCACAACCCTTCATACACTTCCTCATGTGGTGGGGACGCCCAACCATAACATGATTTTTGTTGCTACTTCATTACTGTCATTTGAATCATAATGTAAATATGTGATATACATGATGTATTTTCATTGTTATAAATGGAACATAATGAAAGCATAGTAATCAATCACAAAACAATAGGTAATTACATATTGTGAAATATTTATTTCTAATGACAAATAAACAAGTGACAGGTGGGAGCTACATTAGGCAGTTCTATTAGTCACATAAAAATGAGAGAAGAACAACTGTAAAAAAATGACAAATAAATGAAATGTTATCTTGAAGCATTGTATAGCATGGGTAACAGTCTTCATGCCGGTACTAGTTTATGTGGGCGGACCCGCCGGGAGATGGATAGAGGAACGGTGTCTTGGTTGCTAAGACCATCAGAAAGATATGTTTTCTGACCCCTGTGAAAGGGTCATTTGACCCCAAAGGGGTTGCGACCCAATTTTGAGAACCACTGATCTAGAGCATTTACTACACACATAAGTACACCCATATCTGAGTATATGTTGGTGGGATCATAATGTATATTGCAATGTTAATTTGAATTATTTTATTTCAAGTGCACATTTCCAAATTTTCTACCTCATTTCAAGTTGAAAATTTCATGATGACCGATCAGTTATTTTTTTGAGGATTTCGGACTATTTCATTGAATCCATTTTATCAAATTCATTGCTAGTAATTTAATCTTGTTTGGGGGCTTAATTATTAAAAAGGAAAGTAGTAACATATTAAATCATATAGAAGCATCTATAATTAGTAATATGCCAAATTATACATTTATGTAAATTTTCTAGGTGTTATTTTTAGGTGCCTTCAAGTTTTCTCTGACTCGTAGTTACTCTACACACAATAGGATAACAACCTGCTTATTGAGTGGCATCCTCACCCAGGTAGCTATGTTGTGTCCTTGACAGTGACTGAGTCAGTCCTTCTCCTTGAGAGCCTTCTTTTTTTTGATGACTTTCCCTTGCTTTGCCATCATGTCTTTCTCAAGGAAGGGGTCTCTTCAGATAACAATTCCAGAGTGAGGTGAGATGAAGTCTCACTATCACCTTTTAAGTCCTCTTCTGGCTATACTTTATTCAAGACAGACTTGTTCATTCTTCGGGTAGTCCATGGTAGAGTCAATATTATTCTTCAAAATCATAATTCAAATGCATCTATTCTTCTGTGGTCCTCCAAATTTGTTGTCCAACTTTCATATAAGACAGTTGGAAATGACCATGGCTTGGTTTATTGGTGTACTTAAGTCCTCCTCAGAGTGATAATTTTCCTTTTAATATTTTAAATACCTATTTTGAAATTGAGTATCCCAATATAATATGTTGTTTGATTTTTTGATGGCTTGGATCCTTGAAGATCCAAGGAAAACTAATTCTTCGACAATTCCAGCACTGTATTAGTCTCGGTGGATTAGAGAAACAAATCTATGGACACACATATGTGTATGAGAAAGATATTTATATAAAAGAACAATTGAACATTGAGAAAACATCCCCAGCCAGTCCAGATCAAATCCATAAGCCTGATATTAGCCCATATGTCTTATAAAGTCTACTTCAGACTCACGAAACATATTCAATGACGCCAAATGTAGATCACAGGCCAGTGGGTAGAAAGTCTTTGGATCCAGTGCCATTGGAAATATCTCAGTGCTAGCAGAGGTCTCTGCATGGCTTCTCCAGCACCCAGGGCCACAGCAGGGTGAGTCCATGTGTCTTGTCAGCTGCTATGTCTCCCAGGGTGTGAGCAGAGAATCTCTCACCTCCAAGGAAGAAATACTGTAATTCCAAGAATCCTTAGCGGAAGGCTATGCCCACATAGAAACCTCACGGCTATGATCTGATTGACAGGCTAGACTCCACCCTTACACACTTAATCCTTAAATTGACAATTATATAACTACCACAAGTATTTTCTATGTTTATTATGTTATTGCTTCTCAGCGCAGCCAAGAATGTTTTTGTGAATCCAAGAAGCTGGATTATCTGAAGAAAAACATGGTCCGAAGGTCACAACCTTCAATATTCAGATGACACAACGCTGCTGGCTGAAAGCACAGAACACCTTAGGCCTTTTCTACGAAGATGAAAGATGGACAGCTTTAGTACAGATTATCCCCAAGACAAAGGGCAAAATCCACTTTATACCTTTCAAATTTTTATTGATGGCTTTCTCTTCTTTTCTTATTCCTCAACCGCTTCATATTTTATTAGAAATCATCACATTCACGGAAACTGGGGTTCAGAAATAATTAGTAGCTTGTCCAAGGTGATCCCTGTGAACACTAGAATGAGACTGGCTTTTACAAGTTAGGTTCCTGAATTGTTATTAGGGTTTTGGAAATGATCAAATTTAGATAAATGATTGAACTATGAGCTTTCACATATAAGTGAGCCCTAGATTTAAAAAAAAAGGATAAATGTGTTGGAGAAATTACTTTTAATATAATAAGATTATATGACTCAGCTTCTCTTTGGCTCCATTTTCCAAAGAAAATTGTTTTTTATGTGCAGTAGTTAAAATAGCTTAATATTCATGTAGGTATAGGTTATAAGGCATGCTATTTAAAACTGTAAAATTCACTTGTAATAACCTATCCTATATCAAGTTATATAATTTTATTTTACATAAAATTAGATAAATGAAATAAAGACTAGATGATTTAAATGACAGTCCATGTTTTCCCAGATAACTTGTGTAAAGTTGTTTAAGTAATTCAGGATATCAACCATATTAATTGAAATCTACCTGTCAAAAAAGTATCCCATATGATCAATAAGACTGTCTATCATAAATCAAGGAGGTTTTGAAAGGAAGCCAAATAGAGTTGAAAGAAATCATGATTGGAGTTTGGGCGAGCACTAATTCCTACCTCCAATTTCAAAACAGTTCTTACATCATGGACCTCCTTGATACTCCCCATCAGTAAGGGAACACTGAAGATATGATGCTATAAAAAACGTGGTGACAAAATTAGATGGTGTCCTGCTATCCAATAAAATAGCATCTGGGGTCTCAAAGGCTTGTTTCCAGAGTGCCATCTAAGTGAGATGTCAACTATGTCCACCTGGAAGAAGCATGCCAACATCAGCGACTGAATGATTGTAAATCATATAATCAAGATATAGTAAAAAGAGGGAATACTATCAGAGCGTGAAATATGAGAGCTTTGTTTGCAGAAGTCTACGAATGACAGTGGGAACCCAAGATACATTTGTAGGAGCTACATAGGAAATAAGCCTCCAGTGATTTCCCTCTATCCATAATAGCGGGCTGGGAGGAAAGAGGTTACCAAACAGAGTGCATTGGAGAGATGCCTATAGAAGATCAAGATGATCAACATACCTTGAACTGTTAAACCTTGTCAATTGATGCCCCCTCTGATGTGCATTATGCCTGATCTGGTTTTCAACATTATATATATATATATATATATATATATATATATATATATATATATATATATATATATATATATATATATATATAGCTTTTTGTTCATATTAGTGCTTGTCTGAGATGTGTTAGTTCCTTGGGGGTCACCCTCTTGAATTTTTGTTATTAGATTTTCTGTTTTCAGCATATGAAACCCAGTATGGATGAACCTATAGGGGCAGCAAGTAGAATCAGGGTTGGGGGGGGGGAGTGGTGGTGTTGTGGGAGGAGTTAATAGGGAGCTGATGTCAAGGGGTTCAAGGTGGAAAATAATGTTTGAAACTGATTGTGGTAGTACTTGTACAATACTGGTTGATGTGATTGAACTATGAATTATATAATATCTAAATAAACTCCCAATAAAATGATTTAAAACATTAAATATATATATATATAAATCTTAAACTAAAAAAAGCGTTCTCCAGTGTTTATTCTCATATAAAATTTACTCCTTTAACATAACGATGTCAGTTCTTTATGAGAGAATAAACACTGGTTTACTCTTATATATTTAGATCAGAAACTTGAAGACAAAGTATTGTGGTCACTTATATAAAGTATTCTTCAGTTTGTACCTTAGTTAGAGAGACTCCTTGCAAAAAACAGACTATAAAACATTGAAGAGAAGGGGAGGTACAAGGTGGTTACGTGCAGATCAGGGAACTGTGTTATTTTAAGCATCTGGAATTTTCAGAGGAAAAAAAAGGAGAGAGAGATTCCACTGCCATTGGGTTTATTTCTACTAATAGTGACCCCATGGGGCAATGTAGAATGGAGCATTTCTGAGCCTGTAATGTTTTTTTTTACATAAAAGTAATCACTATTTATTAAAAATAAGTTAGCCTTCTTACTTATAGGGAAAATATGAAAGTAAATTTCTTCCCTTTGGTCTCAAAGAATTCAGAATGTGTTCATTTAAAATAAAAAAGTTTTTAAGATTATCAAAACTGAAATGTCAAAACATTGATATGCATTTTTAAATTAAGACTAAAGAGTTACAGATTAGAAAATGTTTTTTTTTCAGTGACTCATTTTAGCAAACTTTTAGTCTTTAAATGTGAAAGCATACATCCCCTGAGAAACAAGCACGTCACCATGCCCCTCTTTGCTCTAATGTTGGCATCACTCACAGAAGACTTTACACTAGTTTCCTATAAAGCAGTCAGAGCTTCCTGAGAGGTGGGAAAAAAGTAAGGTTAGGAATGGCACCTTTTTCCACTTCCTGCCAATTAAAATTTTCCTACTCCACCTGGCACTCAGTAACTACAATACTGGCCTCCTGCAGACAGGTGTAATTTATAATTTACTTGTTTAATTGTTCTGTAATAATAAGAGGAGTTTCTTTAGCAACCAAAGTATTCTAAGTATCATGTTTTCTGCAGTATTCTGCAAATCCAGTGTGGTCAGAAAGCCAAAGCTGTATCACATAGAGACTGTAACTCTTAAAGAGAGTAGCAAGTCCTATCTTTCCCCACCTGAGAGCTTGGTAATTTACAACTGCTGACCTTATGGTTAGCAGCCCAACACATGACCCCTCACCCACCAGGTCTCACCATGTACTCTAGCTAATAAGTATATTAATTCGGGGGGGGGGGAACGGACTTTTTCTTGTGAAACAGATGGTTTACAGGTTATACCATCAGTTTTACCTTCAACACTTCACAAATATTTTGTTTCAATGAATCCACTGTAACCCCCCCCCCAATATCCTCTTACTTAGCCTCCTACATCCTCCCTCTGCTTCCTGTTTCCATTGTTCCTTTTCCCCACTCTCCTCAACTTTGCCCAGGTTAAATGCCGCCCGTCTGAGTTCAGCTAGCTCATTATTTGAATAGGGGGGTGAGTTCAAATCCAGACCTGAAGGATGACTACTGACCATAGTTGTTGTCTGCCCAACAGCTTGGTCTCTTTTATAAAGTTGGGATCTGTTCCACATTTTCTCCTACTCTCTCAAGAACTTTCTAATGCGATCCTTTTCTGAACAGTTGGTCATTGTAGCCGGACAGTATCTCGTTATTCTGGGCTCGGGTTGTGGAGGTAGATGCTTGTTCAATTCTAAAGTCTGTTTGCTTTGGCAACACATAAATGATGGCTCTGCATTTTTGGGGGAAAATCAGTTTCTGCTTGTCTATCCCCAAATCTTACATGTGTTTGACATGATATTTTCCTTATGTTAGATAGTAGCTACTTTTGTGTGAGCACCCTTTAAACTGTATCTCTTTCAGACTCTTATTGAAAACTTATGCCTCTCTTTTGCCAACATTTTGTGATATAGGGGTGAAGGACAGATACAAAGAAAATATACTAACCTGAAGAATTTAGCAGTAAGTGATTCACAATAATATTGCAGCAGCTTTTAGTTTTTAGTTGCTTTGTTAATTTTAAACTTTGATTTATTTTGTATTTTCTTTGAACCCATTGACTAACAGTCAGCCTTCTCACTAAAACAGATCCAAGTGTTAGCATTCGTAGTACAGGAAGGGATGTCAGTCTAGAGAGAAGATATTGCGTTCTAGAGTATAACTAAATATCAATGGGAAGTCCATAAACAGCTGGGGCAGTATCAGCTTTGCCGGGGAGGAGACTCCCTTGCAATCCTATTGCCTGAGGCAAATTTGAATGAAGCCCTGAGGAGCTGGCCAGGACCTGGAATGGCCCTCGGCCAAACTGGAGAAAGGCCAATGTTTCCCCAGTAGGCCACCCTGGAGAGCGAGCATAACTTTGCTTGGGGCTTGCCTTACTTAACACAAAGCATTTCGTCTCAGAGGAGGAGAATTTATCTCAGTTTTGTCAGAGAAAACTTTTTAGTGATAAATGGAGTAAGAACTCATTTCTTCTAAGTAACTACTTCTAAAGCAAGGTCAGAGAGAAGGATCAAGCTTCATCAAACAAGTAAGGAACATCCAGCGAGGAACGTTCCGAGATAGTGCATATCACTGAAACCAAAGCCCAGAAAGGCAGCTTAAATTTCAGCTGCAAAAGGAGCTCTCACAGAGAGAGAACACCAGCAATCACAAACAGTAGGTATATTACGAATGGTAGATTAGCCTTTATACTTTAATTCGTCTTGATTGAAATGAATCTTAATTTTCATTGTACATTCTTCGCTTATCTGGTATGGGATTATAAAGAGACTTTTCCCCCAGCCTTGTCTCCCCCAAAGACATGCCAAACATTAGAGGTTGTTTGCCAGCACATGATGGGAGGTCAGATGCTTAGAGACATCCTCCCTAAGGCAGTCAGTTGCCACACCACTGTCTGGTCCCAGCACAGGTACGGCCCACTTCCTGCTGTTAAGGGCAATGGGCTACTCCTCCCTAAAGGCTTGCAGCCATCAGTTTGGTCCCTGTAGGTGGGATTCACATCCTACTGATAATGGTTTCTATGGAGATATAGAGAACAGGTCAAACCTGCTCAGTGGCTTCCAAAGTTAGTCTGCCATCCTGAATCTAGGATCCTCCCATCTTGTCATATGTGTACCTCCAATACCTCCCTTTTCTATTATGTGGATACCTCTAGATCCACCCTCCATTACTGTATTACCTATAGCACAATCCTTTCCTGTGATGTATGTCTTTACCTATAATTAGGGGGCTAGCATATCCCCCAAAGATATATAAGTCTAGATTAGCAATAAAGAGCTCTCCCTTGGCTCTTCCGATCCTCTCTCCCATGGTCCTCGCTCCCCTGTTCCCTTTCCCCCTGTCCTCCTACCCACCCACTCTTCCCCTGCCCTCAGGTCTCTCTCTCTCCAAGTGGACCAACCACCAAGCAGGGCTGAGGTGAGCATGCTACTATGAAATGTGTCTGACTCCATTATTTCAATCTCTCTTCTATCTCTCATGCTCTCTATGGCTTTATTATAATTTTTATATATTTTAATGGTACAATTGTGCCTATCAAACCCGTGATTAGTTGTGGGGGGCTTGCCTTTCCCACACGATCTGAAGCAATTGTCATTCTCCTACTTCTTTTTTTGCTAATTTCAAATATATGTAGTGAATATTAAGCATCAGTATTAATCATAATATTTAGGTAAAACAATTAAAGATAATATAAGATCAATAGTTATGTTTTCTTGATTGATGAAAAAAATCACTGACCCATTCATACCTATATGCGGGGCTTCAAAAATTGGTGGACAAACTCTATTACCTTTCAATTCAATTTTTCCACAAATAAATTAAATAATTAATTGCATGGTTGGCTGATCTCCTGTGGCCATAATGAAGTACTATTTAAAGTCAGGGAGTGTTCAACATAACCTATCTATTACAATGTGGTTAAACATTGCAATCATAATATTGGTGAATTTGTTCTAATTTAAATTATTTTAATTAGGTATAACTTTGATACAACACAAGAAGTGCCATGAAGAAAACAATGACAAGTAAATAAAGGACAATATATTTATCAACCTGCATCTCAGTTCCTAGACTCCTTTTTGAATTGAGATGCATCAGAGAAAGGAATTACTTTTTAAAATATTCTAGTCAAGACTGTCATATGGCAGGGAAGAAAACTGGTAAGTGATTTGTCTAGTGCTGTATAAAATGCCTGCTTTACGATGGATCCTTAGATCACAGTGGCTGGATTTTACATTCTGCATGTACACTACAAAGGAAATTAAGAAGTGTGATAGTTATTCAATAACAGTTAGTGATGTTAGCTATGCAATTTAAAAGTAGAATCTTGCTCATATATAAACATTTAATAGTCAGGACTCTTGATGATCCTAAAAATAGTACGTAATATCAACAAATTTCAGTAGATTGTATTGCTAACTTTATGTCTATTTAAAAATAAAATATCAAAATTATTCATCATTACTTTAATATACTACTTACACACACATATATACACTTCTTTTTACCTCTAGATGCTTTCTCTGCCCTTATTTATGAGAAAATGGTTATGATGAGTTTATGAAGGACAACAATTTATGACAAGATGACAGAATGATAAGAGAAGGTTCTATTCACATAAGAGTTTGTTTTATATTTGAATTTGTATACATATTATAACACTCTCTGGACCAAGAGAAATAATGTTTAAGTAAAGCATGCCTTTGTTAATTTATAAGAAAATACTTTTAATGTCTCAAGGGAGAAGGGAGGATGTCTAGGTTTCATCAAATGAATAGCGTATCCAGCAAGTGATTTCTTGCAATTGTGAATATAAATGAGGGAGACATAGAGAGAGAGCATGGACTAGTTAAACTGAGGTCCTGGGAGATAGGGACCTTTAATAAATTCACCTCAGGATATGAGATTACTATTGGAAATTCAAGTCTGGATATCATGCTCAGGGAACATTTGGCTATCATAAACCTACAGATAGTTATGGAAATCATCAGCATGATGGGATTGCTCAGGAAAAGGAGAGTACAAAAATTGGCATCTCACAGGAAACCCTAGGAAACTCATCCAGAAAAAGAATGAAAGAGCAAAGTTAATCATGAAGCATAACCTGAAAATCCTATGTATAAAACATACTTCCTCCAACAGCCATTCTTTGCTTATTGCTTCAAGTTGGACTAATTAAAGGTTTTATATTTTGATACCAACACTCAGTAAAACTTGTCTAACTCTAGGCTACAAAACTTAAGAAAGAAAAAGAAAGAAAATGTACTTGTTTAAAATTACACATCTCTGAGACAGTGTATAACATCTTCTTGTGTTTCACAAAGTCAATTCTGACTCATAGGATTCCTAGAGGGCAGACTAGAAATGCTCTAGGGTATTCTTAGACTGTGTTGTTGTTATTAGGTTTCATTGAGTTGGTTCCAACTCATCGGAACCCCAGGGACACCAGAAGGAAACACTGCCAGGTCCTGTGACATTCTCACAATTATTCTTGTGTTTGAGCCATCAGTGTAGCCACTGTATCAATCCATCTCATAGAAAGTCGTCCTCTTTTACCCTGCCCTGGACTTACTAAGCATGATGCCCTTCTCCGGGAACAGACCTTTCCTGACAGCATGTCCAAAGTACGTGAGACCAAGTCTGGCCATCCGTGCCTCTAAGGAGGATTCTGGCAGTATTTCTTTCAAGACAGATTTCTTTGTTATTTTTATAGTCCATGTTATTTTAAATATCCTTGCCCACATCATAGACCATAATCTCTGGGAAAATATGATAAAGTAAAAGAGATAAACAGAAAACTTCAATGGCCAGCTTGGTATGACAAAGTCAAGGAATACAATGAAATGTATAAAATCATGGAGTTACAAAGCCAAAAAGAAAGAAGACACTCAGCATATCTCAACCTTAATGATCTCAGAGGAAAAAAATAACCCTGGTGTTGCAATATTGAAAGATTCCATGGGTCAATATTTTGAATGATGTAGAAAACATCAAAAGGAGTTGAAAGGAACATACATAGTCACTGTACCCAACATAACTGGTTGATGACCAACAATTTCAAAAGGTAGCATATGATCAAGAGCCAGTAGTATTGAAAGAAATCATCTATTATCCACTAAAGTAATTCAAAGAAGGATTCAGGCATTGATGAAAAAAGAGTTCAAGAATAGATAGAATAACACTTGGAATGTTTCAACAAGATGATAATGGTAAGTATTGAAAGCCGTCATTCATCTATACCCAGAAATTTGAAAGACAGCTACTTGGACAATTGACTGAAAGAGATCATCATATTTGTTCCTATTCCATGGAAAACTGACCAAACAAAATGTGTATATTGAGTATGCATAGGGGTTTGCCTGTCTGGCTCCTAACAAACGATGGCAACCATTGAGAAGAATGAGCATTCTAATATCATTAATATCAAAAGCAAGTGGGATTCTATTGAAGATGATACAAACATGGCTGCAGCCAGTAATACTTTGTTGACAATAATTCAAAAATGTCTGCAGTATCTACGGAGAAATGCCCGGAATTCAAGCAGGATCCAGAAGAGGATGAGGGAGGATGGAATATTCCTGCTGAAGGCAGAAGGATCTTGGTTGAAAGTAGAGAACAGCAGAAAGATATTTGCCCCTAAATAAAACCAAGCTACAGCCATCAAGTCAATTCCAACTCAATGACCCTGTATAGGATTTCTGAGGCTGTACCTTTTAGTAAGAACAAGTAGCCCCAACTTTCTCCCATAGGACTGGTGTTCGGTTTGAACTAAACACCTTAAATTTAATGCTTATGTGACTGTGTTTTATTGACAATGCATAGGCATGCAATTCTTTGGCTCATAATAAACTATAACTAACATTGAAAAGAATTAGAATTCTAGAACAATTCATTGTACTCATGTATAGCCTGTAAATCGAACAGGAGGCAGCCACTCAAACAAGGGAACACTGCAGTGTTTGAAATCAAGAAAGGTGTGTGTCCGGGCTGTACCATTCTATCTGTGCTCTGAACTTGGACCATGTGCATGAGATAGAGTCACCGTAATTGGAGGAGCAGCCTGTGATATGCAGATGGCACAATCTTACTTGCTGAAAGTAAGGTGTGTTGAAGCACTTAGATGTGCTTTATACAATTGATGTATGTATATGTATGGATTGTGATAAGAGTTGTATGAGCCCCTAATAAAATGTAAAAAAAAAAAGAAAAGGAAAAAAAATCAAAGGCTGTAGTCTCATAAGTGGACCAATATAATCATCAAGATAAGTGAATAAAAGTTTGAAATTGTCAAGTATTTCATTTTGCTTGAATCCATAATCAACATTCATGGAAGCAGCAGCATCCAAGAAAGAAAATGATGTTCTGCATTGAGCAAATCTGATGCAAAAAGAGGTCTTTTCATTATAAAGAGCAAGATGTCACTCTGAGAACTTAGGTGCACCTGACCCAAACCAGGGTATTTTCAACACCTCTGTTATTGGGGAATGCTGCACAAGGATGGTGATGTATATTTTCAACACCTCCGCTATCGGGGAACGCTGGACCCTGCACAAGGATGGAGATGTTGTGTATTTTAAACACCTTGGCTATCGGGGAACGCTGGACCCTGCACAAGGATGGTGATGTGTTGGGAAGCATATTGAAAGCTCCATGGGAGGCCAGAAGAATAAAGAAATTGACCTTGAAAGAGGAAAGAGGACAGCCATAGCTCTTTGGAAGTGGCAATGGCAAGTCTTCCTTACACACTTTGGACTTGCCATCAGGAGAGGCCAGCTCCTGGAAGAGGAGAGCAGACCTGGTAAACTGGAGGCCAGGAAACAAGAGAAAAACCCATGGTTACAACAGTGGGCTCAAACATCACGATAATGTTTAGTATGGTTTAGTTAGTATGCAAGATCAAGCAGTGTCTCATTCTGCTATACATAGGATTTTTCTTAGTGTGGCTCTTCTACCCAAAGGATCAGGTGAGACTATTGAAATAAAGGGTGGGGACTATTAAGGGAAGGGATTTGTTCATCTTCATCACCAGTCCTCTGGCTCAAAGGAAGAACCCTCTTGGAAGTCACTGTAGGAAAGAGAGAAACCCCTTGGGAGAGCATGTTCCAAATCTCTGCCTGAAGTGGCAGAGGTCTCTGAAACCGCATGCATCTGACTGTAGCCCACAGACTCGGAGGAGCAGTGCTGAGACTATGGGCTGCCTTTTCCTTATCTGGCCTGAGACTACGGGACTGCGGGACAGAGTGACAGGGGGGCTGGGTTCCTGGTCCATGGAGGCAAAGGGCAAGGGACCATGTGACTTAGAGACCAAGGACAGGAGACACTTCGCTATCATCTGGCCTAGGGGTTGAGACCTTGAGAGAGATGTGGCTACTATATGGCTGAGAGGTTGAGAACTAGACTGGCTTGGCTGCTGGCTGAAGAGACCCAGGACCCTGGCCTCAATGTGTACTGATCCTGACTTGTAGTATCCTTTTAAGTTCTCTAGTGAGCTCCCTTCACCAGAATTGTCTGTGGGTTCTGTGTGGCCAGTGGAGTGAATTATAGACCCACCATATAGATGTAATCGTTGGTATCCGAATAGATAAAGGATGGACCCCGGAAGCTTGCCTCCCACCTTGTGGCAATAGGCAAGACAAAGGAGGTCTGATATGGCCCTTTCTATTGCCATTGATTAAACTTAATTGGAGCTGACTAGTTGGCATTCAACAATAACACAATCTCCACAGAAGCAGGTCAATCATGTATTTCCCCCTGTGGGAAACTAACAATGAGGGAAATATGATAAAACCTACATTCTCTAACTTAGACAGAATCTGAAGAGCTAGCTATGGTAGGAAAACCTCCACTTGGCAAGTTAGAGGTAAAGTCCAAGTACATGATCCTGCTTTAAATATAATTCTCACAGATTCTCCTCTTAGCAGCTCTACTGGCTTAAAGTGAGCACATGGTGGCTTCTAGCCCCTGTGGAAGCAGACGTGATCCTTTACCATGTTACCCAGTCCCGCTTGTACTTTCCCCCAATACAGGTATGAGGTTTCCTCACCTGTGAGCTCAGGAACCTTACTGTAGATACAACCCACCTGGTGGCACATGTAGCTACTGAATATGCATGGCTTATGGCTACCTATGAATGTCCCAAGATAGTAAAGTCTCTCTCTCTCCCCCCATTCCACATCGACCTTTAAGAGGAGCTGAGATGAGCATGCTGCCATAAAATGTGTCTGACTCCTTTAGTTTCCTCTATCCCCTATCTTTCTTATCTCCTGCGACTTTACTCGAACCTTTCTATGCTGTGGCCGTTCAGTTGCGCCTACTGGTCCTTCGGTTGTTGGAGGCTGGTTTCCTCTTACGTTCACCCATGGAGTGGCTGCTGGGTGTGAACAACGATCCTTTTGGTCAGCAATCAAACACTTAAAGCTGTGCCATCAAGAGTTCCTTATGTCATTTTTAGATTCTATCTTATTTAAAATCATGACATATAACTTTTTAATATGATTATGGATTAAACCTGCCATGTTAAGTGTGGACATTTTAGCGATTTTTCATTGGGATCAAAGTTTATATACATTGTACTTACAGAAAGCTAAAATTTAATGAATTTTAAAGATAATGTAAATTTGGAATTAAAATGTTTAAATGTATGTTTAAAATCAAACCAATGGCCTTTGGGTTATAAATAGCATATATATGTGATTTATAAGATAAGGGAGAATATATATATACATATATATACATACACACACATATAATCTTTTACTTTTCAGAGATTCCTAAATCATTCCAAACCAAATCTTTAGAGAAGCTAAATAAAAGAGAATTTTGACTTCAATCTTCAGTTTTCATTCTGAAAGGGACCAATATGAAGCTTAGGGGCACATATTTTGAGATCAGGTAGAATGGCCCTATCACTCATTAACTGACTTCTAATGTCCTTCTCTTTTCTCATATATAATTTTAATCAGCCTCATAGTTTTCTTGTGATTAAAAAATGCTCACAAGAATAAAGATGTTTTGAGTACAGAGTCCTCTCATAGAAAGCACTTAATGTTGTGATTTTTGTTATACACACACACACACACACACACTCAGCCATTTATCCACAGAATAAGATGCCTAGAAACACTCTGGGTTGCACTTTGGGTTCCCAATTCCAAGATCAGTGATTCAAATCCACCAACCATTGTGGGTGAAATTGGAAGCTGTCTTTTCCCATAATGATGTGCAGTCCTGTTAAGAGTCTATACTGACTCAGTGGTGATGAGGTGGGTCTGTGTTTCTCCACAGAATGCCAGATCATTAAGTCCTCCGATAGAGGAATGATAGTACATCACTGTGTTTCACATGTTACTTTTCTAAGATTATTTAAACTACAGACACAATTCAGCATTTAGTAGTAGTAGCAAATATTGTTCTAATTTTTAATACATATATTAAGCCACCTCAATCTCATCTCTACCCTATATGGTTATTTCTGTTGTTAGTTACTAGCCAGTTGTCTCTGATTCATGACAGTCCCATGTATGACACCTAGAACTGGTCCATAGACTTGTTAAGACCATGACCTTGTGGCTCAGATCACCAGACCTCTCTTGTAACTAGAACCTTCTGGCTGGTTCAAACAGCCAACCTTTCAATTACTAGTAGAGCACTCAACCGTTAGCACCACACAGGGATGTGACTCGCTCTGGTAGTTATCGCCATCATTCCTGTTTTATATATGAGCGACAGGAGTCTTCGAGACTTTTATAAGGATACCCAGCAGAGCTAAGTGATGCTCTGAAACTTTATACACAGGCAGCCTGACTTCAGAATCTGAGTCTAGTCGTAAACTAAACCACTGCTAGTATGATAGTGCTAATGTTGTTTGTTTGTTTTTTAATGTTATTCCCTACACTCATCTTATGGATTGATTGATAGAAAATTTAATTCCATACTTTCCTTCTCTCACGAGCTAATATGTTTGTGTACATTAGGATATTTAACTGATGTAAATCAGATGGTTTAACCTTCAGTCAGTTCAAAGGACATTTTATTTTTCTGTGCTCTGATGTTTAGCTTCACTCTAACAAGGCTTTAATTCACTGCAAAATATCTAAAAAGAGAGAAGGGAATGTGGCAGGATGTTAATATGAGGAAACCCTTAAATGTCTAGGCTTCTAACGAAGCTGCTAACAAAGCAAGAAGGCAGGGATTATACTTCACCAAAGAACATTGGTTGGCAACCAGAATTCAAAATAAAACTCAGGGTCAGATCACAGACTCACAGTGGGGAAAATGATATAGAATAGAGAAAGAACTTTTTCTCACCATATTATTTCCTGCATAGAGACCTCTCCTAGGAGATTATGCAGAGTCATACCTGCAGCGAGATGCAAAGAGTGCTCTGTCCTTAGAATCAAAGCCAAAGAAAGAGAGAAAAATAGAACAGCAACAGTAAACCCTATCTTCTTATAATCTTTTAGAAAAAGGAAACACAAGTGATTCTGATGCTCCCATTAGGCACTGTCAACTATTTTAGGTAAGGGATGATATTGAAACCATTTCTACCTGCTTAAAGGGATAATACTATTCTCAGTGGCATTAAGGCTTCTTGAGATTTTAATGTGTTCACATTCTTCAACTTTGCTTTGCTTTTTCACAAAAGCACAATATTGATACCATTGGCACTTGTTCAGAATAGTTACTTAAGCAGTGAGTTTTCCCATAGTAATTTCATCCTAAAATGTAAAAGAAGATAGATTCTAAGTGTAATATATATACATTGGAAAAATCCAAACAGCACTTAAAGATATAAGACCATAAAAATCAGCTGCTACAAGGATCCACATGTGACCTCCTCCCTGGGAGATGGACGGCAGAGAAGGGGGGGAAGGGAGACTCCGGATAGGGCAAGATATGACAAAATAACAATCTATAAATTATCAAGGGCTCATGAGGGAGGGGGGAGCGGGGAGGGAGGGGGAAAAAAAGAGGACCTGATGCAGAGGGCTTAAGTGGAGAGCAAATGCTTTGAAAATGATTAGGGTAAAGAATGTACAGCTGTGCTTTATACAATTGATGTATGTATACGTATGGAATGTGATAAGAGTTGTATGAGCCCCTTATAAAATGTTTAAAAAAATAAAAATCAGCTAAATTTCTCTCAAACATAAATAACTCAACATATTCAAATATCAAATACCATATATTCTTCCAAGAATAAATCCATTTTTGCATGATAGCTTTTATGTTCTAATGTAGATATAAATAATAGTTAGGACTTAAGATTTGAAATCATTTATTGGGGTTCATACAACTCTTATCACAATCCATACATGATCCATTGTGTCAAGCACATTTGAACATAAGTTGCCATCATCATTCTCAAAACATTTGCTTTCTACATGAGCCCTCGATATCAGCTCCTCCTTTTTTTCCCCTCTCCCACTCCCACAAACCCTTGATAAAATATAAATTATTATTATTTTGTCATGCTTTACACTTACTGATATCTCCCATCATCCACTTTTCTGTTGTCCGTCCCCCTGGGCAGGGGTTATATGTAGATCATTGTGATAGGTTCCTGCCTCTTCCCCGCACTTTCCTTTACCCTTCTGATATTACTACTCTCAATATTGGTCCTGAGTGGTATCGCTTTCCTGGATTCCCTGTATTTCCAGCTATTATAGGTACCAGTGCACATGCTCTGGTCTAGCCAGATTTGTAAGGTAGAATTGGGGTCAAGATGGTGTGTGGGAGGAAGCATTAAAAACTGGAGGAAAGTTGTTTGTTTCATCAGTGTTATACTGCTCTCTGCCTGGCTCGCCTCTTCCTTGTGACCCTTCTGTGAGAAGATGCCCAATTGTCTACAGATGGGCTTTGGGCATCCACTCTGCAGTCTCTCTCATTCATATTGATATGATTTTTTGTTCTGGGTTTTGATGCCTGAAACCTGAGCCCATTAACACCTCATGATCACACAGCTTGCATGCTTCCTCCAAGTGGACTTTGTTGCTACTCAACTAGATGGCCACTTGTTTATTTTCAAGCCTTTAAGACCCCAGATTCTGTACCGTTTGATAGTCGGGCACAGTCAGCATTCTTCCCCACATTTGCTTATGCACACATTTTCTTCAGCTATCCTGTCAGGAAGGTGTGCATCATGGAATGCTAGGTTATTAGAACAATGTTCTTACATTAAGGGAGTTCTTGAGTAGAGGCTCAATGTCCATGTGATACCTTAATACTTAACACAGAAATATTTGTACAAACATCTATTTCCCTATCACTATAGATGTACATTTCTGTTTTTTGACCTCTATAAATGTTCTTTACCTCCTAGTTCTTTCCTCTATTTACTTTTACTTTTCTCTTGTCCCGCTACCATGTTTGGCCTTCACTTGGGTTTCAGTAATTCTTGGCTACATTGCCCTTGTTCAAGTCCCACCAGACATCCTACACTCACCTTGCCATCAGTTTCAGATCATTTGTTGTTCCTTTGTCCCTGGGTTGGTTGGCACCCCCTTTAATTTCTCCTGCCTTCATTTTCCCCAGAAAAGTCGGTAGCATTGTTTTCTCCTCCAGATTGTTTATCCCACCTATCTTATCTAGTTAGACGTGCAGAGAGAATCATAAGCACAAAAACAAGACAGAGCAAAACAAAGCAACAATAACAAAAACACAAAATAACAACTAACAACAACAAAAGAAAAGGCTAAGAATAGTTCCAGGTCTGTTTTTTGACCCTTAGGAGTGCTTTCCAGTCAAGTCTGATGGGGTGCCACGCTCTGGCCCCAAAGGCTGTTTCTGGTATTCCCCGGGGATTTCATTGCTTTGCCTACTTGCTGCTCTGTTGCACGCCCTTAGTGTTTCACCCTGGTGGGTTTGGGTCAGATTAGGCGCAGTTCCCACACTGTGTCTCCAGTGTTGTCCCCGTAGCACAACAAGCCAGTGAAGGATGTTGTGTCTCTTGGTGAAGCCAACCCATGGACCTCTCTTTGTACTGGCTGCTTTGAGCTGGAATATCATCCTCGGGGCTTGGTGAGCCAGGATGTGTTCCACTTTTTCTCTATCCCTCTTTGTTTGTTTCATGTGCTCTGCTCAGTCATGCCCCTCTCCCTGAGGCTCAAGAATTTTTCAAGACATGTAGGCCTCCTTTTTTTTTTTTTTAAAGAAATCCCATATTAATAGGATTTCAAGTTTTCCTAAACATGGCCACAAATAATGTACTTGGAAATCTATCTTTTCACACTTTTTCTACTACATCTTTCTGATACAAAATGAAATAGTATATTAAAGAGTATTCACATTTAAAACTTTTAGCAATATGTTGAATTCAATCAAATACAATTAACGTGGCTTTCTATTGATAGGCTAAAGTTTGGATGACTAATGAGGTCAAGGCATCCACAATAAGTTATGCTGTACTTGTTTGAAAGAAGTTCCCTTTCTTAGGAGGAGGAGGAGCATAGCTCCACCACTGGAAGTATGTAATCAATGTGATTGAATCGTATAGCGAAACTTGTTGAATTTATTATTTATACATTATTCCATTTATTTGTTTAGAAATTGATGTACTAACAGGAGCTCTGCAGGTGTAATGGGCTACGCATTAACCTGCTAGCCACAAGGTTAGTGGTTCAAACTCAGTAGTTGCTCTGGGGCAGAAAGATGAAACGATCTGATTCTGTAAAAATTTAAAGTTTAAAAACCCCAAAGGGACAGTTATGCTCTGCCTGACAGTCAGAAATGAAGGAATATTGAGTTTTGAATATGTTAATAATTTCATAGTAACTTAATGTTTAATAAAGCATGTTTTAAATTGTGATATATATATATAAACTTGCCTTTCAACAATTTTATAACACATATCCTCCAATAATATATGCATATTCCTTTCAAATATCTTACTTAACACTGTAAATTGTCAAAGTGAAGAATTTTTGCTCATTCGTCTCAGTTCACAATCAACAAGTCAAGGTTGACTCATAGTCACTTACTGTTGGTTTCAGAGATAATAACTGTTTACCAGAGTAGAAAGCCCAGTCTTTCTCCAGAGGAGCTGATGGAGGTTTTGAACTGCTGACCATGAGAATCATAGCCTAACATAACAACTACACCACCAGGGTTCCATTGTTCACATTTAGTATCTACTAAAATGTATATTTCACTTCCTCTTTTATAAGGTACCCATCAGGATAGGCCACAATTACTCCAAAACCGTGAAGAAAGCAGCCTGGTCTTCATTGAGAAATACTGCACAGGTCTGGGCTGCAACTTCCAGACCAACAAGGGCCAGCAAGTGTGTAAGGAGATCACACTATCAAAAAGAGCAGCAACAAGATAGCAGGATAGATCACACACGTGTTGAAGCTAATTCAGAGAGGCCCCATGAGAGGTAGCTCCATTCCTAAGGTCTCACCACTAGAGCAGATCATTGAAGTAGATCAGACACTCGTGGAATTTTGAAATTCTTGGGCATTGGTGGACTGTGCACCCTGTAGGTCCCACAATTGGAATGGAATTCCTAACACCACGAGGAGCTGTTTGAAGCTTTCCCTACAATGCTGTAATATTTTTAATAAACCTGAAACACACAAACATAATTTTAAAGAATATTTCATAAACATGTTAGATCTCTTGACTAACACTTTACTTTTTTCCCCAAGAGGAGCAATTTAACAATTTAATACCAACAATTTCTCAGTTGATAGTATCTAATATTTATGAGAGATTTACTTGCCTGTAAAGATTCGCACTAGTAGAGTATGTTACATGTTAGGCTGCTTACACAAGGTCAGTAGGAGCTCTTACAGAGCTCTTAAATCTGAGAAAGATGAGGCTTCCTGCTCCTATAAAGATTTATAGCCTCAAGACCTAAAAGAGCACTTCAGTTCTGTCCTATAGGGTACCTATGAGTCAAAATGGACTCACACGCGAGGGGTTTTACTATCCTGTGATGGTTTTGTCTGTCACTTGATTGATTTAGAATTATAGCTCCAAAATCCCCTTGTCTATATGATTCTAGCTTAGAATTTTCCAGTAAAGAATTTATGTGGGATTTTGAAAGTAGGGTCAGAAACCATTGCACATTGAAGACCTTGAAATCTGAAACAAAGATAGAAAGCCACAGCGGTACTGGCAGGGCCCAGCGTGTTCTTATCTTTTTCTACTGCATGCATAGAATTTTTTTTCCACCCAAGGTCTGGCACCAATGACCGAGGAAATCACCACAGTGTCCATCAGACAATGGTTGCCGACCCAGAGAAACCATCACTCCCACCAACCACTCCACCAGCATCCTCTTCGGGTACCTTGTGGAGACCACCTGGGCCTGGGTTTCAGAGCTACAGGTCTTCCTTTCATTGTTAGACACTTTTAAAATAAGACTGCCTTTGCCCCATGCTTTTCTTTGGTTAAATCTTATTTGATCAAAGTTGGTCCCCTTCTCCTCTCTCCCTGGACTTGAGAGAAGCAGTGATTTTGATAAGCATCGTTGCTTCATTCCACTATGTCTAGTCCTCCCCATCACGGACGTAGGAGAGAGAGAACAACTGCTCCATAGGACTGCCTAGGCCAATACTTTTTATCGGAGTTTCTCTCTGGGTCTCTTCTCCCTGAAGTAGCTGGTGGGTTTGAATTTCTAATCCATGCTTAGTGACACACATTTAACGAACGCATCACTCGGTACTCTGCGAACTCTAATTTACCTGCAGATGGGCTGTCCCAAGGTTTGGATGAGGAATAGGGTATCCTATGGGGTTAGCAAACCCATTGTGGTTCTCCACCAAAATGTTCACCAGTCAACTCGTTATCTGTAATGGAGAGGATGTTTTTGTTCTCCATTTATAAGCTTTTCAATCTTGCTAATTGGTTTATAATGTACGTGAGAACATAGGTGTGATCAAAGGGACCCTTCTCAACTACCTCAAAGTTACTCTGATTCTATTTTCATCTTTACTGATAAAAGAGCAAAATTAAATGTTATGAATTTTAAATTAATATTTTACTTGAATTTTAATGAGGTAAGATTTTATTAAACTGCTGATTCACCAGGTGAAGTGTACCTTAGTCTAAATGTTAGCTCATGCTATTGATGGCCAGATTTTAAAAGGGCTATTTACTAATTTTCTCTTCCATTTGACTAAATCTTATTTTTTATAGATGTATTTAGTTTTGTATACTTTATGATATGTGATGAAGTATTTAAGCCTGGGTGGTGTGATGGGTCATGTGTTGTGCTGCTAACTGCAAACTCTGCAGTTCCACCCACTACCTGAGACTTTCTACTCCCATTAGAGATTACAGCCTTGGAAGCCTACAGGGGCAGTTCTACTGGGCCCTATAAAATCAACCTAAATAAGAATGGCTTTGATTTCCTAGTTTTTTTATTATGTATACTTTTATTTTTAATACAATAAACTGTAGGAAATTTTTTCTCGATAATTCTCAGCAAACTATTGATAAATAATTTTCTGTTTCTCAAAAGAAAATGATTCACTCGAATAGTTCAAATGGGAGAACATTTTAGGATCTAAAGGCTCCCATCTCAAACCCTGGTTTTAACAGAAGAACCCCTCTTTAGGGAATTCTGATGGTACTATCACGTAAGCATTGGACTTCTAAGTACATAGTCAGTGGTTCAAACTCACGAGGTGTTTCAAAAGAAAAATGTGAGGTTACCTGTTCCCACAATGTTGACAGATTTGAAAACCTTTTGTAAGGTCACAAGGAGTTGGAATCTAATCGACGGCTGTGCTTTTTTACTTTCAATTTCTTGTAACTTATGTATGTTTTAACCTTATATTTTCTTCCTTATTGGTGTGTAATGTATATGAACACAATATTTCATAATATGTAAAAGTGAACACACATGGTTAATTTTGAGAATTATTTTTTCTGTTCTATTAAATTGGCTTCTTCTGGAATCTATACCTAAAATGTAATTTAGTTTCTGTTGATTACCACCTACCCCAAATTGATCACTTTGAAAATCTTTCTGGTTAGAAACTTAACCTTCAAGCTCACTTAAAGGTTTAATATGAGAGGTAAGAAAATATTTTACTCGAGGTTTAATTGAAAAAATCTATTATTTTCAGATAATTTCCCAATAATTGTAAACTTTTTCTTACTTAGTATTTCTTGCCATCATCTTTTATATATCCCAACCAAAGTTTATAAATATTTTTTCTAAAGCATCTATATTTCTTAACATTATTTATTTCTATTTTATCCACTTATTATTTGATAACCAAAAGTATCAATTTCATAAATTTACCTTAAAATCGATCACATTATTAAATATGTAATTTAACATATGTTTACAGTTACTTCTTTTTCTCTCTCCCCATTCCCACTCCTTATTTTTATTTTCTATTTAGTAACCAGAGCTCTGGTTGTGTAGAGGATTGTCATTGAGCTACTACCCACAGGTCAGTAGCCCAAACTTACAGTTGCACGAGCGGTGTAAAATATAAGGTTGTGTACTCTCAGAAAGATTTAGAGCGTCAGAAATCCAAAGGGGCAATTCTACTCCACCCTACAGGGTCCCCATGAGTCACAAGAGTCCCAATGGCAATGAGTTTATTTTGATTTACTAACCCCATGGAGTCCTGATCACACAATGGTTGAGCACTAGCCTGCTAGCCACAGATTAAATGACATTGATAAAAGAGCTTGAGAAAGCCCTACGAGGCAGTACTACTATGTTCTACGTGATAATTATAAATTGGGATTCACTCAGTTGCACACAACAGCATTTATCCTACAACTATCCCAATGAAAGTGGGTGGTTTTTTTGCTTATATCTGAATTTAAGAGATTCTTTTTACTTTTTAAAATTAAGTAGAATTCTAACCTTTATTTTGAAATAAATGTATGATGTCAATAAAGCATCATATATTTCTCGTTTAAGAATATTCTTAATTTACTTACTAATAAAATAAATTCTATTGATATTTTGGCTTATACTCTCAATTTGATCCAGTTAGTTTTTGTTTCAATATATGGTATAGCTACATAGTTAATGGTACAACATAATTATCTATAAATTTATTATTTGTCCTATATTTGTCATTGCTTGACATCAAAGTTGTATATTTGTGAAACAATCACAAATTATTATTTTATGCCATTGAGTAGTGTAAATAATATTAGAAATATCTGTTCTTGAGCAGAGGAGATATTTTCATGCCTTCTTTTAAGGTTCTAATCTATGCCTATAAATATTTCTTATTCATTTTTTCAGTCAATTCTTGTAATGTATACTTTTTTACATAACCAATGTCCTCTAGCTATCAAAATATATCCACAGAGGTACATAAAGAGTTTTCTACACTTTCTTAATTTGTTTATACATAATCATTTTCATATTTGTAAATTATTTTAATAACCTTATGTATTTCTTATACTAATAGTTTATATTGCAAATTATAAAATTCCTACAAAATAATTTTTATTTACTTAAGATTTCATTTTTCATTTGCTAATGTTTAAAATTATTTTGTTCCCTCTACATGCTTCTTCAAGCCTATTTTATAGTTATTTTACTACATTTTTGTCATCAAATCAATATTGCTTTATTTTTGTCACTTGGTTAATAATATAGTCAGCACTTAGGATCTATTCCATGAGTCTTTATAAACAATATACTTATACATATTATTCTAATT
This sequence comes from Tenrec ecaudatus, assembly GCF_050624435.1. Lineage (NCBI taxonomy): Eukaryota > Metazoa > Chordata > Mammalia > Afrosoricida > Tenrecidae > Tenrec > Tenrec ecaudatus. Next base: position 39,885,735 of record NC_134540.1, on the reverse strand, counting down.
TTATAGATTTGTGCATAAGCAAATGTGGTGAAGAAAGTTGATGGTGCCGGGCTAACAAAAGATACAGTGTCTGGGGTCTTAGAAGCTTGAAGATAAACAACTGGCCATCTAGCTCAGAAGTAACAAAGCCCAAATGGAAGAAGCACACCAGCCTGTGTGACCACGGGGTGTAGAAGGGATCAGGTATTAGGCATCAAAGAACAAAAAATCATATCATTGTAAATGAGGGTGAGTGCAGTATAGAGACCCAAAGTCCATCTGTAGGCAACTGGACACCGCCTTAGTGAAGGTTGCGGGAGGAGATGAGACAGTCAGGGTCCAGGGGAGCAACAATGAAACACACAACTTTCCTCCCCCCACGCTCATGATCCCAATTCTAACCTACAAATCTGGCTAAACCAGAGGATGTACACTGGTAAAGATAGGAACTGGAAACACAGGAATCCAGGACAGATGACCCCTTCAGGACCAGTGGTGAGAGTGGCAATACCTGGAGGCTGGAGGGAAGGTTGGGTAGAAAGGAGGAACCAATTACAAGGATCTACATATAACCTTCTCCCTGGGGGATGGACAACAGAAAAATGGGTGAAGGGAGACGTCAGGAAGTATAAGATATGACAAAATAATAATAACATGAATTATGGAGGGTTCATGAGGAAGGGGGGATTGGGGAGGGAGGGTAAAATGGAGGAGCTGTATTATGGGCTCAAGTGGAAAGCAAATATTTTGAGAATGATGATGGCAACAAATGTGCAGATGTGCTTGACACAATGAATATGTGTATGGATTGGGATAAGAATAGTATAAGCCCCCAATAAATAATAGAAAAATATATATCATTTGGAATAGTTTTGTAATTTTTCATGAAAATAATATTTTATTTATATCCTATAAACATATTTACATGTATAAACTGAGTCAGAACTGTTTTCCAGCAATGTCAGGAATTCTGGTAATACACTAATGACTTCAGAGTTAAAATACTTGAGAGACCCTAGGTTTCGTTGGACAGACAAACTAACATAAAAAATTGCTTGATCATCCTAGTGTTTATGAATGCAGTAAGCACAGGTCTCTGAGAGTACACACACAAATTAGTGTACAACAACTTTACCTCAGAGATGTTAGAAAAGCATTAAGACGTAGTGACTGTAAAGGGTCTAGACAAACAAGCTAAACAAAGAGAGTGTATGGGTGGTTAAGAAAAAAGAGTAAAATATATGGACAAATGGGTGCATAATGCCAAAATACTCATTCCTTAAAATATGTAATTTATATTCATTTTAAAATGAGGCATAAAGGAAAGCTTTCTTGAAGTTTTCAATAATTCCATAGTAATAATAAAATTTTATTAGGTGCCATTGAGTCTATTGTAACTCAGGCAAATTCCTTGTGTGCAGAGTAAAACTGCTTCATCATAATAGTTTCAAGGTTGTGACCTTTTAGATGTGACCTTGGAGGTGACTCTGGGTGAGTTAACATGACCAAATCTAGGCTCGCACTAGAGTGTTTTACTGGGACCCCATAATAAATGCGTATTGAACTTTTCCATATTAAATATCATGCTTAGTAGATTTACTCTACATAATAAATCTGTGAGGAAAAGATAATTTATTAACTCATAAATGATAAACCCAAGAAAAAACAAATTTGTTAATGCCCATATTTACAGGGCTAGTCATTTTAACTTATACTCTTAAAGACTATGTGCTTTTATTTCATTAATCTATACTTATTCCTCTTGTCCTAGGAATCCAACTCCTTCCAAATTCTATTGAAATCAATAGTAGTAATATTTTTATAAAGTTATATGTTAAGCTATAAATTGAAGTATAAAATATCAGTGATGAAAATTTAAATCTAATAAAGTTTCAGCATTATGTGCCAATCGAAAACCCTGGTGATGTAGCTTGGCTGCTCACTGAAGGCTAGGGTGCTGGATGTATCTCAGGAGAGAAGGTGTGACAGTAAGCTTCTATTGAGCTATTCAACCATAGAAACCCTGCGACACAGTCTACTCTGCACTGTCCAACCACTAGGAGTAAGAATAGACTGCACCGCAATGTCTATTCATTTCAGTCTAAGAAACTTTCCAAATACCAATTACTCATCAAGGATAGAAAAGCACACTTCTCAGTCTGACAAAGAAAATCATTTACAAAGTCATTAAGCATTTGAGAAAATGTTATAAGGAATACATATGTATGCATGTATATTAACCTTAGCTCTATTTTATCTTTGTGTGCCAGGGGAAGTTTTAAAATATATATCATTCTTTTTATTTTAAGATCTAATATATTTTCAATGTGTTATAGAAGAGGGGATTTTTGTTTTATTTTATTTCGTTTTAAATTTGTTAAAACAGTCCGATCCCATGGGCCTCTCACAGTGTCCCATGGGAAAGCAAACTGTCACCCCGAACCATTGCCTGGCTTTACCCCCATGGGCTTCAGACACTGAAGTGGGTTGCACAGTGAAAAAAATTTTTCGTTAAAACATTTACAAACTTTCAGAATAGCCAAAGGAAGAGCTGGGCACATTCAATTTCCTAAAGAGAATTTTAAAACTGCACAAAAATGGTCATAACGTGTCACTTAAAGGGTCTAAAACCTGACCAAATACATAACACAAATGAAAAACTTGTCTTACGGAAATGTTCCTGAAGATCAATAAAACAGAATGAACATCTATGGGGTTTACTAATAAGAATAAATACATCTGTGCACTCCTTGTCACAAATCCCTGTAATAGAAATTCTATCAGGCTGTGTGACCTACCATTCTAGCTTCCAGAGGGGACTGGCATTACTTGGAGCAAAGCAATAGGGACCCCAAAAGCAATCAATTAGGGAAGACCAATCTCACAGCTAGCCTGATTTCTCCAACTGTTTGGAGCAAGCAAATAACAGGCAGATAGGCCAGAAATTTTGCAAGTAGACCCAGGAAATAAAACAGTCAAAATGGACTTGAAAAAAATCCAGCATATCCCTAATGATTTTCATAACAGTATTTGAACATAGGGTCATACACTCACTCGACAGGATGCCCTCACTGAACTGCTCTGCTAGATGACTGCGCTTCGTAGACTTAGAAGTAAAAGGGAGGTCAGACTTGTAAACGGCCTGTACTTTAGATGTATTCCATAAATCAAACACGGATCCATTGGCAAATAGTAGGAGCATTACTGGCAAAGATATTTAAATACAACCTTTGACCAATAATTGGCTGATCACTAAGCTATGCTGACCCAAGAGAAAATGCATAAGAAGCAAATATTAAAAATTAATACATCTAAACAGAGGTTATACTCAATAAGGGAAACTAACTCATAGAATTAATTCAGGAAACATTAAATAAAAATATATACAACTTCCAGGAATTGTTCCAAAGGGTAGGTGAGAAGGAACACACTTTCTACAATATGTTATCTAAATATATAAGTTCCAACAAAAATGAAGAAGTATGAAAGAAAGAGGAATTTTTGCCACATGTACTTGAATAGGTAATCAATAGAAATTGGCTTACGTGGTTAAAGTTATTAGTATACAAATGTGACAAAAGAGCTGTTATAAAAATGTTCTAAGTTTTAAAGAAACCAAGAAATAGTATGATGACAATGATTAATCAACTAGAGAATATAACTAAAAGACAGATTTTTAAAAAAAGGTTGGAGAAGGAATTTTGGAGTCAAAATGCAGGAACTGATATGAATATTTTAAAAGAGGAACTGAACAATAGATACGAGCTATAAGAAGAAATAATCAATGAATTTCATGATAGATCAGAAATATTCTGCAATCTGAATACCATACAGAAAGAATAAAGAGGATATTGTAATCAAAGGGCTGAAACTACAAGGCAAAGAAAAAACTCTGGAAAACAGAAATAAAGGAAATAAAAATAAAACAAATCAAGTAAAAAAAATCACAGAAGAGCAGAAGACAGTTGATGTATAGTCAAGTTATTAAAAAATAAAAATGGTCAACTGTAAGTGCCATATTCAGGAAAGAAACAAAGGACAAAGCAAACAAATGAAATCTCAAAATTTAGCAAAATAGAATTTGTTGATAATATAATTTACTTACAAGAAATACTAAAGCTTCTCAGGATTTTCTAAGGTGGGGGAAGACCCCAAATTCAAATATATATTATTGAGAGTTTACTAAGTTTTAAACTAAGCAAATCATATATTTAAGAGAACAGAGTGAGGCTGTGGAATGTTGTTTTCTGCTCTGAAAAAATGACACAGAACTATCCCCCCTCACATCAAAACAAAACAAAACAAAACAAATAAGCATCATCTTGATCTTTGATTTCACTTGACAAGGTTTTCTGGGGGCAACATGGTGTTGATGGCATCTTCCACTGGTTTGATTGATATTTGCTTTCAGGGTCTTAAGAATAGTATTATGTCTCATCACTAATCATGACCTTTGAAAAAATCTTGGTCACTTTGGAGTTGCTCTTTCAAAGCACAGCATATTTCCCCTCGATGCTCTTTTTCCTGGTCAGGCAGAAACCAAGGCCCACATTTCAGCAACCCTTCTCATTCCTAAATCTTCATTAAAATTAACTGACCCAAGCTCAAGAGCTTCCTCAGCTCTTCAATGGTCTGTCATTGGTCTTCAAGCACAAGTGCACACATTTTGTTGATATTTTTACCCATTTGGGAGGTTGATGGACATTCAGATAGATTGTCATCAATTGATATTTCATGGTTTTTGAAATAAGTAAACCACCTGTACACTGGAGTTTTCCCCATAGCAGTTTCCTTGTAAACTGTTCAACATCACAACAGTTTCTGTGGCATTTTTTCAGAGCAGAAAACAACATTCCACAGCCTCACTCTGTTCTCTTAAATTGACCAACACAAAAAAATGAGATTTCTTTGAAATTGTTTTACAAAAAAATTCACTGTGACCAGAGAGAACCTTCCCAGGTGACGGCACTGGGTGCACTAACTCAGAGTGAGATGCTGGATGATCACCTAATGGGGAAAATGGATACTGTGAAAGCTCTGCCCCTTGTGGAGGTTTTTTTTCATTTGGGGGTATCCCCTCGTACAACTTGACCAAAAAATGGGTCAGTTCTTCTCTGCCTTTTAGGACCACTAAGAGTTAGAATAAACTAGATAGCAGTGAGTTGTTCTTTTGGGTATGGGAGTCTGTGTGCACCATGTACAGAGACTACACATGGTATACTGTAGAACTAGAGCACAGCTTGAGAAGGGTGGAAAACAAAAAGGAAACGTGAAAGCACACATATGTGGAAGGTTTCAGAGCCATCAAAGGGATTCCTACTCATGGGACAGTGTAGAACTGCCCAAGTAGATACTTAGGCTTTAATCTTAAGGGGGCAGAAAGCCTTTTCTTTCTCCAGGAAGCAGCTGGCGGGTTTGTACCTTGCGATCGGTCACCAGTCCATCAAGTAACTCACTGCACCACCAAAAGACAAGAATCAAAACTCACTGCCATGAAGGCGACTGCACTCAGCAGGTGGGGGACAGGGCAGAACTGCTACTGTTTTTTTCCACAGCTGTCACCCTTTGCTGGGGTAGAAAGCTTTCTCCTGCAGAGTGGCTGGTTTCAACTACTCTCATTGGAGCAAACAGCTCAAAGCATAACCACTAAGCCACCAGAGCGCCTTTAATTGTGCCTAAATCTCTATGTAGACTAAAAATACAGACAGGTGAAATAAACAATGAAACTAAAGTTTGAAAGTTGGGACAGTACAACAAATCTTACATAAGTAAAAGGAGATTATAATTAAATACTATGAACAACGTTATTAAAAAATAGATGACATGGATGAAATGGAGACAATTCTATAAAGACATAAGTCAGTTAATATGATTCAAGAAGAAATATAAAACCTGAATATACCTGTAGAAAATGAATATGAATAGTTTAATTATTAAATTACTAACACAAATAAAAGCCTATTGAATTAAATGGTGAATTCTATCCAACATTTACAGAAGAACGCCTCTCATGCACATTAGGCCTGATCTGGTTTTCAACATTTTCTGGGATTTTTTTTGTTTGTTCATATTGGGGTTTATGTCAGATGTATTATATCATTGGGGTTGCCCTCTTGAATTTTTCCTGCTCTTCAGTAGCTGAAACCCAGATTGATAAACCTAAAGGGACAGTAAGCAGAGTGCAGGGTTCTGGTGGGGACAATGGGGACTGGGGCAAAAGGGAGCCGATGTCAAGGAGTTCTGGTAGAAAATGAATGTTTTCAAATGGACTGAGGTAACAATTGTGCAATACTCTTTGTTGTGATTGAATGATGGAATGATATGATATCTGTATTAGCTTCCTATAAAATAGGTTTGAAAAAAAAAACAGAGAAGAAATCACATAAATCCTCCCCAGATTATACCATGACATAGAAGGGAATGGAAACTTCCAAACTCACACTTTGGAGTCAGGAATTATTGTGATATCAAATCTAGATAAACATAACAAAAGCAACTCCTCCAGATGAATGTTCCTCTTGAGTGGGGAGGTTGAGTCCTTCTGTAGTATTCCAGCAGACTGAAATCAGCAGCCTATGAAGGAGATTTACACCATGGCAAGATGACTTTGTGCCAGAAAGCCTAGGTTGGTTTTATATTTGAAAATCAATTAATGTAATAAGATATTAATGAAAGAAAAAATGTGACCATTTCAGCAAATAAAGAAATATATGCAAAATAGACTAACAAAAGAAACGATGAGCAGAAATTAACTTGCTCAGTGTAATACAGAACTTTTATAAAATCCTTAAGCAAATATCATACCTAGTATAGAAAGACTGACTGTTAAATACCTGTCATCAAAGCAAGTGAAAATTGTTCACACTATGATATTTAGTGAGACAATCAGGATGGATTAGTCAATAAAAGCACTCAGATTGCAAGGGGAAAATATGTTCTTCATTCAAGAAGACAGGGCATATTCATACATACCACACCATAGATCAATTTCAAAAAATGTCATGCTACATGAAATATATTAGAAGTAAAAATGAAAGCATAATGTAAGATTCCATTCATGTCACAGGTCAACACAAAACAGGTCTCTAATTGCCGAAGGCGTGTTAGTGGTTTGTTGGGACTGTGGGTAAGAACCGGGAGCAGTGACAAATAGACCTGATGGATATTTCTGAAACATTATTTTAAAGTTGCATTCTGTTGGTGGTTATCCAACTCTGTAAACTCACAAAGAATGATTGGATTTTGAACTTCAAATGAGTGGATTTTGTGGTATAGAATTTATACCTCAATCAGGCTATTAAAAATAGATAGACCAATAATTTAGTTAGCATCATTCTCTTTTGGGCTAATGGCTATAAAAAAGATTGATTTTTACCAGGGAAAAATAGATTTATGAAATAGATGATTTGTCCAAGAACACATAAAAGGGAAGTATCAGGTAATCAATCATACCAACACACTGAATGCTTAATACCCAGAGATTATGACATTGAAATAGTAAATCTTTATAATGCACTAAAATATTTAACTTTGTTTTTCAGGTTTTTTAGAAAAATTTAAACACCATTTTATAGCACTCACATATTGTTAAAAATCATGCCTTATTAAAATTAATTTTAACATTATTTAAAAAATGGAACCTATAACTTCTTTTAAGTTAACATGAATAAAACGAAAGCACAAGGTAATTTTGAACAAGGCACTTGACACACTCTAAATAAAATATAAAATTTAAACTTTGCTCAGCTGAAACTTTTCTTTTTGACCTGTGAAGTACTTAGTTTTTGAACTTGGTCAAAAACTCCAAGATTTTTTCTTTGGGGATATAAACAGCATCTGCTGATGTTTCTTCACATCATTTCATGATGAAGATCCAGTGGGGAAACAAGCAAGTGAAAGAAAGGGCTAGACGATGAAGAAACTGAGAGGGAGCATCAAAGCACTGTATCAGTTTATATATTTATTTTTAACTAGGGATTGACTTTGAAAAACAGCAGAGGAGCAATTCAAAGTTTTCCCCAGATTGTCTTTGAAAACCACAGAAAACTGATTCAAAGTACCTTTTTATATTGAAGGTGAATATCAGATGATAGAGGAATTAAATTGAAAAAATGTAGTTATTACAGAAGCTCAATATTTTGGAATCTGAGTTACACAATTTGTGGTTTTCTCTGTTTTTCTTTTTGCTTCTACTGTATATTTTCTTGTACACATTTTTCTCAGTTCTATCTTTTAAGTTCATTCTCATCTGTCTCTTGTTGTAAATTATTAAAGCGCATTAAAAGCCATTGACTTGGCCTGTTTTCACAATGCATGATACAAATTGTTGTTGTTGTCAGGTGCGGTCAGGTGGATTCCAACTCCTAGTGGCCCCAGACAACACAGCTAAACATGAAGCAGTACCCCATCTGTGTATCTCTCACAGCTGTTATGTCTGAGCCCACTGCTGCAGTCATTGTCTCAATCCAGCTCATGGAGAGTCTGCCTTTGCTTAACTGACCCTCTCCTTTGGCAAGTATCATGTCCTCTTCGAGAAGCTAGTCCTTCCTGACAATATGCTCAAGGTAGACCAGACCGTCTCACGATAGATAGCACTAAGGTAGTACTTCTTTCTAAGAAAGTACTTCTTTTGCAAATCAGACTTGTGTTGGTCTTTGCCCCATAATACCTTCAGCTTTCAACAACACCATAATTCACATTCATCAATTCTTCTCCTGCGTTCCTTACACCTATCTTCCTGATGCAATTGAAAAGTTTGTGGTTTGGGTCAGATGCACCTTATTCCTCAAAGTGACATTTTTGTTTTTAATATAGATAGGCAAGTACAAGTATCTTAATTTCCATATGAGGAATATAAGAAAAGTTCATTGACTAGGTAGCTTCACCAAGTTGTTTAATCTGTAATAAATTTAAAGCTTAAAACTTTAAAATCTTAAGAATAAATGGGATAGATGGTCACTTTTATATTAGAACATAATTATCTACAATTTCAAAATATAATTGAATGGCTATTCTAGACATGGTGACATAAAAATAGAGAACGAATTCAACTTTGAATGTCAATGATATGAAATAATAATTAGCTTACAAAATACAGTGCTTGCGTGTGCCAGAAGTCTTTAACCCTTTCAAATATGAATGGGCTACTGATGAATGACTGCGATTTGAAGAAACAAGTACAGTTGACAAATACATACAAAAATACATGTATTACAAAAATGTTCAAAAATCCTGACCCTTAGAACTCTATAAATTGTCACCCACTTTTTACATATTCCTATTTGTAATCTGGTAAATATCTTCTGAAATGTTTGGAAGAAGGGATACTCATGAATGAGAATGTGATAGAAGAATAATATCCTGGAAAAATGCAAATATAATCCTTAAATATTTATTATACCGTAAATCCACCCCCTTACCACCCAAGCATGGTGTCAAAGGAAAAGCCGAGAACAGATGGCTTTCAGCAAAGTGCTCTACCTCAGGTTCCCGAGTAGATTTGTTGCCTACACTTTGAAACAAGATAGGACATTGTGTGACAGTCATGGAGTTAAAACCAAGAAGTCAGATTTAATAACAGAGCTGATTGGTTTAATTAAGAATCCTATTATATATCTTAAAAGTACCATTACAGACATTTCAAGAATAAATAGTTCTCATTCCTTCTAAGGATAAATTTCAGCAGTCATATTGAAAACTACTGACAAGGTCAAATCTTTTCTTTTCAATGATTTAAATTATTTTGAGTACTAAATGCTTTAATTATCTCAAGAAAGTAATTAATAAGCTCAGTTCGACCATCAAAACTTCCCATCAAATTGTGCAGCATTCAAATAAGCTTTATTTCTTTTATAAATGGGTCACATCCTTTAGAGTGTCATTTATTTATTTCTCTTTTTTGAAACCTTAAGAGTTAAAAGGGTGGACAATAGGCCTCAGGACATTCATTAGCTCCCATCTAGGTTTACTTTTTTTATTTTTCGCTTTGAGCGGTGTTTGTCTAGGTTTATCAAGGAAGGTTGAACATAGATTTACCGTTCATCCTGCCTATGACATGCACAAGTACTATTTTATTCCTTTGAAGAAGAGTTTTGTTTACCAAACTTTCTTAGTAATCATTATAAAAGTTGGTATCTTTTCTTAGTCTTGATTCTGAAACAAAAGAAAGGTCTTTCAGTCATTTATTAAATGAAGATTTCCCAATAATTTCCATTTCTCTTCAAAAGTGTCTTACAACTGACTGGAAAAATACATTGTGAAAAATCGAGTAGAGACATGACAAACTGGCCCTTCAAACCAAATTTGGACTATCCAGTTGAAGCTGAGACAGTAGCCCTACAAGGCACTGTGAACTCCTCTGTAGAGTAAATCTTTACCAAAAGAGACTTCCTCGCCTTCTTACTTTGGAGGGGCTGGTGAGCTCTAGCCGGAGCTGGACAACCTGTTACTCACTCTACCAACAGGGCTCTTCACACTAACCCAGGAAGACGGACAAAACAATGAAGGTACTTAAAACGCTTGGAGCTAGAGTGGCACTGTGAGTTAGGCATTTGAGCTCCTAAGGTCAATGGTTAAAACCTACCGGAAGCTCCACAGGACAGACATGAAGCCCATGTGATCGCATTTATAGTCTTGGAAACTCTCTATATGTGATGGAATTAGTTTGATAACTGTGGGTTTGCTTCTTCGGTTTTAGAGCCTATGCTAAACTAGGTAGTGTCGCATGACACTGCAAAGATTTGCTGGTGTTTGTTTGCTTGTTTGTTTTTTTATAAACTAGATGCTGTAACAGATCACCGATTTAAGTAACTAACATTTAAACACAAGTGTTTCAAATGTGCCTGAGATTCCACATATAATTATGGACCATGGATTTTTTATACTGAATTTCTCACAAATAGAGTATGTTCTACTAATGAAGTGGGTACATCCACAGCTAACAATTGCTCTCTCATATGAATGCACGTTTGTATTTTTATTTAGTATTCCTGGTGGCACTATGGAATTAGCATTTGGCAAAGTCAGCAGTTCAAATCTACCAGCGGCTTTAAGGGGAAAAAAAAAAGAGGCTGGCTGCTCCTCTAAAGGTATACAATCTCGGATACCCTCTGAGGGTTTTCAGAGTTAAAGAAAATAAAATCAATGGATTTGTTGTGATTATGAGGTGGCATGGAATTGGTTGTGATTCAGAGCGATCTTATGTTTAACACAACAGATTTTTGCTATGTCTCATTCTCAGAATTGTTGTTAAAATCAATGAATACTATTTATTAAATCCTTCCTTTGGCAGCTAACTGTGATATTCAGTTTGAGGTGTTGCTGCCTTCTCCTTCAGGAACCACATAGGAAAGGAAAACAAGGTTTAGTTTCCCCGGTCATGATCACTGTTTTGCATACAACAAATGTTATTAAGAGTCATAAAACTATATAGCCATGGTAGTGTGTTCAGTGACCTCCTATGTTAGTGAATTCAACAGATTGACTTTATGGGGCAGAGAATAGAGATTATTATTATTATTTCAAATGTGTAAGAGTAGGCATTCTGTTTGAACTAATCTATCTTGGGTGAAATTTATATGTAGCATAACCCACCTACATGCCCTCTCACCTCCCCCCACGCCCAGCCACAACAAAATCAGTGTACTATGGGTAGTCAGACTATACACATCTGAGACCAAATATGTCTTGGAGGTAGCCAGATGTTATTTAATGCATTGGAGTGAACGAATATTTATGAAGAAATAAAGTGAGAAATGTAAATATAGTAAAGTTAGTTATTTCCTTCTCACTTAATATTTGAATTCCCCATTTTACAAAACACAAAATAAATCTGATTTTATTCCTCATAATACTCTTGTAAAAGTATAAAATATCTTTAGAAAATGTTCAAGGAAGATCATTCAGGGGCAAACCTCCTAGCCAACATTCTATATTTTAATAGATTCTCTTCCTGAACCTGGACTTGAGAGGAATAACGGGTACTTAGCTGGGAAGAATCAAGATGCAAGATGTTTAATAAACTATTTGCACCTTGGAAAATGGCGAAGGACTCTCTGAGGGTGCTCGTCACCCTCACTGCAGAGCCTCGAGGGCAGCGGTTCCCTCCACGCTGTCACCAAAGCGAGTGAGAAGTGTCACAGGAAACTGATTACTAATAATTGACTGACGCGTGAGAATGCTAAATTTAAATAAAATGACAGCAAATGCATGATCGTCCTTACAATACTTTACTTGCTCTCAGATACTCGGATTTTACTGCGAAGAGAAAATGGAGTACTATTTCAGTTGGTGTTCAGGAAATTTACTTAAATATATATGTAAATATCTGTAGTCAGGGAGTCTGACACTCAAATTATGATACTCTGTCACATGGTTTGTGTTCATGGGCGCAATAGACAGAGAACTTCTGAGCGGGAAGCAGCAAAGACAATGTTTACATCCTTCTATATATATATTACTTTATGTCATTCTAAAATACTTGCCATTAAGTTACTTTCAAACATTCGATGTTCCCATGGGGATTGCCTTGCATACGAATGAGAGCGATACCCAATAATCTTCTGATAGCCAAAGCAGCAAGTGGTCACATTACATAGATTGTTAAACTGATTTGATGGCTACAATTATCCTATTAACTCTCACTCTCAGTGATTTTCCCCCAAACTCATTATCTCTTCATCTGTGACACGGAGTAGGAGTAGCGGGGGCTTTTGCCCCCTCTCTGCTCGTGGGTCAGACTGCGGAGACTGCTAACTGCAGTGTCCATGGTCTAAACCGCCAGCCACTCCTCGGGAGAAAGCTGAAGCTGCGTGACTTCTCAGCAGTTCTGCTCTTGGTTCCAGGATCAGACAAGTCCGGCCTGCCTTGATGGAAGTGGGTTTGAGTAGGGGTTTCCATTTAAGGACAAGGTTGGTTGAGTGTTCAAACCCATTAGATCACAGTTTAAGAAATCCTGCGCAGAAGTTCTACTCCATCCTCTAGAGTCTCAAGGTGTTGGCATCAACGTCATGACAACGGGTTTGGCTTTTGCGTTGGTTTTGTCTACATTTTATTTTTAAATTCTGAACAAGAATAAACGAATCATGACGAGATTGATACATTGCTTATTTTAACAGAGATGATGAGCGTCTTCAGACTACTCACTTTCTGACCATCAGGTCTAACAGGGTTAAATAACCCAGTTGGATATGAACAGTGGGGCTCCTGGCTGCATCATTACTAAGAGCAGAGTGAGAAGGTGACCAGTGTCACCCCATTCTCGTCACATCATTCATTAAGCGGTAAAGAAAGAGATGGATTCAAATTGCTTACAGATGCCTCTTCTATGTGCTATTGCAAAAGAACAGATTTTAGTATTTGATGACGTGCTGTTCAAACCCATGGATTTCTGATTAGGAGAATCCCAAGACTTTGTATAATTTTTGCAATCTTCCTACTGAAAGACATTTCCTTTGCAATTTATTCTAAACTTATTTGCTATAATAGCATAAACATTAAATTCAATTTCAAAATTCTGCAAATAGAATTTTACTGTTATGTGTTTCAGATGGAAGAGAGCTCTTCATTTATATGTTGCTTAGAAAATAAGAGATCGCATGGTGTTGTGGCATCAATTCTTCCTCATAGTGACTCCATAGGACAGAACAGAACTGCCTGGCATGGTTTCAATAAACCCTGTTGGTGTTGTGGGTGAGGCATTAGCTGCCAAGCACACGGTCAGTAATTGAAACCTCCCTGCTCTGCTCTGCAGGAGAAAAACAAGCTTGTTTGCTTCCTTATAGGTTTATAGTCCCTGAAATCCTAATTGGTTCACTATGAGTAGAAATATACTCTAAGACATTATGTTTAAGGTGGGATCAAACCAATGACCTTTAGGTTAGGAGGATAAGAAATTATGTATCTTCAAATACCAAATCCATTACATAACAGCCAATGATGTCACAGTTTTGTGTACAACAAGTGAAAGTTGCATTTCCAATTTTCTGTTTAACGTATCCATGGAGCACTATCTGAACTTCCTGTATCCAGTTGCGTCCTCATTCCCACAGTGACAGCCTCAACAGCTCCCAGGGGCAGATCTTCCTGGTCCTACAGCGTCGCTACGAGTCAGAATTGACTTGATGGCAATGAGTTTGGTTTTGAATTTGAGAAGGCACTTGTGAAAACAAAAGTCATTGATACAAACAGAAATATTTGAAAGGGAATGGTATCTTCTAATGTAAGTGGTTGTCTTGTTTTGGAGTATCACCAGACTATGTTAATATAAAAATATCAAATTCCTTTCTTTTTTTAGTTGAACATGGTTATTATATCTAATCCAACTGAAATAATAAGAGTGCCAGAGAAAATATACACTAAGACAGAAACTTTGGGCAATGTAAATAAATACTTATCTTTATCTTTGTTTTTCAATGTTTTGCGAATTGGGTGATAGTGTATAGAGTAGGTCCATTTTCCATTCAATGATTCACACATATTTTGTTTCCCATGATTGATTGCAGCCCCCACGCTACTATCACTACTGAAACTATGTTTTCCTTTTCCAGTTCCTCTCTCTTCTCTAAGCCTCCTGAACCCCGTCATTCCGAAAACACTACCCTATTTACCTCCAATGGTTGATTACGTTAAAGTGTACCTTCCTCAAATTAGTATTCTCTTATAAACCTGCATTTTGGCTGAAGTTTGAACCATGGATATATCTTTAATTTTTTAAAAATACAGAACTATAAAATAAGGTCAGTTGTTATGAATTAATATATAAATTCTCTTTGAGCTTCCTCTCAGTCAAAGAAGAAAAAGAACAAAGGGGGGGTATCAAAGTTTTAAATCTTAAGAGAAAGTGTATTGTTTATCTCTTTATATTTATAAGGATTCCTTGTATTTAAGTAATCCATTGTTTACCCAAAGGTCCTGGATTGGAATCCATCAGCCACTCCATGGGTGAACGATCCAGCAGTCTGCTTGTACAAATCACAGAAACCGTATGCGACATCTATTTCTACTTTATCCTATTGGGTCTCTATGAGTCAGATAAGTCTTGATGGTAAGGGGGTTCTACTTTCCCAACCGAGAATGAATGCATTATCCTATGACATCCTAAGACAGAATTCAAGAATACAACTTTTAGAATTCAATTCATTAAGCCGCTTTTTTTTTTATGAGAGGCTAACCAGATAGAATATGATCTACTAGATAGGTTTGGTCACCTGACTTCATTTAATAATGCAATTTGACTGTCCTTTAAATGATTTTTAATATAAATTCTTTCTAAATGGCATTTTATGGGAACCAGAAGCAGATTTAGAATGACCCTTTAATCATGGCTGTAAAGGTGATTATTATTTGTTTAGATCAAACCTATAGCTATTGGATGCAAGATTAAAAAGTTAAGGTAGAAAACTAAATGACTTTGAGCTAAAGGAGAGGTGAAAATACTGGTGGGGAAGGAATGGGGGAAAAAACTAAAATTAATTTGAATGTAAGGAATAGAGTAGCCAGATAAGAGACAGAGGATGGAGATTGATGGGTGGATGTTTGCCAGTTAAAAAACGAATAAGAAGCAATCCTTTAGTAAGTTACTTGGCAGTAATTGTCATTTAAAAAACTAACAGTAGGGGGGAGTGGGGAGGGAGGGGGAAAAAAAAGAGGACCTGATGCAAAAGGGCTTAAGTGGAGAGCAAATTCTTTGAGAATGATTGGGGCAGGGAATGTGCGGATGTGCTTTATACAACTGATGTATGTATATGTATGGATTGTGATAAGAGTTGTATGAGCCCCTAATAAAACGTTTAAAAAAAAAACTAACAGCAAAAGACAAAGGACAGAATAAGGTGACAGCCGATATTAATGCTAATTAATCATTTCTTATGACTTTCCTTTTGACATGCTGGAGACAGTAGCTCTATGACACAACTAAATTGAATATTTCATCAGATATTGTTGTCTAGTGATTAACATAGCCTTCAAACTACACAAAGATATTTAATTAAGTCACAGAATCATTCATTTCTGCCAGGCACTCGTTAGAAGTCACACGTGCTATTTTTGATTCTGGTATATTATTTTTTCAATTATCAAAAAAAGAAATACAAACAAAGTAAAAATGACTATTTTCCACTTGTGGACTTTTAAGACCAGACTATATATAGTTTGCAGGTTATAGCATCAGCCAGAGCTATTAGACACTGATTTTGTTTTATACAGTCGCTCACCCCTTGTTTCTGCTTCCTAAAAAACAAACAAACTTGCCTGTTACTTATTAATATGCTTTGCATAATCAGCAATATATATATATACATTCACTTACATACCTGCTGAGTTCCTAGGTGGCAGAGCTATGTGTTGAAACACTAAATGAAAGATGGAAAAGTCCACTAGAACCTTATGTAAATAGATGTCTACGAATATGAGAAAATATGCATATAATATTAATGTAGACATAATTTATCATATATACCAATATATTATTGTGCTGTATAACAATATTTCTCATAATCCTAGGAAAACATTAGAAGAAAAATTTTTTCTAAGAGTATGAAAGTCAGAGTGGTCATATATGCATGTTATATGTATATACAATAAAAACTCATATTCAGAATGTATAAAGAACCCTAGAAACATAAATATGGTAATTGAACTAAAAGTATCAAACTTAACAACATAGAATCTCTTGAAATCAATTTACATAAAAAGTGTCTGGATAGCCAAAAACTGTCTGGAAAAAAATCACAATAAAATGTAACTTAAACCCGCTGGATTACTAAAAGCAAAAACTAACTTTGACAAAACTAAGTGGTGCCAAAAATATAGAGCAACAAAATTCCCGCACTGCTTCTAGAAATATAAATTGTATCAATTTTTTGAATTGTCTGGGACCATATCATAAGATAGAATATTTATTTAATTTTTATCCTGTCAAATATAGTCTCGGGTAATGTGCAATAGAAATATGTTCATCTGTGTAGCAAACCCATCTATCTGAATGTGTTATCAGTTCAAGTCTACTCAAGTGCACCTAAGAGGGAAGACCTAGAAATCTGCTTTTAAGAGGTCTCGGTCTTAAAAATCCCTTTGGGTCACAATTCTACTTGGAAATCTGAACCAAACCCCAAATTAAACTCGATCATTGAATCAATTCTGTCTCCTAGCAACACTATCACAGAGGGTAGAACTGCCCCTGTGGGCTGAGGCTGTACATCTTTCCAGGAGATAGACCCTCTGTTCTGCGCACTGAGTGGGGGACATCCAGTAGTTGAGTCTGTAGGTAAGCAGCGCAACTTGTAACGCACTGCACCACCGTGACTCAGTTGGCAAATGTGAAGTGACTTCAAAAACTCCTGGACAAATGGAATTAAAATAATGAATTTTCTCCCACAAGCTTTTTGAAGCTCCCTTGTATCTGAGGTTGTCAGATGTAGAAATTGATTCCAGGACACACATCTAATAAAACATTGCATCTTATAAGTATAAATTCTGTGTGCAAGTATGAATTTGATACCCAAATATTTTGGATTCACGGATATTTTGTGATTCTCACTATCATCAAAAACAAAACCAAAAATACCTCAGAATAAAGGATTTAAAGAAAAAGGTAAAGAAATATTAGCCATGTAGTTTCAGAGGGGTGAAAGTATTTACGTACTTACCCTTCAGAAGAGGTGGCCATAAGAAAAGAAAACTAATACTTTGAAAATTCATATCTATCCCTTTTCAATGCCAGGTCAGTACCCACATTCAAAATTTACTTTGCACCAGAATCTGTGTATATTAAAAATTTGTCGCATCACAAATTATGTAGTTGAGCACTTCTTACTTGACAGGAAAGATGGAACAGTAACCTGTACTTTCTGAGATGCTGGATCAGCCCCAATGTGGGACCAGTGGACAGTGGAGCGATGATCTAAGAGCTTAGAAATTCTCACAGAAAGCGACCCCAGAGATGATTTGGTTTCCTCTTTCTTAAAATGTGAAATCTGAGAATATTCAAGTTAAGTGATTTGCCTAAAACCTTACAGCATGTTTGTAACAAAACAAATTGGTAAGAATAAAGCAAAATGTTTTCCTGTCCAACAGACCATTGACTTTATGCTACAATGTACAAAATATCAGATTCATAAGATAAGAAAGTAATTTAATCCCTACAGGGTTCACACTCAAGTTTACTTTCTCTTATTTTTGCCCCAACTTTCTTATTTTACTCCTTTTAGGGAGTTGTTCTTTCTTTTCCTTTTACATATCCAGAGAGATTATTAAAGAAAACGAATTGAGTATCTTTAAAAACAACCAATGTTATCTTGGAAATTCAAACCATCCTTTAAAAGCTACATCTTGATGATTTCAGTTGAAATTAATCAGAAAAGTAGAGGTGAAGAGCCAGATTGGCATTCCCTCTGCAGTTGCCTCATTTCATCAGTGTGCAGAGTTCCAACTAATTGCAATGAGAACTCCATGTACAGAAGCAGTAAGTAGGGTGCAAGATGCATATTAATTTTGCAGAACATTTCCCCCAGTTACATGTGATTTTTAAAATTAAAGGGGGAAGTGCTTGGTTAAATAGTTCAAAACATCCAAAGAAGACCAAATGTAGCTGGGATCCCTAATTAATATGTGTTTTACAGAGAGGAATGCGTGTAAGTTTGAAAGCATTGGGGAGTTTGATGTTATTTTTGAAATAAATTTTTAATTAAATTTCCCTTAATTGAGCATACTGAAATTTCAGCAAAGGATGCCTATAAAGTGCTCCTTGGGGTGTAGAGGGGATCCACAGAGGTGTGGAGAACTATGTGAATTGGGCTGATTATCTCATTAATTCTTACAACTCCCTGGGAAGAAGATGGGAAGCATAATGGGTGAGTCGCAATTCACTGAAGTAAAATGACCTTGGAGGGGGTGCAAATCTTTGATGTCTGGGGATTAGAAGAAGTTCAACAAGATTTCTTCCTACCAACCTACTTCCCCTCCTCCCTGCTCTACCTTGTGAATTAGGCAAGCGTCTACAGTGGAAATTCCTTCTGCATTATAGTAGAGGAATTTCCCCATAAAGATAGGTGAAATGTATCTTTTTGTTTCTTACCAGCATAAGCAATTCATATTAATATTTATTACTATGAACAAAACCACGGATTGTTCTGTGG
The DNA here is from genome assembly GCF_050624435.1 of Tenrec ecaudatus. Lineage (NCBI taxonomy): Eukaryota > Metazoa > Chordata > Mammalia > Afrosoricida > Tenrecidae > Tenrec > Tenrec ecaudatus. The sequence continues at coordinate 39,866,623 of NC_134540.1, read as the reverse complement.
GAGGAGAAAATATATTTGTACCACTTTTTTCTCCAGGATTTCTATCATAATTCCAGAAATATCCAAACCTTGAAAACTCTCTAATGTCTCTCGATGAAATGTACATGAAGACATCTGGATATGAACTGATAGTTTTAAATAAATACATAATAGCTGTGAAGTACCACGCTAGGAGCCCTGGGCTTGTAGGGGTTACATTTTGGGCGGCTAACTGCAAGGTCAGCAGTTGGAACCCACTGGTGTCTCCGCAGAAAACACAGGCTTTCGACTCCTGTAGAGGGCGCAGTCTTGGGAACTCCCAGGCGTAGTCCTCCCCTGCCTTATAGGTGCCAGGAGGGGGTGGGGTGGGGTTGGGGGTGGGGGGAGCAGTACCATGCCAGATGCGAAGGCAAACAGAGGAAAGGTCTGCCTCGGAGGTTCTTTTGAGCTGATCAGTATATAAAACTAACAGGCAGGAAAGAGACAAAATCATTGGAGAAAAGATAGGTGTGTGAGATGCGTTGGTCATGTAAACACCATGGACAAGATAGGATCAATATAAAGTCATCCGATTCTGAAGCCAATCTCAGCACTCATTCTACTACTATGACTCCTATACCTAATCTTCTTAGTGCTGATTCTTGGGTTGTCACCCAAATAACAACCACAAAATCCGACACTTTAATTCCAGCTGTCAAATCAAAAGCAAACCACTGTGACTAGCTCTGATGGAGGCTCGCAAATACAAGTAGGAAAAAGACCTTTCACCTTCAAAAGGTGTAGCACTTCTGTCAGGTTCAGGTTATATGTCAATATAGAAGACACAGTTTAAAAAATAAATGCATCATGCCTTTGTTTTTTGTAATGTATTACTGTCATAAAGAAGAATTTAAAGTAACATGTACTTTTCACATTTACATAATTTCTACATCTCTCCACCCCTCATTTTAATTTTCAACTCCAAACTTGTGAGTTAAGCCATCATCTTCATCTTATTCGTACTTTCTCTGAGAATCTTGCATCCTTGTAAACATAAGAACTGTCAGTAAATATTGGTTGAAATGATGAAGAAATGAATGTTTTGTGCTGCTGCTCTTTATAATGATTATTAAATACACTGCATAATACAAGTTATTATGAACTAGTTAGGATAACCTGCTCTAAAGTAACATATAATTCGAAATACAGGGCAATTTTTATTTGCTAAATAAATAAATTTAATGAAAGATATGTCAGAGTATTTATTAAAAGAACGAGGATGATTCTTTACCTAGGATGCTAAACATAAAATTTATACACATGGTTTTATCAAATATGATAGTCATGGTTTTCTGTCATGATATCCATAGCATATAGTAAGTTGTCTGTATTGTCTTGACTGATAAGACACAACCATTTTATTGATTTATTATTTGTATTGCAATTCAGTACAGATGACAGCAGCAAACAGCCAGTTTTTAATATAAATCACATATATTTCACTATTTTGTTAAGATAAAGCACGGTTAAAATATTTTATGATGAAACCCAGCCTGAAACCTCCTCAAAGTACCATTCAATTGTCTCTACTAATTGAAAGCTATTTATCTGTCCTAGTCTCCACATTCTTCCTCTTGGATTTACTGGTTATGGTGTTCCTATTCAAGGAAACTTCTGAAACTCAGATCCTAAATTCACAGATAACCTTTACTATCATGTCATGCTGAGATTTAGGATACTGTTCTTCCTTTTTGTATTATGTTTTATTCAAACAGCAGGCTGCCTGAGTGACTAGATGCCTCCTATCAGAAGCCCTGTATGAATAGAGACAGATAGAAGGATGTTTCCTGAGCTTGTGAAGTGTAAATGTCAATCTAAAGTAAGGATCATCATCACAACAATGATGCCAAAGCGACTTATTATTTGCTTCGCACCCAACCAAGTAAGACTTGCTTCTCAAGCAAGTCCCAAAGAGATGTCACTGAAATTTCTGATTTTGGAAAGTATCATAAATACAGCCCTGTGAACACCCCAGAAAGTACTATCTCATTGTCTTGAATTTATATTTCCGGCTTTCTTACCTCATAGGATTTGATGGTAATAATAGTATGTAATTTTGAAATGTTTAACATTTATAAGAGATATCAAAGGGCTGTGCCATTCATTGCCTTTTTCATTAGAGCAGATAAGAATGGGCTATAGGTTATGACATTTCCATTCAGTGAACATTCTAAAAATCACCCTTATGCGTTCAGATAACCTTCAATCTCACATCACAATGTCTCTTTGCAGTTATTCTATTTGTTGTGCTCTGTGGCTCTCTCAGGTAACACGTTTGGCAAGGTGTCCAGGGACTGCATATTACATTTACTGAACCGGTAGATATAGCTAGATGAATGTACTTTGATGTTAGAGATAGGAAGTTCCAAACTAAAAAATGACAATTATCAGATAATCAATGTTCTCTGTCTTTGGTGAGTATTTTCTTGGTTTTGTTTTCAAGATTCTCATACTCATATAATCAGGATTTATTTTCTTTATCAATAGAAGCTTTTATTTGAAACCAATTTAGTCCATTTAGAAAGCTCAGTGGTAGAGGTAAAAATGAAGTGTCTTGACAAGCAAGACATTTGTTATGTATCTTAAATGTGATATTCTTATAATACTGATGGAAAGATAATGGTGAAAATAAAGAAGACAAGTAAATATTCTGTATCACAAAATAAGAGATGAAAGAAAAATAAAGCACATGAGACTCCTGTGAATTGAAGAGAAAAATACTGAAATATAATAATGGTAGAATCATCCTAATTGATATCTCAAACCATGAAAATCATGACTAAACATATCTTTCATACTAATAAACATATCATTCAACTTAAGCCAGCTCACTTTGTGTAACTCATAGACGGGGGAGACAGACCCCTTTGTAGGCCTTTACTGAAACTATCTTATCGAGGAGGGATTAGGAATTTCATTGGATTCTACTCAGTAACAGGGGTTAGATGTTGTGATATGTTTTGTTGCTTCAAACCCTATCCCATTAAGAGGATTCTGAATCACAGCCACCTGACACAAGATTTTAGAGACTGTAAACTTTTACAGTAGGTAGCCTCAAATTTCTCCCTAGGAGATACTCATGAGTTTGAACCAGCAACCTTTGGGTTAGCAGTCTGACTCATACTAGACATTGCCACCAAGGCTCCTCATTTCGTCCTTAGGTAAGGAGAAAGTGTTAGCTTGCCACTCCATTTTGCTTGCACCACCTGAGAGTTGGGTCAACTTATAATAACCTGTTTTTGTTAAGTGCCTTTGAGTTATTCCTACTTAAAGTGACCTTATGTACAACAGAATGAAACATTGTCCAGCCCCGTACTATCCTCATAACTGCTCTTATGTGGGAGACCACTGTTGTAGCCATATGTTGGTTAACATTATTTAGGACCTACCTCTTTTAACCTGCCCGGATGCTTTGCCAAGTGTGTTGTCTTTCTCCAGGGATTTGCCTCTCCTGATGACATGTCCGAAGTGAGTGAAAATAAGTCTTGCCATCCTGACTTCTAAGGGGCATTCTAACCGGCTTTCCACTTGGATTTAGTTGGTTGGTGGGATATATTACTGTTTTGTTTATAGTATTTAGAATACAACTGTTCTTGCTCAAAATGTTTTCTGTCTTCCTACATTGTCATTTTTTGGTATTTTGGCTAAAGAAGCAGTCTTTGGGGGGAACTTTTTGTATGTACCTGCTAGTGTTTCTCCAGTACTCAGTCTGGAAGGAATAGAATATTCCAAGGCTCCCTAAGTCTGGTGACCGGTGGTCACTCTGATTTTTTCTCTCCTAAAAAGGGTCCAGCAGTAACCCTGTTTCCCAGCCACAGCCAGCATCTCCACCCCTTCTCAGTTCCTGCAGAGCATGAGGAGCTTACTATAACCCCTGGCCGCCTCACAGACACGTTCTCCCCTCTCTTCACCCCTCTGCTGGTGCCACAACCAGTGGGGGACTGCTTTCAGATATAATAATTTATTTCTGTCCCCAAAGTTTATTAACACAGGGCTCCTTTGTTCACTTTCTCTCTTTCTTCATCTTCTCATGTAGCCCCACTTCCCTCCTTCTCTTTTTCTTTGTAATTCTGCCTTTCTTACTTTCCACTCTCCTCTCTTCACTCTGTCTTCCAGTCTCCCTTCGCCTGCCCTCCTTACTCTCATTCCACTCTAAACATCCCGGGCAGGTCATTAATGCTAACACAACTTGTTAATTGAAGTCCATGCTCTGGCTTCACTTTCCTTTTAATCATATTTTAACATCAACAATTCAAATTAATTTTATACATTTTTATATGCAATGACCAGAGGTTTAGGTATATTTAATGGGAAGAATATGTCTGTTCTATCTTCCCAGAAAAGGAAAATTATCTCAAAACCTGTCCCTTCACATTTTCCTGAGCTGCCACATGGTGGTTGTCGGGTAATAAATCAATAATTGTTAAGTGATTGACTAAGTCACATAATTTTATGTTTACAATTTGTGAACCTTAGACTTACTTTGACTCACTTCTGTTTCAGGGTCATTTGTAGGTATGTGAGTTTATCAGATGACAGGACAATGTTGCTATTTTGCATTTTAAAGAAACTATAATTTCATAACATTTTATCCAATCTTATTAAAATTCAAATAAAATATTTGATTTGAAAAAGGAGGAAGAGCATTTTGGTCTTTTTATTTTTTTATAGGTGCTGCTATTCCATCATTATATTTTTTAAAGCTACCTCAATCACATTATTCTTCAGGCCTGTGAGTCTTTGTTGTGCTGATTTACAGCTTTTCAATAGTATAGGAGTTATAATTTGTAATTAAGAACCTTCTCACCCATACATACCAATTCTAATGACTACTTATTATAATATTGTTATTTTTAGTGACATTAATACTGTCAGGCTGAAACTTGTTAAAGATTAGAGTAATTTTAATAGGTCAGTTTTTTGTTTGTTTTCTAAAAATGTAGTTGCCGCCATCATTTACTTTATTGAGTACTGGTTATTTTCTTTCGTGTCATGCTGCTTCCAGAAGACGAAATGAATTTCTGTCTTGATGCAAGGCACAATTGTTAGGGAGAGCATCTGTCGTGCTGAGAACCAGAAAGAGTTTACATGAAATAATTCTTCGGTGGAAATGTACTGACAGGCCAGGCCTTGATTGTAGCAGTACTCCGTCCATTTCCTCCTGCAGCTAGTGTTAGAGGATTTTGACCCATTGGAAGGCTACTCTTGGAGTTTCTGTTGAATAAACCAATGGGTTTGTTCAAGTAACCTTGATGTCAAAGAAAATGTTCTAGAAAGTCCCACAGTTACAGTGTTTATACTGGAATGGAAACAGCAAAGGGTTGTGTATCTGTCATCTACCTACCTAGTCATGTTGTCATTGATCAAGTAACGATCAAATTTAATTAATGATTGAGCAAATAAGACAGAAGCCCTGGTGGTATACTATGTCAAGTGTTGGAAGGCTAGCTTCAAGGTCTTGGGTTCAAATCCAACAGCTGTTTTACAAGAGAAAGATCAGGCTATCTGTTCCTATAAATATTTACAGCAGTAGTTCTCAATTTGGGGGCCGCAACCCCTTTGGGGGTCGAAGTCCCTTTCACAGGGGTCGCCTAAGACCATCGGAAAGCTCATCTTTCCGATGGTCTTAGGAACCGAGACGCCACTCTTCTGTCTCCTGGCGGGTCCACCCACCTACAGATATGCCCACATACGAGTACCTGGCATGAAGCCTGTTACCCATGCTATACCATGCTTCAAGACAGCATTTCATTTATTTGTAATTAGAAATAAATATTTCAAAATATATAATTACCTATTATTTTGTGATTAATCACTATGCTTTCATTGCGTTCTATTTCTAACAAGGAAAATACATCCTGCATATCAGATATTTACATTACGTTCATAACAGTAGCAAAATTACAGTTATGAAGTAGCAACAAAAATAATGTTATGGTTGGGGCATCACCACAACATGAGGAACTGTATGAAAGGGTTGCAGCATGAGGAAGGCTGAGAACCGCAGATTTACAGCCTCAGAAGCCCTAGGGAGCAGCTCTATCTTCTGAGATCTCTATGAGTTAGATTTGATTCAATAGCAGTGTGTTAAAGATAAGAGAACAGGTGGACGCAATGGTATTGTTTTACTCTATAAAACCAGAGCTACTAGCATTGTTTTTCTAAAATGTCTTCAACCATGGCAAAATAATATGAACTCATTGTTGAGTAATCCACTACTTATCTGTCAGCTTATCACATTATAATGGTGCGCATGTGGTTGTAGTGCTACAAGACATGTCACAAATATTTATTATATTCTCGCGGTCACCCATGATGAACATGTTTCACCTGACCTTCCAGATGAAAGCAGCGTAAGAAGTAGTCTCTGATGATCTACTTGTCAAAAGAAGGCAATGAAAACCATGTAAATCACAACCGAATTCTGTGCTGGAAGACGAGACCCCTAGGTTAGAAGGCACTCAAAAGACCCAATGGCTGTGAAATGGACCCAAGCAGACCAATGATCGTGATACGGTGCAGAATCCGACCGCATCGTCCTCTGTTGCACATGGGGTCACAAGGGAGCCGCTCGATAGCAACTGACAACATTCCTGAGCAGGCAGTGTCAGAGGTTTTCTGACATGAGCTTACAGTAACATTGCACAGCACATATTATTGTATCAAGTGACAGAATATAAAAGTAATCTCAGCATAGTTAAAGTATCGTTACTGACGTAGGATTGACATATATTTTATGGGGAGTACGGATTTAGGGCTACCTGGCTCAATCATCGTTATTAGGATACTAGAAAAACAATCGAGACACTCCTTTAAATCCAGAATCGTTCATTGCTGATGAGGTTGATTTTCTCAAATACTAGTTCATACTCTCTTGGAAGTGAAATTGGACCTGCAGTCCCTGTCCTGATTAGCCAAGGAGATAGATTACATTTCATCAACTCGGGATGATGTTCTCTATAAGGCTAGTGTGCCCTAGAAATAAAATGTCCTGCCTTTTAAATTATGCCACACTATAGATTGTGGAATGTGGCTAGATTTCACAAATATTAACATGTAAAACATGTCTTAGAATCAATAAACTATGATTATTTCCTGTCTGGTGTCTGGCCTTAGAAAACACTCTTTATTTATGTAACCCTGTGCAGAGTGGAAGGCAGAGAAAGAGCAGGGTGTCTGAGGACAGGTCTCTTCATCTGAGGACAGTCTCCAACTTCTGCTAATGCATCTGTGGGATAGTCCAGAGTCTGGTATATGTGAAAACGATATTTTGAAATTATTGGTGTTAATATCATAATAAAAATAGTTTCTAGGACATAATGTCACTTTAACTCTCTCTATAAACTTGTAGAGGTGTTCAAAGCATCACAGTTTCTTTCCCATGGTAGCATCCCTCTCTGGTCATTGATTTTCCTTACAGGCAGCTCAGTAGCGAATGTTAGGTGTTACTTTTGACCAGTTTGCATTCATTACTATGTCCTTTTAATGTGTTAGGACTCTGCTGACTTTAATTTTTTTAATCTACCATTTGATTTGATTAACATGAATTATTTCTCAGTATTTGAGGCCATCTACAGCAATATATTAAAGAGGAGTTTTAACAAAATTAAAATACTCATTACAAGGGTTCAAATAAAATTGTAATATTGTTGCCTTGTTTTAAATATAACCTAATAGTCAAGAGCCTGCCTAGCTGCTACAGCTAGAATTCCACTGCTATTTTAGTTTGTCAATGTTTATGATCTAAAGATCATAAATATTTAGGTTTTTAATTCTTGTACAATGGTATTGTGAAACTAGCACATTGTTTGCTTTCAAATAAAGAGTCTTTTCAATTGTAGTTCATCTAATGTGAAGTAATAATAACGTTATCCTTTAAAGCTATTGCCAGTCTGTCTATTCCAGTTCATAGACACTGTCATCATGTTTCTAAGACTGTACATCTTTACAACCACCCGCATATATCTCCAAAGGGGTAGAATGTGTGTTTGAAGGGTTGACTATGTGGTTAGCACCCCAAAACCTAACCCACAACACCACCAATACGCCTTTTCTTTTTTTTAAGGGCTAAAAAGAGAGATTTTCCCCAAAACCATTTCATTAAGAGCTAATCCAGACATCGTACCCTTACATAGTTTGATCCTACGAAGCAGTGCTGTACAATTGCTACCCAAATCTGTTTCAGACATTGTCTTACTTCTGGAACAATTTGATATCAGCTCCTCTTTACCCCACTCCCACGCCCCTGAGTGTACCCCCTGGGAACCCTAATTCTAATTGTTGTCTCTATAGCTTCAACTGTCATGGTTATGATACACCAAAATTAAATAAACAAACAGAAAAACACTTAACAGGGAGTCAAGAAGGCTACCAACAATTACAATACAATAAAGATAAACCCCAAAATGAAAAAAAAAACAATTGAAAATATTAAAAATCAGATCAAGTCCAAGTGTATCAAAAGGGAGATCAAGAGATGAGGTTTTAACCGGTCAAGCTAGATTTATTATTTTAATCTACTATAGTGATCTCTCCAATAGTCTGTATGAAAACAAGGTTACTTCCATCATCAGTTATGGTCAGAGGGAAATCACTGGAGGCTTATTACCTGTGCAGATGCTGCAAATGTGGACTTACACTGTGTTGTAGTTACATCATTTCATGTTGACTTAAAGCAGTGGTTCTCAAACTTCCCAATGCCGTGACCCTTTAATACAGTTCCTCAGGTTGTGTTGATCCACAAATCCTAAAATTATTTTGGAGCTATTTATTAACTGAAATTTTGCTACTGTTATGAATTGGGCAACCCCTGTGAAAGGGTTGTTTGACCCTCAAGTGGGTCACGGCCCAAAAGTTGAGAACCACTGACTTAAAGAGTAGGGTTGGAGTCTACTCTGTCAGACTGATGGTGCCTCCTTGTTCGTGTGACTCCCTCCTAAGAAGAGTCCTGGGAGCTTCCCACTCTTTCTCTGCTATGCCTTTCTGCTCAGAAGCTGTTTGAAGAACTGCTGGAGAGCTGTGGGAGCCCTGGAGATGCATCCACCACCATTGGATGCACAAGACTTTGCACCCACCAGCCTGTGATCTTCCTGTATTTTGCATCATTGTTTGTGGATACCTGAGTCTAAAAGGGGGATTATGGACTAGTAAAACACTTGTGGACTTGTATCAGACTTACAGACTTGATTTGGACAGGGCTGGGATGTTTTCCTGATATATAATGACTTCTTGATATAAAGCTCTTTCTTACACATATATGAATGTCACTGGATTTGTTTCTCTAGTCAACCTGTTCTAACACACACTGTTATCCATAACTTTCTGCACACCAGAATCTCACAATTTAAGATCTGAAACTATTCCCTCTGTCGAGTATAATTTACAATTCTTGGATCACAGATGTGCTTCTTCCATGTGGACTCTGTTGACGTCTCACTGAGAGAGCTGTTTATTTGGAAACAAGCCTTAAAAACCCCAGACACTATTCTTACTAATAGTCTGGTACCATCTAATTTCTTCATCACACATTGCTATAGCACACATATCTTCTGTGTTTCCTTCATGAGGGTCAGGATCGAGTATGACCACATCATAAGAAATCATTATTCTAAATTAGGGTTAATATTAGTGTGAGTCCAAATCAAGTATAAGCCAACTTCATGTCAGATGTCTATATATATATATATATATATATATATATATATATATATATATATATATATATATATATGTATATATATACATACTTGTATTATTCACTTGTACAGAATAAATCCTTACATGACTGGACGTTGTTTGCACAAACAATGAGAGTTGGTGGTCAGGTAAACCTTACAATAATATTCACTGGAACTGTCAGACACAGGTGTGCCAGAATAATACATATCTTAATAAAGAAAGTAGAATATTGAAGTAGTAAGTAAATGTTAGTCTGCCTACCGACAGTTCAGTACTCTGGGCATAGCTATCTACTGCTTCTTCACACACCATGCAATTTCAGTCTTGCGTCTTCAGGTTAGGGATGTGTCTGTGGTAGAGCCCAGTACACCTAAAGGGGTTTCCACATCACATTCCTCTTGTATGCTTTGGAGTGGGTTGTGTGCCTTGAAGATCCAGGATTAAATGTCCCATTGTTCTATGGCACATGGCTTGGTTCTTCAGGATGTGTACAGAAACTCAAACCAATATGGCTAATTAGGTGAATATTTAAAAGCATGCTCCCTGCTTAGGGGCCTTACAAGTATTGTCAGTCACTTTTCCCCAGCTAGCATGTCTGTCTTCTGCCTTTTTCCCCTTCTGATTTGACTTTCCTATAAAGATCCCTCATCACTCCGATAGGAATCATCACTCGGATAGGAATCACTGCCAGTCTAAGAGGGTCTCACCAGACATGGTAGCCACTAAACTGTCATCCTCACCTCCCCCTCTCTTAAAAATCTGATTCCAGCTGATATGAGGACTCCCCTCTGCCAAAATAGCCTGGAAGATACACATACAGAGAGGATGGTGCTTGGTTCCTGGTCAGGCTCTCTGCTGAGCTGTCTGGACACCCTGGACAACAGATTGGATGGCCAGCAGTTTGAGCCTGCTCCCATTCTGGGATTTGTCCTTTTGTGATGGGCTAACTTCACTCAGCAGGTTTTTTTTTTCAGATCCTTCCATGTCCTGACGTGTTTCATGGTTTCATCACGGCTCTTTTACAGATGCATAGTATTCCATTGTGTGTATATACCAAAGTTGGGTTGTTGTTTTTTTAATCCATTTTTCTACTTGTGGGGCTTTGGGCTGTTTCTAACTTCCTGCTATTGTTAACTGTGCTGCAATGAACATGGGAGAGCATACATCTGTTTGTGATCTGGCTTATATGCCCAGGAATGGTATTGTTAGGTCAGATGATATTTCTCTTGACATCTGCTCTAGGAATCCCTATATCACTTTCCACAGTGGTTGTACATATTCACAAACCCACCAGAAGTGTTTAAGAATTCTGATTTCTCCACACCTTCTCCAAAATTTGTTGTTCTCATTTTTAAATTAGGCTATGGTTACGGGTATTAGATGGTATCTGAACATTGTTTTGACTTGTATGTCCTGGATGACTATTGACTGAGAACATTTCCTCATGTGCTTGTTAGCCACTTGGGTGCCATCCTTTGTAAATTGTCTATTCACGACCCTTTCCCATCTTTTAAGAGGGTTATTTGTTGCTCTTTTTTCTTATTGTGCGTTTACAGAATTCTGTAGATTTTAGTAATTAGTCCTTTGTCCATTATGTCATTGTAAATTTCTTTTCCCAATCTGTGGGCTCTCATTTGCTCTTGATGAAATCTTGATGTACTAAAGTGTTTCATACTTAAAAGGTCCCCTTCATCTATTTTGTCTTTGCTATATCTGGTAACCCAGGTGCACCCTATACTAGTATTCTTAGATTTCTCTCAGTTTTCTCATTTATCATCTTGATAGCTTTGAGTTTTACATTTAGATCTCTGATCTACTTTGCAATCCTTTTTTGTGCGTGGGGTGAGGTATAGGTCCTGTTTCATTCTTCTGAACTTGGAAACATAGTTTTTCTCCAACACCATATATTGAAGAGGACATCCTCCTCCCACTAAATGTTTGATGAGCCTTTGTTTAAAGTAATTTGTCTGTAGGCAAATGCTTTTATTTGGGGGGTTTCTGTCCCTTTACATTAGTATCTATCATCATCCCAGTACCACACTGTTTTGACAATTGTGGTCGTGTAGAATATTTTGAGGTCTGGTAGTGCAAGATCACCTACTTTGTTCTTTTTGAGAAGTTTTTGCTTATTTTTGGCATTTTCCCTCTTCATATGAAGTTGGTAATTAGTTTTTCAATTTCTTTAAAGAATCATGCTAGAATTCAAAACCGCACTGTGTTGAATTTGTATATTGCTTTAGGTAGCATTGACATGTTCACAATATTGAGTTTTCCTATCCATGAACACAGGATAAACTTCCATTTGAGTAGGTATCTTTGGGTTTCTTATAGTAATGTTCTGTAGTTTTCTTTGTTCAGGTTTTTTGTTTTTATGGGTAGGTTTATTCCCAGGCATTTCAACCTCTATGTGGCTTTTGTGAATAGTATTTTTTCTTGATGCCTTTTTTCAGATCTCTTATCACTATTCTATAGGAGTCCAATAGATTTCTGCTTGGTAATATTGTGTCCTGTTACTTTAATAAGCTCCTCAATTGTTTCCAACAATCCTACTGTGGAGTCTCTCAGGTTCTCTCTATATAAAATCATTGCATCTACAAATAGCAAAAATTTTACTTCTTCATTGTCCAATTGTATTCCCTTAATTTCTTTTTTCATCTTGTGGTTCTGGTTATGACTTCAATCACAATGTCGAATGAGCTATAAAGGAAATCATAGTGTTTTTATTTTCAGTGGGAATGTTTTCAGCATTTCTCTACTGAATGTGATATGGGCCTTTGTTTTTTTCATATACTGCTTTTAGTGTGTTGAGGAATGTACCTTCTATTTCTATCTTATTGAGTGCTTTTATTAGGATTGAGTGTTGGATATTATCAAATGTTTTCCTTCATCAATTTGTATGATCATATAGTTCTTATCTTTTAACTTGTTTTATGTGGAAGATTACATTAATTACTTTTTGAATGTTGAAACATATGTGCATCCTTGGTATGAATCCCATGTGAGCATGCAATATTATTTTTGGATATGATGTTGGATTCTATTGGCTAGAATTTTGTTGAGAATTTTTGCATGTATATTCATGAGTGATATCAGTCTGTAGTTTTCTATCTTTGTGGGAGTCTTTGTCTGGTTTGGTATAAGGGTTATGCTTTGTAAAATGAGTTTGGGAGTTGTCCTTTCTACATTCTGCAATACTTTGTGTAGATTTGGTAATAACTATTCTCTAAATACTGGGTAGTCTTCTGTAAAACCCTCTGGTCCTGGGACTTGGGGGTTGGAAGTTTCTTGATGGCATCGTCTATTTGCTTCTTTTGTTATGGGTCTAATCAAGCTTTCAATGCCCATCTGAGTTAATTTGTGTAGCGAGTGTACTTCTAGGTGTTTTTCCATGTCATCTGTATTAATAAGTTTATTGGATCATCTTTAATAATAATGTGTTATTATTCTTTTTATTGCATTTGAATCTATGGTGATGCCACCTGTTTCATCTCTAATTCCAGAAATTGTTGGTTCTTATTTTCCTTTGTTAATTTTGTTAACAGTTATTCAATTTGATTAACCCTGCCAAAAAAAACAATTTCATGTTTTGTTTATTTTTTTCCTATTGATTTTCTGTTTAGCAGCTCATTATTTTCTGTCCTATTTTTTATGATTTATTTTCTTCTGTTGTTGGAGGGTTTATGCTGTTGCCTCTGTTCTAATTGAATGGGTTTGGGTATGTTGAGCTTTTATTTTTGTTTCTATGTAGCTCCTAATTTGAGCTAATACCCAGTCTTTTTGAATAGTGTGTTGTTGAGTCTCCATGTGTTTGCCTTTATATATTTTTAGATTAAAAAACACTTTTATTAGGCCTCTTATATCTCTTGTCACAATTCATACATTCCTCCAATGTGTTAAGTACATTTACACATATACCGCCATCATTTTCAAAGCATTCTCTTGCCAACTTGAGGCCCCGATATCAGCTCCCCATGCCATTTCTTCCCCCTCCCTCACCTGCCAACTGTCACTCACGAACCCTTGATAAGTTATAGATTTTTTCCATATTTATATAATCTTCCATTGCCCTTCACCCACTATTCCATTATTTGTCCCCTGGGAGGGGGTTCTATTTGACCCTTGTGATCAATTACCCCTTTCTCCACACACCATCCCCTAATCCTCCTAGTATCTCTACTCTCTTTGTTGGCCCTGAGGGGTTTATCTAGCTCGGATTCCCTATGTTGCGGGCTTTTATATGTAGCAGTGTGCATGTTCTGGTCTAATCCGATTTGTAAGGTAAAATTTAGATCATGATAGTGGGGTGAAGGAAGCACCAAAGACCTAGAGGAAAGTTGTGTGTTTCATAGGTGCTATACTGCACCCTGACAGGCTCATCTCTTCCCTGGGACCCCTCTATGAGGGGATGTCCAATTATCTTCAGATGGGCATTGGGTCTCTACTCCATGCCCCTCCTCATTCACATAGGGTATGGTTTTATTCTGAGTCTTAGATACCTGTTACTTTATCTCATCAACATCTCATATTCACACAGCCTGGTGTGCTTCTTACATGTGGGCTTTGTTGCTTCTGATATAGATGGCTGCTTGTTTATCTTCAAGCCTTTAAGACTCTAGAAGCTATATATTTTGATAGCCAGGCACTATCAGATTTTTCACCACATTTGCTATGCACTCATTTTGTCTTCAGCGATCATGTTGGGAAGGTGAACGTGACACAGAATGCCAGATTGTTAGAACAAAGTGTTCTTGTGTTAAGAGAGTACCTGAGTTGAGGCCCAATGTCCATCTACAGCCTTATTTATTAACATATAGCTATGAATACATACATCTATTCCCCTCTCATTTTATATATATTAAAAAATAGATTTATAAATATATATATTTACATATGTACATGCCTATATTTAGGGCTCTATAAATGTCCTTTGTCTTCTGATTCTCTCCTCTATTTCCTTTATGTTTTTATATTTCCTATTGTTAATATCTGTTTCTATGGCACTGTGATTTGAGGAGGTGGTTGAATGATCTCTATGTTTTTGAATTTGTTAAGGCTTGCTTTATTGCTTGTCATGTGGTTATTTTAGGATATGTGCCATGTGTTTTGAAGAACTTGTGTCTGATACGCTGTTGGTTGGAATATTCTGTAAATATGTAGGAGGTCAAGTTGTTTGTTTTGTTCAGCTCTTCAGTTTCTTTATTGAGCTTCTTTCCTGTTGATCTATCTTTTCTTGAGAGTGGTTTATTAAAGTCTCCTACCAAGGGTGGTGTATTAAAATCTCCTACGTTTAATGTGAAGTTGACAATTGATTTTTTTCATCTCTGGAGGATTTTGTTAATATATTTCGAGAGTCTTTTTTGGGCACATACATGTTTATTATGTCTGTGTTCTTTGTCTATTGAACCTTTGGCCATTATGTTATGTTCATTCTTGTCTCTCATAATATTGTTTACTTTGATGTCTATTTTGTCAGAGGTTAATATTACCACACCTGATTTTGTTTCTTTGCCATTAGCTTCTTAAAGCTCTCACTGTTCTTTGGCTCTCGGACGGCTTTTGTTTGTGTGTTTGACTTGTGTCTCTTGAAAGCATCCGATTGATGGATCTTGCTTCCTAATAAAATCTTCTATTATTTGTCTCTTTTGATTGGTGCCTTTCATCCATTAATTCAGTGGTATTAATTCTAAATGTTGTTTACTGTTGCCACATCATAATATCTGTGTTTGGTATTTTTCTTCCATTTTTGAGGGTGAGAAGGATGGGCGGCGGGTTTATTTATGTCTTCCTTTCTCCCACCCTTGATAAATTATCATTTATTTTCATATCTTACACCGACCTCTGTCGCCCTTCACCCACCTTTCTGTTGTTTATTCCCCTGGAGGAGGGGGTGGGGGATTATGGGTCAATTATTGCTATCCTTCCTCCCCTACTCTCCCCAGTTTCACCCTACCTTCCTGGTACTGCTACTTCCATTTATGTTCCTGAGGGGTTTATCTGACCTGGCTTCCATGTGTCATGAGCTATTATTCAGTACCAGTGTACATGATAATCAGGACTGGGACCATAATGGGGGGTAGGGGTGATGAAGCTCCAAAGAACCAGAGGAATATTATGTGTTTCACTGATGTTATACTGTTTCCTGGTTGACCCATACCTTTTTTGTACCTCTTCTGTGGGAGGTATGCCCTATTATCTACAGATGAGTTTGGGGTTTCTGCTCAACTCCCGTTTTCCTCAACAATATGTTGTTTTGTTTGTTTGTTTGTTTGTAATGGGTCTTCTGATTCCATTGACACCTCATGATTACACAGGCCAATCTGCTTCTTCTGTGTGGGCTTGTTGTGTCTCTGCTAGAAAGCTGCTTGTTTAATACCAAGCCTTTCGGACTCAAGACACTGTATCTTTTGATAGCTGGGCATCATCACATTTTATCTTCAGTGATCGTGTTGGGAAGGTTAGCATCAGAGAATGCCAAGTTGTTAGAACAGTGTGCGTGCATTGAGGGAGGGCTTGAGCAGAAGTCCAAAGTCTGTCCACTTCCTCAATGTGATAACATATAAATATATCTACATAGGTTAATACCTCTAATTTTATGAATTAATGTATTTATATAAGTGCACACCAATGGTTATACCTCTATCCATAGCATTGCTTCCTAGATATTCCCTCAGTTTCCTTTTATCTTCTTGCTGTTCCACCATTATACTGGCCCTTCTTCTGCCTCTTAATAATTCCTCCCAGCTAGATTGCTGTTGCTCCAACACCACCAGGAACTCTATGTCCTCATTGTTGCTTCTAATTCCCTAGTTGTTCTCTTGTCTATGGCATATGCTCCCAGACCTCAATCCAAACTAAGAGGACTTTGGAAACCTTCATTGCAGTAGGGTCTTGAGATGAAATTTAGAGAATGTAAGGGTAGATTTAGATAATATGAGGGTAGGTACCAGAATAAATAGTTGGGTAGTGCAGGGGGGATGAGCCAGAGAAAAGGGGATATTGGTGTGATCCTTAGGATTCTTAGGATCATAGTGAATCTTAGGATTTACTCTTTCCTTTAACAGATCAGTGCTTAGCCATTGCACCACCGGTGGTACTTTTTTACAATAAGTCATTAGTAATTCTAATTGTTCTCAAAATATGCTGAATAAAAATTCTTCTTGACCACAACAGTATTCATCAGTTCTGGCCAAGCTCCACACCCCCTTTTTTTTCCCATGTCAATGCTAATAAGATTTGTTATAAAAATTTAGGAAAATCTTTTCATCTTCAAGGCATTTTTTAAACTCTATCCAAATTGTACATTCAGTGAACTTGAATCAGTTTCTATTATAGACAATATGATTTTTTGAAACTGCTTACTCACAAGTAAAATGTTTTGTCTCTCAGATGATTTTCCATTCCATTTAATTTTTTTATGCCCTGTGTCATACAAGACAGAAGACAAATAAGTGTTTCTACTAAGGGAGGTTAACTCACTGCCATTGAACCCATCCTGACCCAGAGAGACCCTAAAGGGCAGGGTAGAACTTTTCTTTTGGTTACCAAGACTGCATCCCTTTCCAGTAGTAGAAAGGCTGGTCTTTTCCTGTGGAGTAGCTAGGGGATTCAAATGCTGATTTTTGGATTAGGAATGTAATGCACAACCACTACACCACCAGGGCTCCATAGGATAGGGTACGAGAGCACACGGAGAGACTGAGACTTAGAGACCTGAGTGGGACTAGAGTTCATATAGAAGGACTTCTAGCAGCAGGCCCTTTCTCCTAATGAAACTTGTAAGCTATTTTCCAGAAAACACTATATCTGACTGAGACATGTGCCATTTGCCTTTCCCACAAAACATTCTAAACTACATTTCCCAGAATCCCTGGCATCTGGCATCATCTTGTGTGTGGAAACTCCCAGAATCTTTCATGCCCTGTTGGGATCATTAAATACCCTGCCCGCATGTGTTCAAAAAAACCATTTTTCCCTTCTATTTATTTTCCCCCCAAGAGTTCTATTGACTAAAAAGTTACATAAAATGCAATTCAATAATTCAATCACATAAAAAAGATCACAATCAGTTTTAATCAAGGAAACTTTTCTGACCTTATTAGATTTCAGGTCATGACTTTCTTCTGGGACCCCTAAAAATTTCTCCAATCTGGCCTCTATGTCTAACCAGAATAATTATGTTTTTTCAGTAAAAAAACAGAACCTAATATTGGTAATATTATTTGTGATAGAAGATTCTTGTTTGGAGAAAACAGAGTAGCTGGAAAATTCCACTAAGAAAATATGCACCCTAAGAATAAGAGATAAGTCAGGAAGAGTTCAGTGGATAAACACTGAGCTAGCAAATTAGTAAAACTTACTAATTCAAGAACCAAAGATTAGAGAACTCTCTCCCATCTTGAGTATGCAGTTCAGGGAAAGATATGACATAATATTATAATAAGAAGAATCACACTCACCAGCACGTGGTGACAGCTCACCACCACCTAGGAAATCACTATGGCACTTACAACTTGACTAAGGAAGGGAAATTGAGGAAAGGACCTCAAACTTCTAAGAAAGTCGCCCACTTCTCTAAAAAAATCACGATGATTCTTCCCCTTAGTTATCATATATTGGTAAAAGTAGAATAAAGATATCTGCACTGTACCATGCTAAGGTGAAGGCTGACACATTCCTTCTTCAGAATGCACATTTTCTTTGAAATAAATGCTTGGATGTTTGACATGCTGTGCTTGCATGATACTTTCTACTGAGGATGGGCCACTGACTCTCTTATTCTTCAGAAATTAGTGTAGAAGTGGAGGCCAGCCAGGGTCTGGTAGTTACATAATCTGGTGTCAGTTTGAGGATTAAGAGTGTAAGGGTGAAGTATAACCTGTCAATCAGGATATAGCCAATGAGGCCTCTGTCTGAGCTTGGCCTTCTCCTGAGAATTATGGTATTTCATCCTTGGAGGTAGGAGAGACGCTTACTCTCTCTCTCTCTCTCTCTCTCTCTCTCTCTCTCTCTCTCTCTCTCTCTCTCTCTCTCTCTGCTCACTCCCTCTAAGACATCTCTAAGGAGTAGCCACATGGACCTACACTGAAGCAACCTGAGCCCCAGGAGCTGGAGAAGCCATGTGTAGCCCCTTACCAGCATTGAGATGCTTACAACACCACTGGATCCACAACACTTCCCACATACTGGCCTGTGATCTTCCTGCAGGCCGTGTCATTGCATGTGATTCATGAGTCTGAAGAGGACTTTATACATTGGTATTGGACATATGGGCTAATATCAGACATATGGATTTGATCTGAACTTGGCTGGAATGTTTGCCTAATATTCAACTGCTTTTGTATATAAAGCTCTTTCTTATACAAATATGAGTGTATATGGATTTGTTTTAGTCTACCCAGACTAACACACAGGGACATCTGGAGAAAGTAACATTCTGATCGGTAGAATGTAATTTTACTTCCTTTAACTCATAGCAGAAATAGTAAGATCAGTTCTCAGTTGCTGGGATTTCAGTTCTTATGCAGGGTGACCGCCCAGGTGTCAAGTAGAATCGTGTTCCATAGAGCATTCATTGACTGATGGTACAGGAGAAAGGCACTGGTTCTGTCTTCCAACGTGCATGGTGGACTCACACCTCCAACCGCTCATTAGCGGTCAGGATGCTGTTTGCTTGTGCCAGGCAGAAACCCCAAAGCAGGAGTAGAACTTCTCCATAGGGTAATCCTTAAGGAAGCTGAATCTCAGAGCTAAGTATGTTTTTCCCTGCCGGGCACTGGTAGGTTTGAACCATCAACTGGCAGCCAAACTTGACGCTACCAGGGATAGCTTGACTGGTATTAAATTTGTGCTACCAAGAATTCTTCACCTTTTTTGGAAACTCATTTAAATGCTTTGGGCATATTTACCACTTCAAAGTATATATATATATATATATATATATATATATATATATATATATATATATATATATATATATATATATATATAATTATTTGGTTATTGTTAATGCTTTCTTGCTACCTGACTGAGTGCATGTGGGTCATTCAATCTTCAAAGTAGTTTATTCTCTTATTAAATATACATTTAAAATCAAAGCTTATACCATGCGGCATAATATGAAATTAGTGCTTCACCTTTGAAATTAAGACTATACTCAAATGTCTGATTGATTTAATCCCTTATTATTTCAGCACCTATATGCTTCCAAATACAGGGCTCTATCTCGCCCAACATTTTCTACTGTTTATCCCCTACTACATTGTTAGATCTCAGCTTGAATGATCTATTCCATGTTTAGTTTTTTTTTTAAATGCTCCTCATTGTTGAATTTCCACTCCCCTTCCATATCACTGTTTGTTATTGAGCTCCCCCTCTGTCCTGAGGCTGGAATGGGGACCATTTCCTCTTTGTTATTTACTACTGTGCTGAGTGCACCATTAGCACTCAATAAATTAAAATAATAATGATACAGCTCATCATCATAATTATCTTTATTCCCTTAGGCAAATCCAACTGAGAATGAGAAAATTCAGAGGATCTTCTGTTTTCTCTAAATGCTTTCTAGAATAGCTGAGGACATAAAAAGAGACTTTCACTCCACTGATTTCTCATCAAAACAGTAATAGAGGAGTGATTATTGAGGGAGCACTTTTTGAGGCTTACAGACAACCAATAAATCAAGTAATATGGTCTGATTTTTGTTTTCAAACTCCTGAAACACATCCTGCCTTTATCATCCACTCTCCTACTGAAAATGAATACGATGAATTATTATCCCTTAAAGGGAAGGAACACGTTTTGATCCTATCTTATGCACCAAAACTCTCTTATGAAGCAGTTTTAATTCTCCTTGAAGTCAGGTTTCTGGTTTTCATGGCGGTTAGGAGAGCCCACGCAGGCCATCTACCCTGTGTCCTTTGGAACCTTGAGCCTTGATGACACTGATTTCCCAGTCACCATCGGGTAAACTATGATCTAGATGAACAAGTCTAGACTCTTTTGCCTTTACAATGTGCATCTTTGAAGAATTCATCCAATTTTGTAAAACAGCCTGACTCTGAAGGTCAGCCTTTGCTGCTACATTTTAGGGCAAATCACTTATTATTTTTATTATTCTTCAAGAAAATCCTTCCTGACAACCAATTGTTGATCAGTTCTGCCTATACCTCCTTTTCATGAGAAGGAAGATAAGATGAGGTACAACCATGGTGACCGATTCGGGTAAGCTTTGGTCTGCTCATTCCAAGACTGGTGGTTCAAACTCACTTGCTTCTTTGGGGGAGAAAAATGCAGGTCCTTAAAAAATTTCACAATAAGTTTGTAATAAAAAAAAAAGCCAACTTAATGGTGGTGGCTATAGGAGTCTTTAGAAATTGTCTTAAGAGCCTATTTTAATTCCCTAGTCAAAGTTGAGGTTTCTACTCCTGTAGTGTTAACTTCTCTGAAGCCCCCTGAAGCGGTTTTATCCTGTATTAAATGTTCACTGTCTGTCAGATTAGCTCTCTGGCAGTGAGTTTGTTTTTTAAGATTGAATCAAAATGTTAAGAGGCCCTGGTAGTGCTGTCAGGTAGATGTCAACTACAAAGTTGCTGGTTCAAATCCACAGGATGGATGACAGTATCTGCTCCTCCACATATGTACAGCCCCAGAAATCTATAGGGTCACTATGATCAAAACTGTCTGGGTGCCATTAGGTTTATTCAAACTGTTACTCTTTCTGTCAAATAATGTATTAAATAAACTATAATCAATTGCTATTAGACATGTAATGTGGCTTTTATTGTTATATTTCACTAGCTTACTTTCAGTAAGTTATTATTAAAACCAAATGTAATATTATAATTGACTTTATAAATCCACTTATATGGACAATCTTCATGAGATGTTAAAATAACCCAAACTCGCTGAAATTTGAACAGAAGGTTTATTCTGAGCAATTATTCATGTGTGTACTAATCATACTAAACCTAACGCTGTGGCGTTGATTCTCATCATAGGGATGGGCCACAGTATAACCACCCCCGCGGTGCCTAAGGCACTGACTCTTTACAGAAGCCAACTGCCGCAATTTTTAACCCATGGGTTCTGTGTTAGAGCTTAAATTCTCAGCACCCTAATTTGCAAAAGACTATGGATGGCAGTGACAGCCCAAATTCCATGTATTGGACCATCTAATAGATTAAATACCTATAAGCATTTAAATTATTTACATTAAATTATTTCTGATCATTAACCAACGCTACAGATAATCTTGCCCTTAAGCAGAACTCCTTGGAAAGCATATTACCTCCACCCCTGTCCAGCCCTCCCAGGGAGGAGCAATCTCTCCTTTAAGGGCTTGCCTGGGAGTGTCTTTGATGGAAATCACCACCGTGCTGGGGACGGTAGAGATGATCCCCTAGTCATGAATCATGCCCCATCAATCTCTGACAACCCTGACTGCCTTGGTTGGAAGACCCTGAAGCAATCATGTAAACCCTTCTATCAACATAATATATGTGTCCTAATCATAGTCCTATTCATGCTCCTGTAGAGCCACTTATAACGGTGATGTATTTATCTGCCAGAAATCATGATTTCTGGTAGTTTCCATTGTGTTCCATGATTTATTTAAGCCGTGTGTGACTGTGAATCTTTGGGTGCCATTTTGAACTTGTGCTAATGGCCTTCCTCATTCAAATGCCATGTCTGTGTCTTTGTCGCTTTTAAGATTTAATAGATGTTCTTAAAATTTATTTGACATGGGAGTCTCTTTTGAACCCCAAAAACAGTTCTAACAACTGATCATTTGATTGTCAATATAGCACTTAATAGTGGTGACACCAAGGCTTGCTCTGTGTACATAGAAAGGCCATTTTGATTCCAGAAGTGGGGAAAACATGTTTTAAAGAGCTAGATGCAATGGGGCTTATAAAGATAACAGAAGAAATACGTAGGTCAACCAGTGAGTAATTGCCACCTGATTGAACTGTAGCTACTTTTTCACTGAGATCCACTGATATCAGGTGATTTCTGGACACTCCCACTGTCTCACCGCCAGCAAGAGGATTCCAACTTGTGGTTCTGTGTCTCAGGTATCAATGTTTGTCTCTCCACCCATCTGCGTTTTAAATTAGGAGGCACTGGCTTGTTAACTCTCCTTTTCTCGTGTCATAAGAGACATCTAGATGGTCTGAAAGGAGCCATGGAGGCCTGTGGTGGTGAGATGGTCTGCTAATGCACAAAGCCTGCGGTTCAAACCCACCAGCACCATGAGAAAGAAAGATGAGGCTCTCTCTTCCAATAGAGATTTATGGAAAACCCACAGGGTCAGTTCGTATATGTCTGTAAGGCCACTAGGTCTCCAAATCAGCTTGATAGTGGTTAGTGAGTTTTGAGTTTTGAGTTTGAATCAAGAAGATATCAGTGGCTTATAATGAGTTATAAAGCAGCTTCTAGCAGGCTTTTAGAGTTTAGGTCATGGTTTTTATGGTTAACATATGGCTTCATTAATAAGAAAAACCTTAAAACTAATGAAAAATGCCTGTTAATTTTCTGTTCAAGAGCAATAATATAAAGTCAGTTCTTCAAAGAAATACTGCATTATTCCTCTATATACCTACATAGAAATCAGTAAATAAAGCCATTAGCTCACACAAAATTATAATACTCCATAAAATTTATCACTAAAACCAATTAAATATAAATTGGAGTTTAAATTGTCCTATATAGAGATTTTTTTCCCCACAATCAATCCTTTATCTCAAATATTTCAGGGTAGTTTTTCTTTTCAGGACCTCTCCTATCCCTCGGGTTCTACTGGCATGTAAAAACGATGCCTACTTTGAAGCTCATGTCATTGAACGGTTACTTCCTGAAGGGGTTTCTTCGCTTTAAAATTTCCATGATCACAACTGCTAGCTAACATGAGATTCCCTACACTGAAAACTTAATAATTATAGTTATATAAACTGAATTATTTAAGTATCACCTCAAATTCCAAATGCTTTTGGTTTTCTGGGGGGTGTACCTCAAATTCATTATTATTAATTTAATTTATAGAACTCCCTTCTTACGTCTTAAACAGAATGAAGAAAAGATAAAGACAAAAACAAATCACCTGAATGAGCGTATCCTACTGAAGCCATTATCATGTCCAAATGATTCACAACCACGAGGCTAAATTATATAGCATGGAAAATAAAGGAAATTTGACACAAAATCATGATTGGAGACAGATCAAATGATCACAGTCACAAACAGGACATGTGCCTTGTTTACAGAAAAGGGTCCATGATCTGGATATGAACATCAATTCAGATCAAGAAAGTCTATGAGATTAGTCCAGAGCCCTCCAGCCACTTTGGTGGAAATATGGCTCATGATCATGGCCTAGAATCCTCCAATTTCCATCAAGGGCGCATTTAGATAACTTTTTAAAGAAAAGACTGCTCCTGCCTGTGCTGGCCAGGGGCATCACACTAATCCACTTTTAAACACTCTCTGCTTGAAAGCAAAATGTTTTACATTGCCAATAATCAATGGACAGAAATACCCAGTGGAGATTGAATCTATGTGGAGTCTCAGAATTTAAGCTCCAATACCCTTTCAATACTTTCAATAAATTAACCACATGTTCTCATCTTCTTGATCCCAGTGATGACAATTCTACCTAATTTGCTAAACCTTATACATTGTATTTTTATTTTGTTATTATGTGTGTTTTCCTCTCTATATTCCAGACCAAGAGTGAGTTCATATATCTCCTAACTGGTCTATCCAGTATTCACAGGGTATCTCAGCTAAAACTAGTATTTTCTCACATCAGAACATCACTAAAAGTTTCCAGGAGTTACACACGCTTTTCTGTTGACGTCTCCAAGCTTCCAGGATAACAAGAGGGCTATCTTATTGAGGTTTCCCTCTTCTTTGATGCCCCCCTACTTTCCCAAACATGATGTCTTTCTTCAGGGACTGGTCTTTCCTGACAACATAGTCCATGTGTGTCAGATGCAGTCTTACCATCCTTTATATCTATGAAACACACTGGAACCTTCCTTAATATAATATAAAAGAGTATATGAGGAGGATCCTCCCAGATAAAGCAAATATCTCTCTTCAGTGTTCTTATCTACCTTAGGGGTGAAATATACTATAGAATGCATCACAATCTGGTTTGCTAATCAATCTTTTTATTTATCATATGTCCAAGTACAAATTACTTAAAGGTAGAATAATGCTTTATGAGGTTTCTAACTTCAGGATCTAGATTAGTGCTTAGTACATATGATCAATAAAAATTTAATTTTTGTTTGGAATGTAGACAAAGGGCAATCTCTGATAGCTTGCTTGTTGTTGTTTGGGGACATCAAGCCTGTTCCCACCCACAGCGAACCCATGTCCAAGAGAACAAAGCAGGACCTGGTCCTGTACCGTAGTCACCATTGTTGTTATGTCCGAGGCCAGGGTTTCAGCCATCGTGTCGATCCATCTTGTTGAGAGCCATCCTCTTTGTTGATGGCCTCTACTGTACCAGACAGGATCTCTTTCTCCACAGTCTGGAATTCCCTGACAACATGTCCAAAGTATGGAGGAACATGCTGGGCCCTTGCTTGATATAATATTATACAGTATAGATAGACACAATTGTTCAAACACATTTTACTTAGGACATCCTTCTTAGCATTACTACCCAAACAGATTTCTAAGAGCAATCTAAGACTGATATATACAATGACATAGCCTTCTCCCATGGCCAGTCTATTTCCACTCAAAGCAACCACATAGGACAGAGGAAAAGTGCCCCATTAGGTTTCCAAGTATGAACATCTTTATACTCTAATCATCTACCTTTTGGTTAGCAGCGGAGCTGCCACCCACTGCACCACCTGAGCTCATAGTGCTAGCTCTGAACTTACTGTTATTAGAGATTGTTACGCCAATTTGGAGCTTGATCCGCACATGTGCAGAGTAGAACGGCGCCGTAGGATCTTCAAAGTCATGACCTTTCAGAGGCTTTCAACCATCAGGATTGGCTTGTAAGTAACCTCTGGTTGAATTCAGACCACCACCTTTTCAGTTAGTTGTCAACCATTAAAACAGTTGTGTCATCATTCTCTGGGTTCATTGATGCTGACTCACAAAGCAACCCCGTTTCCATCAAGTTGATGCTGATTCACCATAACACTGTATGGCAAATGACCTTAGAACCACCTTGTAGGATTTCCAATGTTGTAAATCTTTAGGAAATAAACTGCCACATCTGTTTCCCAGGGAGCTGCTGGTAATTTCAAACTTCTGACCTTTTGGTTAGCAGCTGAATGCTTAACCACTGTAGCACATGGGCTCCTTTGATATTGATATGTGATACTTAACTACAATGTAGCCTCTTTTTGTGTTCCTCTGAAGAAAAATGAAAATCAGATTAGACACACTATGACATTTGAACTTTCCCTAAGGAAAATTATGACCTTTCTCTTTTGTGTGTGGACAAAAGCCTTAAATCTATTCTGAACAAATTATAAGGAGAGTTCTATAACTCTATTGCAATATAGACCCATGTACTTTTCTTACAGCCTGGAGTAATTACTAAATCCTACTTATATTAAATTACTTTTGTCTTTGATTCCGCCCTAAGAGCCAGTGACTCTGGGTAGCCAAAGGTACTTTGTTCAATTGCACGGTCTCTGAAATCAGTCTGATAAATTCAGGCCATCTCTTTTTATCACCTGATAGGATGGACATTATAGACATAAAATTACTAATTCAGAGGTGAGTATTATAACACTTAATTTTTAATTTTATTTGAGGAAAAAAAGATTCTTAAAGAGGGAAGCATTAACAATTCTCTATAACTAGAACATTTAAACAAGTTATATAGTCCTATTAACTCACAAATGGACAAATGAAAAATGTTAATAGCCTAGAAAATCCACCACAAGAATAATATCTTGAATTTAAAATTTCTATCTGCCGTGAATTTTTGTGGCCAAGTTACAAAACACTCAATCTAGGAGCTTATAATGGAAATGCAAAACGAACTTTCAATATAAGAGCAAGAAAAGATAGTGCTGTAATACAGTCAGAATTCTTTTATAACAAAAGGCTGAATATATAAATCATTGTTATGAAAAATACCTTTCTTCTTAGTTATATTCAATCTGCAAATCATAAACTCATTCTTCCTAGCAAAAAATGGCTTGGATTTGATTTTACTGTTGATTCTTTTTTCATGCTTCTTCTCATTCTACATCTGTTCTGACTCTTCCTTTCAATCATTTCCTTTGTGATTGCTTAGCTTCATGCTTCCTATATTTTGTTAGCGTAAAATGTAATGTACTCAAGGTTTATATTGGCAGGCCCATGCAACTAGTCAGCTCTAAAGCTAGCTTTCCTCTCAAATGGGCAAACTGGGGGAGGATTGTCGAGAAGAGAAGCAGACAGCAGAAAATGGAGGCATCAAGGGAAGAAAACCCCCATTGAAATTTCTGAAGTGGCTAATGTTGCTCATTGCACACATTATTCTGGAAGAGCATGCCTCTCTCTAGCACAGCACCAGCAGCTGTGCCATCTGCAGAGCGAGATACCTGTTTCCAAACACGCAGCTTGGATTGTTTTTAATGGCGTGGGAATGGTCTCTTGTCTATTTATAGTCTGCAAAGTTTCCTCAAGTCTATTGGCTTCATTAGCTCCCGTTTACTGTGTTTTTTTACCTACCTGTGTTCAGCAGTCAACAAATAACTACTGGCTCGTCAGGAGCACCTTCTCTATCTGAAGCCCTGTAGGCTGCGCCAAGCTGTCTGGCCGTCCTAAGGACCAATGTGGGCATGCAGGAAGAGGCTTCGGCTTTGCGCTCCTGTTTTATTTTTACGATAATTGGTCCATAATAAAAATATAATAAATGAGTCTGCATGCACAGACAGAAAAGACTTTATTTTTATTCCTCCCATTAAGAACCTCCTTGAATTTCAGAGAATGCCTGAGCAATAGAATAGCAAATTCTACCTGTTTACATGAGCAGTAATTATATATTCTGGGTGGCAGCAAGCACTCAGCAGGGCTCTGAGGAAGTCTGTTAGTCATTTCATCATTTTATGCAGCATTGATCTTGCTGACTGCACAGAGCACTAATAGAACAAGTTAATGGAGTTTATTCTGTCGCAAATGCTGCCAGTTAAAGAAGATGATTGCCATGTGTGGAAAAGCAGACTTTCTAACTTCTTCCTAAAGATATAGAGAAATATTAAATCTGTTATCTGCCACAGAGGAAATACATAAATATTGCTTTCCTAATAGTAGTATTAGTATAGGCAAACTTCATTATTTTAGAGACTGGAATTTTTTGTCAATCTATGCTTGTAAAACCTATAGTGAAATAGAACTTCTTGTTTTTCATTAATAAATTGTACAGCATTAAAATGATAGTATTTCCCCCTGAAAGTCCAATTATCTTTAAAATAGATATGAGAAACTTATATATTATGAACCAAATTTAAAACATAGTGTACTGTTTAATAAGTAACTTGCAGCTTTGGATTGATATTGGTAAAGTTATAAAAACCAAATGTTGTTTCCCAAGCTGAAAAATTGCACGTTATTCATGATAAAATCCGAAGCTGATTATAAGATTCAATGGTAATCAGACTGAATTAATAGGAGCCCTTTAACAAACCTTCATTTTCTCAATAGTCCTGACAATTCAAGTAAATGGAAGTTGAGAGGATGTATCATCTCACAAAATGAATTTACCATTTTGCATGGCACTTAAAATTTTCCTCCAACTGATCAATAAAACTACCTAATTAAAGTATTCTAATATAGACTTGAAAGTTTTTGAAATAGATTCCCAATTAAATGGTCTAATTATTAGTTGGATCTAATCAAGAACAAGAAGCATGTGGTTGTTTGCTGTCAGCATAATATAAAGAAACTAATAAACAAATTGATTTGCACAGCATCTCTATTTTCATTTAATGTATCCTGTTAAATCATAGCCCTTGACTATTACACTAAAACCAAACTAATAGAAATGGGTTCCTGAAGTCAAAGTCTCAAATTCGTTACTTTTTTTAAATTGTGCATTTCCAATCATGGCAGTTTCTAAGTATTTTTTTTTTTAGGGGCAAGGGTGGTGGTGGTGGTCTAACTTTTACCAGTTTAAAAAAATACTGATCACACACTATAAATCCATTCTTTTTCTATTCATAAAAATTTTATGAATGTACAAAAAGTATATGTATTATAATATATAATGTTTATACACAATATAATATATAATGTGTATAACTTTAAGGTATAGACACATTGCAAAATTTATTTTATGAATCAAGCAAGAGAACTGAATTTATTTAAGACTTAAAAACCAAAGTTATCTCTAGAATAAGGTTATTACATGTCCATAAATTTGGTATTTCCTAATAAAATCATCCATCAGTATCCTAATCTATGGGTCATATTTATCCTGTCTGCAACACAGTATAGATTAAATTGTATATTTATCAATTTAGAGGCCAATAATGTAAATAATTCATCATGTAAATGAAGTATACATTAAGTATGATGATAATGGATCTGCATTTGGAAAACATGCAATCTATTAATACAGTTAAAAAGCAAACAGGTCACTTCAACTTCCTGGTATAACAGAGTATTCCATCAGAATAATCATCCTAACAAAAACTGCTATAAAAGGTAAATATGAGAACAACATGGCTGGCCCTACTATGAGACATGATGCACCTCAGTGACTAAGGACGATACAGGGGACAGCACCGGAGACACAGTGTGGGAATTGCACCTGACCTGTTCCCACCACACCGAGGCAAAGCACTGGGGGACTGCAGGGGAACAGCAAGGGAATGGAGTGGCAAGGTCCCCAGGGAATGCTGAAAGTGGACATCAGGGCCAGGGCGTGGTGCCCCAACAGACTGGACTGGAAAACGTTCCTAAGGGCCAGCAAACAATCCTTGAACGAACTACAAGCCTTTCTTTTGTGAAGTGTTTTGTTTTGTTCTTTGTCAGTGGTTTGTTTTTGTTGTCTGGTTGTATACTGTTGCTTTGTTTTCGTGCATGTTAGTGTCTCCACAGGTCTGTCTGAATAGGACAGGCTGGATGAACTATCTGGAGGAAAAACAATGGGACAGACAGTTCCGGGGGGACAGACAGTTCCGGGTGGGGGAGGGGGAGGAGGGGTAAGGAAGTGGTGTTAATAAACACAGGGACAAGGGAACAACATCGGATCCAAAATGGTAGTGAGGGGGGAGTGGCAGGCCTGATGGGGAAATGATCAAGGGTAAGGTTGCGTAGAGAAGAGGTATAGCTGTAGCCCAGGTGGGGATGGAGCACGGTAGTGGGGCAGGAGGAAAGTCAAGGGAGATGGAGGAAGGAGCTGGGAGTCAAGGGGCATTTATGGAGGTCTAGACAAAGACATGTACATGCAAACATATATATGAGGATGGGGAAATAGATCTAAGTGTCTACATTTATAGGTTTAATATTAAGGTGGTTGAAGGACCTTGGGCCTCTACTCAAGCACTCCCTCAATGCATGAATACTTTCGTTTATTAAATTGACACTCTATGATGCTCACTCTCCCGACACAACTGCTGAAGCCAAAGTGGGTGAACAAGTAAATGTGGTGAAGAAAGCTGATGGTGCCTGGCTATCAAAAGAGATAGTGACTGGGGGTCTTAAAGGCTTGAAGATAAACAAGTGGCCATCTATTCAGAAGCAACAAAGCCCACATGGAAGAACACACCAGCCTGGGTGATCGAGTGGTCCCAAAGGGATCAGTTGTCAGGCATCAAAGAACAAAAAGTCATCATATCATTGGCTGCACACCTCAATGATAGGGTCACTGAAGACAAATGGGTGCATAAGCAAATGTGGCGAATAAAGCGGATGGTGCCCGGCTATCAAAAGAGATAGTGTCTGGGGTTCTAAAGGCTTGAAGGTGAACAAGCAGCCATCTAGCTCAGAAGCAAAAAAGCCCACATGGAAGAAGCACACCAGCCAGTGCGATCACGAGGTGCCCAAGGGACCAGGTATAAGGCATCATGCAAAAAAAAAAAAAAGAATATATGTATGTGTATATATGTATATGTATATATATATATATATACATATATATACCATATTGAATGAAGGGGGAACTGCAGAGTGGAGACCCAAGGCCCAAGTGTCGGCCAATGGAGATCCCCTCATAGAGGGGTTTAGGAGAGGAGATGGGTCAATCAGGGTGCGAGGTAGTACCGATGAAGAACACAGCTTTCCCCCAGATCCTGTTGCTTCCTCCCCACAACTACCATGATCCAAATTATACCTTGCAGGGCTGGATAGGGCAGAGGTTGTACACTGGTACATATGATGGCTAGAGGCACAGGGAATCCAGGGTGGATGATACCTTCACGACCAAAGGTGTGAGGAGCGATGCTGGGAGAGTGGAGGGTGAGTGGGTTGGAAAGGGGGAACTGATTACAATGATCCACATGTGACCTTCTCCCTGGGAGAGGGATGGCAGAGAAGAGGGGGAAGGGAGACTCCGGATAGGGCAAGATATGACAAAATAACGATGTATAAATTACCAAGGGCACATGAGGGAGGGGGGAGCGGGGAGGGAGGGGAAAAAAAAAGAGGACCTGATGCAAAGGGCTTAAGTGGAGAGCAAATGCTTTGAGAATGATTGGGGCAAGGAATGTATGCTTTATACAATTGATGTATGTATACGTATGGATTGTGATAAGAGTTGTATGAGCCCCTAATAAAACGTTTAAAAAATAAAAGGTAAATATTTTTTTAAGTTATGCTTCAAAAAGTAATGTAAAGCAATCGGAATACTAAACCAAACTCATTGCCATTGAGTTGATTCTGACTGATAGAGAATCTATTGGTACTGACTAGAGCTGCTTCATAGCATTTTCAAGGCTGCGATCTCTCCTGTAGGCAATGGCCAGGCCTTTCTAAAGGGCCATTCCTTTCTCCAGTGGAGGCAAATTCGAACCTCCACTGAGCACCAGAGCACGAGAGCTCTTCATGTCCAACATAGCCAGGAATAAAGAATGAAAATTAAAGAGATACAGGATGTCAAATTTGACACTCATTATTTTTTCTTTTCAATGGACTTCCTAATTTCAGAGATGAATATTGTGAGAGAATCAAAAGTTAAGCAAAAAACAACAGTGAAGATACTAAACACTGAGCAGTTTACAGAAGTAGGGAGTCAAATTTTCGGATTTACCATTTCTCTAGCTTGGTCATTACAGTGAATTCCTGTGTTCTCAATTGAAACTCACAAATTGTGATGCCATAGTATAGAAAAAATATAATATTTACAAAAATGAAAAGCAAGCCTTAAATAATACTGTGCTTTGATATTGGTAAGGTAAAGTGATACTTCTCTGACTTTTAAATCTTATTTAAATAAAATATTTGAATACCTCCCCAAAGATTATAATCAACAATGTTTGAATTTAAATAAAATATTATGAGGTATGCGATGAAACAGGAATAAATCATTGAAATACCAGACAAAATGGGGACAATAAATTTCATTAAGGATGATTACACTTTTAGATCTATCAGACATGGATTTTGAAAAAGCTGTATTTCATACCTGAAGTTTCCCAGATTAGTATTTCACACATTCCATGTTTTCATTTTTGGATATTCTCAGCTGTTTCTTCCCATGTTGACTTATGCCACATGAGCATATGATTGTCCTGAAAGCTGTGCTCCTTGCACATCATTAAGGTGGAGTCCCTTAATGGGGCCACTTCCTCTCCAATAGTATGGGGAATAGCTTGTCTTTCAGCACCACATTTGACAATACACTATTGGCATTCCTGAAGTGTTCAGTGAACGATTTTGGGATATAGACTGCCTTTTGCTTCCTCCTAGTCTGCTTTAGAGTAGAGAGCTCCGCTGAAACTTATCTACTTAGTCGGGGGTGGGGGGGGACTACTGGTACTTAAAATACCCGCTGTGTAGCTTCCAGCTTCACAGCAACAAGCAAACCACCACAGTACCACAAACTAACTGATAAATGGTGGAAAATGAGGAGTTTATTAAATACAAAATAGAAGGCATAAAGATCAATATCCTAGGCATTAGTGAGCTGAAATTGAATGGTATGGTCACATTTTAATTGGACAATCATATGATGTACGGTGTCAAGAATGATACATTCAAGAGGAATGACATAACACCCATTATCAAAAAGTACAACATGAAATATAGACTTGTCTGTGATAGGATAATATTCTCCATATTAAAAAAAAAGAGGACCTGATGCAAGGGACTTAAGTGGAGAGCAAATGCTTTGAGAATGATTGGGGCAGGGAATGTATGGATGTGCTTTATACAATTGAGGTATGTATATGTATGGATGGTGATAAGAGTTGTATGAGTCCCTAATAAAATGTAAAAAAAGAAAAGAGGAGAAAAAAATGATTAGGGCAAAGACTGTACAGATGTGCTTTATACAATTGATGTATGTATATGTATGGACTGTGATAATAATTGTATGATCCCCAATAAATTGTTAAAAAAAGTGAACATAATGAAAGCATAGTGATTAATCACAAAAACAATATGTAGTTATATATTGTGAAATATTTATTGCTAATTAAAAATCAATTAAATTTTGTCTTATAGCAAAAAAAAAACAAAACAAAAAAAAGGAAGACCAGTTATTATGAATATGATTGAAACTTACCAATGAAGAAATGGAAGAATTCTACCAACTTTTTCAGACTGAAATTAATCAAGGATGAAATCAAGATACATTTATAATTATTGGTGATTGAATATGAAAGTTGCAAACACAGGAAAGATTAGTGGTAGAAAAATATAGCCTTGGTGATATATGTAAAACTAGAGATCCCATGATGAACTTATGGAATAGCAATCATTTATTTCTTATAAATGTGTTTTTCAACAATATAAATGACACCTGTACCTCACCAGGTGAAATACATAGGAAACAAATCCAATTCTATCTATAGAAAGGGAAAATGGAGAAGCTTAATAAAACAACCATAAAAAGGCCAGAAGCTAAATGTGGACCACCAATTGTTTATATGAAAATTCAGGTTGAAGGCGAAAAAAAAATTTTAAGGCCATGAAATCAAAATTCAGTCTTTTTGAAAATATCCCACCTGAATTTGGAGACAATGTCATTTACTCATTTGATCCATTGAACTATAATGACCTAAGAATAATCAAGTTAAGGTATGAAATCAAGACCATCATACATAAAGAAAGCAAGAGATTATTCGAAAGAAGAGGAAGACCAAAATGCTGTCAATAGAGATTCTGAAACAATCTCATTAAGATATAGTAGCTAATACCACTAGAAGAGATGATTACATAAAGGAACTGAACTGATTATAAAGAGAAACAATGAAATGAGCAAAAGCTTGGGAGTTAGAAACATTAGAATTGGAGGAAGTTTAATTAATCATCTATAATATGCCAGTGACACAACTTTGCTTGTTGAAAGTAAAAATGATTTGTAGCACTTATTGATGGAGATCAAAGACAACCTGATAAAGCACTTTGTTATAGATTACTTCAACAAAAAGAAAATAACCATACGCAACCGAACCACTATGCAACACCATTACAAAATGGGTCATTTTACTTGGATCTATAATTAATCAATGTCCATGGAAGCAACAATTAATAAATCAAAGGATGCATTGCATTAGGCAAATCTGTTGCAAAAGACCTTTGAAGGCTAAAGCACACCTTTCCCGGGCAATTTTCCATCACCTTTCATGCATATAAGAGCTGGACAATGAATAAGGAAGGCAAGCGAGGTAAGGATTTTCAACTATGATGTTAGCCAAGTAGAGTAACTAAATGATGAACAATAAGAAAATGAAAAAAATCTGTCTCGAGAGAAGCACAGAGAAAATTCTCTTATGAAACAAGAATGGCGAGGCTTTGTCTCGCTGACCTAGGATAGGTTATGTTTGCATTCACTGTAGAAAAGGACACCAAAAATGGTAAAAGGCCAGTGATAAGGAGGAGTCTCAATGAGACGGAAAGACACAGTAGCTGCAACAAAGGGCTCAAACGAAGGATTTTGCAAGGATGGCACAGAATGGGGATGTTGTTCTGGTGCCTATAGGGCCGCTATGAGTCAGATCTGACTCAAAGATACTTAATGACAAAATTAATGCATCTACTAGAGAAATGCTGTAGTAAACAAAATTGTTCTTAAAAATCCCTGAATTTTCCAAATAATTTTATAACATTATATAAGTAACATTAATTTTTACCCCAATTCTTCCAGCAAATATAATATACAAGTGCATTTTTCTTTTAAAAAATCATTTATGGGGCTCTTACATCTCTTATAACAATCCATACATCGATTGTGTCAAGCACATCTGTACATATGTTGCCATCATCATTCTCAAACATTTTCTTTCTACTTGAGCTCTTGGTATCAGCTCCTTATATTTTTCCTCCATCCCTCGTGAGACCTTGATAATTTATAAATTATTAATGTTTTCAACAGAACAGCCCTACTAATAACAAGAGGATAGAATTAATAAAAATCAGAGCCAAGATACAGGAGAGGGAAAGCAAGAAAACTATGGAAAAAATTAATGCTGTTAAAAGTTGGTTCTTCAAAAGAATTAACAGAATTGATAGATAGCTGGCAAACCTAACCAAAGAAAGGAAGGAACAAAGGACATTTGCAAGGATGAGGGATGAAACAGGGGCATTACAATGGACCCCAATGAAATAAAAAAGATAATTACACAGGACTATGAAGGTCTATATTCCAATGAATCCAACAATTTGGAAGACACGGACAAAAATTTGGAAACATAATCCCTCCTGCCTAGACTATCGCATATGTATGTCAAGAACCTCAACAGACCCAAAGCATTGGAAGAAACTCTTCCAGAACATAGGAAAAGACAGAAAACTCCCAAACTCTTTCTATGAAGCTAGCATAACTCTGATACCTAAAGTGGGCAAAGATACCAGAAGAACCAAGATCTACAGCCTAATATTCCTAATGAACATTGATGCAAAAATCCTTAACAAAATACTGGCCAATAGAATACAAAAGCATATTAAAAAATAATTCACCGTGACCAAGTGGGATTCATACCAGAGATGCAGGGATGGTTCAACATACAAAAGACCATCAGCATTATTCACCACACTGGCAGGAAAAATTATAAGAAGAACATGATAATATCAAAAGATGCAGAAAAGGCATTGGACAACATCCAACACACATTCCTGTTTCAGACACTCAAGAATATAGGAATAGAAGGAAAAATCCTCAATATTATACAAGCCCTATAAGAAAAACCAACAGCCAATGTGGTAGTTAACGGAGAAAAGATGAAAACAATTGCACTGAGAAAGGGGACCAGACAAGGATGCCCCTTGTCCCCACTCCTATTTAACATTGTACTGGAGGTCCTAGGTAACAACATAAGACAAAGGAAAGATATTAAGGTATTCAGCTGGGGAAGGAAGAGGTGAAATTATCATTATTCGCAAATGATATGATTCTATACATCGAAGATCCATTAAACTTCACAAGCGGAGTGTTGGAAGCAATAGAGGAATATGGCAGAGTGGCAGGATAAAAAATCAACAAACAGAAGTCTATTGGACTACTCTACACATCAGACAAGATCTCAGAAGAAACGATTAAAAAGCTAGTACCCTTTACAATAGCCAAGCACAAATTGAAACACCTAGGGATATATCTGACTTAAAAATGAAAGATTTGTATGAGGAAAATTATAAAACACTACTATAAGAAATCAAGAGTAACCTCAACAAATGGAAGACTATCCCATGCTCGTGTACAGGCAGACACAAGATAGTAAAGAAGTCAGTTCTTCCCAAGGCACTATATAATTTCAATACTATCTCGATATGAATACCACCATTCTTTTTCAAAGAATTGGAAAAAACTGATTATCAACTTCATAATTTTGGGGTAGACGCCCAAAATTAACAGAAAACTCATCAAGAAGAAGTGCAAAGTGGGAGGGCTTGCTCTACTTGACTTTAGCACGTACTATACAACTGCAGTAGTCAAAACGGTGTGGTATTGGTACAATGACAGATATTCAGACCAATGGAAAAGAACTAAAGACCCAGAAATGAAAAACATCAGCATATAGGCAAAAATATTAAATGGGAAGCAGATGCCAACTTCAATAAATGGTGCTGGAAAAAAATCCATATCTACCTGCAGAAAAATGAAGCAAGACCCTTACCTCACTCCATGCACAAGAATAAACTCAAGGTGGATCACAGACCTTGTGCTAAAACTCCATACAATTAGGGCCATTAATGAGGAAATTGGGACAAACCTGAAAACCTTGGCACAGGGAATACTTAGGCTATCTGAATTTGGGAAGGATACAAATACAGAGGAGTCATCACAAATAGGCAAGTGGAATATACTGAAGATAAGATACCTGTGTACATCAAAAGAATATACCAAGAGAGTAATAAGAGAGCCCACTGACTGGGAAAACATCCTTAGCAATGACACATCAGACAAAGGCCTTATTCCTAAAATCTACAATACTTTGAAAGCTTACAATAAGAGAAAAACTAACTGCTCACTGAGGAGGTGGGCAAAGGACCTGAACAGAAGTTTCACAGAGTCTGAAATCCGAATGGCCAATAAACATATGAAAAATGTTCCCAATCATTAGCCAAAAGAGAAATGCAAATCAAAACAACTATGAGATACCACATAACACCCTCAAAGTTAGCCCAATTCAAAAAATCAGAAAGCAGCAAGTGTTGGAGGGGCTGTGTTGAGATAGGAACTCTCATTCATTGCTGGTGGACCTGTAGGTATGTATAGCCACTATGGAAATCGATATAGCGATTTCTAAAACAGATGGACATCGAGCTACCATATGACCCAGCAATCCCCTTATTGGGGATATACTCAGAAGAGGCAAGAAACAAACCACAGCCAGACATCTGTGCTCCAATGTTCATTGCGCACAGTTCACAATCACAAGGAGTTGGAAACAACCCAATTTTACAGCAGACAAATGGGTTACAAAACTATGGTACATACATACAATGGAGCACTATGCATCACTAAAAAGAGTGATGAACGCATGAAGCACATCACCACATGGGAAGAATTGGAGGAAATTATGCTAAATGAAGCAAGCCAAGTACAAAAGGACAAGTATAACATGAGTCTGCTAAAGTAAGTTTATTTAAAAAGAAAAGAAAAATGCAAAAGGGGCATAAGGACAAAGCTACTGATACAAACACTCCAGGGGTGAGATCCAGGTAGTATGGCAGGGGCCAGACCAAATCCAGGGGTCCATATGCTAGCTAATTAAAAATGTGGGGGAGGGTGGAAAGGGGTGGGGAGAGTTGTGTGGCAGGGGAATTGGGCACTGACCAACCCAAGAGGGAGTTATTGTTGGTGTCTCCACAGGGAAACAGGGACCAGATTTAAATCCAGTGTTCTGGTATGCGAATGCAGCATGCCTGCAAGGAGTAGGGAGCGAGTGGAGGGGCCTGAGTGCTCGGGCCCCAAACCAGCTACGTGGACAACTGCTCCTCACCCCAGAAGAATTGACTTGAGAGGACAGCACTGAGGCTGCAGTTAGGGGAGAGGAGTATGTCTGATCAGAGCACATGGAGCAAATGAAGGGGGAGGAAGAGAGAGTGGAGCACAACCTGGCCCATCAGGCCTGGAAGACAATATCCCAACTCTGAACAGCCAATGCACAGAGTGGACAATATGGTTGATCCCACTAGGAGACATGCCGTCCCTTGATGGCCCAGGGCCCTATGGGTGACAACACTGGAGACTCAGTGTCGGGACCGGCCCAGACTGACCCTGAGACACCAAGGCAAAACACCAAAGGTGTGTGGCAGAGCAAACGAGGGAGTAGAGCAGGGAGCTCCCAAGGGAGTTCAAAGGATAGACTCTGAGGCCAGAGCGTGGTACCCCATTGGACCTGACTGAAGGACACGCCTAGAGTTCAAAAATAAGACCTTGATCTATTCACAGGTTTTTCTTTCTTTTTTAAAATTTTTTATTTTAATTAATTGATTCTTTTATGGGTCATTGGTTTTCTTTTTTGTTGTCATCACTGTGCTCTCATTCATCACCTGTCTTGCTATCCCTTGTTTTATGGTGCATATGATTATTGCTACAGATCTATCTGCTTAAGATAGGTTGGATGCACAGTCTGGAGAGGAAAACCACGGGACTAGTGGCTCCAGGGGTCATGGGAGAGGGGAAGGCAGGGGAAGGAGGTGGTGTTGGCTAACCCAGGGACAGGACAGAAAGAAGTGATCCAAAATTAGTGGCAGGGAGGGTGTGAGAGGCCAAGTAGGGATTCGGCACGTGCAATATAACCAAGAGAAATTACTGAAAACCAAATGAAGCCTGAGAATGATAGTAGTACAAGAGAAAAGTAAAAGAAAACAGAGGAAAGAACTACATGACAAAGGGTTTTTATGCAGGTCTAAATACAGGCATGTACAGATGTAAATATATTTATATTGGATGGTAGGGAAATAGATCTATGTGCATATATTTATAGGTTTAGTATTAAGGCAGCAGATGGGCTCTGGGCCTCCACTCAAGTATTTACTCAATGCAAGAACATGTTATTCTATTAAATTGGCATGACATGATTCACATCTTCCAAAGGATTACTGAAGACAAATATGTGCATAAACAAACGTGGTGAAGAAAGTTGCTGGTGCCCTGCTACCAAAAGATATAGTGTCTGGGGTCTTAAAGGCTTGAAGATAAACAAGTGGCCATATAGCTCAGAAGCAACAAAGCCCACATTGAAGAAACACACCAGCCTGTGTGACCAGGAGTTGTCAAAGGGATCAGGTACCAAGCATTAAAGAACAAAAAAATCATATCACTATAAATGAGGGTAAGTGCAGAGTAGAGACTCAAAGCCCATCTGTAGACAACTGGACACCTCCTTACCTAAGGATTGTAAGGTGAAGATGAGCCAGTCAGGGTGCAGGGTAGCAATGATAAAACATATAACTCTCCTCTAGTTCTTAAATGCTTCCCCCTCCCTACTATCATGAT
Organism: Tenrec ecaudatus; assembly: GCF_050624435.1. Taxonomy (NCBI): domain Eukaryota; kingdom Metazoa; phylum Chordata; class Mammalia; order Afrosoricida; family Tenrecidae; genus Tenrec; species Tenrec ecaudatus. The sequence continues at coordinate 39,826,857 of NC_134540.1, read as the reverse complement.
CCCAATTCTACCTTATAAATCTGGCTAGACCAGAGGATGTACATTGGTACAGATAGCAACTGAAAACACAAGGAATCCAGGACAGATGACCCTTCAGGACCAGTGGTGAAAGTGGCAATGCCTTGAGGGTGGAGGGAATGTGTGGTGGAAAGGACGAACCAATTACAAGAATCTATGTATAGCCCCTCCCTGAGGGATGGGCAATAAAGAAGTGGTTGAGGGGAGATGTCGGACAGTGTAACATATGACAAAATAATAATAACTTATGAATTATGAAGGGTTTATCAGGGAGGTGGGAGGGGGTAAATGAGGAGCCGGTATTAAGGGATCAAGTAGAAGGCAAATGTTTTGAGAATGATGATGGCAACAAATGTACAAATGTGCTTGACCCAATGGATATATGCATGGATTGTGATAAGAATTGTATGAATGACTTTAAAAATTATTATTGTTTTCATGTCTTACACTAACTGCTGTCTCTCTTAACCCACATTTCTGTTGTTTGTTCCCCTTTTGAGGGATGGCTACACACGGATCATTTTGATCCGTTCTCCCTTACTTCCCCCACATTCCCCGCAACTGGTCGAGAGCTCTTATCTCTACCAGTGTCCGTGCTCTGGTCTAGCTCTATTTGTAGCGTAGAATTGGGGTCAGGAGAGATAGTTGGGGCAGGGGAAGCGTTAAAGGACTGGAAGAATGTTGTATATTTCATCATAGTTATACTCCGCCCTGGCTGGCTCGTCCCTTCCTTGTGACCCTTCTGTGAGGGGATGTCCAATTGTCTACAAATGGACTTTGGGTCTCCACTCCACCCCCACCCCCCACTCACTCGCATTGATATGATTGTTAGTTCGTGGACTTCTGATGCCTGATACCTGATCCCATAGACACCTCATGATCACACAAACTGGTGTGCTTCTTCCATGTGAGCTTTGTTGCTCCTAGCTAGATGGCCACTTGTTTATCTTCAAGCCTTTAAGACTCCAGATACTATGTCTTTTAATAGTCTGGTACCATCAGCTTTCTTCGCCACATTTACTTTTGAATGCATTTTGTCTTCAGCAAACATGTCAGGAAGGTGAGCATCACAGAATGCGGGATTATTAGGAAAAAGTGTTATTGTGTTAAGGGAATACTTGAGTAGAGAACCAATGTCCATCTGCTACTATTTTAGGCAGGGTTCTTTAGAGAAACAGAACCAGGATACTAATAATTATATATATTTATATTTACATGGATAGATAGATACCATAAAATATAAACCGTTAATTAATCTATAAAACAGTACAAATGGCTCAGTGCAACTCACTTCCATGAGACAGCTAATACACTTGCAGTCCTTCAAGTCTTGAGGACAGGTGGGCACTCCTCCGTAGAGCAATTCAGGCTATCCAGGCACAGGCAGCAAACAGCAAGACAAGTCACCAACACTCAGCCAGATGACAGGGTCCGACAGTCCCCAATTCAAGAGAGGTATACTCCAGTAGAATGGTGAAGCAAGTCTTGAAGGAATATCAGACTACAGGAAAAAGTCCAGGGGTTAGGCGTCCCACAGGTGGTTGTGGTAGTCACCTAATCTGGTGTCAATTTGAGGATTAAAAGTATAAGTGTGGAGGCTAGGCTGACAATCTGGAGTTAGCCAATAAGACTTCTGTGTGGGTATGGCCTTTTCCTGAGAATTCTGGGAAATCTGTGACTTCCAGTGTCCAGAAGACACTTTTCTCTCTCTACTACTCCCTGGGAGACATTGCAGAAGACAAGCAATATGGATGCAAATAAACCTCAGAGCTGGTGAAGCCACAGAGAGACCCCTGCCAGCGCTAAGATGTTTCCAGTGACACTGGATCCAAAGACGTTCTACCCACTGGCCTGCGATCTTCTACATTCGGCATCATTGCATGTGTTTCATGAATCTGAAGAGGGATTCATAGATTGAAATCAGAAATATGGGCTAATATCGGACTGATGGACTTGATCTGGACTGGGTGGGCTAGGATGTTTTCTGAATGTTCAGTTTTTCTTTATATAAATCTCTTTCTTATACACATATGTGTGTCCATCGATTTGTTTTTTCTAGTCTACCCAAACTAAGACAGTAGTGTAGCTTGAAAATTGATGCAGAGAACAAGCTAAGGCAGCCGCCCACTGGTCTGATCATCAAAGGGCAAGAGACAAGAAAGGCGAGGCTCGCCAAGCCATTTATCTCTCCACCCTTCAATTAATCCCACATGTGTTCACTGGCCATGTTGGCATAATAAACCTACCTATCACAGCTACCTTAATATTTAATATGTAATATATGAACATAGATTTATGTACCTATCATTATATAAAAATATATTTACATGCGTACATGCCTGTCTTATACCTTTATAAATGTCCTTTGCCCTCTAGGTCTTTTCTCTATTTCTTTTTACTTTCCTCTTGTGCCACTTTCATGTTCTATCTTCATTTAGCTCTCTGTACTTCCTCTTGGTTGCATTGCCCTCGATCAAACTCCACCAGGCATCCTACGCTCTCCTCGCCATCAATTTTAGATCACTTGTTTTTCCCTTGTCCCATGGTTTGTTGGCTTCTCTCTTCTTTCCCCATCTCCTGCTCTCCCATTTCTCCCTGGAAGTGTGGGTCATGTTGTTTTCTCCTCAGAATTGCTTATCCTTCCTATCTTTTTAGATAGACATGAAAAAACAAAAACAAGACAACAAGAAAAAACAAAAGCCTATAAATAATTTCAGTCGGTCTGTTGACCTTTATGAATGTTTTCCAGTCAAGATTGATGAGGTGCCATACCCTGCTCCTGAAGGCAATTTTTAGGATTCCTCAGGGACTTCATTGCGTTGCTCTCTTGCACACCCATCATGTTTCATCCCAGTGTGGTGGAGTCAGATCGGGCACAATTCCCACACTGTGTCTCCAGTGTTGTCCCCTGAAGCACTATGGGTCAATGAGGGGATGTTCTGCCACATGGTGGGGATGGCCCTATGGTCCTCTCTGTGCATGGACTTCTCCGAGCAGGAATGTTGTCCTTGGTGGGCGAGGGGCTTGGTGAACCAGGATGTGTTCCACTCTCTCTTTCTCTCTCCTTCCTTCTTCGCTTGCTCCTGTGTGTTCTGAGCAGAAGCATCCCTCTCCCCAAGCTGTAACTTTAGTGCAGTCCTCTGTAGTGCATTCTTCTGGGGAGGGGTCCATGTAGCTGGGATTGGGGCTTCCCCCACAGACCTCTCTATTGGTTTGCTGCTTCCTGTGTGTATGTTACATTAACCATGTTGGTGATCCAAGTTGAGGTCTTGCCCCTCTCTCCCTTTCCTGTGGAGATATAAACAATACCCTCGCCTTAGGTGGGTTAATGCCCTGTTCCTGATATCCTCCCACCTCCTTTTTAGTTGGCTGCCATATGTATTCTTGGGTTAGTTTTGACCCCTGCCAGAGTGCCTGGACCTCACCCCGGGAATGTATGTATATAGTAGTTTTCCTCTGTGGCTGTTTTGCTTTTTAAGCTTACCTCATGTTGTACTTGTCCTTTTGTGTTTGGCTTACTTCCCTTAACATAATTTCCTCCAACTGTTCCTATGTGCTAATGTGCTTCATGCATTCATCACTGCTTTTTTAGGGATGTGTAGTTCTCCATTGTATGATTGTACAAGCATTTTTAATCCATTCATGCATTGATGAAAATTTAAGTTGTTTCAAACTCCCTGGGATTGTGAATTGTGCCATGATGAACACGGGAGCACTGATGTCTGGCTGTCATGTGTTTCTTGCCTCTTCTTGGTATATGCCTAGTAGGGGGATTGCTGTCTAATATGGTAGCTCAATTTCCATCTGTTTTAGTAATGCCAAATCGATTTCCATAGTGGCTGCACATACCTACAGGTCCACCGGCAGTGGATGAGAGTCTCTATCTCACTACAGCCTCTCCAATACTTGCTACTTTCTGATTTTTTTTTTGTCAATTTGGCTATCTTTGAGGGTGTTAGGTGGTATCTCATAATTGTTTTAATTTGTATTTATGGCTAAAGATTGGGATCATTTCCACATATTGGATCTTCAGATTTCCACCCTTGTGAAACTTCTATTCAGACCTTTGCCACTTTCTCGATGGGCTCTTCCTTTTTGTTGTTACTTGCCTTTTCTCCTCATGCAGGCTAGCAGAGTACTGTAGATTTCAGTCATGAGGCCTTTGTCTGTGTGTCATTGCTACAGATGCTTTCCCAATCTGTGGGCTCTCTTATTACTCTCATGGTGAATTTCAAGTGCATTTCTTTTAACACAGACCCTGGTTTGTAAGTGAAATCCATTCCTAATTGAGCATTTAAGTTAGATTTTTAGGTAAGTTAGAATAGGTACATATGTTCTGATTTAGGCTTATCACAGTGCAAGAAAAGAATCAACACATTTTCAATGATACAAAAGCAGAAAGTGAAGATACTGGTAATGAACAATTTATTGCTAGTAGGTCTTAGCTCAGTCATTTCAATTTGAGGACTGATTAACATGACATTAAAAGGAAAATATGTGTTGCCATACATCTGATGTTTATAACCCAGAGATTTGCTCTTTACCTATGTGTTACCCTACATAAATACAAACATATGTACATTTACATTCATATATAATATATTTATATAGCCAATATAAATGCATATGTTTGCATTCATACAGACTAGTATGCACACACCATCATATATGTTCATATAGAGCAGTTTCCCTCATAGCTGTTATTAATGTCCTAATTGAAACACTCACAAGATTTATACATTGGGCAACATAAAAATCAAAATATTTATTCATCAGAAGATGCTTCTAAGAGTTGAAAAGGCAAGCCAGATCTGAGAATGTATATGTAATATACATAACCAGTAAAATGCTAGCATTTGGGGCATATTAAAATATTTAAAGGTCAGCAAGTCAATAAAAATCTAAGACAAAATAGAACATAACAAGTAAAATCTTAAAAAATCTATTTATATAAAAGGCTGTCCAAATTGCCAATAAATACCTGAGAAAAATCAGAGTAAAATACAACTCTAATCCCACAGGAATAATAGTAACAACAAGAAAAGCAAGAACTGCTCAAACTAAGTTTTGACAAGGTTTTAGACTAACTCAACTCTCCTGAATTGCTGTTAGATTTGCATATTGGTATAAACTCTTTGAGAAATTGTCGGTATTTCATAAGGTTGACTATTCAAATTGTGTTTTCTAAATCAAACATACTCTTAGGTATATCCCCAATATTAATGCATTCATATATGATCTAAACACATCACAGTGTTCATCATAGTTCTAAGAACAGAGTTTGAAGAACGCCAAATGGTCATCAACTTTAGAACAGTGTTGTATTTCTATAATGAGATATAATCCAATGGGTGGAAACGGGCTATTTTTGTAATAACATTATAAATTTCTAAAATAAAAGTGTGACTGTGATAATTGCAGCTGGCATAATATTTGGGCAAAGTTTCTGAAAAAAATGCATATTCATGAATCATCCATGAGCATTTGTTTCTAATACTGGTGATGCTAGAGACGTGATGTGTAGTTCTTGAGTTAGATCCAGATGGTCTATGTTTAAGCAACATAATGATTAGCTAAACTACATGTCATTATAATACTTTTTCATATGTAGGTATGCTTGCTATACTTTCATCAAAAACACTTTTAAAAGTTTGCTATTTTATTTGTCCATCTGTTGATAATCATATCATTATAGAAATGCTTGTACACTAACTATAAATCATTTATTTATTTTATCCATGTGGATTTTTTGTGATTTATTTCAGTTCAATCATAAAATGATGTAGATTTTAGCTATTTTTCCAGTTGATTCTAACTCCAGGAACCGTATACATGTATAACAGCTCATATGAAAAGGAAGTGTGTAATGAAGACTATTCTTTTATTTGCTTCAATTAAAAAAATGAAAAATATGAAGTATCATTGAGGTAGTTAGGTTTTTGGTGCCAATATGGTTCCCATAGTAACATGTGGGTGGAGGTTAGGTTGTCAATCAGGTCCCAGCTTGATTGGAGGGCTACCAGATGAATGGTTCTCTGGAGGCCAACCTCCCTCCCTCTGCTTCCACCTTTCTGTTGACAAGCCACGTGTAGCCTTACTGAGACTTGCGATAGCCCTGGAGATACTTCAACCACCACCGGATCCATATGACTTTGCACCCACTGGCCTGTGATCTTCCTGCATTTTGCATCATTGCATGTATTTCATGAGTCTGAAGAGGGACTTCTTGGCTAGTAGTATAAGACTTAATGGACTAATATTGTACATATGGACTTCATCTGGACAGGCCTGGGATGTTTTCTTAATATACAATTACTCTTTGATATAACACTTTTTCTTTTAAACATATAAGTGTCTCTGGATTTGTTTCTCTAGTCAACCCAGTCTAACAAATCACCTATGCTAATACAGTGGATAATCAGATATTTAATATATTTGCCTTAAGGAATAGTAAGCCTCAACAGACGGTAAGAAATGATGGGGTATTTGTGCATGTTCTGTAGCACTCCCCTTCAGCAAAGTGTAAGGTCTCTCTTTTTCAACAGTTTTACATAGGCTGCACTATTTTTAATGGTTTTTTATTTCTTTTTTCTCTTTACATTTCAATATTAAGCAATATGATGAAGATAATTTTTTGTTTTATACAGTTTTAAATAAAATTACCTCATTCTGCTAGAAAACTGCCAGAAATACTAAGTGCATGCTAGAACATGAATGGGTTAGTGGTTCACGATTGTATTAATAGTTTGTTCAGTACCTCACAAAAAGGAGAGAATGCTTTTGGAACCCTAAAAGGAAATCAATTAAATCTCATTTTTTCCTAACAGCTTCGGGTAATAATTAATCATATTTGCTTTAAAGATTATATAATGGAGAAGAAATATATATCAATGTATATATCTGAAAAGGAGTCTGAAATATATTGTTCTTTGAAAGACATTTAGGCAACAGATGATCATCCTGTTCTTGTGCCCAGTAATCTTTATTCTTTCCAGTTTACCCATGGAAAACAGGAGACCAACATTACAAAGAAGTGTGACCTTCATTGTGTTAATATCACAACAAGTAAGAGAAATAGGAATGACGCTTCGAGAAGTTGATGCTGAACCTTCAGTGAGTCTGACACACTTGCTAAATGACTCACCTCTGGATACCTGCCTGACAGCAGACAATTCAAATATGTGTCTGAGCAAAATTATAAATTACTACGTGTCATGAACTTTCAGCGCTGCTTGAATATAGTCTAATCACAGAGGTTACATTTCTAATTTCTATAAATCTGTATCATTATTCTGGAATTTCATTTATCGTTCCAATTCCATTTCTTTAGAGATATTTTTAAGGTCATTAAAAAATCAGAATAAAAATAAGAACATTAACATTCCTAGAATGGAATCCGCATACACCAACATTTGAAATTTTAGAAGGAAGATCACATTTGGAAGCTTTAAATATCAGTAATAAATCATGCATTGTAATTAATTAATTAATTATGATGGAAATATATTTGAACACTCATATTGATTTCTGAATCACTGAATAGAAAAGGGCAGCATTTCATATACAAAGAGGCTTCAAAAATTTTGTGGCAAAATGGCATGCCCATAGAAGTTATATTTATATTGATATTATACGACCATTGTTAATATGAGATGAGATTAAGACGCTGAGATGAAAGCTTCCAAAAGAAAATGAGTATAAATAAGCTATTCTTCTTTTTCAGAAAGTTTTAAAATAGTGAGTCACTGAATGCCACTTAAGCCACTTAAAACCATTCATTAGTGTATTTGCCTTCACAGTTAACCTGAGTGTTGCTACCTGTGATTTCCCTGATTTATCTTGACTGCTTGTGAAATACTTACGTAACAGTTACTCCAAATAATAAAAGATTGAAAGGAGGAAAATGTGAGGGGCTTTCAGAAACTTTGCTGAAAATTCCATCACTATTTAAGTTCATGAGAAATGAACTTTTTGGAACCCTTTCATACAGAAAATGTAATGCTGCTCCTTCACAGAAAGGAAATTCACTAGTAAATTTTTTGTGAACTAGTTTTTTAAATATTCAAGTTGATTTTCTTAAAGCAAAATCATCCTGCAGCATCTTGATGGGTTCCCCAAAGGGGTTGATAGTACTTATTTCATGAGCACCTCATGTTCTACCTTGTGTGATGGTCAATGCCAACCAAAGCCTGTTGTTCAATTCTCCTTCTTCTTTTATAAATTAATTTTTATCAAATGATAAGTCTGGGCCTCACTCGTTAAACATAATGATTGCCATCTTTTATATCCATGGTTTCATATTTTAAAAAGTAGAATTATCTACACCTGAAAAGCTTCATATAAGTTCATGTTGAATAACCCAGCATGAATAACACATTTTTCCTTACAAATTTTTAAAAAGTCTTTAATGATATTATAGTCTTCTTGACATTTTAAAAGTAATTTAATGCTTAGAAACAAGTAAGTGGCCATCTATTTTTAACATATTACAATTCTTCTACTCATTTTCCTCTAGAAAAAATCGCATTTAGTATTTTAACTAGAAATGTATGTAAATGGACACCTGTAACAGACTTTGAATTTTGTCCCCCTAAAAATATGAGTTGCAAATCATACCCTCGATGCCTATGGTAATAATCGCATTTAGTAAGAGGTTACCAGTGTTAAGTTAAAGAGCATGTATTTAGAGCCAATTTCTTCTGAGATGTAAAAGAGATTGAGCGAGAAAGCAGAAGAAAGCTGGAGTCGCACAGAGATGCGGTAACACAGTGGGACCTCTCCAAGGAACCAGACTGGAAGGGACAGGGAACTGATTCCAGAATGTACTGGAAGGGCATTTTTCCCAAGAGCCAGCACCACTCCAAATTCATACTTCGAGCCTCCTAAACTTTCCCTTTACTCTTGTGTAAACGTGTCCTCACTTTGAAAGGATTGAAGCAAATCCCTACTTGCAACACACTCCTCATCACAATCCCCTTCATTTGCCACCTGGGGCACCTGGATCTTTTTTTTTTTTTTTTGTAGTTCAAGTATTCATTCATATCAAGGGGAGTTGTACAAGCACATCTATCTTAGAGCATCCCCCCGCCCCCACTCTAAAAAAAGAAAAGGTTAGATCGCCTTTACTATGAGTTGTGCAATCGTGGTCAGTTCTGTTGGGAGTGTGTGGAAGCGAATTGATTTCTATTGCTGGAGTTTGAATCAGCATCTGGTTTGTCAACCTCTGGTTATGTCTATCACCTGCTGATCCCAGGAGCCAGCCCTGGACTATTATCAACCTTGAATTCTTTCATCTGGTGGTCTTCCTACATCCTGTTGATTATGTCTTCCCTCTCCCTCATACGTTCCCCAGCCCCACCTCCCATTCTGAGCAGCTACAGAATTGAGGAGAGGCCTTCAGCTTACATCTGACCCACAGGCTTGAAGTGGACTGGACTGACCCACTTCTAAACTGTGTGAGCCCTTTCTTCCTATGCATCTCTTTCTTTTTTTTTTTTTACATTTTATTAGGGGCTCATACAACTCTTATCACAATCCATACATACACATATACATACATCAATTGTATAAAGCACATCCGTACATTCTTTGCCCTAATCATTTTCTTTCTTTCTTTTTTTAAAATCTTTTTATTGGGGCTCATAAGGCTCTTATCACAATCTGTACATATATCAAATGAGCAAAGCACCCTTATACATTCGTTTCACTCATCACTCTCATAATTCACCTTCCACTTGGGTTCCTGGAATCAGCTTGGTTTCCCCTTTTTCCCCCCATCCCCCTCCCTCCCCGATCCCACCCCTGGTCCCTTGATAGTTTATAAATAATTACGCCGGGGAGTGTAAGATAAGATATAATAATTATTTATGGATCTTTTAAATTATTGAAAAGGCTTTGACTCTTTACAGGTATTAAAACCCCAAACCAAATCCTACTACCATTGAGTAGATTCTAACTCACCATAGTCCTATCATCGGGCTTTTGAGGCTGTAGATCTGTAGGAGTCTGAATAGCTTCCTGTTTGTCCTTCAGAGTGGCTAGCACAGTGAACCACTGACCTTGAGGTTAGAAGTCCAATGTTAACTGCACAGTGTCACCAGGGCTCCTTCTTGCATGTAAAGAAAGCCTGTATGCACCTGTGCTGACTCACTTAATAAATCCACTTAAAAGACTGAAGGACACAGGAACGAATCTCATTTGTAATCAGGAACTGCCTGTATATTTGTCATTTCTAAATCAACTGAGACATTTTATATGGATTATGGCAAATGAAAATAAAATGATCATGTTCATGAAAGAATTACCACTAGAGAGACTTCGTGTGTGTAAATGGTTAACGTATGTGCGTACTACCCCAGAGGGGTCTCACATGGAAAGCCAAGCGATCTGCTTCTGAAAAGTCAGTTCTATGTCCTCACCTGACAGGTACAGGTTCCCATGAATTGGAGGTGACTTGATGGTGATTGGTAATTATTATAGCAAGTGGCTTAAGCGTCAAAGATAAATACCATAGGCTTCCTAATATTTAGCCCCAGGATTAGAAAGACTTGTTTCACCAGCAGTAATGGGCTGATCAGAAATTCTTCTCCTTTTTAGGAGCAAAGTCTTCTCCTGTACAAGCAGAGGAAGTATCTCATAGACAACCTCTCTCAATAGGAAAGAGTGAATAGAAGGCTGAATATGCATAACTATATCTTTCTTCTATACTCACTCAGGTCCAGAACAGCACAGTACTGATGCATTTTTACTTGGAAGGAAACAGAGGCAAGGAAGAGAAGTGTAGACTAACAATACACTCAAAGTGAATGGAGAATCTATAATTTGGTGCATGGAAAATTAAGGAACTATGAACATGCTTGACTTAAATTACCCCAAAGACTTCATTTGACCAGAACAACTCAGATTCAGGGACTCATGCTCACTTAGGTTTGATGTTCTGATTACACATTGGTTTTGTTTGTGTGATAATATAGTCGTGGTCAGAGGATGGGTGGTGGAGAAAGAGTTGGAGGGGGTACACCTAGAAGGATTTAAGGGGTGTCATGACTATAATGTAATGACTTAGCTTTAATTTTCAACTAAAGAAATTCATTTTGACTACATCTGTTTTTAAAAGTTTGAGTTAAGAGAGAAAAATGAAATCTCCTGTTTCTCAGAACAGACATTTAGGAAGTACCACTTGAAAAGCCATTACCAATGTGCTACTACGAGGAATTTGTAATGTGAGTGCGAATTGGTTTTATGCAGATGATAATTAGAGACATTGTGAAAGTATTTGAACAATGTTTTAAGATAATACTACCATAAAATTTTAGAGATGAAAGAAATTTCCTGATACATTCAAAAAAGTATAACTAAAGTATCTTTGATATGTTATCGTTATAGGAACATAGGAAAATGCAAAGAACAGTAAAAAAATGTGATCTCCCAGAATTTATCATCATAATTTTTTAAAATTAACCATTTATTGGGGGCTCTTAAAAATCTTATAACCATCCATATTTCAATTGTATTAAGCACACTTGTACATATGTTGCCATCAATTTTTCCAAAATATTTTCTTTCTACCTGAGCCCTTGATATCAGCTCCATTTTTCCCCCAACCTCATGAATCCTTGATTAATTATATATTATTATTGCTATTTCATATCTTACATCATCCATTGTCTCCCTTCACACACATTTCTGTTATTTGTCCCCCCTTCGGGAGAGGGAGGCTATGTGTCGAACCTTCTAATCAGTTCCCCTTTTCTCCCCCTTGCCCTGCACCCCCACCCCTCCTGACATTGATACTCCCACTACTGTACCTGAGGGGTTTATCTGTCCTGGATGCCACGTGTCAAGAGCTCTTATCTTTACCAATGTGCTTACTCCAGTCTAGCCGGATGGGTAAGGCAGAACTGGGTCATAACGGTAGGGGGGGGCGCAGAGGGAGGAGGAAGCATTCAGGAACTAGAGGGATGTTGTGTGTTTTGTCTGTGATGTACTGTACATTGGTTAAATCATCCCTTCCTTGTAACCCTTCTGTGGGGGGATGTCCAATTGTGTACAGATGGATTTTTGGTCTCCACTCCAAAACCCCTCGTTTGCATCGATATAATTGTTCGTTTGGGATCTCTGGATACCTGATATGGTGGATACCTCATGATCACTCAACCTGGTGTGTTTCTTCCCTGTGGGCTTAATTGCTTTGCTGCTAGATGGCTGCTTATTTAATTTCAAGCTTTTAAGACCCCAGACACCATATCTCTTGATAGCTGGACACCATCTGCTTTCTTTACCACATTTACTTATGCTTCCATTTTGGCTTCAGTGATCGTGTTGGGAAGGTAAGTAGAAGCCCAAAGTCTGCCTATCTTACTACTTAACATATAAATATATGTACATTGAACATATAAATATATGTATATTGACCTCTATCCCTATCATTATAAATTAATACATTTACATATATACATGCCTATTCCTATATCTCTATAAATAGCTTTTGCTTCCTAGTTCTTTCCTATCATTTCCCATCACCTTCCTCTTGTCCCACTATCATTCCCCCCCCACTCAACTCTCCATAATTCCTCTTGGATACATTGTACCTGATGAAACCCTTTAGGCATTTTCTGCCCTCCTCAGTCTCAATTTTAGATCTCTTATAGTCTCCTTGTCCCTGAGTTTGTTGGTTCCCTGCTCCTCTTCCTGCCCCCTCCTCTCCCATGTTCCCTCAGAACTGCTAGACCCATGGACCCATTGTTTTCTGCTTGGGATTGTTTGTCTTACCTATCTTATTTATAGATAGACATGAAGAGGAAGAAGGGGAAAAGGGTGGGGGGCGTGATAAATATTTCCAGATCTGTTTGCTGCACCTTTGGAATGTTTTACACTTGTGTCTGATGCAGTGCCAAATCCTGTCCTCTGAGTGTGAAGTCTATTTTCAGGATTCCTCTGGAACTTTGTTACTTGGCTCCCCTTGCTACCCTATTGCACTCGCTTTGCATTTTGCCCCACTGTGTGGGGGACAGACAGGGCACACTATCTGCACAGCATCTCCAGCGCTGTCTCCTGTAGCACTATAGTTCAGCGAGGGCATGTTGTGTCTTGTGAGGGGACCGGCCCTATGGTCCTCTCTGTACATTGGCTGCTCTGAGCAGGGATGTTGTCCCTGGGCTTTTGTAGGCCATGCTGAGGTTCTCTCAGTCTCTGTCTCTCTCTCTCTTTCTCCCTCCCTCTTCGTTTGCTCTTGTGTGTTCTGGACAGACCCGCTCCTCTCCCCGGGCTAACTCTACAGTGCTGTCCTCTGTACTACAATCTTCTTTGGAGTGGGTCAACAGAGCTCAGCTTGGGCCTTGCTCTTTTTTTGTTTTTTTTAAATCATTTTATTGGGGGCTCTTACAACTCTTATCACAATCCATCCATCCATCCATCCATCCATCCATCATCGTGTCAAGCACATTTGTGTATTTGTTGCCATCATCCTTCTCAAAACATTTGCTTTCTGCTTAACCCCGGGTATCACCTCATTTCCCTCCTCCCTCCCTACTATCCCCTTCCTCATGAAACCTTGATAATTTATCAATTATTACTACTTTGTCATATCTTACACTGTCCAATGTCTCCCTTCACCCACTTTTCAGTTGTCCGCCTCCAGGAAGGAGGTGATAAGTTGTCCTCTATGCTGATTGTACTTTTTGAGCTTACCTCAGTGGACTCATCATACCTGTCCTTTGTGTTGGGTAACTGCATTTAGCACAATTTTCTCCAACTCTTCTCAAGAGACGATGTGCTTCCTGTGCTAGCTTCTTCTTTTAGGGCTGCATAGTACTCCTTTGTGTATATATCTACTTGCATCTATCATCAATCTATCTATCAGAGTTTTTAAATCTATTTTATTAGTTGATGGGAATTTAGATTGCTTCCAGTTCTTTGTGAACTGTGTGGCGATCTTCATCAAACTTTCTTATAAACATATTTATATAGAAAGATATAATTCTATAAAAATTAACCACTTCTTGCCTTATTTTTAGTAAATAAATATTAATCTCAATAAAATTGATCATCATGAATTTTTAAGGGAAAAAAGAGATGAATTAAAGTTGAGTGTTTATTCATATGCACAAACAAGACAGCATGTTGTATTAAATATATACTTTTAAAATTAGTATATGTAACTGCATATTTTAACTTATATCTTTTATGCTCTCAGTTAACAGTGAAATTATGGCAGTAATTCTATCTCAGTTCTTTATTAATTGCATTCTAGTCTGTTAAACTTCATTTCAATCATTTTAACTTTCTTTTTATAATTGAACGGCTTTACGGGAATAATTTATGATATTTATGAATCTTTAAACATAACTTAGTGGTGACATGTCAGGCTGCTACCAGCAAGGCCTGCAGTTTGAAACCACAGTAGTTCTGCAGAGAAAGGTGAGGTTTCTTCTCCCAGGGAGAGGTGCTCTGGCTCATGTGTGCACAGGGTCTTCCCCTGGGCCCAGTAGGGCAGCTGTGAGTGGACAGTACCTCAATGGCAGAGAGTTAGTGTTTTCTCTATTTCTAAAGAGGTTTTGTTTTTTCTTTTAATATAAACTATCTCTTCAGAGGTTTGATATTTTTTTTAGGGGGGATGGTTTTCCTGCACTTCACCCTTAAAGCATTTCTTCCTTTCACCTGTCCTCCATCACAAGCCAAAACCACTATCATGAATTCTTTTTCCCAGTGTTGTTTACATATATGAGTTTAAACTCTGGTCACTAGCTATGCAGAAGGCTGTGGTTGACACTCTGAATCCTAAATCCATTTAGATTTAGCCTCCATGGAGTTCTTTCCCAGTTCTTCACATGGAATGACTATGTAAGGATGTTGTCATCTGACAGAGGATGTTTTGTGGGATCTGTTGGCCGGGGAAGGAGGGGGCAGGCTCACCCTATGGAACTTGGTTGGGTGTGGCCTTAATAGAAGTTGGGTTCTGAAGGTCTCATAGTCATGCTTCATATGCCAAGCATGTGGGTCAGAGGACACTGAATCAATTTTTGAAATTTTTCTAATCTACAATAGTGGATATCTTACTCAATTTCCCTTTCTCACTTCAGTTCTGCTTGCAGCTGTGACAAATTGATATGCTGTCAATCGTGATTATTTCACGAATTCCCTTTGTTTTATGTTATACTGTTTAGCCATGTGGTTGTGAATCCATTGAAAGCTTATGCCCTAATACTGTTGCTTCACTTTGTCTTGATCACATCTTTATCCTGTTTAAGAATAATAAAACATAACAAAAATTCACTGCTCTCAATTCAATTCTGTGATCCTACGTTTGAGTACAAAACATTGTCCTACACAATCCTCATAATTGTTGCTATATTTTAGCCCATTGATGCAGCCACAATGTCGACATGTCTCAATGGGAGATTCCATTTTTCTCGCTGACCCTACAATGCCAACGTGATGTCTTTGTTCAGGGATGCCTGTCCTGATAGCATGTGCAGAGGACAGGATAAGGTTTCTCGCCCTGCCTGGGAGGGTTAATCTAGCTGTACCTCCTCCGAAACCAATGTGTTTTGCCTCTGGAAGGGCATGATACTTCCACTATTCTTTGCCAACACTATCATTCACATACATTGATTTTTCTCTGGTCTTGCTTATTACTTGTCTAATTTTCACACACAAATGGAAAAACATAACTGCCATGGAGAGGTTTTCCTAGGGCCTATTATTTTAAACCACCATTCATTAGTTGAAGTAGTTTATTGTACTATGAAATGTTCATATTTGAATTATTTTAATTGCCTATCATAAGCTGATATTTTATCAGCAGAATGATTTGCTGAATCCATTATAATCCCGTTATGTCACTTTTTTATTATAATAAAGATTCTCCATAAACTTAGGAAAATAAATAAATGCTATCAAGTTCATGCCAACTCATAGTCTCTTGAATTAAAAAAAAAATTAGTATTGTTCCTCAAAGGTCTTTTGCTTAAGGTTATTATTTTTTTAATTTTCATTATCTATACATGCCTGATTCATGAGGCAGACAATAAATTGATGAAGAATAGAATGGAAAGAATGAATCAATCATGAGTCAATCAGACTGGAGCTTTGATTTGGTTTGTTGTCTTGGAGACCTCACGACCGATGCTTCTTTGGCCTTGGCCTTTGGGAACGTGCCCCGTCAGCTCCTGGGAAGATTTCAGTATGGCTCCTTACTTGCAGTGTGGGGATTCTGCCCATCGCACTGGTTCAGCAGAACAGATCATTCATTTTTTATTGAGTTCAGTGAATTGGTTGTTGAAAATGGCACTTTTACCAATGGTTCTTTCTAAGGTGGGAGGCCGGGCTGCCCACCAATGTGTAAATCATAATTTGCATTTATTATTTGTAATCCGTTCATCTGTGCAACAGTGTATCGAAGAGCCCACAGTAATTTATTCCATCATAGATATAGAAAATTAGTCAGAAACTATGCTTTTGATATCTATTTATATATTTCATAAAACTCATTATACTTGTAATGAAACTCTACATTTTTATTGCCTTGCATTTGTTACTTCAGTAAGAAAACATGAAAAGTAAAGAGAAATTGTGCCAATGAAAGGATGACACGCTATCATTTGTGTCTGCTTTGAGTTACCCTCCAAATATCACTAGAATGATGAAATTCCCCCAAATGTTCAAAGAGCTAACGAAACGTCCGACAATTGCTGGAAGTTCAGCAGAATCAAAAACAGGTTTTTCAAAGAGGAACAGAATATTTTCAGAGAAGTCACTAACCATTTAAAAATATCAAATATAATGACTATTATCTAGTAAGCCCGCCTCTAAAGGAATGGATCCTACCCTTACAGTGGAAAGATGGTTACAGATAAATAGCACAGCTGGTGATGCTTGGATAAAAGTGAAGAATATTTCAAGGGAGGACACCAGTCAAGAAGCAGTAGAAAAATAATTAAAATAAGTTTTATTGTTTTTGTCTTTGTTCTGGGATAGACATATCAAAGAATTTTAACATATTGACATTAATGTTCATTAATATTTCAAGTTTTCTTATACACTATCTAGTTTATATACCTTTTATTGTTATTATTTAATAATTGTATAAAATAATAGAAACTAATAAACTATCTTTCTGTATATAATTTTTTATACTTAAAATAGTCATCAGGGCAGCAAACTGGTTGCTAAAATATTTGAATCCCAACACTTGGTGTCTATGCCCAAAACATTATACCATATTCTTTATTCCAACAAACTAGCATTATGAATAATATAATTTTCTGTGTATATGAATCATTTTCCCAAGAAAGTTCAATGGTAAATAATGTACTGTGACTAGTGGTCCAATACATGTTTAAACATGTCTCTTCAAACAGTGAAAAACTACAGACAAATTATCTCATTGATGCACTTGCATTACTCGTGCTAGGGCGCCTTAAAAACTACGTCTAATCAAACAGTTGCTTTCAAGTGGACCTGAGAAACCCATTCATTTCAAGGCAGAGAGTTCAGCTTATAGAGTTTTGGTGATTGTCATTAGGATTCCTAAGGGGTAACCTTGATAGAGTCTCATGAACAGCCAGTACGAATAGTGGGGCTTATTTATAATGAAGTAGTTTGAAGGAAATGGAAAACTGAATTGGGAAAGAAAAGGCCAGGAAAGTTGTGCCAAATATATGTAGATATATATTTTTTCCAATACCAACAAGACCCAACCTACACGAATTTCTCTGGTAACACTTATTTCTTTTTTTTTTTTTTTTTTGGTAACACTTATTTCATCTACCCCACAAGATTGTTCATGCCCCTATGACTTCCTTTGTTCTCTAAATCAGAGAAACAAATAAACAAAAACAGAACATGAGTTGAGTTCCTCAAAGACAGGAATATGTTTTCACGTGGTGCCAATCACAGAATGCAAATCTTCTTTGGGGAGGAGCTAAAGAGATAGAAATAAAGCCTTCAGAAGTGTCTAGACTTTTAGATGGAGAATACGCTGAAATATTGATATTGTGTGAAATAAAGAGTTCTGTGGTTTTATAACAGTGTTTTTTGTCTTACGCTCACATAAAATAGGCCAAAGGGGACACACACATTAGTTTGTCAAAAAGTACTGGTACAGACATCAAGCTCATGTATGCCGTGTTTATTCCAAGCAAAATGTTTGGAGCTGTTTCCGTAATCAATGAATGGCTACAGACAAATTCTCTTAGGACTATATTTGTCTTAGTATTCTTAGGATGCCTTCAAAGACAAGGTCCAATCAATAGAGTGGGTGATAAAGGTCTCTGCACCAGTTAACTTCAAGGCAGAGAGGGCAACACAGAAAGTTTTAGAGGCTTGTTGTGTTGTGTCGTGTTTTTTTATTTTGAAGGGGATAGATTTTCTTGTAGAACACAGAACGATAACAGGAGCTTATTATGAAGGTTTAA
This sequence comes from Tenrec ecaudatus, assembly GCF_050624435.1. Lineage (NCBI taxonomy): Eukaryota > Metazoa > Chordata > Mammalia > Afrosoricida > Tenrecidae > Tenrec > Tenrec ecaudatus. The sequence goes on along the minus strand of NC_134540.1, from coordinate 39,808,423 downwards.
GAAAATTAAAATTGCATTGATGAGAAATGTTCAGGGACATTGTGCCAAATCATCTTCCCCACATCATGACAACGCACCTGCTCATTTTCAAGTTAGCAAGAGCTGTCCTTGGAGAGTTTAACTGGAAAACTTGGCTGCATTTGTCCTGCATTCCAGATCTTTCTCCTACAGATATTATTGTTCCCCAAACTCAAAGAACATTGCAAAGGGACACGATTTGAGTCCTCTGAGGATGCTAAAACTGATGTTTTGATGTGGTGTAAGTTGAAGAGTATAGAATTAGTTGGAGAAGTATTAGATATATGGGAAATATATTGAAAAACAATTGTTTCAAATCTGTTGTTTTTGTTTAATAAAGATTTCTTTAGCAATACCTTTTAACTTGCTTTTGTGTGTACACACACATAAAAACACATATACATATATCTACAGGAGATTTCAAAAAGTACATGGATAAACTTGATTATCTTTCAATTCCATTTTTAAAGAAACTTTATGAAGCACTCATATATATGTATCTAAGCAATTCTAGTGAATACGTAATTTTATTTAAGGTATCGATAATCGATATTTTACAATAAACTATTGTATTTACTTTTTACCTGGAATTAAAGGAAAATGAAAAACATTGATGAAAAAGCACTGAATCTATTATTGATAAATATGTGTTGTAAGTTTTATAAGTATTAGGTAAGTGACTATAATCAACAAAAACAAAACAAGGGACATATCTTCTATGTTTAACAAACCAAATATCCAAACCAATAGCCATCAAGATGATTCCAAGATGATGGAAGCCCTTAGATTACAACGGTGATGTATTCGGCTTCCATGGTTGTGACCTATTGGGACCACATGAGCAGGCCTTGCATACAAGGCACCTTTGGGTGAGTTCAAACTGTCAACATGGTGATTAGGTGGCGCACTTATCTGCACAACTCAGGGACTGGTCATAGTGACTAATGCACACTAAAAATTGTCCCGAAGAGCATTGTGCAAAACAATGTAAGATTTTTGTGTTTTCCAAGTGATACAAGACAAATGAACAGATTCTACAAATTGAGCTAGAATGCTGCCGTCTGTACAGGGGGATAGTGAGAACTTTCTGAAACATTTGCTCCATTTCTCCCCCTTTTCTTTCACATGTTCGGCAACTTGTAAATACAATGCAATAGCATTCTGATAAACTACCTAATGCTTGTATTTTGACATTATGATGACTTTGACATGTCATTCCTTGATAAACAGTTTTCACTACCATATACATTTTAGGTTATTGGATACCTCAAAGGAGGAAAAAGAACTAGTAAAAATGTCTGAAAGTTGCCTCATGCTTCTATCTTTCAAAGGGAGAGTCTGTGCTGAGTAGGAGAATTACAAAGAGTGGAAAGCCCAAACTGGCACTTAACTGAACCCATTGATCTTTCCAAATTAGACTGACAACAGAGAGTCATTACATTCCACAGAATAAATGGGGGGGGGGGTTCTTTCCTATGGCCTTTCTTTTATCTCCACTTTTCCTAATTCTAGTTTGCCTCCTTTATACTGTCCTTCAGAGGAGATGCCAAACTGAGAGATTGGCCATTAGGAACCTCTTTTAATCTCATTTGAGAAATGATTCTCCTGCCAAACATTAATTTTTGCTACCTACCTAAATAACAGCGTGCCTACTATATCATTGATTATTCAGTGGAGAAGAATCAAACCAGAAAAAATGGGACTGTTCATTTTAATACTGCCATACCAACTCAACTAAATCTATTATTATTTAAGACAGTGCACCTATTGCTATTTCTTAAACCACTTATCACAATATACGTGATATTCCTCACTTTCTGCTTCCCCTTCTGCTTCCCAGAACTGCCTTTCTGTTTTTATACTTATATGTGGATGAATGGCGGGAGGGGGGGGGGGCGGAAAGTGCTACAACCTCCAATAAACCACCCTCCTAAAATAACATTCCCACTGCCATTGAGTTAATTCCAATTTTTAGTGTCCTCGTATATGGTTTCTGAGACTGTAAATATTTGTGAGAGCAGAGACCCTCATATTCTCTCATCTTGGGGCTGGTGTGCTTGAATGGCAGATCTTGGGGTCATCAGTCCAGTGCCTAACTCATTGTGCCACCAGGGTCCCTTTATAGACTCACAGAAGCCTTTGTTAAACGAGAATGCAAAGCATTAAGCTATTTTTCTGAATAGCCACCACTGAGGGCTGCACCGCTCTGAAGTTAGTGCCTGTGCCTTTCTGACCCTTTCCTGAACAGCTGCTCTTTGGTTTATACCATGTCACAACGAGAGCTTCTGGGGAAGCAGCACAACCCATCTGAAGCCACACTGTGCTTGCCTACGCATGTTTTAAGCGTGTTAAATGAGAAATAAACACAATAATCTATTAACTGAAATCCCCAATAGCAATATATTTTAAGTATCACTGTATGTTGCTTTTACTTAAAGTACTCTTCTACAGGTTGGGAACTAAGTCCACATTTGGCCTCACCAACTCAAAGGAGACCAAATTGCATTCCTTTCCATTTGCTCCGTCATTGAAGACATTTTTGTTGGTCACTTGCCAGAAAGCCATAAGGTGTAGAGGTACGTGGTTAAAAGAATACTGATTACATGAATCTACATATAGCCTCCTCCCTGGGGGATGGACAGCAGAGAAGAAGGCTGGGGGAGACATCAGACAGTGTAATATATGACAAAATAATAATAATTGATGAATGATGAAGGGTTCATGAGGTAAGGGGGAGTGGGGAAATGAGCAGCAGATATTAAGGGCTCAAGTAGAAGGAAAATGTTTGAGAATGATGAGGGCAACAAATATACATATGTTCTTGACACAATGGATGGATGCATGGATTGTGATAAGAATCGCACAAGCCCCCAATAAAAAAGTTATAAAAAAAGAAACGAATACTGCTAATATTGGTTTGTAGGAGTTGAATAAATGCAGACCGATGATTTATATATAAAAGTAGCATACTTAGATAATGCATGCCTGACGCGAGTCAGTTATGACACACAGTGACCCTATAAAGAGTCTCAGACTATAAATCTTTATGTGACCAGATAGACTCCTATTTCTCACTCCCAGTGACTGGTGAATTTGAACGGCCAACCTTCCTTATTGACAGGGTTCTTTACTTAGATGAAAATATAACAAAAATAGAATGTTGACTAGGATTGAATGGGGCATCAGTTACATAATGGATGGGCAGCTTGTAGTGTAAGTACAACTTAATTATTAGATTATTATAGACAAAGAGGGAGTTGTTCCATGCCTATTGTCCCCAATGTTTTCTTTATTTCTTTATTACAACACTTGCCTAATTTTGCTGTGATCCATTTTTCCCCTTCATGAAACCATAAACTCCTGAGTCAGGAATCAGCCTTATTCATGTTTATCTTCTCGGTGTATAAGAATATGTTGGCCAAGAGCAGATGATCAGTTAGGTACATATCCCTTGGTATGCCTAAATGCATAAACCCAAATCAAATCAAATCAAATATAAAACTAAACTCACTGCCGTAGAGGCAATGTCGACCCATAGCGACCTCTGTGGGTTTTCACTATTGTGACTGTTTACAGGAACAGAATGCTCAGTCCTTCATCTCGCGGTGATGCAGGTCATTTCAAATTCCTGACCATGCAGATCGCCACCCAATGTGTTACCACCATACTGTCAGGGCTCCAAGCCCACATGGATAGGCGGCCCAAAGCCAGCAACCAAAAAACACCTTAGAAAGGGCGTCTAGAGAGTCTGGAAGCTTGTTTCTCACCAGATCAAACAAGAGGAACAAAAAAAAGAATCAGGGCAAGGGTTCTGTTCTTCTTTTCTTTTCTGTTCGTTTGTTTATGAGGCTGGTAAAATGTCTAGCACCCTCCGTATGGTAGCTCACTTACGGTCATTAAGGGAGGCCCTGTCATAGCGCACCAAAGCGTTCGGGTCAGTAATTGGTTTGCAGAACTGCTTATGAAGTATAACCACTGGAACAAGAATTAACCTCTGTAAGTGTGGCTTCCCTTCTTTGGGGAGGATCTTCTAGCCTATTTCTAAACATGTGAAGAGAGTATAACATATAATGCAGATTGTATAATAGATGGCATATAATAAACACTCAGTTAATAGTAGATTCTGCTGCCCATCTGACTTGAGGGGAGATTGCAGTTCAAGGATGAGACATGGACAGCTGACTTTACAGTCATGGGAGGGAGGGAGGATCTTTGGTAATTGTGTTAGGGACAAGGCAGTGTATGCTACACACCATTGCCTCTCAGGCCAGAGTGATGTCTCTAATAATCGAGGACTGGTGGGTTTCCTCGGGGTCAGAAGCATATGGGAGAGAAGTGCAGGTTGGAATGAGTCATGCATCACACTTACCTTTCAATACAAGGACCGAGATGAGCTATATAATTTCTTTGGGGGCCTAGACCCTACATTGTTCATTGCTTTCTAGGAAATTTGGGAGATAATTAGAAAATTCCTAACTGTATATACCTTATAGCTTAATAAATATATTCTAAGTTTATTAATATTCTGGCCATTGATAGCATTTTATTATTCCTGGAAAAGAAAGCACACATGTTACAGATTCACTACTTTGTATTTCTTTTCATTTTCAGCTTAATACCAGAAAATATCATAACCCAGGAAACCCAGTTGCCAACAAATCAATTCCAACTTAATGGCACCCAAAGCAACCCATTGTATTATGCAGGGGTGCTTACGTATGCTTCCCCTCTCATGCTGTACTCTGGGGAATTTATCCATTGTTTCGTAGATTTTTCCCTTGACCTAAGAAAATCTAATATTTTATCTATTCAATACCAAGGATCTGGACACATTGATAATTAGATACTCTGGTATTGTGTCATTGAATTGGTTTCATGGCTGCTGTGTTTTGGAAGCAAATACTTAGATCTTGTTTAGAAGCATTTTGGGGAGAGGTTTTGTTGTTAGGCTGAGTTGAGTAGGTTTGACTCACAGCGATCTTATATGTAAGGAATAACCCCCTGCCCAGGCCTGCCCTGTCCTCACACTTGTTCTCATGTTTGAACCATTGCTGCCGTCACTGTGTCAGTCATCTCATGGAGAGCCTTCCTCTTTTCCACTGTCCTGCCACTGCGCCCAGCAGGATGCCCTTTTCCATAGACTGGGTTCTCCTGGCAACATGCCCAAAGAACATGAGACTAAGTCTTGCATCCTTGCCTCTAGGGAACATTCTGGTTTTACTTCTTCCAAGACACATTCGCTTGTTCTTTTGGCAGTCCGTGGTACTTGCAATCTTTGTTTTAAGTCCGATAATGAAAATGCATTGATTTTACTTCGGTCTTCCTTATTCAATGTCTGGGTGAGTTAGGACAATCGGGTTTTACATTAATAGCGTGGGACCATTTGCGCCACCCAGAAGCCCCTTGCCGCTTAAAACAAGCATGTGTTTTAGTAATTCTCCTTTCGTTTCTCTAAACGGCTATTCTGATTTTTTTGCACCTCCATTTCTTCCTGCGAGAGGAAACTTAGTAATTTCCAATACTTCCTCAGTAATGCAACTTCCTGCATGCCAGTCTATCAACAACCTTTTTCAATTTCTGAGTAGATTAACATAATTGATAATTAGTGTAAAATTGACCCAGGAGTCTCAGTGAATATTCAGCCTTTTATGTCAAAATGTGTACACATGAATCTTCTCTCATACTGTAAACTACTGAAAAATTCCCTTGAATTTGATCCTTTGGGTTTTTCATTGGGGTTATGGGGAGGGGCCCTTAAGGAAAAAAGTCTAATATTTTATGTATTCAAAATCAACCCTCTGGACATCCTCCACTTAACCAAGTATGATCCTTTCCAGGGGACTCTTCCCTGGACTGGTCATTTCCTGATAACATGTCCAAAGTATTTCAGACAAAGCTCGCCGTGCTCAATTCTAAGGAGTATTTTGGCCTTTCTTCACCCAAAACATTGTTGTTCTTTTGTCATCCATGGTGTAAACCATGCTCTTCAGCAGAAGAATAGTACAAGGCATCAGTTCTTCGTTATCTTTAGTCATGTTTCACTTTCCCCAGGCGCAGGAGGCAACTGAGAATACTATGCCATGATCGTTTCACGCCCCTCCGGTATATTTTGTTGAGTGTCTCAAATCAGAAAACTACTGCAGAACCTTCCGTCGGAGGTTCTAATGAAATTCTTCCTGTCTCACTTTAGTCAAGACATGAAGACAAGAAAGTTCTCTCCATCGAAGAGCATCCTTTAAAACTCAAACATTTGAGAACTGATTAGATCAACAATAAAACCTTCGCACAAACTTAGGATATTAAGAAGACAAGGGAAGAAGCCCTATGTGGAGACATCTTCAGGGGGTATTTAGTTTACAGTTTGGAAGCACTAGTGCTGGGGAGGGCTTTTGTCAAAGTAACAGTCACTTTTTATTCCTTAGTCCCTATTCTGAACAATGTTATTCATCAGAGACTGTTTGAAACAGTGCATTTTAAATATGATTTTATGTATAACCTATTCACTTTCCTTGTTTTAGCTTCATTTCAAGTCCATTCTCATTCGAAGGGAGAAGTCCATTTTACTTTCACGTCTCTGTGGCTTCTTCCCATTGAGATGCCGTTTCCTTCCACGGAGGGTAGGGGAATTGGACTTGTTATTTTTAGGAACTGATGATACATTTCTCCAAGGTAATGGGACACCAGGAGGTGTGCTCTTGCATATTACTTCCTTTACTAATTAAACAGAATGTGAGTGAGAAAGCAAGTTGACATTGTTAAAGTAAATGACCCAATGCTTTAGTAATGAAGACACATCTAGGATGAAGTTTATTGTTTTAATTTTAATCTTGAACACTTTCAGCCCTACAGAGTAGGTTGCTCTGTGTGTCACGCAGCACACTGCTTCCAGTGTACTGCAGGGCAGCCCCACTGGTTCTTTCCGAAACACAAAACGATTCTTAATCAGTTGCATTTTAGAGAAGTGCTTTATTTATATTCCAGGTGAATTGATATTGGACATTTATTAAATCTGGTTTTTAACAGGTTGTCATAAGTGGGGTGCTTCAGGGACAGAGACACTGGGAAAGTAAGAGTTGCTTAAATCATGCCCCATACAAATATAGATGAGGCTCAGATGCCTTTGGATTAAATATTCATTACTTAATATTTACATAATGCATGTGAAAGAGCTTTGAAAAACCCCAACTCTTAACATAAATAGAAGCCAGGGCCAGACACCTCTCCTCTCCCTCCCTCACATTACATATACCCTGTGGATCACTTCTAACTGCTCTCTAGAGCCTCGGAGGGCAGAATGGGTTCCGATTTCTTTCATTCCTTACATTCCTTCAGCAAAGGAAGGAGAAAACTATAATCTAAACTCACTGCCATCCAATCCATGCAGACTCAGATAGGGCCTAAGAGGACAGGATAAAACATCCCTGTGTGTTTCTGAGACTGGAACTATTTATGGGACTAGAGAGCCTCGTCTTTTTCTCTGTGAGAGACTGATGGTTTCAAAGTACTGATGTTGTGGATCGCAGTCCAATGAGTAGCCGATACCCTAGTGAGCCACTAAGGAAGGATCTGCCTGTCCACACCTACTCTGCTAAATGTCTTTTCCCCCCAAATTAAAGCTCTTCAAAGTTTACCTGGGTATGTCTTTCTTTCTTGCTAGCTTTAAAAAAGAATTTTAATATAAATATTATTTCTCCATCCTCCATTGAAGTTTGACATGTTCTGCAGGGCCTTATCAATAATGTATATGGAGTCGTCAGAATGCAATGGAACAAGTACAGACAGACGTACCTTCATATGTCACCTTTACTATTTACTTGCTACAAGGCATTAACTATGTAATTTTAACCCTGTGTAATGTTCATACATTCCTAAGAGATTCCAATGTCTACCTTGAATTAAAAGGCATATTGTAAGCAACCTTCTAACACACTGAAAGGCTTAGTTTCCTCGTACATAAATGTATTGTTATTTCCAAAATAGAAAAGAGACAACTTTCAATCATCCACATTAATATATGGAAATCCCTATGTAGATAAATAAAAATAACAGGACCATCATTTTCCAACCAGACTTTGGTGAATTATTTTAATATTTCCACATTAATATAAATATGCCCTGCATTTCATGTATTTCTCATTTTTCACTAGCACTTAGACAAGAAAGGGAGATGCTGGAGATTAAAGTCTTCAACTTGAATCCCAGAGAAGAAACTTCAAAGATAATAAATGTAATTATAGGTGTAGTAGAGCTAATTAGTGTTTAAGTTAGGGCAAATGAGCTGATCTCCCTTTCCCCTGTTCCATGATTTTATAGTTCTGCAAATAAAATCATCAAACTATTATTTATAATGAAGTTCTGAATCTATAGCAACCAAGAAATCACCTATCTTTAGTGATGATGATACTATTGATTACTTCTATCCTGACAACTTCACTTTGTAGGGGAGCATCATTATTGAGTATACTTGGCCACAAGTTTATAATGAAGATCAGTCATGAAAAATAACAATATATTTTAGAATACATTTAATCATGCATTTTAGAATAATTCAGATAGTCCTGATTGTTTTAAAAAAGAATCACTGACTGGGGCCTATAATAGTGTTTGGGTTATTTTACCGCAAGACAGGCTATGGTGTTTACTTCTGTATATTAGAATTAGAGTAGTAATGAGGACTATTTTTGAGACTGAACACACATAGACACAATTTTAAAGTAAGGTTTTAGCATCTAACTTTCCCAGAGGCAAAGAGGTGGTTCTACTTGTAAATATCATTTTAATCCGAGTGTTAAAGAGGTGTAACTAGCTTGTGATAAGGTTAAGCCATTATTCATGAGATGATATTAGAAAGAAAAACCAAGCCCAAGCCCCATGCTGTTGATTCAATTCTGCTACACAGAGACTCTGTAAAGCAGAAATGAACTGGTCCCTCGCTGGTTTTCAAGGCTGTTAGGTATTGGAGCAGACAGCATCATCTTGGTTGACAAGTGGATGTTGGCTTTTAACCATTGGCAGTTAGCCCCAGCCAATGAGGCCGCCACAAAACACCAATCTCCAAAGGCTGACTTTTAGTGACCCTTTCTGGGTTTCCAAGGCTAACTATTTTGGGAGTAGAAAGCTCAGTCTTTATCCCTAGTTTCTATGGCAGTATCCAACTTGTGACCATGCGATCACAGTTCAACGCATAATCACTACACCACCAGGGCTTCTTACAACCCAGAAGGACTAAGAATGCTTTCCATAAGAACTAGAAGTTGAGATTTGCTTTGGAAAATTCACATAACAGATCACCTTTCAGGGAACAACCCCTTTCTTCTTCCCCTCACTATTTCCCTACTGACCCTTACTTTCAACCTCAGACAGGACTTACTTCTGCACAGCATATCTCTTTGGTTAGTCAATAAAATCTAAGGGGTAATTCCCCTTTTTCTTAATTTTTTTTATAGATTCCAAGGAACCTAGCCCTGTACACTGCAGAGAGTAAACCTTTACAAAATAAAAGTTGAATTAAATCAGACATTAATCTTGCGAAAATATTCGAATTACATGCCAAATTATAGAAAGGAGTGTTATTTATAAATTAGCTTCAGTCCTTACTAAAGAATTCTCTTTATTTCTCTCCTCCCTCCCACTCTCCATCCCTCCCTCTTTCTCTCCGCAGGGGTCCCATCATTCACATTCTCTTTTCTCCTGTCCCATCTACTCATCGTTGTCCCTTATTTTGCTGAATATCAGGAAGAGATATAGTTGCAGAAACTTCAGCCTTGAGCTGTTTTACTCTCAGGAGAAGAAGCAGCCCTGTTGGAAGCTGGCATTTAAATAGACAAAGGTGAACAGAAAGATTTTGGGTCCATGAAGCCATCTATGAGGCATTGAATCTACCAGACCTAATACTCTTTCTGTTAGCCAGATTTAAACTGGTTAGGGCCCTACACATTGTAAATTTGTAATGCCCCTTCCACTTCTTACTCATGTATTGGAATGGAATATGCAAATAATATGTATGTATGTGTCTTAGAAATCTATACCATAACTTGTTTTAAAATATGACTATACTAAGAGTAAATGCAAAATTGACATATGCTATTTTTGTGGAACGAGATTAACTAGATTATAATTCTTTAGTGGATTTGGGGTACACATTTTTTTACCCTATAGAACATTTTCTATAAAATAAGTATCCAATGAATTAAACAAGCAACCAACGGAATCAATGAAGTTCGTTATTTCAACAACCCACTTAAAGTTAGGTTGATCTTTTGCTATAAATGTTTTATTATTCAGTTATGATGCTTGTTTTGTAAAAAATGCTATAATTAACAAATAATCAAGTGATTAGAAACCACAAAAATTAATGATCAGAAAATAAATATTAGAGCAAATTACATATTATATTTTAGGTAGATCTTTTATCACTAATGTTATAATGAAAAACAATTATTTTTATGAGTATTATTTGCTCTTACAAATGCTTCAATGATTTCATCACAATTAAGCTGCTGAACATCATCCACTTTTTATATAATAAGAATAATGAATCTAGTTTTTCTTGAATCATTGTTGTATGCTGAGCACTTTTTAATCTCTTGAGGGACAAAATTAGTGTTCTGTTTTGCAGTTATAAATCATTAGTGTTAGGTATATATGTAAAGTAATTTCAGCATTAGGAAATATGAATTCTATTTTGTCTTCTACTATGAAATCCTACATGCTAATATTAGCAAAACTTATCTATCCTGAACCTGTGAACTTAGTTCTTAGGTAAAAATTAAATTGTCTCACTTGTCCAGAAAGGTTTATACTTAAGTCATTGAGATAAACCTGTACTAATTTATTGGATGCTTTCCTACATTCTTTATAAAAAATCATTTTATTAGGGGCTCATACAATAATTTTACAATCCATACATACATCATTTGTGTCCAGCACATTCGTACATATGTTGCCATCATCATTCTCAAAACACCAGCTTTCTACTTGAGCCCTTGGTATCAGCTCCTCATTTTTCCCCTCCCTCCCTGCTATCCCCTCTCCCTGAACCCTTGGTAATTTATAAATAATTATTATTTTATCACATCTTATACCATCCGACATCTCCCTCACCCAGTTCTCCACTGTCCGTCCTCCAGGGAAGAGGTTACATGTAGACCTTGCCATCTGTTTTCCCTTTCTCCCTCACCCTCCCTCCACCTTCCCCATATCACCACGCTCACCACTATTCCTGAGGGGCTCATCTGTCCTGGATTCTCCGTCTTTCCAGTTCCTAACCATGCCAGTGTACATCTTCTGGTCCAGCCAGTTACGTAAGGTAGAATTGGGATCATGATAGTGGAGGGGAGAAAGCATTCAGGAACTAGAGGAAAATTGTATGTTTCATCGTTGCTACACTACACTCTGACTGGTTTGTCACCTCCCCACAGCCCTTCTGCAAGGGGATGTCCAACTTCCCCCAGATATGCCCTGGGTCCCCACTCTGCTCTCCCCCTCATTCACAATGCTATGATTTTTTTTGTCTTTGATGCCTGATACCTGATCCCGTCAATGCCTTGTCATCTCACAGGCTGGTGTGCATTTTCCGTGTGGGCTTTGTTGTTTTTCAGTTAGATGGCCCCTTGTCTATCTTCCAGCCTATGGGATCCCAGATTCTATATATTTTGATAACTGGTCACCATGTGCTTTCTTCAATGCACTTGCCCATGCACCACCTTTGTCTTCAGCATTCACGTCGGGGTAGCCTGGTCTGCTTCTTCCTTGTGGACTTTGCTGGTTCTTAGCTATGTGGCCACCCAGTTGTCTTAAAGCCTTTAAGACCTCTGATGCTATATCATTTTGATAGCCGGGTACCATCAGCTTTGTTTCACAACTTTTGCTCATGCACCCATTTTGTCCTCAGTGATCTAGTCGGGACAGGCCGGTGTGCTTCTTTCATGTGGGTTTTGTTGTCTTTCAGCTAGATGGCTGCTTTATCTTCAGGTCTTTAAGATTTCAGGTGCTATCTCTTTTGGTAGCCGGCACCATCAGCTTTCTTCACCACATTGGCCTGTAGACCCATTGTCATCAGTGACCATGCCAGGCAGGTGAGCATCTCAGACTGCTGAATTGTTAGAACAAAGTGTTCTTGTGTTGAGAGAGTACTTCAGCAGGGGCCCATTGTCCATCTGTTTCCTTAATACTAAACCTTCAAATATATGTACATATATCTATTCCCCCCTAGTTATATACAAATATATTTACATCTTTATATGTCTGTATTTAAATCTCTATGACTACCCTTTGCCTTCTAGTTCTTTCCTCTGTTTCTTTGTACTTTCCTCTTGCCCCACTGTCAGGTTCTGCCTTCGTGTAGGTTTTAGGGATTCCTCTCGGTTATATTGCCCATGATCCAGCCCTGCCAGACCTCACACACCCTCCTTGAGACTGATTTTGGATCACTTGTTATTCTCTTGTCCCTGGGCTTGTTAACACCCTCTTCCTTTCCCCCGCCATCCCTACCCTCATGTTCCCCCATAACTGTCATCCCGTTGTTCTCTCTTCTGGCTTGTTTATTCTGCCTATCCCTTCCAGGTAGACATGCTATGTACTATCACAAGATTGAGTACCAAGAGGCAACAACAGAAAGTAAAACAAGCTACAACATGTGTGTGTGATGTTGTTGTAGCTATTGTTTCACTTTCCTACATTCTATATCAGATGCATCCACAGTGTTGAAAGAGGAAAATCTATCGGAGAGAATTTCGTACACTTTGCCATCCTTGTCATACAAGCTCCAAGTGTGCTGATAATGACATGCTTTGTGGTCCTTCAGAATCGACCCCGGCCCTCGGAGAGAAGCTTCTCCAGCCCTGTGCTCTTTGTTTGTTTCTTTGGAATGTTTCTAGGAAGGCAAACTCTTGATAATCTATGTGTGATAAGGTATGTTATGTTACACTTTGTATTTCAACCCTTCTCTTGTTTTCATTTTAATTAAAAAATTTAATAAAATACTTTTCTTGGGGGCTCTTACATCTCTTATCACAATCCATACATTCATCCAGTGTGTCAAGCACAGTTGCACATACGTTGCCATCATCATTTTCAAAGCATTCTCTTCCCATTTCAGCCCCTGATATCAGCTCCCCTCTTCTTCCCCTTCCCTCCCCTGCCCACTCTCCCTCATGAACCCTTGATAAGTTATAGATTATTATTTTCATATCTTACATCATCCTTCATTGCTCCTCACCCACTCAACTTTTCTGTTGTTAGTTCCCCTGAGAGGGGGTTATAAGTTGATCCTTGTGGCCAATGCCTCTTTCTCCCCCAAGCTTCCCCTAATCCTCCTGGTATCTCTCCTCTCATTGTTGGTCCTGAGGGGTTTATCTATCCTGAATTCCCTGTGTTGTGGGCTCTTATATGTAGCAGCGTGCATGTTCTGATCTAATCTGTCAAATCTTCATTTAAATGATGAAAATTTCCTGTTAATGACTGGTAGATATCTACGCTTGTCCTTGAATTTACTTCTGAATCTTGGAGAGGTTTGGCCCTTTGATGAAAATGCTCTAATATCATCCCAGAAATCAATATAAACCCATATTCTAGTGCTTGCGTTTTGTTGACAAGGTTTTCCGATTCTCCTTTGGCTTCTTTTTGGGGTGATACTCAGCAATATTTTCCACGTCATCCAGAATCAGAGGGTGAGATTCTAAGATCAGATTCATTCGTACAGCATGCACTTACCAATATCTGTTAGAAAAATACTTTAATAATTGAGCGATGCCCAAATAGATTTCAAACACTGCCCTTAGATCAGTAGACAAATGTGGTAACCAAGCAGTTCCAAAGTCAAATGCTTCCAGACGACTATCTACTGTGCTACCACCAACATGCTTTAGCAGATATGAAAATGACATATTTGTTCTGGTTCTGATATTTCTGTGGCATGCCTTTAGAGCACCTGACATATTGGTAGTATTGCTATAGGTCTGGCATCTGTACTCAGAAAAAGACAATTTTGTGAATTTCACCTAAATAGTAAAGTAAGTACTTGAGTACAAATTCTATTCTGATATGACTTTTTAAAACCTAATAAATGTGATAAATCACTCAATAGATACATTCATTGAAGATACATCTCTTTAAAAAATAAATGTTTGCTTTTATATACCAGATGGGTCAAGAGTGGAGTCAGCTTCCAAATTGAAATATCGAGCTAACTTATTTCATAGAAAACAATTGATTGGATTTTATTCAATCATTCTATTGGACACTCCTTAAGTGTCCAATTTTGGGAGAAATGTTCCATTTTGTGGAACGTTTTGAATGACTACATAACATATCATTATTACTTTATATACTCAAACACTCTATCCTTCCTCCAATAATAGGCCCTTCTCAAAATTTGTTATGACAGCAATAGTGTATTGCAAAGTAGCTTTCCAATTCTGTCTTACTACATTAATTTGTAGTTCCAGTTCATGAGTCAAGCCAAAGCCATGTCTTCAGTTTAAATATGAAAATACATAATCTCTATGAATGAAACTCTTTTCATGTTTATCAATCATATTCAAGTTGCACAAATTGTTAAATACATCCATGGTAAATAAAAAACGGAATGATTTAGGACTGAGAAGTTTGTAAACAAAACACTAAGCAAAGCTGACTGATGGAGAACAGAGTAACCACTCTCCCTTCTGATGTTCATCATTAGCTGTGCACTCTAGAAACATATTTGGGTTATAGAGCTTCATTGGTTTACTATTCTAACATTTATTTCCATGAATACTTAACCCTATTTTGATCCAATAATTTATATCATTGGAGGAAAATTATTCTTCAAATTAGGATCTGTTATTTATGGGATATATATATATATATATGTAAAGATTTCAGATATTAGAACAGTTTCACTTTCTACAACATAATTGCTGTTTCTGTCTTTACTGTAGTAAAGAATGGAGGAAGGATTTCCTTTTTTTTAATCATTTTATTGGGAGGTCATTCAACTCGTTTCAAAGCACACATCCATTGTGTCAAACACGTTTGTACATTAGTTGCCATCATCATTTTCAAAACATTTTCTTTTTTCTTGAGCGCTTGGTATCAGCTCCTCATATTTCCCCCTCCTTCCTTCATGAACCCTTGATAATTTATAAATTATTATTACTTTTTAATGTCTTATACTGACATGACTTATACTGACTTCACCCGCTTTTCTGTTGTCTGTTCCTCAGGAAGGGGATTATATGTAGATCATTGTGATTGGTTTCCCCTTTCTCTCCCTACCTTTCCCTTCCCCTCCTGGTATTGCTGCTCTCATTATTGGTCCTGAGGGTTTATCTGTCCTGGATCCCCTTCTGTTTCCATCCCTTATCTGTACCCGTGTATAGGCTCTTATCTAGCTGGAACTGTAAGGTAGAATTAGGATCATGATAGTGGGAGGGAGGAAGCATTTAAGAAGTATAACAAAATTGTATGCTTCATCAGTGCTATATTGCACCATGACTGGCTCATCTCTTCCTTGGGGCACTTCTGTAAGGGAGTGTCTAATTGTCTACAGATGGACTTTGGGTCTCCACACTGCCCCCCCCCCCCCCCATTCACATTGATATGATTTTTTTGTTGTTGTTCTGGGTCTTTGATGACTGTCACCTGATCCTATCGACACCTGATGATTACACAGACTGGTGTGCTTCTTCCATGTAGGCTTTGTTGCTTCTAAGCTAGATAGCTGCTTGGTTGTTTTCAAGCTTTTAAGACCCCAGACACTTTATCTTTTGATAGCTGGTGTGGTAGTTACATAATCTGGTGTCAATTGAGACTTGAGAGGATTAAGAGTGAAGGGGTGGAATCTAGTCTGTCAGTGAAGTCATAGTCAATGAGGTCTCTATGAGAGCACAGCCTTTTCCTGAGAATTCTAGAACTCCTGTATATCGTCCTTGGAGGTGGAAGACACTTCTCACTCTACCCACTCCTTGGAAACTCTCTACTGACAAGGCTGACGCCCTGTGGGATATTCCTGAGGAGAAGCCACATTGCCCTCCCTAATGCTGCCCTGGGAACTGGAGAAGCCATGTGGAGACCTCTGCCAATGCTGAGATGCAAAGACTTTCTACCCACTGGCCTATGGTCATCCTGCATGTGTTTCATGAGTCTGAAAAGGACGTTGTAGATTGGTAGCAGACATGTGGGCTAATATCAAACTATGGGCTTGGAATGGACTGGGTTGGGATGCTTTTTTAATGTACAATTACCCTTTATATAAACTCTTTCTTGTACACATGAGTTCCTATTGATTTGTTGTTCTAGTCTACCCAGATTCACATGGCAGGGCACTATCAGCTTTCTTCACTACATTTGTTATGAACCCATTTTGTCTTCAGTGTTAGTGTCTGGAAGGTGAATATTACAGAGTGCCTGGACAAAGAATTTAATACAAATTTATTTACACTTATAATTCTCTTATTAATTCAGCACTAGCTATAATAATACAAAAATTAAAATTACTCTAATAAAGGATCAAATGAAAGAAATATATCCTGATTCATTATATTTTTGGAAATAAGTTCATTTTGAAATTGTCTTTAAAATCAAACTCACTGACGTCCAATTGATGCTGTCTCACAGTGGCCCCACTAGACAACAGGGCAGGACTGCCTCTCTGGTTTGGAGACTGGAACTCTTCAGAGGAGTAGAAAGCCCGTCTTTCTCCAGCAGAGAGACTGGTGATTTCAAACAGTTAGCAGTCCATCATATAGCCATTACACTACCAGAGCTCAGTTATCCTTCTTCTTCTTTATTTTTAAATCTTCTGTGAGCTTTTATTTTTGCTCTCCGTTTTTTGTTGTTGTTTGCTTGCGTGCTTGTTTTTGTCAGCTCATTTTTGTATATGAAATTGTATCACTTTTCAAAATTTAGTTCTAACATAGAAAACACCTTTGAATAATTAAAAAGAAATCAATGCCATAAAACAAAATTTTTTCAAAGGACATTTACATCCTCAAATTGGCATTAACACCAAAATGTATATTTGAAAATTAACATTTAATTTGGAAAATATAATTTTGTCCTTCAAGTCTGAGATTATCAAAATAAATAGTACTTCCAAGGAGTCAGAAATTATATCATTAGTCTGTCATGTATGTAATTTCATATGAGGGTCAAATGATATCATTAGTTTGTTGATGGGCACATTGCAGACATTCACAAGTGGGTCTTGTCTTGAAACTCTTGTTAAGTTTAATTGAGTCCATTCCACCCCATGGCATTCTAAACCATGGCAACCCTGTGCCCAAGAGAATGAAGCACTGCTCTCTCCTGCGCCACCCTCACAAGTGGCATGCTTGAGCTCCTCGTTGCAGCCACTGTGTTAATCCATCTTCTTGAGGGACTGCATCTTTTCCACTCCCCCTCCACTTTACCAAGCACAATGTCTTTCTCCAGGGACTGGTATCTCCTGATAACATATCCAAAGTAAGTGGGGATAAGTCTCCCCATACTTTCCTTTAAGGTGCATTCTGGCTGTACTTATTAAAAACATATTTGTTTCTACTTTGGGGAGTCTGTGGTACTTTCAAAATTTGTTGCCAGCACCAGAATTCAAATGCATTGATTTTTCTTTAGCCTTCAGTATTCGATGTCCAACTCAGAATGCATATGAGATCATTGAGAATGGCATGGCTTGGGGCAGGTACACCTTAGTTCTCAAATAATCTCCCTGCTATTCAACACTTTAAAGAAGTCTTGTGAAGCACATTTACCCAACGTTTCTTTTGATGTCTTGACTGTTGCTGCATTAGCTTTGATTGTAGATACAAGCAAGACAAAATCCTTGACAAATTCAATGTTGTCTCCATTTATCATTGTGTTCCCTATCAGTCCACTTGTGAGGATTTTGGTCGTCTTTGCATTGAGTTGTAATCCATATTGAAGAATGTAATCATTGATCTTCATCAGCTAGTGTTTCAAGTCATCCTCACTTTCAGCAAGCATGATTGTGTCACCTATACACTGGAGGTTATTGATAAGCCTTGCTCCAATCCTGATGCCATATTCCTCTTCATATAAATCTGCTTTTCTGAAAATCTTCTCAGCATACAAATTTAATAAGTATGGTGAGAGGGTACACCTACCCTGACATATACCTTTCCTGATCTAACCATGTTTTGTTAACACACCTGTGTCTTGATCAATGTAAAAGTTCTGCATGATTAGAATGAAGGGTTATAAAATTCCCTTTCTTCTCAAGGGTGGCCATAGTTTGTTATTATCCACACCATCAAATTACTTTTCACGGTCAGTAAAATACAAATCAACATCTTTCTGGTAGTCTCTGCTTTCAGCCAAGGCCCATCTAACATCAGCAATATAATCCCTTGTTCCGCATCCTCTCCTGAAACCAGCCTGAACTCTTGACAGCACTGCATCAATGTACTACAGCAGCCACTGTTGGATGATCTTTTTTTATTATTGGATATTAGTACATATACCATTCCATATTTCAATCATTGCTACCACAAGCACTTTCCACATATTCCTGTTCTATATGGACTCTTTGACACCATCTCCCTTTACACATACCCCTGTACCCTCCTCTCCCTTCTCCCTTCCCCAATTAGTCTATTTGCTTTCCCTAGAGGCTCATCAATCCTGAGTTTCCTATCATGATAAAGGACAAGCACATAACTCAGTTTCAAGTCAGTGACTCCATTGCCATCATACCTCTGATATATATGCTAATATGAACAAATAAAAAATGAGGAACACTATACAAAACAAAAATACAGAAAATTTTGGAAAACAGATCATACCCAGCCCACCTCATAGGAGGGATGGACTGATGGCCTTTTAACTGTTCAAGTCAGCTTTATGCCTTTGACCTTCTAGACTCCTCTCTCACAAGCACTGTGTTTAGTGACCACTGTCCTCCCAGCCCCCAATTTTAGAAAGGAGGCGTTTTCTGGAGGCTAGTTTCCTAGGGAGTTCCTCAAAGGAATCTTGGGTTCCCACTATCATCCGTCGCCTTCTGCACACCAGAGTCTCACAATTTGGGGCTCTGATACTGATGCCTCCTTGGACTTCAGATCATTTGGAATCCAGTCCTTTGGTGACCGACGATGGAGTGCTTCTTCCATATGGCCTTGGCTGACATCTCACTTAGCTGGCTGCTTGTTTGCAGACAGCCTCTACTCTTCATCACATTTTGCTATCGCACCTGTGTCTTCTGTGTTCCCTCCCTGAGGGCAAATATGAAGCATAGCCATGCTGTGAGAACTAATTTTCCTTAAGCTGGAGCTAGGATTTAGTGCAAGCCCCAAATCCATTCCTGGACCTATGCTTTAAAAAGAACTGCTGTCAATTGGGAGTTAATGCATATGTCATATCATTCCAAAGTTCAATTATGGCAAACAAACTGTTGCGATTGTTTCCAGAATCAGTCTCCAAACTTGCTTTTCCTTTCTGGACTTCTTGACCTCATCTCCCTCTTATCTCCCCTCCCCCATTTTACCTCCCCCTCACCCCCTCACGAACCGAAACCATTGCTGCCTTTGCTCTCCCTAGAGGCTCAACATCTCTGGGTTTCATTTACCAAAAAACAGTAACAAATAACACAGCTTCACGAGGGTGACCCCCAATGGTGATGCACCTCTGAGATACACCATACTATGAACAAGCACAAGCAAAATATAATAGAGTGGCTGTCACGGAATGACTGTCTTCTCGTACTTCAGCACACAGGCTTTGATGTAGCAAGACCTTCTTTGTCTGCCAACAGTGCAGCTCTTGGTATAGCTGTCTTCTGCTTCCTCAGACACCATGGAATTTCCAGCCTCCGTCCACAGGTTACGAGTATGTCTGAGGTGAGTCCAGCTCCCCTGGTGAAGTTCCCACATGGGATCTCACTGATGTAGCAGCCTGTGCCCCAAAGATCCAGGATTCACGGTCCCAACATTGTACGGACCCAGGCCTGTGTTCCTGGAATCCCCCCAGTTCCTTTTTGTGTTGCTGCAAAATAACATTTGCTATGAACAAGTGAACAAGTTATTTATCTTGTAAAATTTTATCACACAATTTACAGATTAGTTTCCATCACCAAGATGTTATTTTCCAATTAGTGTTCCTTCCTTTTTGTTTGCAACTCTTTCATTCAACTTGCCAAAAATTATTCATGGATATTGGTTATATGTTTCATCAATTTCTAGCTGAGGGTGTTGGTAGGATTTCTAAGTTTTCCATCACCACTTTTCATGGTTACTGCATAAATTCCAACAGTAGTTATAGCAACTGGATTTCCTTGAATACGGATGGATAGAGTCCTATTACAGACGGCACTGTTCCTATAGATGGACAGTGAATTGTCTGTTTATCAAACAGGTGAGTGCAACACTGTTGCTCTTGATGTGTCACTGCGGGCAGGGAAAGCATGTGATGTTCTGATGCAAACTGACCAACTCCAGTGCATTTCAGCCCACGAACACCTAGGCTATCGAGCTTTATACATTCCATCTTTAAACACATTTCATTTTTCCTAGTTTCATACTTTGTGCACTGCAAGTTCCATTTTATTAATTGGTATGTGTAGCTGTTTCTTCTCATTTTGAATGCTCCCCGCCAGCAAATGAAGCTCAGGAGGCTTTTCCCCCCGCAGGCTCCACTCCACTCTTGTTACCACAGTCAGCTCTACTCTGAGAAGGCAGCTCCCGCAGACAGATTCGAAGGGACTTCCAACGTGAGGGCCCCATCGTGTGACGGGGTTCTGCTTCCGCCCCTCAGGCCTTCAGTATCTGACAATGGTCCAATTCTAGGTATAAGGTTCTCAGCGGTCACTCCCTTGGAAGTGAACAGTCAATACCTTCTTTTCCTATCTTAGCCCAGAAGCTCCACTGAAACCGTTCATTTGCGGGGAGCCAGCTGGCGTTTGAAATAGCCGTGG